>NW_024037058.1:13572996-14179722 GCF_015706575.1 Patiria miniata | reverse complement strand
GTGGTTGCTAAGGCAAAGCTACTCCGACTACGTACTCATACGCTATTATAGAGCAGGGAAATCCATGCGCTCCCAAAAAACATGGTCGTTTGAACGTTGTGTTTCTCAGAAAATATACTCAGTATGATTGAAATGTTAAATTATAACGGAAGACGACATTCTAAACTTCATGTCAGTGAACAAATCGCGGTCATCGATGCCGAAACGTCATTTACCGGTTACTGGTATAGCTGACCTTCAAGTCTGGAAGAAATCGTTCGAAAACTTCCCCAAATGCATGTATTGACCTCAATTTCTAGGAATCTCCAAGTTGTTATTTCACGAGTAGTTCAACACTTAAATCATCTAAGAATATTTCGAATTTCAGCTTAAGGCTGTTGTTGCAAACGCTAGTGTACCAACTAGAACCATCTCCATGGAAAATTTCGACGAGGATTTTCCGCCGACACAACCGACGTGCATTGTTCAGGCGCTATGGTTGACCGAGTATGGTAGATTAGTATATTCATTAGCGTCAGGCTCGGCGTGTTTTGGCGTGGGTCTCGGTGTCGACCAATGGAAGCCGGCAAAAAAGGGTGATATTTATCAATTAATAACTCGTGAAGGAGGCTTTTCTCCAAATTTATACTGCATACCATGATAGGAACCTTATTAATATATATATATATTTTTACATTTGACATTTAAAGGAATACATTGTAAATGGCGCGCTCCAGTTCAGAAATTGCGCACTTTATTCGGAACACGCTCTTAATTCGAAAGATGAAATTGGTTAATTGAATACTTGGCCAAAAAAAAAAATATTCGGTCTCTGGTCAGACCAAAGTTCCGAAATTGACGCGGCCACGCGGCTTTTTTTTTTCTTCTTCAAGCTTGGATTGTACGGACAAGGTGGGGTACTATTTTGCTTTTTTTGTGTCCTCATGTACATTGGTGTCCTCCATAATTTGCCTTGGTGCTTTCGATCATTTGCCTTGGTGCAATTTCCCATTCCTTGGTGCTCTTTGGTAAAAAAAAATTGAGGTGCGGAAATAGAGGGCGCTGTTGGAGTTACCGCGGAACATTTTGGAAAAAAAAAAGATCGACGCGCATGATTAAAATCGACGCGCGCGCTGACCAGAGACCGACTTATTTTTTTTTTGGCCTAATGCTAGAAAATTATCAATTCAATTTGAAAAACTATTTTTTTAAAGGTGCCACACCCAAAAAGGACGTATAAACACCGACTTTAAAAAGAAGTGTTTTTTTTAAATTGAATTTTATTTATAAATATTTTCCATATTCAACAGTTGTATGGAACAACCGCTCACAATTCAGTGTAAAATGGCACCTGTCAATATCTTTCCTACAGAGTCCTCACATCCGATGGCATTGGGTTTCAACAATACCATATTTTTAGGTTAAGGTTGCAGCACAGCCCACGTCTAGAACGGATGCTTAAACAATCGGCTTTCCGGTTGATTTTGGAAAACAGCAACGGGAAATATTGGGTGGCCGCGTTTGCCATCTTCTCACAACCTGTCAATAATAACCACACACCAGACTTGCATACGTTTTGATTTCAGTGGCTTGGTTTAATGGGCGTGATTCACATAAGTAAATGTGCAGCAAAAACTGATTGACAAAAAAACAACAGGTCAACAATAATATAATCCAGATCATAACCTAGAATAAAACATACACTTTGTATACTTTACTACAAACGAACCACAACTAAGGAAACGAACTCTTCACATGCTCTTCTGTCTTTTTTTTTGGCCAGCGGCTTTTGTTCAATGAAACAGTTGGTCAAAAGAAAATATTCCAAAATATATCACAATCACAATTGCCCTACAACTGAGTTTTAATACAATCAAATTTTAAATTTTAGGCGGGTCATCATCATGGGGCTTCATTAAGGGCCAACCCAAAAGTTCATGATTTGGGGGTCACCCTCTTGGAAATTGTTTGAACATTACCCCCTGAACGTCAACAATGGAAAAGTCACTTCTGTAAAAGCTTGCTATATATAGGATCATTTGCATGTATCCCAAAAGTAACCTACCAAATTATTATCAAAAACATTACTTGGATTAAAGATCGTACTGGTACTAAGCACCCCGTGAAATTGTTCCATCTGGCTTGCTGTCGTTTAGAAGAAATCAAGAAATTTTGGTGATTTCCAACAGAGTCAATTGACAGATTTTGGGGAATAACAAGTACTATTGACGATAATCGTATTTCTTTATCAAAAAATTGTGCATGGTTTTTCACTTTTTTTCCGTAAAAAGTGTTATATCCACCGAGCTGAAACTCCTTAACAGTCCTGAATCATCCAATTTCAATACAATTTTGCGCACCCCCTAGGGAGTTAGGATTAACAGGTTAGGTTTTGAACATTCTTCTTTGGATTTCGAGTGGCGTTATTATTGAAAACGAAAAAATGCATGAAAAACAAATGACCCTATACGCCTTTACGTACATAATTACTCTTTCACACAAATTAGTGTTGTATCATCACATCAAGTTTGGAACTTTTAAATCATTAATGCTCAATAATTACAATGTCAACCCTTGCAAAAAAAAGAAGAAAAAACAACAAACAAAAACACTTTCCACATTTAAACACGTCTTCAAAAAAGAACAAATTGATCCTAATTGTTTCATTATTAAAGCTATCTGAAACAAATTGAAGTACATTTTTTTCTTTACTGTTCACAATTGAGCTATGGGTCATCGAACTTCAACTACCACCACTAAACATAATTCTTATCCCAAACCAAAAATGGCATAGAGGAAAGTAAAACGATTTTTTTTTAATCAAAGAAATTTTATGCGACACGTTTTAATGCTACTACCCTGATTTTAGTTTTTCCACTAGATCACGGGATCTATTTGACACTTTCTCTTTAAACAAAACTGAACAAAATGATTTAAATTTGAAAAAGCCTTGTTTTGGTACAACACGATTCAAAACGAATAAGTTATGACCACAAGTTGCACAAGTTGCAAGTCAACAAAAACAAATCACAATACAGCCACACACTTATTTGGTCATTTTACAGTACCATCATACATTAAGTAATGTTAACACTTAAGTAGTGCAAATAAACACTAGGAAGTAGGTGACACAGTTCTACACAAAGATGCAATTCTTCTTGAGAGAGAAGTTAACTAAATCAGACAAAACAGAGGAGTTTGAATTGAGATTTGGCTAGGAACCTTCAAGAACCTTCCCAAATCCGAGATGGTGCAGAAACCAGTTCTTTTCAAACCATCATTCAGCTCTCTTTTAACAATCTTCAGGTTGTCCCACAAAAAACTTAACAGTCGAAAACCCATTACTAAAGGTATACTGCATATGACTTGTGGAATATTTTCAAATTGCCTCTTAAGTCAGATAACCAATCTACCATACAATTTTTCATTCAAATTGATGTATTGGAATAAACGCTATGCTTCATCGAACTCAAGGGTTGAAAATCGTCTTGGACCACTTTCCTTGAAAGTGAGAAAGCGCAGTTAGAGAAACACACAAAGGATTTATTTCCTTTGTTCAAGAGTAACGTGTGACTGGCTTCGATCTGTAAACCTGAGAAATAAAAAAAGTGGCCCAAGTGGTTTTTCAAGTCCGCTATTGTGATTGCAACAAAATATCCTAATGAAACCAACTAAAAAGCATTTGGAAGACCAATTATTCTACTCAGCAGTACATTAGATACAATTTTGAATACTACCCCCACTTTTCTGAAAACATGCCCGATTCGACTGATAGATTTTTTTTGTGGGACAACCTGTAAAACAATAACATGTGAAAACTCACATAGGGCACACTGTGTCTAGAACAATCTCTTTGCATACTGTGTGTGTAGTTACTTGAAACATTCAACTGACCAAATCAAAACGACATCGTTTAATAAAATGTAGTACTTTCTTTAAAACAATAGGTTCCGCTTTAAGTTTCATCAAAAATACTTTTGTGGTAAACCTCGTTTTTTTTGTCCTTTAAACACTGTGAATACTGTTATTAAAGTGAAGTCCGCCAACTAATTGTAACATTTATTGTGAACACATATATTTATCCAAATGACAAACGAAACTAACTCATTTGGGAAGAAAATCCAGATATGAGATATGCCTATAACCTACGCACTTGGGGAATTCTCTCTTACGTAAAAAATGCCTGCTTAATTCACATATCACAGACGAACTTTTGGTTTAAGTTGTGTTTGCCCCATAGAGCTACATGTATATTAAATTACTAGAGCGCTAACTCCTCATTGTTGAAGTCGTCCAGGGCGCAGACATTTTGAATTCATGTGCGTGTTTGCAGAATAATGAAATTAGATGGATTGCATTTTGAAAGTGTACTCTAAATGCAACGCGCAAGTAGAACATAGGCAAACTTCTTAGGCGCGTGTTACGGTTAAAAAAACACAGTTAATCATCTGCAGCGGATACCCACACGCGCTGCGCTGTTTGTGTAGAGCAAAATGACACGCTCATTTGCTGATCATGCGTTTCGATTCTGGGCCAATCGGCTTCGATGATGCACCGGTATGGAATACAAACGAAGATATGCAAATAGCCGTACAAAACACGTACACAATTTCTAGTTCTCCATAGGTTTGTGCACAAACATGGATGCGCCCAGCAGGCATCACTTTGTACATGAGTCAGCGCTATAGTAATTTAATATAGCTCTATGGTTTGACCACATAGTGGACATTCACCTGTGTACGGGTACCCGCATACGGGTGTGCGCCCACAGAGCTGGCCAGGCAGTGAAGCCACCTCATAAAATGCTGAAGTAAGGCAAATTTGTGAGAGTTGAAAGGCGTTCAAGTTTTAGAGAACTCATATTGCAAAAATGTGCCTTGACTTTATAAATGCGTGTTCACTTTTGTGCCGAGTATGTGCTAGCCTTCTACTGAGATTTGTACATGATTACATCAACAGAATCATAAGTAAATACTGACATTTTATGTTACTATCATTCAAGAATGTGCAAAGGATTGTAAACAGCAACCCTCGGCCTAAATTCTTAAATGCAACACAGTTTCCTGATCAATTCCTACAGTCCATAATTTCTGCAGTCCTCTTGTTTGAGGTGAAGTCTCTGCCAGCCACTGCTAAAGCCTGCCCTCTGTTGACAGGATTCAGGGCCAGTAATCCAAACGTTACTGGGAAGTGTTCCGGTTTGCTGATCACGGTTCAGGGTACAAAAATACAATTTAGCTTTACAGGATGATACATACATGTAATACACTGACGCGGAAATAGTACTGTGAACATAACCCTTGTCAAACTCTTTCTAACCCTTTTGTAAAAGTGAGTTTTTTTTCTGAACCTGTGTTTTGTAGTCAGGAAGGTTTTTGGGTTAAATGGACTGAATCTTGGCAGAGTTGCAACCAGTCAATCACAAGTCAATGACAAATCTGCAGTGTTGTAGGGCTTGAGTCCAGGACTCGGACTCAAGTCTGTCTCGAGTCGTAATTTCGGTGACTTAAAGACTTGACTTGAGTTACAATCAGCAAAAGACTCGGACTTGATCAACATGACTCAAACTTGACGCTAATGACTTGTGACTCACAAATTTTTTCAACAAAAGAAAATAACCCTTTTAAAAACATACTTCTTCTGTTTATTTTCAGAAAGTAATGTTAAAGCAAAGCTAAAGAATATTAAAGCACACGAACAGTAGAGCACTACTCTCTAGGTGGTGTTGCAAATAATGAGGTTTCTGCCCCTCCCTGTTTCCCATGACAGCACACCACTTACATATCGCTTACATGTAAGTGTGTCCATGATCATGCACATCCATTTCGTACAATGCATATGCCTACATGTACATGTACACATCGGTAAATGACTCGTGACTGTGACTCGGTCTTGAATCAAATGACACGACACGCAAGTGTGTCCATGTTCATGCACATCCATTTCGTACAATGCATATGCCTACATGTACATGTACACATCGGTGAATGACTTGTGACTGTGACTTGGACTTGAATCAAATGACTCGACACTAAGTGTGTCCATGTTCATGCACATCCATTTTGTACAATGCATATGCCTACATGTACATGTACACATAGGTAAATGACTTGTGACTGTGATTTGGACTTGAATCAAATGACTCAACACGTAAGTGTGTCCATGTACATCCATTTTGTGCAATGCATATGCCTACATGTACATGTACACATAGGTAAATGACTTGTGACTGTGACTTGAATCAAATGACTCGATGTTCATGCACATCCATTTTGTGCAATGCATATGCCTACATTTACATGTACCGTAATTTTCGGAATATAAGCCGCGGCTTATACGTTGATTTTGCCCATGAAAATGTTTACTGCGGCTTATACACAGGGCGGCTTATACGCCGAGCCTTGAAGAATAAAAATGAAATTCACATGTGTATTTAATGTACTGGTATAAGAAGAGATATGTTGCTGAAATGAATTATCAATTAAGAAAGTCATTAACGAACCGAAACCACGTGCCACGTAAAGGTGCCGAGCGGTAAAAAGTACGGTGAAAGCTGTCTTCGATCGACGCTTGCAACAAGCCGTACGTGATTCTAGTGCTGCTAGCTAGCTGCATTCAGCATGCTTTCACCAGCGGACCACACCATTTGAGGTAATATAGGGGTGTACTATCTTGGAAACAACATTTCCGCTGCTTAAAAAAAAGAAAAAAGACGACTAATACTTTTTATGGTGTCCGAAACATTTCTTTATTCGAAAATCAGTTGTTCAACGTCACAATATAATATTTGTACTTGAAATGTATTCAAGAAACGATGTAAACCTCAAAACAGGGACTACATCACCCCTTACAAAATTAATGGATTCGTCCATGAAAATGGCAGCATCGTTTTGACTATTTTCGAAGAAAGTTACGATCAAAACTTGAGTACTGCTCGTTAGTAATCACAAAAATTTGATAAGTTTTGAGATAAAAACGGACCTGTATATTTTTAGGACAAAACAAATCAGCATCTGTTGCCACAAAGCAAGATTTGTAAGTAGCGCTCCGGTCAGACAACACACGCAATGGGGGAAATCAAGTCGGGTTGCATACTCTCTCACGTGCTGCAGGAAAATGTTGTCCTAGGCCGGCGCGGCGCAAGCTGCCGCGCCGAGCGATGTATTAACTTTTACGGCCGGGGACCGAACGGGGCAGCCGGCAGCAATTCCCGGTGATTATTTCTCATCAGTTTCCACATTTGTTTGTGAGAGTATCGATTGTAAATGATTTGATACAACTTTTGTGGCCCTTTTTATAGCTTCTGTAGTGTAAATGGAACTGGTTCAGAGCATTTTGGCTAGAATTTGGAGGCCTTACAAAATTGAAACCGCTGCCGTCGGTGCGGCTTATACGCCGGTGCGGCTTATACGCCGACTTCAAATCTTAATTTGCAGATTTTTGCGTGCTGCGGCTTATACGCCGCGCGGCTTATATTCCGAAAATTACGGTACACATCGGTAAATGACTTGTGACTCGGACTTGAATCAAATGACTTGACACTAAGTGTGTCCATGTTCAAGCACATCCATTTTGTACAATGCATATGCGTATGTACACATCAGTAAATGACTTGTGACTGTGACTCGGGCTTGAATCAAATGACTCGACACTCAGACTTGGACTCCACCCCAGTGACTCGAGACTCGGACTTGACCTGAGTGACCTCGAAACTCTGACTTGGTCTCACCGGTCACTACTCGACTACAACACTGCAATCTAATCACAAGGATAGCCCAAAGTAACAGGATGAACAATGACAAACGAATGCCTTTTTAAATGTTAACCTGAATAGCCTGTCTATCTGACATAAAAGTGAGTGACTTTTGCTTGACTTGTGATTTTACTTGACCACATTTCTGCTGTGTGGACAGGACAGTCAACTGTGGCCTAATTCATGTAACTTGTTTAATCAACAAAGTTCACCCGTATGTTAAGTCTTGATTTTTTTTATCAATGCTTCTACTGGACACAGTCAATGGTTCACATAACATTAGTATCTTCTTTTCACTGGTAACCAGTCATACTTGCCGAGCCAGTATTTGGACCTTGTATTGGCAGACTGTTTCTCTACACCTGGCACTATTGAAACTCAAGAGGGCGCTACGTGCAAAAACTTAACAATGTGACAAGAGAAGACAAACTCTTTGGTGCACCGAACAAACACAAATGGAGTTAAGGTGAGGGGCGACCACGAAGGGTGGGGCTTGCAGATCAGAAAAGTCTTTTCTCAAATCTAAGGAGAAAAAAAAATAATAACAAGACATCAATTTTCAGTAAAGTACAGAGTGCTCTACTGAGGCAGGAGGAACAGTGCAACCAGGCAACTACGATTCCTGAGTGCAACTACAGTTTGCAGTGCAGTTTGGGTCTACATGTATAAGGATTCACCAGGTTTGGCAATAGCTGTTTTGAGATATGGCAGGCGCAATTGGAGGCTAATATTCCACTTATATTCCTCAAATGGCTTTCATTTCTCATTAATATTGGTGATGCCATTCTATAATGTTTTCAAAACCCTTCCCCTTTCTTCACGCAATTCACACTCGACACAACGTTTCAACCACAGCGCCGTGGTCCAGTGTTTAATCCTAACCGCCCTGAATCCTTCAAAATCCTCTTTGCCAAACTGGAGGAATTTGGAAGATTGAGGTAAAAGTGCGTTGCTGGTTTAGTAGGATGCACTTTGTCAAGGTCTTGGGCCGGACCTTGCGATGTTTTTGCTTCGCCATGCATAAATATAGGCCTGGATTATGCTTGAAATCCTCCGTACTGCTCCAGGATGGCACTGGCTAAGCCTCAACATATTGACAGTCAATACAGCAGAAGTTTGCAGGATTCAGGCAGTGGTCATCCCTCCATGGACCATATTCAAGAAATAATGGAGGATTTTGCAGGATTGAGGCCAAATCCTAGTAAAAACGCATAGGGAGTTAGGGTTAAGGTGTGTGACCCATGCGCCATGGTACATGGGTACGAATCCTTAGTGGAAACATGGTGCTCGTGTCCTGGTGTCCGAAAAGTGGTTTGTACAGGTTCCATATAATTTGGGATAACACAACTGGCATGTGATAATACTCACGAATGCAAGCCATGGACGCTGCCTTCAACCTGGGCAGAGGTGGTTCTTCTTTCAAACCGTAGTTCCCCTGAATACATTTTCTCTCTGGCAAAAGAAACAAATTAAAGAAATATTTATTTACAGCCAGTCTTCACCTGGGACAAATTTACAGAGCTTAGGCCCCGTGGATTAATTCCGATTTGCGTGCGCCCCTGTGCGCCTGCGAGCGCACGCGTGCTCATGCGTGCTACCCCGTGCTGCACGGGTCTGCCCGCAATTGCATAGGCTCCTGCGTGCCGTTGCGTGCCGTTGCGGGCAACTGCGTGCCATTGCGTGCTTATGCGGGCTATTGAGCACAGGCAAGGGTTGCTACACTAATCCCTAGATTAACGCTGACAAAAGAAATTGGGTAGCTGGCCAATTCGCAAGGCGGTACAAGAAAAAGAGAATGTGATGAAAGGGCTGGAGTTCCAATGACATAAAAGACGTTGGCGCGTGGCAGTGCCACAATGGTGTCTGGATTACTCTTTTATGATACGTGACATTACATGTACAACACTTCTGTGCCCCGACCTTTAAAAATTCTTTGCGGCAAGGTGCGGCAAGCTTTTAATAATTTCTTTTCATACCACTGTTTTAATAAAAGTCTGCACTTTCTGGGTACGAGTGTACCAGTCCGTACCATTTTATATTTATAAAGTTATGAAAAAGACTTTCAAGTAGATTTTAATTTTACACGGTGTTTTAAATGAAAGTACCGGCTCACGCGGTAATGTTTGGGGCATTTCCTGTCCTTTCCTGGGCACTTTTATCATTAACATTTCGTTAACATTTCCTGTCATTTTGAAATGCGTGTAATTATTGGTACCACCAGAGTAGATGAGTCATGCTTGGCCCTGCCAAGTGTTTACAACTAACTAATGAGCGGATTAAGGGACACAATGGCTAAAGTCCAAGACGATGTCTATTGTGCATTTCTGCGGTTTGTTTGTAATGTTGTACTGCCTGGCACTGAGCCCGTTTGCGTGCCACTGCGAGCAAGTCCGTGCCAATGCGGGCAGATGCGTGCCGATGGGTTCAAAATCTCCTTTATTCGAGCTTGCCTGCATGCGCACGCGTGCGCCCGGGGGCGCACGCAAATCGGAATTAATCCATGGGGCCTTAGTTATAGGCTCACAAATTTCTACAAATGGAGGATAGAATGCTAATATGCTTGAAATAGTGACTACAATGCAAGTCTTCATGTTCAAGAAAGGGGTAGGATGTCTTTGTCGTAACGTCAACTTAAAGGTAGAGTGGATCATTGTTAATTGCATCCGAAATTAGTGTCCGGGACACGTTCTCATTCAGCCAATTGCAACTACATGTACGTGATGTCACACACTGAACTGACGAATAATAGCAACCGCGTGCACTTGTGCGTTGTGTCAACGCTGACGCACACCAATTCACAGAGTGCTTACAACATACAGGGTGTCCCCCCCCCCCAAAAAAAAAACTCAAATCGCCCTCTTTTCACAGCTTTTGCAAAAATACATCGCTGAAGGTCAATAATGGTCATTTCTCCTTTTGGAAGGAATGGTAGTCCTGAAAAGTACTGTTTGGTTAACTTCTTAGATGTTTACTGTGCTGCTCTGCCTCTGCCCTCTACTTAGAAGCCTCTTTCACGGATGCAAGTTTTGGCCCGTGCTGCAGTCAAATATCAGTCGCAGTGGACAAAACGAAAAAGCGGCACTTGATTTCAATTGGCCATAACTCAATAAATGTTTACCTGATTTGAAAGATGTTTTCGTTGTTGGAAAGCTGATGAACTACCGGTACACTCTCTATATAAGTATCGATATTTGCGATATATTTTTTTAAAAGCTGTGAAAAAGAGGGCGCTTGGGAGGTTTTTTTTTTTTTGGGGGGGACCACCCTCTTTAAATGATGTACATTTTGATGATGCATCAGTGTTGTAGTTGAGTCTAGCACAAGTGCAATTACAAAGGAATAATGACCAAAGTCTGCCTTCGTTACAGTCCATTTGAACAGCTTATGACTTGAATTGAGACAGAAGGACTTGTCATGGACTAGTCAACTGACAGGGCGATGGACTCGACTATGAAGCATTCATACGTGAATCCTGGCTCGACCTACCTGAGTTGTGTCAGACTCTTAGCACCAATGTCTTGACAGCCGTGTTGGACCCCAGCTATAAGGTACGGGGCAAATTTATGAATGGAGCCCTTGTCCACAATGTTGCCGGATACGCCCTGCGCCACCTTCAGCTTGTCTCGCTCGCTAGTCAGTGGAGGAAGACAAACAACAATTAGGATTTCTCAAAAATCTCAATAAAATCCAGAAGTTTTAGCATTCGTTTGAATTTCACTTTCAGTTTCGATTTTTGGAAACCAGATATTCGAAAGTGACATTCAAAAAAGATTTAGCCTTCTATTTTTGGTGACACAATCTGAAAAGATGAAGAAAACAACTCTTGAACAATTTGCTCCATGGTCTCTGATTATAACAGCAATCACTCACTAGCGTGCAAGTTACAATTTGTGTGCGGCGATTGATATTATGGACTGGAGTGTTTTGGTGTAAGTATTTTATAACTATTATGGGAACAATGACCGCCATCGACAATAAATGAAGCTTCGACAAAAAAGTGTCATTTAACAATAAAGGGATTTTATTGTTTTCCTGAATATTAAAACCGGAAAAAAGCTATATAGATTCGAATATCTGCTCGATGATCGATACTTATTATTCAGCATATTTGGGACAGCCCCACTTTCAAATTGTTGAGTTTTCTGCTCAGCAATCACAATACCTCTAAATCAGGCGATTCAAGGGCAAGCCTTAGGCCAGCAACTTACCAATGGAATAATCTGGTGTTTTTATTTTGATTTTTGTTTTAAGTTTTCATATTGAAAAAACCCCCAACAAACATCTGCCCACGTTTTAGCAATTGAATATTTTACTTTACAAATCTTGAATTATTAGCAGCCTGACAATACTTCAGGCTTAACTGTTTGTGCGTTAATTGCATAACAGGGAATCATCAGATAGTATACAAATGTTGAGTAGCTCAGAGTCGAATGGGAGGAATATTATCGCAAGGTAAAATTTGGACTTTTCCATTTCACGAGGCAAAGCAGAGTGAACTGGAAAAGTCCAGATTTTACCGAGCGATAATATTCCTCCCATTTCACAATTTAAAGCCACTCAATATTTGTTTTATATAACTGACATACAGATCCTTGTCATTTGATATATTTGAAGTTTTATTTCAACACAAAACTGGAGGAAAATGTATTTCTCTCTTCCAAAGATCCCCTTCACGAAAATGTTTGAACCCAACGCTGTAGCGCTGGCTCTTTGGAACAATACGCGCTACACGCAACGCTGAACGCGCACACCAGCATGCATTTGCACACAAATACCGCGTCATGGAACAAGAATGATCCTAACTGTTCAATAGTATTGCCCATTCCCCATGGGCGGATAGTACTTTTTAAGCCGCGGCGTGAATGGCAGTAATAACAAATGACACGTGATGTGAGTTTCACCAATCAAATGACAAGGATCTGTATGTCGGTTAAATAATTGAACATGTCCCCGTTGGTAGAGCAACTTTAAGTGAATGCATTCTACCTGAAGTATCTCTGTGCGCTGGCTTTGTTAGACTCCATGGCGTCTAGGGAGCCCATGCCCCGGTACTTCTTCAGCCTCACACCATCAGAAAAGAAATACTCCCCTGGTGCTTCACTGGTGCCCGCTAGTAGACTACCCATCATTACTATAGAGAAAAGACGGAACCAGACACAACATCTTTTTAAAATCAAGTTAACTTTAAGAAATGAAATTCAACTTTAAGTACACACACAAATATTAATTTGTCATAATACGTGTATCAAGCTGATTTCTTTTACTGCAAACAAGTTGGACGAATATATTTTTTTGTGGTAGTAACTAAATGATTGTAGTAATTAAATGACATGTTTTGTCAAAATTAAAATCCAATTTACAATTACAATTATAAATTATATAATGGACACTATTGAATTGTTTAAAATGTATGTCCGACACTGTTGAACTGCTCATTTGTCAAAATTTCTTTGTATGCACTACACCAAACAACACAAAAAAGTTATTTAAATCAGTGATTTAAAAAAAAAAAATTATTTGATTTTAATCATGATTTAAATCAGTGATTTAAATCAACCTGATTTAAATCAGCCAACCCTGTCATGTTTGGACCAATTGGCATGAATTTCAGTCTTTGTGTCAACTCTCATAATAGCAATTATGGAAACAAACTTGGATAATCCTATGTGGATTTGGCAGAATGATCTAGAGCAGAGAAAGAAAACAAGTTGTGAGTGCACAATTAGCTCTGGCCATCTGGCATGAAATCTATCAAAATGATCCCTGCCAGAGCTTAAAAACGCGACGCCGATGGCACATATGGAACACCATACTTTAGATTTATACCTAGATTTATAGCGATTTGTGATAAATACCATGTGACTATAACATTGCTGCAGACATTTTGCCTCCATTTACAAACTTTTCATATCTGAATTGTTACAAACATTTTTTTTGAAGTATTTAATTGATTATGTTTGGGTTTTTTTAATATTAAAATTCGGTAGTTATATTTTATGGGAAACTTATTGGGCTTAATTTCGGGGAGCAAGAGTGTTTTTTTATGATGACGCCATTTGGTCAATTAGTCAATTATTTGTGGTCAATTATTTGCGGTCAATTTTCAGGGGACAAACAAACAGACAGACAGACAGACAGACTGACCGACCGACCACCAAGTGACATGTAGAAGCTCCTGCCAGAGCTAAAAAAATTATATGGGGAAACAAAAAAAATTCCGTCCACAATACCATTCCGGCTACATAATCCTGCTTACCTGTTGAAGCCCCCAGTGCCAGAGCCTTTGTTATATGGCCCACTGATGTGATACCGCCATCGGCAACTACTGGAACGCCAAAGTGACGGGCATACTCTGAAACCTTGTATACCGCTGTACCCTGAGGACGTCCTACTGCCATCACTACATAACAAAACAAAAAAAATGCGATTTTGATTAAACAAAGATGAGGCTAAAAAAAATATATCAGTCAGTTATCCTGACCTGGGCCCAATTTCGTGGCTCTGCTAACAACAGAATTCCTGGCTTACGATCACCATTCTGCACTAACGACACTAGCAAAAAAAATCTTTGCTAACCATGTAAACACAGAATCCTAAGTTACGGCATGTACGCATGTGCATTAGCCAAAATTCCTAATTAAGCTATTATATAATCGTAAGCATGGAATTTCCTGCTACCATAAGCAGGGATTTTTCACTAACAGTAAGCGGAGCCGTGAAATTGGGTACTGCTGATTGATGATTTCACCTATATGTACAATCTGGGGCCGTCATGGAGCTGTAAAACATAGACTTCTTGTACATGCAAGCACAGAGTATACACGTATATGCAATTGCTTAGCATTATCAGGTAACCAACTACTACACGTATGCGCCACATGATTTATATCGCAGAGTGACTGATTTCCATCTAATTTGTGCTTAGCAAATAACTTTGTTTAATCCTCCCTCTCTGGCTGTCAAATTCAACACAGCTTTCCCAGCAGTCAAAATCAATCCAGTGACTGTTTTTAACAGTTTAGAGCTCCCATCCAACATGTACATAAAGCAGGATTGACTGGTTGTGATTGTTTATGTCACTTGATACAGCTTTGCCTTGACAGTAGGTGATTGATAAGACAGCTGTAACTACCAGTTACTTGCTTTTGTCTGTTGATGGAATTTGACTAGCCACAGTGCTTGCTGAAATCTGATCCGACTGTTGGTGACTAGCCTGTGTATTTAAAGGCATGGCAGCTGGGGAAGAGGATTGATTATTTTGCCTGTCTGTGAATGATCAGACAGCAGAGGGCTAATTTTAGCAGTATTTTCCACTTAAAACGAAACTGGGCCAAGATGATATGTACCGGTACATGTACAGCGTGTCCCAAAATACCCGCATCATTTTTTTTGCGAGGCTCTAGCGTCGCCGCGGAAACCCGTACCGCCATTATTTTTATATCATTTTAAAGCTTGGAATCTTAACTTTATCCCTGGTAAGTATTGGTTTGATTTTTAAAAGGGTTTTGAAATTATTCGTGTTCAGTTAAAGGCATGTCAAACCAAACTCAACCGATTTCAAGGAAAATCAATCATGCACATTTTTTTCTAATGTGGAAATGCTTCATCATGTTCATGATGTGATGATCTCGTTCTCTTTTACTTTCTATGTTTCCTTTTCTTTTTGATCCACGTAGTCTACACCTCAAATAAATTCACAATATTGTTCTTCATTTCAAGTTCAATGTCTTTTTAATATAAATCAACTGTTTTTTTATAATTTCAACAGCTAGTTGACTCGAGTTTGCATCTGATGTACCGCATCATCAGTCAAGTTTGTTTACGACATGCCTTTATTTGAGCACGAATAATTTAAAAACTCTTTTATCAAACCAATACTCGCCAGGGATAAAGTTAAGATTCCAAGCTTTAAAATGGTATAAACATAATGGCGGTACGTGTTTCCGCGCCGACGTTAGAGCTGCGCAAAGAAAAAGTTGCGGGTATTTTAGGATGCACTGTATTTTAGGTATTTTTTTCATACTGGAACACTGTGTACATGTGTATCTTGGGGGGGGGGGGGCCCTGGTGGGGCCAGGCCCCCCTTGGCAAGCAATTGGCCCCCCTTACAGCAAAAGCTATATGTATGTATTTTTGTATTTGTTTTTTTTATGGTAGTGGGCCCCCCTGATGCTCACTGGCTGGCGACAAGCATGCACTGAGCACACCTTCTTTCTGAGTGTCCCTCCTTACTACATATACATGTAGCTATCGCAGTTTCTGTTCATGTGACAAACCGGATCAATTCAAATAATAAGGATGAAAATTCCCCTTGTTGTGTGGACTTCAATGGTCCCCATTAAATGCAGTTTACACCGGAGAGACGTGAGAAGTCAGGACCTACCCTACACCATGGGATACCCAAACTACGAGTGTAAGAGGGCAAGTCCAACATTATGGAAGAAAAATATAATGTCTGTGACAGCTTTAAGAGCTCAGCCTCTTAAAATCAAAAATGTATATTTCTTATTTATATAACCGACATACAGATCCTTGTCATACGATTGGTGGAGCTCACATCACGTGTCATTCGTTATTACTGCCATTCACGCCGGAGCTCAAGAAGTACTATCCGCCCATGGGGAATGGGAAATACTATTGAACAGTTAGGATCAGTCTTGTTCCATGACGCGGTATTTGTGTGCAAATGCATGCTGGTGGTCGCGTTCAGCGTTGCGCGTAGCGCGTATTGTTCCAAAGAACCAGCGCTACAGCGTTGGGTTCAAACATTTTCGTGAAGGGGTGGTTTGGAAGAGAGAAAAACCTTTTTTTCACCAATGTTGTATTGAAATAAAAATTCAAATATATCAAATGACAAGGATCTATATGTCAGTTATATAAAACAAATATTGAGTGGCTTTAAATTGTGAAATGGGAGGAATATTATCGCTTGGTAAAATCTGGACTTTTCCAGTTCACCCGGCTTCGCCTCGTGAAATGGAAAAGTCCAGATTTTACCTTGCGATAATATTCTTCCCATTCCACGCTGAGCCACTCAATATTTGTACACTGATACATCCATCATCAAGTAATGGTCAATGAGATAACAGAATAGGAGTTTTGGATCTGTTCTTTGAATTATTAACCCTAACTCCTAGGCTTTTTTGCAAGGTTGCAACCTCAATCCTGCAAAATCCTCCAACTGCCTCCATGTAAAAATAGCATACAGCCTCAGTCCTCCAAAATCATCCGTTTTCTCTAAAATGTGGTTCTTGCTGGGGTAACCACTGCCTCAATCCTGCAAAATCCTCCAGCAATCACTGTCAATATGTTGAGGCAGAGCCAGTGACATCATGGAGCAGTACCGATGATTTCAAGAACAAACAATACACGGCTAGGCATAAATAACACAGGGTCCGGCCAAAGACACAGTGCATCCTCCAAAATCAGCAGCACATTTTGGCCACATAGCCTCAATCCTGCAAAATCCTCCATTTTGCAAAGAGGATTTCGGAAGGTTGGGGTACTGTAGATACCATGGTTAATAGGTTGTACCATGGATATTGCCTGTTCTTCCATAATCCTGGAATTCAGTGCCTCCAAACAGTATTGGAACTGATAGAGACCTACATTGTACAAGTACATGTGCAAGTACACGTACGCAGAACATTGCTAGACATGCATGCACACATGTATGGACCAAAAAGCTACCGGTTCATGTAATTTCCATATAAGGAGTTGTTTACCAGAGGGCCTTACCATTGTATAGCTAGAGGGGAGTTTTGTTGATCAAAATCATTGAAAATGTTTTAGTTTTTGACTTGTATTGACTTTTGGACCGAAAAGTTTTGATTTTTTGACCAAAAAGATATTTATGAATGGGAATAAATATGTGCGATGAGATTTGAAGGTTTGCATGGTGGAAAGATACTAAGACAAGATAAGTTTGCAGTAGCACCATGTGAATCAATCTCTTTTGTGAGTATGTGTGGTTCTGAAAAGAACCGGAGGGACTCAACGTTTCGAACAGTATGCTCTGCCCGTCGTCAGGAGAATGCCCGTCGTCATTCATAAATGACAGAAACTTATCTTGTCTTAATAAGTATATGCTTGGTTGGTGTTAAACACTATGTTCCAGACTGGTTGGAGTCTGAATGCCATTGCTTACCCTCGCCTTCGGCTCGGGTAATCATCAGCATCCAGACTCCGGTCTTAAACAGAGTGTTTAGCACCTCCTAAGCACACATGTATTCCCTTATTTTAGACCGGCCACGTGACAGGTTCTCGACCAATAGGAATGGGTAAACTGCCTCAGGTACCGTACATGTACATGTATAGTTTAAAGCCTTAACTGATAAGTGTACACCACATGCTTATCAGGTTAAATAAGTTGATCACTATTAAAATCAATGATAATTGGCCAGGCATGCATACAGATATGTCATTTTCTACAAGAATGTCCATGCAAACACAATCCAGTAGACATGATCTTTTCTTTTAGGTGTCAGAAATATTACAGTTACATGTACCGGTACCATGGTTACAACAAAAATGAACGAAATAATGAATGAGTGTCTGGGAAGATGCCACCACCAAAACAGCAATATATACATGTATGCCTACATCCATGCACATGCAACATAATGTGTAATCATGCAAAAGTAAATTATGAAAATCATACAAGAACTAAACATAAAAAATAACTTCAAACAATGAAACAAATTTAAAAAAATCAAAAATCAAATGCAATTGTAGAGTACATTATGTACAAATACTTAGCTACGGTATCTGTGCTGAAAGTTCCTTAATACCGTACTTGCAAAAGGACAGACACAAGCCTTTAAAACAATTCCTCAAACATTTATTACATTTAACATACATGTACATGTACATGTATAGGCCCCCCCTATGGGTCATTACATGTACAGTAACTGTAAATTTGGGTCCACTTTTACTTTCTGTCTCTGTTACAATGTACATCTGATCTATGATTTTATAAATCTGATGCAACCTTAATGCAGTCGTCCTCCAAGAGCGATTATGTCTAGCAAACTAACTCCCCCCCCCCCCAAATCATTTGAAATAAATCTTAACGACACTTGAATGGCAAACTACAAAGTTCAGAGGTAACAGCGACAGGAGAAATGTCACACTTTGACCCTATATTTGTAGAATAACCTATATATGTGTCAAGTTGCATGTCCAAAGACTCTCATTCACTTATTCGAAGTACATGTACCGGTACATGTACAGTATTGGTGCTTAGGATTCATTCCTCTACAATACACTTGGGGACTTCTGGGAAAGAACTACACTAAGAAGTAAGATACAATGTACCGTACAACACAGCTTTTCATGAATTTATCAGAAAGGCCCTTAAAATGCACATCATGTGTACATGTAGAATGTCATATACATGTACTGGAACGTACATGAACATGTACTGTACTGTAATTTGCAGCCTAACAATCTGACAATAATTCTCAGTTTACTGCAGTCAGCAGGAAACCTACAGTAAGTTGGAGGGTTGGAGACGTCCTAAAAAGAAAGAAAGGTTGGAGACAAGTTTTTACACTTCTACATGTGAAGTCGCTTGCGATTCGACTTGTGATGGACTAAGCACATTGAGAAATCATGCAAAAATTTGCCATTTTGTTGTGACTCTAAGTTTTAAAGAGTACATGTACTTTTCTCAACAAAAATCTGAAATCAACAAAATAAAAAATATTAAAAAAATAATAATAAATTTTAAAAAATCAACAAAACTTACAGGATAATGGATACATGAACAGTACAACGAAAAGCACTGACCTAGTACTGCAACGCAAGTATACAAAGAGTACACATGTAACTATTGTGCAAAAACATTGGTGGCAGCGGTGGGATTGAAGTGACCAACACTGATTAGTTCACAACTTACAGACATTGGCCCGTAGGCCCTCCTGTAGGGTCATAGGGTTTTTGGTGATGCTGGGGACGGCTGTAACTCAAAACCACAAATAATGAACTCTGATCAGTTTGACAAACTCACAAGTTAACGGTTAATTTGGAAAGGCCATTCTTCACGTATTGATTGTCCTGTTTTTAAGTTTACATGTATGTGAGACTGTGTGCATGCACATGTTCAATCTGGTAGTAAAATCAAGTGCACAAGAAGAGCACACCAACAACTGTATGTATGCTGTACTTAAGCAAAATGATGCTATTATAGGGGGTCAGGTTGGCGCATTGGTTCTTTCCTTACCTTCCACCTCTATGGCCTGGGTTCGATTCCTGCCCCGGGCCACATGTAATAATTTGGCTCGGGTAATTATCAGCATCCAGACTCCAACCGGAGTTAAAACAGCCCAAGTACACAGTTGTTCCCTTAATAATAAATACCCACATGGTTGTGTGCTTCCCAAAATAGGCCCTGCAGCAAAAACTGCTGGGCCGAATTGGGAGATCTTGGTGTCATATTTTTTCTAAAAAGATTCTGCATCCATTGGTACAGGTGATTTGAGTCTCAAAGTTGTGGAAGTATGCCGTTCCGGTTTTTTTTTTTGGGGGGGGGGGCAACCTGTACTGTATAGATATGGACTTTTTAGGGTGTCTGCTTTTTTGGGGATTTTTAACCAACAAGTGTAAATAATAGCATAGTACAGTAATATCGCTCCCCGGCATTAGGGCATTAAGATCTTCTGTACCGGTATCTGCTCCTGATTGACATGTACATCCATATCATACAGCACTTCCCATTTTTTACTCTTGTGGATTTGCTTTTCAAAACAATCTTGATGACACTGAAGAATGGACCATTTCAATGTGCTTGACTTTATATGTTATTCACTACCATGAAGAGGAAGTACATTACTGGTGTGCATTTGCGGGTAGTACAGGAACCAGGTACCCTATTGTGATAAAACACAGGTACCCGGGTACCCGTAAAAGAAACCCAACCGTAAACTTCAAATCCAGGCAGTTGTCTAAAGGGCTTTATAGCTTTACGGTAAGCCTGTAACTGGAACTTTCGCAAGCGCCACTCTTCGTGTATTTTAATGCAAGAAAGGTGACGTGTTACACATACATGTATTTATTTCCAGTTCATTAAGTTAGAGAAAGGCTGTGAAAAACTGGAAACATTTACACTGTGAGGTTTTAGCAACACTGAACCTCGAACTTTTTCCAATAAAGGTAACTCTTGACTCGGACTCCAGCTTTGTGACTCGTGATTCGGACTGCGGGACTCAGACTCGGGAGAGGTGACTCGATTCTTTGTTTGGTGACTCGAATAATAATAATAATAATATTACCGGAGTCTTATAGCACATGTAGGCCTATCTACTAACAATTAGGTACTCAAGGCGCTGGAAATTATGTCTTTTATTAAAGACAGGTAAATGAAGATTATGAGAAATATGAGACCCACTTGTGCTGCGGCGCATATTGCAGCCACTGCCAGAAACACCGGGGCAAACCCCTTCTCTTAGCGACAAGTGTTACTGGGCTCTTTAACGTGCATTACACAACACACAGGACCTACATGTTCGGCTTTACGTCCCATCCGAAGGACGAAGCAATAATGGTAAAGTGCCTTGCTCAAGAACACAAGCACCATGTTGCCACGGTCAGTATTCGAACCCATGTACCACGGCACACAAGTCGAAAGCCGTTATCATTGGACCACGGCACTCCACTGTCTGGCTAAACTGTATTAGCAGGTATTACACAGCAGTTAGTTAAAGAGGTTGTGGAATGCTCGAAGACATTTCCGTCATTTTTTGGGTATATGTAGCCTAAGGTGTAATGAAATAAAAACGACTATTGTTTCTGTCATGAAATGAGTACAAAGGTTACTTTTGAGAGCTATTTTTCAGGTCCTGTTTCGACCCGAACGTGCAATTTGTGTAAAAGTCGTCGTTGCGGGCAGCAAACAAAACACAGAAAATTGTGACGTAATAAACAGGACTCGTTTATGCTACTCTGCATCGGGAGTCCTGTTTATTACGTCACGATTTACTGTGTTTTGTTTGCTGCCCGCAACGACGACTTTTACACAAATTGCACGTTCGGGTCGAAACAGGCATGACAGGACTTGAAAAACAGCTCTCAAAAGTACCTTTTGTACTCATTTTATGACAGAAACAATAGTCGTTTTTATTTCATCACACCTTAGGCTACATATACCCGAAAAAAAAAGACGGAAATGTCTTCGAGCATTCCACAACCTCTTTAAACCAAGTATATTATATGTACAATGTACACGTACAGATGCAAAATTAAATAAGGGAATAAATGTGTGCTTCGGAGGTTTTTATCACTCTGTTTAATACCACTTAGAGTCTGGGTGCTGATAATTACCCGAGCCGGAGGCGAGGGTAATTATCAGCACCCAGACTCTAAGTGGTCTTAAACAGAGTGATAAATACCGACGGAGCACATATTTATTCCCATTCATAAATACCTTTTCGGTAAGAAAAAATCATAGAATTCGTTCAAAACATCCCGATTTTGTTCAACAAATTCACTTTATGCTTTTTGAAACATCCCTCTTGCAAAATAATGGAGTGTTCAGCTGGCGAGTAAGATGTAAACAACCCTTTTATGGAGATTGACGCGCGCGTATCATGTTCTGCGCGATGTCGCGCAGAACGCACCTGGCGCGTTGCGTTTTGAATTTAGAACTTTAAATTCTGACTCCCTGGTAGTGTTGCGCATGCCTACGTGAGGATAGTGAACGTTCAACCAATGAAACGATAAGAGGCACTGGATTTTTAGGAGTCCACATTTTATTGTGACACTGGAAAAGTGTTTAAGACCAGCTAGCCATGTCTTTATCATCCGTTTAAGACCGGCCACGTGACGGGCTCTCGACCAATAGGAATGCGTAAAATGTCTTAGGTATTTATGAATGCAAATTAACATTAACCTATGGACCCTGAGTGCACAGGCTGCTTTTGGATTCAGGGCTGATGTCACCGAACTTGCAATAATGAACTTGATAAAAAGATAAGATGCATTGTCTTTCTTGTGTTGTTTAAGAAAGACAATGTACACGAAGTTCATTTTTTTGTGGTTTTGGGATACAATGTACAATTGACATGTACATACAATTAACAAATTGATATACATGTACCTGTTACAACAAAAAGCCATCATAAAGATAAAAAAAAAAAAACTAACCAAGGAAATATAACTTTCCTGGTCCAGCCCTTTCACCAATTGCAGTGTGGCAGAGCTGGGCTATATATGCCACGTTTCTAGTGATCTAGTCCTTTCGTGATTGTTCTGACAAAATCATTTCTGAGCCTTGCCGAACCGAACTCCAACTGGGCTGACTTTCAACACTTCTCCTAACTATGCAACAGAAGTGGTGCCATGGATGCTGAAAACCTTTATGGCAGACAACATTATTATACATGTAGCATTCCAGGGAGGGAGTTCCTATGGAATGTTGTCAACTTTTGATAATAGAGCTAATTAGAGTGGCAAAGCCCCCATGCTCACTGCCGAGGGCACAAGGGGTGGCTGAAGGTAGGGTTGGGGATGGGGATCAAGATTCAGGATGATGTGCCAAGGAGTAGGGGTCAGATTTTTAAATGCAAACATAAAAGTCATCTAATGTCCTTACAGTATAAGCCATTTCGGAGTTACAAAAATGTACTACTGTGCATGCGCACATCCCATGACAATGATTAGGGTCGGGGGATAAACAGTTCGCCACACGTGTGAAAAATCATAGCGGGGTACCAACGAAATTAAAGAAAAGTTCTTATTTTGAAGTAGATGCAAAATGTTGATTGTTTTCAACGGCACCATGGTTTACGTTGTTTCGTGTGCTCCAACTTTTGTGCGAACAAAAATTTCCATCTTCTGTTTTACTAGAACAAAATTGCAAAATGCGGATTCGATTACCACGTCCCCCATAGACTTGTGTGCATTTATCTGCTTTGTTTATCTTCCGACACTAAATCGTTGAATCTGATGTGCGCACGTGCAGTAGTACATTTTTGTAACTCCGAAATGGCTTATTAATGTATCTGTATTACATCACCACCATCACCAGACTTCCCCCCCCAACCCTTACCCCATGAGTGCACTCAAGGTATATTCCTAGAAGCAAAACATCCCCTCGCGTAACTCAACAGGGGGCAGAATGAACTATATTCTATTATATTTTTATTATATCTTTTTAATGGAGCGGGCTTTTCCCTCAGCT
This sequence comes from Patiria miniata, assembly GCF_015706575.1. NCBI lineage: Eukaryota > Metazoa > Echinodermata > Asteroidea > Valvatida > Asterinidae > Patiria > Patiria miniata. The sequence goes on along the minus strand of NW_024037058.1, from coordinate 14,155,813 downwards.
TCACCTCGAGACTACCTCAGAAGTCTTGTTATACTACACCACTCAAAGCAGTCATTATCTGGATACCGTCCTTGGGACAACTTTCATAATCCAAGAAAGAGCTCCATGGGGTAAATAATTAGGAAGGTTTGTGAGGAAACAAGCAAGGCATCATTGGCAAGTGGAGTGAAGGATGCGACAGTAAGGGAAGCCTTAGGATGGGCTCTCCCACGGATTACTTTGTTTCTATTTACGGACAATTCTGTATAAATATGAACTGTAGATGATACCCTATGGCCTACTCACGGAAGCCACTGAGTAATGACTTCGGATGCAACAATAGAAATCTCTGTTCAAGCAGCCATTACGAAGTCTACACTATATGATACAATGATACATGTAAGCTTAACCCTAAAAGGGCCGGGTAATTTTTACCATCTCTCAGCCGTGGTGGGGGGGGGGGGGGGGAGAATTCCGCCCCCCTAAAATCTCGGCCATTGAGTGACAAAAAAATTTGAAACTCGGTACATGCATAGAGCAACTCATCGTGAACATACCCAAGAAATTTCAGGACTATAGGTCACAGGGTTTTGGAATTATGGCTAATTAATTATTCATATGTACGAATGGTAATTGTGCTCTGTGTACACAAGGTATATGGGAAAGTTAAGTTTTCACGGCTCGTAAAATTTTTATGTTTTGGGTATAAAAAGATGCGCAAGACTCGAGGCTAAAAAGTCAAAACAGCTCGGGCTGTGAAAAAAAAAATTCCAAAGCTATCGCGGAAAAAGTTGGGGGGGGGGGCAGATTCTGCCCCCCGCCCTTTTAGGGTTAAAGGTACCGGTAGCATAGATCATTTGCAGCTATCCAAAAAATAGCACTGCTTCTGGATATCATCCACACTGCTCCAATGTCTTAAAAACGTAATGGAGGATTTTGATAGAGTTGAGGCAGTGATTACCCCTCCACGGAACAAATTCAAGAAAGAACGGACGGATATGGAAGATTGAGGCTGTATCCAATTTTTACCGGTTGGAAGTTGGAAGATTTTGCAGGATTGAGGATGCATCCTAGCAAAAGGACCTAGGCGATTAGGGATAAATATAGGTATGCTGTATATCAATGAAAATATGTACACTGTAGGAGGCCATTATCCGACCCTAATTATAGATCTTTGCATGGGTCTTACTGGAAAATCCCCCCCCCCCCCCCCCACTGTCATACACTGTAAATGTTCAAGCTTTAAATACACGCATTCCACCCCCTGACAGCTTTATAATAACTTTACATTTTTTCTTAATTGGGAATAGCAGAATGGCTCAGGTTAATTTTTTAGGGGGAAAAGTACCAAAGTAACAGCTACATGAATTGTATAAAAGAAATCTACTGGTGTGGTAGATAGTTAAGTTGAAATATCAGAAATAAACACCCAAAAAATGTGAAAATAAGTTTATAACTTACACAAATGATAGAATTGGCTTTCTGTCACTCGTGCAGAATCATAGAAAATTGAGATCATTTGGAGATATTGATAAACAGCTTCACAACGAAAGTGTACAAGCATTTCATATCCTATAGACACTAAATTGTCAACCAAACATTCCATTGTCCATTTGCAAAGAAAACTAATCATTGATCACTGCTCGCACAGTGCAGTGATCATAGTTTATGTGACAGGCTATTCATCAAAATGAGACCTCATCTTGAGGGTGTGAGATTGGGAGAAAATGAAAATTATTGATCACTGCTCATGCAGTGCAGTGATCATAGTTTATGTGAGAGGCTATGTATCAAAAATTTTTATCTAGATCCACGCGTACACCTGTCGGCAGCTTGAATTAACGGGTGTGAGATTGGGAGAAAATAAAAAAATTATTGATCGCTGCTCACACAGTGCAGTGATTATAGTTATGTGAGAGGCTATTTATCAGAACTCTTCATCTAGACTACATGTACACCTGTGGCCAGCTTGAAGTTAACATGTGTGTGATTGGTAGAAAATGAAAAGTCCACGGAATAATCGACAGAGGGCTTGATGGTCACTGCAGGCCCAGAGCAACATAGGGTCTATGAGTATGATACGGTATCGGTATATGTTTGTGTACAGTGTACATTTGCCTACAAGCACCCCTAAAGTACTAATTTCTTTTGCACCAAAAATGTTTATAGGTAAAAAAAATCCTTATGGTAAAACCTGAGGAATTCAGATTACAAAAGGGATTGTTATGAAATCCTAAATCAGAAAATTGACCAAAAAATCCTGATATCAAGAAAATTCCCAACAAAACAAAAATAACAAAATCTGGAAAAATCCTTACCAATCTCACCCCTAAAGAATATTGTAAGATTTAATCCTACAAACACTAGCCAATTTACAGTGTACGTACATGTAAATTTCTTAATTTGTGAAATCACTTTTGAGTCATGACTTGTAGGTGTATATCGAGAACCAGTACTGGTTGAAGTTATTTCAAGCTTCAAGAACATTCAAGTCCAAGTTTTTATTGCACAAATGTGGTTCTTCATCACGTTTTCCACGATATTCTTACCTTCTTGCGTGATGCAGATAGAACCACTGCCCATGCCTACTCTCAAGGCATCTACCCCACTATCGATGAGGCTCTTTGCTTGGGATGCTGTCACAACTGCGAAAAAAGGACAACTCTCAAATATTGAAAAGAAACATCTTGATCAAAAAAGTTTAATAGGAGTTACATTTTGTAACATGGAAAACACCCAACACATCACAGATGCAAGTAAAAACCGAAGAAGCAACATCATGAATTCCTAGGCTTCAAGGATATTGTTTTTTAAATTAGGAACACATAGTGTTGCATCTTTTACTTCACATTGGTCTGGTTGACCTAAAAAAAGTTTAAGCTTACAGTTCACACATGTTTACATGTACCGGGCACATATACATGTGGGTTCCTACAGTAATGGATTTTTTGCAGTATTCAGGAAGGTTCTCAGAACAAGGAAAAAATGCCAAAGGAGTTGTAGTTATGTTTTCAAATTTAATTTTGAGATAAAAATATTTTTTCATGTTTGAAAACTGTCTGTTTAACAGACGAGGGGAAGAATTCCATCACTAATTTTTCCCTGCAGAGACCTATCAGCCATAAGAAAGCGATAACATGTCCTAAAAAGTCAAATTACATGTAAGCAGGGAAAATGTTAAAGCATTTACTGAGAAAACAGTTTGAATTCTTCAAACCAGTCTCATAGGGTTTGTAAACATGGTGACAGGTGATGTCCAGGTATGGAACTCTTTCCCAGACAAGTTTTGGACAATTTTCCACAAAAAGTACTAATATACACCCAAACATTGTCTCTACAATTACTTGGATGCTGGCAACTTACTCTCCTCCTCCTCAAGAGAATACAATACATACCATTGCCTCCTACAACTTGGACGTCTGGGTGGTTCTGCTTGATGTATTTGACCATGTTGACCTGAAAGGACGAATTACCCTGTGAAGAATCCTAAAAGTAAAATGCAAAAAGAAAAGTTTGAAGAAAACTTAAGATGTGAGCATGTTTAAACCAAACAGTGAAACATATACATGTACACACAAGCTTGGGACCATTCAGTCAACATAACTACAACGATGCCAAATGTTCTGTGAGCGATGATAAAATGAACCAACACCAAATGTGTGATTCTGTCAAATCAGAAATTTCTGGAAAACTAGTCAATTAAACTTACGAATACTGTGTACGGGCACAGATCTTGCTAATCGCGTCTACATTACAAATTGGTGTCGCCCTTTTATGAAAATGACCCTTAGGAGAAGGGATTTTACCATTGCAAACTGTCTAGATCGATTCCTCGTGGTCCAAATGTACCATAAATATACCGAAATTGGTGGAGGCAGGATAGTGGCATTTTAGGTTTGTGCACAAGTCTATGGGAAAGTCGCCCTATTATAGCATTCAGTGAGATTATTCCACTAAATGTACCATTAAGGAGACGTGTTCTTGTAATTTCTTTGAACGGTGGGAGACACCGGTCATTAGGGAGACATTTTCATGTCTCCCTAATGTCATAGCCCCCTTTAGAGGCAAAAGTTTACTGTTGCAATTAGGTTATATTTGTTGCTTGTGGTCTAAGTAGTAAACATACCGAAATTTGTTGAAAAAGGGCAAGGGAATATTGGTCTAGAATACAAGTCTATGGGAATGTCTCCCAAATGTCCAATCCAAGGTAATTATTATCATTTATTATCATTTTGGAGTATTATTACCAATACAATGACATCCACGCCAGCCTGCGCCAGTAACTCTAGTCTAACTTTGTCGTCTTCTCTGGTCCCGATGGCCGCTCCTACTAGAAGCTGTTTGTGAGAGTCTTTGGAGGCCAGGGGAAACTCCCGATGCTTCTTGAGATCGGTTCGCGAGATCAGCGACACCAACTCATCTTTCTCATTGACGATTGGCAGCTTACCTGGTGAATCAAGTAAGGCCAAGAACAATGAAGAAAACAAGTTGTGTTTTACTATTTCATTGAATGCATGTGAAAAAGTAAAGGGTGGGTGAGTGGGTAAAATCTCTTTTGTTTGTTTTTAAAATAATTTTTGACTTGTTTCGACTTTTTGACTAAAAAGATATTATGAATAGGAATAAATACATGTATGAGCTTTGCCGGTATTAAAAGGAATATACAACATTTGCTTTTGCTGTAATTTTCAGAGTTGGGGATTAGTATTTCATAGAGGGGATTAGTATTCCATAGCAAATATTGTTACACTGACTTGTTTGATGTTTGGTGTTTGTAGATGCTGGAAAAACCAAGAAAAGTCTGGTTCCCTGACCCCACTTAAATTGAAATGGAGCAATTTACAGACGTCAGGAAATTGTAAGCTTGTACCTGTTTATAGATGTGTAATTGATTGCAAACAAAATTCAGACTAACTAAATATGGTAAATTGGGGGCAGTATTTGAAAAAAGCTAGTTTTTTCCTACTCTCGTCGGCAGTTGGAAATTGATACAAAAATACCACTTTTCTTGAAAATGTTAGCATACCAGGCGCCATGATTTTACAGGATGCTTTAGACTGTCATTCACTAACAGTCCAGTAAGGTATTTCATAATAATTTGGTAGTTTTGTTTTTTTAATGGTTGCAGATGTTGTATATTCCTTTTAAAGATATAGTCCATCATTTGTAATTTGTGCATTTTGTTCGTTTGAAGCAACAAAAGTGTTCAAAATCTAATGAAGGATACTGAACAACTAACCTGATGAAGTTTCAGCTTAGCCTCAGCTGTATATTCCGAGAAAAACAGCATTCTAGGATCTCAATTTCAAATCAAAAGTTTCTGAATCATGTTTTGAATTGTTTTGAATTGCAGCTATACGCGATGTCGCGCACTGATCCGACGAATTATAGCAACTGCCGCACGCCTGTGCGTCGTGCCAATGCTTGCGCGCGCTGTGCCGAATAACAAAACGAACTACCAATTCAAATTTTCCTACGGTGCGTCTTAAGACGCACCGTTGGAAAGACCTTCTTTCGTTGATTACTTCAAAATGATAGCTTGCTAGAAAGATTAATTTCACAGGGAGCTTAGTCCACTTACTATCTTTCAACCAAGTATGTTTTACAACAATAATACGCCAGTTACTTTTTCGGATAGCTGCAAATGATGGGACTATAGCTTTAAACAAGTCTGTTTAAGAACGGCTCGGGCCATTCCATTCCCCACGTCGGTCTTAAACAGACTTGTTTAAAAATGGCCAAGCACATATTTATTTCCTTAGTAAGAACATCACACAAGAAGAGTTTGCAGGCAAGTTTTCTCATAAGCTGGGTGATGTACAGTGTACCGTTCAACTACCAGAAAATACAAACAGCTGTGCATGTATTATTTGTGGTCTTATGAATAATGTATCAAGAACCACTCTCTTGTTGTGAATCTTGTGAAAAGTTGAGCAGGTGCACACGTGCGTCTAATTTCTTTTTTGAATGTGGATCGTGTGTTACATCTGATATGAAAGCACCTGTCTCTGGAGGCCAAGGTGAGTGCAGAATTGAACACATAATAAGTGATTGAAAAGAAACAGCAAGGGTAGAATATATTCTTGCGTTTTGTTTGTTCTCAAGTACTTCCAAGGGCTTACAATGTACATGTAAACATTTGTACATGTGTGTCCTAACATGAATTCATTTTCAGAAAAGAACAATTTACACCTGTAATACAGCGCCCCCATTCACGGATTCGCCCAATTACAAACCAACTACTAACAGAAATTTCCAAAAAATGTATGCAACAATTGACGCATCTTTGGCCTTCGTTGATTGTTTTCTTAAAAATGACAGCATGCCAGATGGAGTAATTTCACAAGGAGTTTAGCACCATTACTAGCAGTATCTTTAACCCTAACATCCCAGCAATTGACCTTTCGCCGTTTGCGAGTTAGCCACGCCCTCTGACAACCCTATGTAATGTTTGTACAGTAATTTTTTTTCCTTCAGATTTTGCACATTCTGCGTCCATTTGTATATCATGTAATTGGACAATATTTCACAAGCTTCGTTGACCACGGTGATTCTAACATGATTCTAACGAGATTCTAACGCGATTCTACGGCAATAGGTCAATTACTCTGGGATAAAAAACTGAGTACTGCAGAATACCATGAGTGTTGTGCACACTTAAATATACTGAAGTGTTTCATACTACAGTTTACTAGTAGTATTTTGTAGCTTTAGGTGGGGTTAAGGTTTTAAAACCAAGTAAGTTTTTTATAAACAATAATTAGGTCAGTTACTTTTTGGATTGCTGCAAATGATCTACTCTACCTTTAACACCCCCCTCCCCGCCCCCGACCAGCTGTAAGATGACTGGAAATAGTGGGATATTTAGTGTCAAGAGCAAAACTATCACCTGAGTCACCAGTGGATAGCTGCACGCCCCCGTCTTACCCTTTTTGGATTTCTGCAGGAGCACGTTGGCTTCCTTGAGTGTGACATTGGCCAAGGCAACCACCAGCTCCTCCCGTCTGGTCATCACCTCCTTCAAGGGAGTGTTGTAGGAGTCGGCCTTCAGGAAATCAATATCACGGGCCGTGACAATGCCAAGGAGCTTGCCTCCTAGGGATCCGGTCTCCGTGATGGGGATACCTGGATGTGAAGCACAGTGGGTGGAGAAGACGTCAAGGACAACGCAGTGTGGATAACACTTCCAGGACAGATGCGACATATGCAAGACATGTTTGACGTCCATGTATGTACAATTAATGAACACAGGTGCGCCAATGAAAATTGCTTTGTAAGTGTTTTTACAAGTGCTGGCTAACCTTCTGAGAAAAATTGTTTAAAAAAGAAAAGCGCTTCTTACCCTGAATGGCATGAATTGAGACATCAGCTCTTAAAGTAAATTTTTACTGTTAAATATTATTGAACTTACCGGTACCTGTATAAAAAAAATCAAAATTACATATTTTTCGATGGCTGTGCATGTACTACTTGTCCAAAAAAAAAATGTCCTTTTTTTATCCTAAATAACTCTATTGTTTACCAATGGAATTAAACCAAAATTTCGGATCAGTTTTGTACAAGAGGGTGAGATTTAAAAAAAAAACCACCTCACTTCAGAATGTCGATACAGTGCTGGAGACGGTGGCGGAAGGTGCGTGCTGCGGCCGAAAGCTTCTGAAGGAATGCAGGATCACCCCTGATGTCATTGCACACCTCGATTGCGTGTTGCACCAAACAATTGAGTTGTACAATAACATCAGGGGGATCCTCCATTCCTTGAGAAGTTTTCGGCCGCAGCACGCACCGCCACCGTCCCTAGCGCTGTACCGACATTCTGAAAGTGAGTTTTTTTGTTCATATTTCATTTGTCACAAGTCTTACATGTCTTAACTCACATGGAGACAGCATAAATTCAACCTTTCTATAATCTAAACGGTTTTTTTAATGCATATATACATGTATAATGACTGCATATCAGTTGAAAAAATGCCACACAGTGTTTGGTATTAAGTACATGTACCACACATGAAGTTAACATTTGATAAGTCTGAAGTTAATATTTGATACATGTAAGTCTATTTTAAAAAAATTGATTTAGTTTTGCAATTTTTGTATAATGGGCTTTAACGACGTGCTAGAAGAGAACAAATTGATAAGGCAAAATGCCAGGAATTGCTATACTCCCCAAAGAAAATTAAAAACAGGCTCAAAAGTCAGTTTTCAAGATGCTGCATTTGCCACTTCCAAGGTTCATGTGAGGTTATTCCAACTAAGTGTACAGTACCGTACATTTTACAGTATTTCATCTTTGAGAGGAGGCTGCTGATGTACATATTAAAAAAAAGCAGAGCTAGAACTCACAAACACTCTTACATATAAGTACGTGCACTGTACTTTGTGCAATGTCTCCAGTGGTCTTGTGTTCAAGTCACACTTCTGTAATCACTTGATTTACAAATGAACATGCAAGTGAAAGTGAAGTCTTTCAAGAGCCAATGTGGCCCATCAGGCCAGTGTTTATCTCCGGTTTCAGTGGCATGAAACGACTGAGAATATTTCTATCCCCCTGGATGGGATGCCGGTCCATCACAGATTTACTCCCCAGCTAATGTGGGTACCCATTTACATGTATATTCCTGGGTGGAGAGAGGCAAGTGGAGATAAAGTGGCTCGCTCAAGGACACAACATACGGCCAGCAGCTGGATTCAAACCCCTGACCTTCTGATCATGAGTCACAAACCCTAACCACTAGGCCACACTGCCCCACTGATTTATGTACATGTACATGTACCCCTAAGAAAACATTTCATGTCTTAGTCTCCACAAAAGCCCATTTGCCGTCAAGTTAATAAGAGAACGTAACTGAAAGCCAAAATAGTCCCAAGATAGGTGTACAGTATAGATGAAAGGATCGAGATTTGGGGGAAAAAAACCCAAATTATTGAAGGGTGCAGAACTGTGATGTCTTACACTGCAAACGAGCAACTTGTCAAGGGTGCAGGCACACATGATGATTATATTTCAAACAACCTCATCTTATCTCTCAAATTGAAAAAATGATTAAAGCACTCTATGACCAGATGGGGTTAGTCCAATGAAAGTCACTGTTTTGATAAATTCAATGAATTAAACGACCACAGACGTTCGTGTTGTGAACATGTACATGTATTACAGACTGTACAGTACATGTAAGTATCGTTATGTAATGCACATTAAGCAAAATTACGTACAAAATTACGTACATGTACGCAGAACAAATGTTAAAGTGACAATTCAAATGCAGTGTATGGCTATAAAAAGAAAAGCTCCTTTTTCATATTTACTTCCACCATTTGGATTTTTTTCTTTAAGTGTTCCTGTGTAAACATCGAACAGTGAATCTCAATCTCAAATCATTCATGTAAACAAAAACAAAAGCAGTTTACACAGATTAGCTGATTAACACTCACAAAGATGTGATGAAAAATTGTCCAAAAAAAAGGAAAGTCACTCCAAAGTTCTGTGAAACAATCATTTCCATATGTTGCAAAAAGTAAAAAAACACTCAATTGCTTTTTCCCCTTTTGACTTTGAAAAGGAATTAAATTTTTTTTCTTCATCAACTGCTTCAAATCTTAAAAAAGTGTATGATATTAGCCAAAACTAAGATGACTATTTTTAATGAAGGCTGTTGGATGAAAAAGTTCAACACAGTCATCTAAGAAGCCAGAAAGAGTTGTTAAAAGGACAACACGCCAAAAGAGAACAATCCCGAGAAAAGTCAAGGTTTAGCACTGCTGTTTATAACCCACCAAATATGGATTTGGATTTCTTTTGTGATTGTTCTTCATCTGCAAACAGAGCATAAAATCAATGTGCGTTAAATAAAATTGGAAATTATGGTACTACTGCAGACACAATAAGTGTATCACTCAGCGTTGTGACACCATCGAATCTGGACCCTTTTACAAATTACAATGTACATGTACATTTGTACATGTACATCACTACTAACTCTTTAAGAATTATTTGAAAGATCTAGTCCGTTTGGTTTACAGCATTTGGGCCAATCAGGTGCATGCAAACATAGCAGCTTTCTAAAAAATGCATGCATGCACTAATTTTCAGAAAGCCTGTTACCATTGTATGTTACTGATGAAGCAACAATATAGGAATCCTCCTAAAATGAAAATCGTTATTACTGATGCAATCCTGATGATTTGAAAATTACAGGTGTGTGGAAAAAGGCACACCTAGATTTCTCTAGGCGTGTGATTTTTCTAGGCGTGTGATTTTTCTAGGCGTGTGATTTTTCTAGGCGTGTGATTTTTTTAGGCGTGTGATTGTGTGGTGGTCCAAACTGGGACTGAACAATCTGGTATTTTTTTATTTTTTTTTAAAAATAAATTCACCTTGGCATACAGTGAAGCCATTTCAAGAACTCACAGATGTATAATCATGTCGTAAATGTATGCCAAGGAGTGCGGTTCAGAGGGATTCAGGCGTGCGATTATTCGCACTGCTCGCGAAGCTTTTAGGCCTGCGATGGTATGTGGGTGCGATCGCACACCTCAAATCATCACGACTGCTGTAGAAACATGAAGATGTACCATACAATCTGAAGCTATTTGACATCAAAACAAAGGGCTCTTTATAGATTCGGAGCATGGACCTTATTCATGAGGAAGCCATTTTGGTCGTGTTCCCTGAATGTATTTTATAAATTGTAAACTGTTCAATGGGATGGTGCCAGACTATTTATTCATTCTAGCCTCACTTTCATTTTGTTTTTAAATGTGGCTTAAAACATAAGGGCATGGTTAATCACAAATTTTAAATTATTCATCAGAGCAGACTGGTATTAATTTGTAATTAACTTTATGTCATTGCTTTCATTTCTCTTCGCAAGTTCCAAAAATGAAGATTTCACCTCGATTTCAATTTAATATGGCGGACTCGCGAATAAGGCCCATGTAACGCTCAATGGCATAACAGAGAATAATGGAAACTATTAATTGTACATGTACTGTGCGTCACCAGCTTAGATTAGGCATGTCAGGAATTTGAAATAATAATAATAATAATAATAATAATTTTCATTCTGCATTTGAAACCTCATGGACACATAATTAACAATGCTGAACTACCATATAAAAACACATTCGTCGTATACAAATACGACGAATGTGTCTTTGGTGTATTTGCGCTTCGTTGCAATAGCGGTGACGTATACAAGTAATTAGCAAACATTGTGTTTTCCCAAATGCATATTGTGAGCAAGGTGATGATGTCAAATTGTTTCGTCCACCACTTCATATACTTTGGTTCCGAAAAATGTCTGAAGCTTTCAGATCATAGTCAGTTTAGAGGACAATTGAAAAGCTAAATGGTAAATGAGATTTCCTATCAATGTTTGACATGTGAACATGCATTATGATCAAAGACAAACGAAACGATGTCCCAACATGGTTCCAAGCAGCACTAAAATAAACTCAATGTAACTACTAACCACTAGTTGCATTTGTGTCTCCTGTAATACTTAAAAAAAAAAAAAAAAAAACCCAAAGAAACAAAGAATGTCTTACCAGAGAAGCCGTGCGCTACCTTGGCAGAGAAGACACAGCCGACCGTGTCATCAGGACCCATACAGACGGGATCCAGGATGAAACCCTGTTCATATTTCTAAAAAGAAATTGTTTAAGAATAGCACAAAACACTGATTATCATCAATATTTACTACACGGTTAAAAACAATGAAATATCGCCAAAGTAAACTGAAATCATCCACACCCTGAACAAGACACACTGCTACCTTACGTATACAGTCGAATCTCGTTAGTACAAACTCTGTTAATACACAATTCTGGTTATAACAAACAAATAGCCTCAGTCCCGACTGTGCATTTAAATGCACAATGAATGGGACTGATGTTCCTCTTAATACAAAATTCTGATATAACAAACAATTTGGGTAGGTCCGAACGAGTTTGTATTAACGAGACTCGACTGTACACGTAATTTACGTGTAGACGTACATGTAAATACATGTACACATAATGTACATGTACCTTATTAGGTACGACCGTACATGAAAATGAATTGTCCATTATCCATGAAAAAATGTGTATGGATAAACCTACATACGACAGGGGTGTGAGTGACCACTGATAAAAAATAGCTGAAAAAAGCTGAAAAAGGTGTAAAAATGCTGAACTTTGGAAATCTCCTACACTTTTGTACACAACAAATGAGGGAAAATAGCTGAAATCCAAAACAAAAATGCTGAAATCAGCTTTAAAGCTGAGATTTCACACCCCTGATACATGAACAATGCCAAAAGGGTGTCACGGCATCTTTTGCACACATTCAGACCTTCGTTACTACGTATTTTGGATACTCCATTTTTACTGCTGCAACCGAACTGCCAAACCGAACCAAAATTCACCAAACATACAATGTAGCCCTTCTGAACCGAACCAACCAAACCGGAATATTCAGATCGTATGTATGGAAACACAATTTTTTGTGCCCTGTATTTTGTACTTGCACAATCAAATAATCAAATTTTTCCTCTAACTAAAAGACAACAATATTCTAGGCTGAAAGTACAAATTGGAACTCATGACATGTACAAGGTGAAAATCACTGCAGTTGAAATTTGTGACATCCAAAATTTATGCTTGAATTGGCTATTACTCTGAGCCAACCTAACAGCCCTGTTTACTTGTGTAATACGTACACGCACTCAAATGCATTGTGCTGAAACTCATAATCATCAAAAAGTTTGCCTACAAGACGTACTGAATAATCATCATTCCGCCCACTTACCTTTACTCTGCGTACTTCATTAGCTTGAAATTCCGGAGTGCAATTATGATGTATTATACCTATGCCGCCACACAACTATGGTTTCCATGGAGAAAAAAAAAATTGAACAATGTAATTTTACAATTAAACAAAAAAGTCAAAAATTTAACTTACAATTGTAAAATTCAAACACATTACACTTTACATGTACCGGTACTTGATAAAACTAGTCAAATTTGATGGACCAACGTACAATATAAAAGCAATAAATATATTATTTGTGCTGCTGTTGCAGTTAACACATAAACAGCATTTAAAATGTCACAGTGACAAATCATCACTGTTAAAACTTGTATGCAATTGAAAAGTGCTTTTCCTTAAAAATGACAAGTACTTAGAATGTTCCCAAGCTACGGTATAGCAAAGCACAATGTGTATATGAATGACTGATCATGACACAAACTTGTATAGGAGTTGTTTGAAACGGTACATGTGTACACATTCACGGACATTATTAATATGGGTGTTTTCATGTGGAATATCGTACACATTCTTAAATTTCAGAACTTTGTCCAATTTAAAGGAAATATAAAAGGGCATAAAAGGGGCATGGACATGATGGAGTACGAGGAAATAAACATGCTAAAATAACACACTGTGCTGAAAATGTCACAGTCCATGTATGTACATGTACTTACATGTACATGTACAATATTATTTACTATTGGCTATTAGGATCCATCCTCAACTTCCTTCAAAATTCTCCAATTGCCACAGGTAAAAATTTGATTCAGCCTCAATCCTCCAAAATGTTCTGTTATTTATTGCATTTGTTCACTGCCTCAATCACTTCAAAATTTGCCAACAATCATTAACACACAATGAAGAATGGCTGATGATATCCAAAAGCAATGTGGATAGTACCGGTAGTATAATCTCGGCATAATTTATGCATGATTTAAGCATAAACAACAACCTTGACACAGTGCATCCTCCATAATCAACTGGCACAAAAATGGAATACAGCCTCAATCCTACTAAAATCCTCCAAAACTGCCTGGTTGACTTTGGAGGATTCATGAGAATTATACAAGTGGGGTTAAGCATACTGTGGACGAGTCTGTGATGACAGCCATGAGTAAAAAAAAAAATTGAATTAGTAACTAATTCGTACTACATTAATTAACCTCATCTCATAAGTTTTTAGCTAGGCACCTCACTGAATCCACCAATACATCCACTGTGCAGGTAGCCAATGGCACATTCTTTAATTGTTATGAGTACTTTTCAAAGTGGGATAAAACCCAAAGTCAAGAAACAGTAACACTTTGTTGGATTTTGAAGGATCTGGGAGAACTTACCGCCATGGCGATGGCCATGGATGACTCTGTCACTGTATCCATGGGGGAGGACACGAGCGGGGCTTTCAAGATGATCTTTTTGGTTAATGCCGAGGTCAAATCCTACAACAAATCACGCAATAGGTACAGTCATTTGTCTTTAATGATGCAGAATATGAAAAGTAACAATTGAGATGGTTGGCTGCAAATTTTAACCCATGTTGGCTAGACATGGAATACTTTGGAGGTTGCAGAGGAATGTACATGTGTACATGTAAATCCCTTTAAAACCCTAATTCCAAAGGCAGTTTTTGCTGGGATGCAACCTCAATCCTGCAAAATCCTCCAACTGCCTCCATGTAAAAATTGCATACAGCCTCAATCCTGCAAAATCCTCCATTACATGGAGGGGGGGGGGGGGCGTGCTACATCTAAGCAAACTGCCATTCAGTGATTTTCACTAATATAAAAACATAATGAGTACTTGGCTATGTTGCAAGCAAGCACTTTAAATTGTAACTAAATTTTAAAAAAAAATTCAGAAAGAGAAAAAAGAAGACAAGTTTCAGGAGTATTAGTTTGTTTGAGGGGGGGGGGGACGTACAACGCGGCATGCAACGCTTTTATCATGTCCTTTTGAAGAATTGCTTTTTTTATGGTGAATGGACACAATTGTCCTCAGACATGTCAGATGTGTTTAATGAATGATGATAAACGGTCCCTGCCACGTTATACAATACTAAATTTTGCATTGTGTGTTGTACACAATGTACCAGCACATGCATAATTAAATGAAATACATTAAGCTATACATTTGATGTCTATGTATGCTAAATGTATGCAAAATAATCTACCACACCAGGGTCCAGCTTGAAATCTCGGCAGACAAAATATTGGATCTTGAGTACATTGTACACATGTACATGTACATAAATTGTTCATTGCTGGGCGATTTTCAGAAATTTAACCTAAATTATTTGGGGGATACAAAGTTTTGTATGTGATGTAATACAAAGGATTATTGTTCACTAAAGTGTTGCTAGTAAGTAAGAATTTTAAAATAACTTTTAATAGTTGACCAGTCTTTCTGTGCATAAATTAGCATAATTTTAATTACAAAATGTCAGGCACGTGACGGATCAAAATGTCACATACGTGACCACAGAACGATTCCCACTTAGTAAAAATACAGCAGAGGGTGTACATTGATGCATTCTGTAAATCACAAAAGACTAGCCTTACTCAAAAATGAGTATGCGTGTGTGTCCTGAGAACTTTAGAGAAAAGTGTGAATTTCCGATATGGGTTGGATAACATTTTTTTCATCTGATGTCACACATCTGATGTGACAAGTGACCCCTCCTAATATTTTGACACAATTTGTGAAAGTAGAAACTATAGTTTGACATAGGGAGTAAAAAGTACTAACCTGATGAATCAGTGAAAGTAATGTCAGATGTACATAACTTTAAAAAGGGGTAAAGCTTCAAAAATCAGACGAGCCCAATTTTATGTCACACAGTGACCACAGAATGGCCCTGCTATTGATGGGCAAAGTAACATTGTGAAACTAGAGTGTTAGACATGGGCACATTTAGAGTAATCAGTAATTGTGATTACTGTACATGTACATGTATACAATGTAAATTTATGTAAACCATTGAAAGCAGTTATTAGGACTACATGTAGAAAAGGACGTTTTGTATTAAAAGAAATGTCCCTTCCTGCTGTATGAACAGTCACAGACAGTCAAAAACAATCAATCCTCTCCTCTGTCATGCCTTTTACACAGGCTAGTCACGAACAGACAGATCATATCAGTCAACACACAAACATGACAAAAAGCAGGCAATTGGTAGGCACAGCTGGCTTATCAATTGCCTATAGTCAAAGCATGGCTGTATCAAGTTACATAAACAGTCACAGCCAGTCAATCCTGCTTATGGACATGTACCACAGGCTGGGAGCTCTTAACTGTTAAAAACAGTCGCTTGATTGATTTTGATTGAAAGGACAACTTTGCACAAAATGGTGTTTGCATAGGAGGGTTCTGGTTTGCTAAAAACACTATGATTTTGCTTTAAAAAAAGCGGGATTGTGTGTATTCCAATGGAAAATCTGAAAGTATTTGAACCAACCCATCCATAAAAATAAACCATGTTTTTTTAGTATTCCAGTTGACCCAGACAAGGTCGGTGGTCATGGGTTCGAATCCTACCCAACTGAACTTGTGCCTTTTTTCAAGCCCTAAGACAACACCGTAAAATAAAATTAAAAATAGCCAGAATAAATTCTTACATCATACCTTTTTTTTGCCTTGGTCTTGTAAAAAAAAAGTTATTTGCCTTTTTGGTTTAGTGACATGTTTGACCATGTAGTCTTGTGGATTTTACCCAGAAAATTTCAAAAGGCGCGGGGGGGGGGGGGGGGGGGGGGGGGGGGGGGGGTAAATGGTTAGCTTAAGGTTGGATGAATACAGTCCTTCGAACTAGTGTTTTGTTAGCACTTACCACTTCATCTGATGTGAAGTCAATGTACCCTGGCAAGATCAGAAAGTCACTGGAAAAGAGCAAACACAGTCAAATGTCAAAAGGAATTGTCCATGTAGTAGTGGCGGGTCCAGGGGGGTACCGACTACAGAGTCCCCCCCCCCCCCCCCCAGCAGTGACTGGCATTTTCTCAAATATGGCAATTGTTCACTTGAGAATTGGCTCAGGACCATATAAAACGCTGGGCACAACCACAATGTGCTATTCGAATGAGTCGGAAGTTTAACATGTCCATCACAAACTTGAGGGGAGCTCTCGGAATTGAACAGGAAATTTCACTTTTAATCTGGATCATAAGTAAACCGCAGTACCTCAATCTTAATTGTCAATCTCTACTTGTATCAGGTGGATTATAATGGAGATCAATGGTTATGGCTGTATCATATGCGGGGGAAAAACCCCATTCTGGGATACCGGGAACAGAAGAGCAAATTACAGGGTGCCTCGATTATTTATGCTGAGAACATGTTGGACATCCAACAGCCATCTGTTCAATGGGCTGTACTGTGTTTGCAGAATATACTACTGACCCCGACAGCTGTAGGATGACAGGCTACCAGTTTTGTAGCTGTAGAAGCTCCTAATCATTGGTGAGCTCCTAATCATTGGTGAGTAAAATCTCTGATTTCTCCAAAAAATTGTCAGTCTGAGGTCCTAAAAATCATTGCTTACAAATTTTTAAGAGTTGCTTAGGAAGTTATGGATAAACCAGGGAGGCTTTTGGGGAAAATTTCGGAGAGAAGGTTTTAACCTGACGCTAATTATCATCTTTTTCTCAATAAGGCTGTTGGATGTCATACTCAGCATAAATAATCGAGGCGCCCTGTAATTTGACCTCTAGTCAAGATCCCTAGACATGCTAGATGTACCTAGAGGATGTTTCAGGAAACTAAGTACCAAGTACATGAAGTAAGGGTCAGTCATTCCAACAATTGATGTTGAAAAGACATGAATGGGGGGGGGGGGGAACACATTTGATTGGCGCATAATCTAATTGCAAAAATTTGATGATAAGACAAATTAAGAGTAGACATAAATCTGGGACTGACATGATTGACTGACGTGACATGACTGACAAACATTTCCAATTTTGTTAGGAATAGAAAATAAAAATTGTACACAATCGCGGAAGTGGCGTCAGGTTGCAACATTTTTTTCCAAATTAAAAGTGGATTTTGTTCTCTAATTTACTAATACTAGTAGGGAACAGGGCCCTACATAGACCCGTGAACGTGGCGTTGTATACAACGCCACGCGCTTCCCTCGGGTAAATACAAGCGAAAGCATTCTATCTTTTGATCCGCTACATATAACCATGTATAAGTTTGCACATGGGTGAATCACTTACTTGTTGGGCTTCCTGTGAATATACGCGAGTGTTGGAGTTGTCATTGCCAAGAAATTTGATGTAAAATACGGCACAACTTTGTCACAACGAATGTTTCAAAATGATCAGAAATCTGAGCCAGGCATGAAACTCTGGTACCCTGAGTTCCGCATGCGCAAAACGGTTGGAGTATCACCAGTGGGTACCCGACTAACCGTCTTACATGGCAGGCTGACCGTAATACCATATAAAATTCTGCTAAATCCACTTCGAAAGTCTGTCAAATCACCCAGCATGTGCCCAGTATAATTGATGGTCCATTGTGCAAGGGTTTGTTTCAGGGATCTTTCAATAAATGAAGGTTTTTCAAACCAAATGTGCCATATTTCTCTAATCTTTTTCATTTTTCATTCATCTTCATAATTCTGCCGAAAAAAATATTCTGCTGATTTTCTGTACAACTCATTTTTGTATGCAATTATTCTGTCAAATGTAGCCGAAATTCGGCTAAACCGGTCACTCCATCTTAGTAACCGCGGATCACAATAGAGTGTTTTTACTATAGACTGAAGCGTGGCTATGTATATAGCCACGTTCACGGGTCTAGGCCCTACACTACACACGATGGCCCAACAAGGTGTCGACAATAGGCGACTAGCCGATGCCAGGCTGTAAAGCACACAAGGCAAGGCCAAACGAAACAACCAACCCCAATAGGTCTCACTCTCATCTCGATCTCAGCATGGAGGAAGATTCCTTCCTCCATGATCTCAGCAACCAGAATCAAAGTAAAACTTGTCCATTCTTACTTGTACGTCAGTCCATCCCCCGATGTAAACAGCGTTGATCCCGTTAGGCCATCATCGATGGCGGGATGTGGTGTTTTGCCTTCGGAGCTCACGACGTAGTCAGCCATTTTTCTATTTCACGAAAGACAGAATACCGTTTACGTTTTCAAGCTTGGCCCGACATTGTTGTGTGATGACACGTGCCATGCATTTATGCATGCCAGCCGCTACAAGCTACATATGGTAGCCCTTAAGGGACATTTAAGCCGTAAATAATTTATTTTTCGACATCGATTTTTTTTCAAGACATCCAGAAATTTATTGAAATAATCGCTGAAAAAAAATTGTCAAAAAAATCCGGATATCAGTGTTGAAGCAAAGGCTTTCCAACCTCGTCCCCAGTGCTTACTTTATTTCCAACCGCGTAAACCCTGGATAGGAAACTTTCTTCCTGAATCCTGATTGGGTACCGCAATTGGCTAGTAATGGATTTTTATCGCGTACTTGGTGCTATTATTCAAAACGTGCAGTACGTGTTTTCACGATCATTCGTCCACGCCTTCTCGAAAATACTAATTTCCTTTCCAATTTGCTCATATTAATATGAAATATGATACTGCATGTTGTCTGGATAAGATAGTAACAGTTTGATTTCAAAAATCGTGTTTTCGTAACTCACGCCGTGCTCGCGCTGCAACGAATTGACTCTGTTTTTACCCCAGACACCGCATACAAAAACAAACGCTAATGTGTAACGCATATCCAGGCACCAGACTGTTTCTCATTTGCATACGTGTGCAAAAATCTTGCACATGCAAATGATCCAATACCAGGGTGAGAGAGCAGGTAGTGGTGGGCGCGTGCTGCTCGACACCCTGGGGACGAGGTTGAAGGCTTTCATCCTCAAGGCCAAGGCTTTGACCCTTAAGGCCAAGGCTTTGACCCTCAAGCCTTAAGGCTAAGGCCAAGGCTGAACCCTCAAGGCCAAGGCCAAGGCCAAGGCCCTGTTTTATAAAATGACAACTAATATAGAACTAATTATAGTCACATGACACATCATTACGAATCGCTCATTAAGAAGAACAACTTGTCTTTAATTGCAATCAAAATGCTCACATACAATGTTTTATGACTGCATTGTACATGTATCTATTAAAGTATAAGTTCAGGTCTTCATGAATATGGTTTAACTAAAACAAAATAATGATTTACTTCTATATTGAATTCTATATTGAATTCTCCAATTCTCCCGAGTGTAACAAAGGGGGATCCAAGAAACTGATTTGGGGAATTGTTATTTGCTGGGGCAACATGGTCAGAAATATTAGCATTACCTAAAACAGATACATGCAAATCTTTAGCACTTATCAGGGAGACATAATAACAACCAATCAGATTGATCATCAGTTAGAAAAAAAAGCAGCTCACTAAAACTGTGTGTGGATTTACTTATAATTCTCCATCATTCACTTACAAAAAGTAAAATGACTGAACAACACACAAATCTATAGGGTGTTTCCCTCCTCCATGGTAACACGATTAAAATGGTAACAGCAAAGTTTCAAACAGATTTTTCTCGGAAAATGCAAAAATCTATGGGCCTTAATTGAAGAGCCTTGACTCAAAATTGCAAGGCACTGATCCCTCAAGGCCAAGGCCAAGGCCAAGGCTTTTGCCCTCAAGCCTCGAGACCAAGGCCAAGGCCCTAAAGACCAGCCTTAAGGCAGCCTTAAGGCCAAGGCCCAGCATCAAGGCACTACATTACTGCCAGATATGCCAATGACTGAAGACATCGCATTTGTTTTCACGACATCGTAAAGTTTTCCATGACATCGCAACATTTTTCAATGCATCACATTGTTTTTGAGCCAACAAAAATTCACGACTTCAATGCAATGAATGCATGTTGTGAATTTTATGCCGCGAAATATTTTCGAATGCGATGTCGTGAATTCGCTTGTAAACCCCCCCCCCCCCCGGCCCTCCTGGTTGCAGGGCGGGGGTATACGAGCGAATGTCGTGAAAACACTTATTTAGGGCTTTGATGTCCATACAGAACCACCGTAGCTACAGCCAACATGCACAAGCACGCGCATGTACACACAAGATCGAAAAGAGCGGGAATCGAACAATCATGATCGATACTGAGTTGAGGGATATTTTTTAATCTTTCATTTGGAAATGTACAAACCGAATACAAATTCGTACTGGAATCAAGTAGTCGATACCCGAACTGAAAACTAAGATTCGATTTAATGCAAGGAAGTCCGATTTATTAGTGCGAAATTAAAAGAAATCAGCGTTCTATTAAAATTACGTTTCAGCATGCCGCTTCGATTAAAAAAAATGCAGTAGTCCGATTAAAATGCAGTTTTGTTTAACAAGTCTTGTTATCCTTGAAAAAAAAAACCGACTGTGAAAAATTACACTTACAATTACTAACATCTGCATCGAGATAAAGTTGTTTATGAAACATGCACTAAATTTGCTTTAGGTTTAGCCCCCCCCCCCCCCCCCCCATCAACGTCCCCCACTTCGCTTTAGCATCAGATAAGTGCGAATCTCGGTCAACCTTGGTGGTTTTTAGCGATGTGTTCATGCAGGTTTTTTGTGTGTTTATTCCATGACGTTAAGTGTAAAATATAAAGGCCTACCTCTTTCTTTCCGCGTTATTAGTCGTCTGGTTTGTGACGGTGTCCGTTAATGGTAGGCCTAACCCATCACATAGCCCATCATCCCGTGCACCCGTAGATGGGGGCGTGAATGGGCCATTCTCTCCCCCTTCTGCTGCACGGGCCACATCGCCGGTAACGCACACGCTGTTCATACCAAGATGATGCAGTCACTAACCGGCGGAGGATGAGATGCGAGCCCGCAAGACTATGCACACTCTGAGCCAGAGGTTGCAATGCGGGCATTTTATACACGCAATCTCATCATCATCTCATTTATGGACGTGCGTATTCGGATGATGCGCTGTTGTCCGCCTTCTCTTATTTCATAGACATTTTATTTCTGAATGAATGTCTATTAATAGCGGATTCATTTTTAGCGGCAACCCAGTATAAGGGAATGATAGCTGTACTGCATGCTCAGGGCTTCATCTGGATTGCTCAATGGGGGGGGGGGGGGGGGGGGGGGGGGTTCTGGGGGGAGGGGGAGGAGGGGGCGGGCACTCTCCTTGGCGGCCGGGGGGGGGGTGTTTAACGTATCTGGAAAAAAAAATGCGTTTACGCATTTATGTTTTCGCTGTTTCATTTTTCTGTGCAGCATTTCCCCTTTGACTGCTTATATCAGCAGGGCCTCGGCCAGCCATGACAAGACTTGATAACGTGTCTCGAAATTTAGGCCATTTGTCTTGAGAAATTTCAAGATAATTTGCATGGATACAAACATCTACAACCAATTTGAATTCCGCAGACATGTCTGTCATCAGTCGGGGCTTGAAATCAAGGGCGCGCTCTCCTGGCTCCCTACAGATACAACATCTGCAAACATCCAAAAAACGAAATGATCACATTATCACGAAATATCTTACTGGATTGTTAGGGAAAACAATTCAAAGCATCCTGTAAAATCGTGGCTCCTGCTGTGCTGACATTTGCATGAAAACTTGTATTTTACCAACGCTGGTCGGCCGACCAGCGTTGGAGAAAAGTGACTTTTTTTTCAAAAAACTCTCCTAATTTGTTATAATTATTCCACATTTTCTTTGCAATTGATAACACAACTGTGAAGGGTACAGGCCAGCTATGCTGATCCTCTACCTAAGAATTCCCCGACATCTTTGAATTGCTCTGTTTCATCTTACGTGGGGTCAGGGAACCAGACTACAAGAACACGGTTGGTTTTCTTGGATTTTCCAGCATCTCCGAACCCAAAATGTCAGTGAAGCAAGGCAGTATACATTACCTAACATACTAATCCTCCAAATCCATTTGTTTCTGAAAATTGCAGCAAACGTGACCCGATTGGTCCGAAATGATACAGATACAAGGGTGACCTGAAATTATTTTATAAAACTATTACCAATAATAATTATAAGTGAGTTGCAAGTTGTGACACTTACATATTTTTACATACTTGTTTGTATCTTAATTTGTTTGTATCTTAATGCAACCTATGAAATTGAAACAGGTTTAATGTTCTAATAGTTACTACATATAAGATTAAGAATTTACCTGTAGTAATCCCTTAAGATAAAGGAACATACAATGTTCACTGAAGGTACACTGACAAGACATAATGAAACTTTCAGAAAGGTCTTTAAATAGAACTGGCATGCAGTACAATATTATATTACATAACTCCAAGTCAGCTCAAAATTATGTGAAGGATAACATTTCAATACAACCTGTCTGGACAATTTTACATTTCAAGATCTCCACACAGTTTATAGAAAAAAAGCACAAAAGTCTTCTTCCCAATCTCGATGCCAAAATTGATTCATGAGGTCAAACAAGGTTGAACACAATGATACATGGTGGGAAATCAACCGTCTAGCATCATTACCATACACTTTACATGTACAATAAAAATGTGGATTCTGATCATGTCAAAAACTCTGAATGAGGTTACTTACACACAACATTTCAGTGTAAACTCAATACATCTACATAAAAACAAGTCATGAAATCCAAATCACACTATCATTGATCTTATTAAAGATATATTTGTTGCTACATTTTGAATAATTGGATCTAACTTGGCAGGCACGGCAGGAGGTTCATACTCAAGGTTAAGAATAGGTACAAAAACAAGAGGCTGACAATACACTCTTCTTGCTTGGAAAGCAAAAAGGCAAAATATTTTCTCAATCACTAAAAATATTAAGTGCATCCCAAGATGACTACATGGTAGAATAATAAAAAGTCTCATCCACAATGTGAAAACAAAACGTTGGACAACTCAAGCAACTATACACAATTCTTTCCTTAACCCATACCAGGCGTTATGTTTAGCGTAGATAAATACAAGTAAAATATGTAATGGCATTTGGCTTGGCCCCAAATGTGAGGTACTGGGATCCTGTTAACAGTCACCACTATTGCCAATATTTAAAAATAATTGCAATCCCCAAATACAAGGAACACTTCCTTTTTATTTGGCTTTACCATCTGGCAAACCATCTGAGGAGCGCTTGAACGTATTGAAGCCACATGGTGGCTTTCGTTAAAAACACTCACAGTCGGAGAAACAACTCCTGCTGCCACCTCTTTATTACAAAAATCAGCAGCTTCAATTGAAACTGACTCAACAACAAGCGGCTCAGTCTCTTCCAAAATGGTATATACCACCTCAACTATATGAGACCACGTAACAAGGTCATATGAATACAATTTAATAACCATGTCTTTACTAGGCTTTTTCGAAAAATTTCAAAATTGCAGTGAATCTATCACAATGCAGCTTCAATGCTATATACTTACTGCATTTCTATCAATAGGACGTGCATCTTCATCATCTTCACGTAAAATATTTGTGAAGGCACTAACTATGGTCTAAGCTCTCCCATATAGTGTTCATCTTTTTTTTTAGCGTCATTTGAAGACCTACCTTTTTAGGCAATATTATTTTAATTAATTGAATATAATTACCTTTTAAAGGGAATATACAACATTTGCAAACATCGAAAAATAAAACTACCAAGACTTTACGAAATATCTTAATAGGATGTTGGTAAATGACAGTCTAAAGCATCCTGTAAAATTATGGCACCTGGTGTGAAGTCATTTTTAAGAAAATTGTATATTTGTATACATTTCCAACGGTGGTCGGCCGACCACCGTTGGAAAAACCTAACTATTTTTCAACTATTGCTCCAAATTTACCCTTTTTTAAGTCCAAATTTTGTTTGTTATTGGTGACATGTTCATTAACGGGTGCAGGCCAGCTAGACTGGTTTCCTTACCTAATAATTTTCTGGCATCTATAAATTGATCCATTTCATCTTAAGTGGAGTCAGGGAACCAGACTACTGGAACATTTTTGTTTTTCTTGGTTTTGCCAGCATTTTCGAACACAAAATTTCCAATAGTTCAGTGTAACATTATTTGATCTATTATACTAACCCCTCAAATAGTTCATTTATGAAAATTACAGCAAAAGCCAATCATGTACATTCCCTTTAGCTGTTAACGTAGAATTGAATCGAATTTTCACTGGCTGGTCCAGATTTTTTTAAAACTGCCTTAAACATATTTTTATATAATTGTTTTTTTTTTCTACGGAAACCTTCTGTACTGTAATTGTTGTATTTCGGTAATTGTTCTTTTTTTATCTTTGTATTTAGCGCTTTGAGGCCATTATGGCAATTTGGCACCTTATAAGTATCCTTTTATTATTATTATCATTTTTATCTCCAAATTCCATTTACAAAAGCCCTCCCATGGCGACACCTCAATGGTGCTTTCATGGTGGTTTTTGAGACTGACGGTGTTGCCATGGCGTTGTTGCAATAGCTGTTTCTTTAGCTGTCCATGTGTTGCCATGGGAACCCATGGTGTTTAAAGATACGCCATGGTGTTTGAAGAGACCGCCGTGAGAATCCTTATAATTCCCATGTGTTTCCCATGGGGTCCCATGGGGATCCCATGGTATCGCCATGGGACATTTTTGTAATGGATATTTCCATCCAAACGGGCCTGCATTCCCGGCTGCTGGGGAACTGATCCTAAGCTAGAAGGTTGTCCGGGTAAAGCTTTATAAAGGGAACTACGGATCGGGTAACATTCCCGCCACAACATCAACAACAAAATGCAGTTAGCTGAAAAAACAAAGCTACATTATTTAAGTGCAACAAGCAATACAATTGACTCAAAACACTCTATGCAAAGTTTAATTAAAAACGATGAGAAAAAAATCAAGCTCATGAACACTCTAAGTGTTATTTCCTTGATGCAAACACTGATTCCTCTACACTGATGTTCTTTAGGTGAAACAAGAGAGAACTTCAAAATGTTGTTATGAGATCCCAGGAGCACAACCTGTCCAACTCGTCCGTACACATCGGAGAGCGCCCTCTATGGAAAACGCGTGGAACGTTATGGCCATTCATGCCATTAATTATTTCCAGAAGGGGGCGCTCTTCATACATCTAAAGGCTATCTAACGCATATAATAAGTGTGAAAATGTAGTCCTGTAATTTACCCTGATCGCCTTGATTATTAGTGACACCAATTAAGAACAGGTGTTAAAAAACTAAACCATCAACATAAGGTTTTACACGCAGAAATATTCTTAAATTAAGGTACATGTACAATAAACAGAACATTGCTGAATCTAAACAAGGCGAAGGGTCATGATTATCTTGGCTAGGTCAGATAACTTCAGTTTTTTTGTCCAACATGGGCGTAATTTGACTGTTTAGCATAAGGCATGGACAACGGAGCAAAGTACAGGATGTGATAGGTGACTAATACATTGAAATTGCTTGTGTAAACAATTAATTACGAAATCTACATCAGGTGATGTTCCATATGTACGCACCCAAAATCAAAGTTCAAACACAACAATGCATGCATTTTCGGCACGTAAGCAGTGACGGGTACAAGTCATTAACAGTGTGTTGGAGTATTGATACATTCGAGAAAACCGTTCTTACTAGTGACATTTTGTTTGGCTAGGCTTAGAAATAACTATTCAGAGTGAAGTATTACAGAAATGTAACTACAGACAGCGACTTTAACATATTTTACTCAGGTAAATATTCGGGTGATGGTTTGTTTGAAATTTAGATTTGAAAAACACAAACATTTAAATTTTCATTTCACTAATAAGCGCTCTCTGAATATATCATTTTTATATAGCTGAATTAAGAAAGATGGCGGAGGCTGCACCCCAATCCTTGCACGTCAGCCAGCAGTTTCTGGAATGTCCGATCTGTTGCTTTCTTTACAAGGATCCCAAGATGCTGGACTGTCAGCATAGCTTCTGCTTCAAGTGTCTGGAGAAGATGATGAGCACGAATAAGATAGTGTGTCCAGTCTGTAGGACAGAGACGCTAGTTGCAGATGACAGACTGCAGAGTCTTTCTCCGAACTTCTTGCTGATTTATCTTGTTGATGAAATGAACAAACAACAGCAGTTAATTGGGGAGCAACTGAGTACCAAAAAAGACCATCGCATCATTCCAGCACATGAATTGGACACATCGAGGGTTTTAGCAGCAGATCTTACAGACGCTGACGCACCAAAATGTAGAAAACATGGTGATCATGCCATATGTTTTCACTGTGAAACCTGTAATATGCTGATTTGTTCAAAGTGTGCAATATTGGAGCATCGGGGAGATGAGCACAATTGCGTTGACATTGCCGACTCAATGAAATCCTTCCGGACGAGTGTCACCGACATCCTTCAGAACTTTGGGAAAAACAAACAGAAGTTTACATCCACGGAACAATCAATAGAACGGGCGAGAAATAGATTGCAATGTAACGTTGCACAAGCGTGTAGTGACATTTCTTCAAAAGCTGAAGAAGAAATCGCAAAAATCAGAAATAAGGCTGAACGTCTCACCGCCAGAGTGAAAAAACTTGGTCAGGAGAGAGACAGCGAGTACAGAAAAGCGTTCATGCACAACCGTGACCAGATGGAACGCGGAGATCAGATCGTCACGGCCGTAAATGACTTGATGAGACAATGCGATGATTTCGAGCTTTTGGAGCTCGAGCCGAAGGTGATGCACCACTTGGAATTACAGAAGGAGCTCAAGTGTGAACCGGTGAATCATGGACCGTCGTTCATCGGAGTCCAGTGTCAAAGGGTTGTGATTAATCAAGATCTCGGAAAAGTCTGCGACAGCGAGAAATGGCAGTTGAAGGGAGAGTTCGGCAAGAGAGGCACCGGTGACGGGGAGTTCGAGTATGCCGTGGATGTTGCATGCTTCAGCAACGGGGACATTGCTGTAACTGATACAACCCAGAAACGGCTATCGTTGTTCACCTCCACTGGCCAATTCAAATCGTCGGTTCCTCAAGGACCCGACTGTGATCAGCTGAACAATCCTTGGCGCGTTGCCGTGAGCAGTGAGGATCTGCTTTTCGTCACAGACAAAAAGAAAGTGAAGGTTTTCGACGCTGAGCTGGAGTTTGTTTGCGAGTTTACAGAGGGGCTATCAGAGATATCAGAGATAGCGCTTACTGGTATTGCTGTGGACAACCAACGAGTAGCAGTGGCTGATGATGGGAGAAAGATCATCAGTGTCCATAACTTGAACGGATCGTTGATTGCAATGATATCAAACGAGATGGTTAAAAATTACGTGGCAATTAGCAACAAAGAGCACCTGATCTTCACAAACTACCAGGAGAAGAGGATGCTGTGCGTTGACTTTGAGGGCAGTGAGGTGTTCAACGTAATGACTGAACTGAACGGGGAACCAGCTAGTCCGACTGGTGTCCTGTGCGATGATGATGACAGCATCTATGTCGCTGTTCATGAGTCCAAGGCATTTGGAGCGGATGAAGTGCAGAAATACGACTCCGGTGGTGCATTCACATCAACAGTTGCTCATGGGTTGCACATGCCGTTCCAAATGGCATTTACCCCCGCAGGTGACGTCGTTATCGCAGACAAACATTCCGTCAAGATCTTTGAGCGGATGTGATCCGCTGCACTACAGACAATCATGTACTGGTAGACTATCAGAAAAAAAACAAACCCCAAACATAACTTGGGAATAGAGTATGCACATAACGTGAACTGTTTTCAGTTTAATACTTGTCAATAAGATGTACTTTATCGCCATGTTATTTG
Organism: Patiria miniata; assembly: GCF_015706575.1. Classification (NCBI taxonomy): domain Eukaryota; kingdom Metazoa; phylum Echinodermata; class Asteroidea; order Valvatida; family Asterinidae; genus Patiria; species Patiria miniata. Next base: position 14,127,301 of record NW_024037058.1, on the reverse strand, counting down.
GAGAGAGCCACATATTTATGTCTACTTTCAATACAAGGGCGTAAATCCATGGGCGTTATGTAGGAGGATTACATGTATTGCTTTTTGACCAGTGTATGCGCCATTTGTAACACTCCACAGATTTCTCTGGTGAGCAATTTAAAAAAAGTTGCAAATGAGAATTTATTGGGACATGTTTTTCACATAAGGCAGATGTTTCAAATGCAAATGTCAACAGCTGGATTTGTATGGGTTAATATCACAAATTGCGGCGATTAAGAAATGCATCCAGTATCCTATAATGCCACTTTTCGCTTATCTAAATAATGGTCAGCCATTACAAATTATGTCAAAAACGGAGTTGTTGCTATAACTCATCATACAAGGCAAGACCGATTAATGAACAACAATCCAGCCTTGTTTGATGTAGACGCAAGACATTGGTTTTAGTAGGCCTTCCGCTGGAAGGTTCTGTGTCAAATAAAAGGTGAGAAAATCCCCCATACTATATTGTCAACGGTGTAGTCACACTTTAAATTTCATTTTTGGGAGAAATTCTCTGCTATTTGTGCATGGATAGTGGGCTGGATAGTGAAACAACATTCTACAACGTGTTTGATGTCAACAGATTGAATATAACCGGAGAAAAAGAGACATACACATCTGTTTTGGCCATGCTTATTTATCTCTGTGGTATTTTGCCGTTCACTGCATGCCTGTCAGTCAGGGCCTCGGACCTTGATGACATGCTTCGTTAAGTCTCGGATTTTCGGCCAATAATTATTGTCAACCAAAATACTCCAATATTTTTTGCATGGATAGTGAGGTAGATAGTGTTGAACATTCTGCGACATATTTGATGTCAGCAAATTAAATAAAACTGGAGAAAATGAGACATACACATCTATTTTTGGCAACAAATTTTGGCAGGATGTTGCCATTGACTGCCTGTCAGTTGGGGACGCGGCCCCTGATGACATGACTCGTTCAGTCTCGGAATTTTGGCCACTTGTCATGAAAAAAGTATCTAGATATTTTTGCATGGATTGTGAGCTGCATAGTTTGGCAACAATTTACACAAAAGGTTGAAGTCCGTAGATTGAATATAGCTTGGAAAAAATATAGACATACGCATCTATGTTTTGGCCGTGTTTACTTTTATGTGAGCATTTTGCCATTGACTGCCTGTTAGTCAGGGCCTCGGACCCTGATAATATAACCCCATATTTTGTGTACTTTCGGCCACTTGCCATGAGAAATTCCCCGATTTTTTGCAAAGATAGTGAGCGGGACAGCGTGGCAACATAGAATTTTACAACAAGTTTAAAGTCCACACGTAAAAATATCACTGAAGAAAATTAGACATACGCAACTATGTTTTGGCCGTGTTTATTTTTGTGTGCATGATTTTGCCACTGACTGCCTGTCGTCGGAGCATCGGCCCCTCGTGATATGACTCGTTAAGTCTCGGATTTTTGGCCACTTCTCATGAAAAAAAGTTCCCAATATTTGTGCATGGATAGTGAGCTGGATAGTGTGGCAACATTCTACACAAGTTTGAAGTCCGCGGACTGAATATAACTGGAGAAACTTAGACATAAGCATGTATGTTTTGTCTGTGTTTACTTTTATGTACAGCATACGTTTAGAGTCTGCAGACCAAATACAATTGGAGAAAAGTAGAGATACGCATCCGTGTTTACGCCGTGTTTCTTTTCTGTACTGCATGGATGGAGTGCTGGGTAGGTTGGCTACATTCTACAAGTTTGAAGTCCGCAGTCTAAACATAACTCGAGAAAATTAGACACAGGGAGTGGGTGTGATTGTTAATGGTGCAAATCGAGGACACGTATGTGAAACATCCTTGTGTAATTGATGTGGGCAAGAATCAACTCGAAGACGTCCTCGATTAGAAAACGTGTACAAAAGAGTATGAACAAAAGAGGAACAATAGGAAATCATGGATCAACACCATTAGCATGTGTTCGCACACACCAACATACGTCGTGTTTAAGATAACTCTCGAGGACAAGCCATTGCCTTTTCCTTTCCGATAGACTTAGCACATGAAAGAACAATTGAAGACCGTTAACGATCAAGGTCAACGAATAATCTTTTGTTCTCCCTTTGTCTGTTCGTCCTCGGGGTGTATGTAGTGTACGCCAACAGACACACATTCAAATCGTGGACCCAACCTCGTCCCCAGGGTGTCGAGCAGTACGCGCCCACCACTAGCTGCTCTCTCACCCTGGTATTGGATCATTTGCATGTGCAAGATTTTTGAACACGTATGCAAATGAGGAGTAGTCTGGTGCCGGCATGTGCGTTTCATTAGCGTTTGTTTTTGTATGCGGTGTCTGGGGTTAAAACAGCTTCAATTCGTCACGCCATGAGTTATGAAAGCACGATTTTTTTTAAAGTTAAAATGTTACAACCTGGCCCGCCAATATGCAGTATCACGTTTCATATTAATATGAGCAAAGTGGAAAGGAAAGGAGTATTTTTGAGAAGGCGTGGACTTAATAATTACAATGATCGTGAAAACACGTACTGCACATTGGAAATTAACATCACCAACTACACGATATAAATCCATTACTAGCAAATTGCGGTATCGAATCAGGATGCAGGAAGAAAGTTTCCTATCCAGGGCTTACTATTGGAAACAGGGTTGGAAATAAAGTAAGCACTGGGGACGAGGTTGTCGTGGACCTTGATGTGTGTGTACAAAGCATTTGGGAGGTCTTCCTAAAATGTTAGTATGGAGTACCGAAGTGAATACGTCACGCGCACAAAATGTGTGTAAAGACATTAGCGCGTGATTCAGTCCGTGAACCAACACCCACGCGTACTCCATTCGTTTGCCCTACACTTTCTGGTTCTAAATGACGTCACACTTCGGTACTCCATAGGTGTCCACGTTTTAAGGTGTTTACACACACCTATGTTCGTTACGAGTTGATCACCCGCAAAGGTGGCGAAGTCACAGCCGGCAGCGAGGTGAAGCCTCGTATCTAATTATTATAGAAACTGCCAAATTCATTTTGGCTTGGACTAGCGCCCCTTGGATATAGACACAAATTGGGTAACCGCCAACATAGGGTTGGATAGCTCAGTTGGTAGAGCACCGAAACGGCAATCTTGAGGTCGCAGGTTCAAGCCTTGCTCGGTCAATTTCTTTGTTGAACTTTAAAATAGAAGTTAAGGGGCCAAATAAGCGACTATGTCTAATCTTAAATATTCGGGTTTTTTTTCTAACACCGCCTCAAGCGTCAAATAATGTCCCGTACCGTGATATGATGATATAAACCCCAACGATCAGAGCCGCGTTTTGGCGCTGTGACCAAAAACATGTTTCAGGTTCGGGACCGTTTTGGCGCTTCGGTTACACTGATGAAATGACGTCATTGTTACCATCAAAGATGAACCAAGACTTGCTATCGGTTCACTTACGTTTCAAGATGGCGGAAACAATATGAGCAGACGACATTACTTTGTTACCACCAAAGTGATTTAAAAAGTGGGTTTGTACAGTCGGTTAAAGGTGATGTACATGTATAACAATTATTACTCTGCCAAGGGAAAATACTGGAAAAGCAACTGCCCGGCTTGTGCTTGTAAATCGTGAAAAAGTTACCAAAAAATTCGTTACAAAGTGACGTCACGAACACATTTTTAGTCACGGTTGTGACGCCAGGGGCCGCCAAAACACGGCCCTGTATAACATCAATGTGAGTTTCAAATCAAACACATGTGCCTGGTGTCCAACAAACGACGGGCGCCCTAATTGCCTTTTAGGTTTTTTATTCAGGGCAGTTGACATGGATCACCCAGTCCACAGGTAAGTTCCAGCTCCCAAAGCCGATAAATCTGGGGGGATCAGCCTGAGGGTTTGAGTCGGTCGTGTCCATGAAGGCCGCTTGTTGGTGCTTGCCAAGGGTGAAGGTGCCGTGGTCGTACCGCAGCCAGAAGCGTCGCATCTCTTGCTCGCTGACCACGCCCACCGTTGCAACAGATGATACTAATCCGCAAACCGCGCATCGGCGCAGGAATGTGTTTCTGTTTCCATTTGAACCAATCACTGTCAGAACCAACAGGGGGAAAAAAGACGAAATTTACGACGACGACAAACAACAACGGAAACGACATGTACAGCAACCAAAAACGCAGCAAAAACCACCGCAATATACAACTCAACGCGTAAACAACAACGACACAAGGACGACAACAACAGCAACAATCAACAGCAGTACTTACAACAGTGACAACGATAAACAAGTGACATTGACAACGTGGACAACTTGGACAACATTGACAACGTGGACAACATTGACAACATTGACAACAACAACTGCAACAGCAGCAACAGCAACAACAGCAACTACAACAGCATGCAACAACAACAACAGCAACAATTAACAGCTACAACAGCTACAGCAGCAACAGCAGCAACAGCAGCAACAGCAACAACAGCAGCAACAACAGCAGCAACAGCAGCTACAGTAGCTACAGCAGCAACAGCTTCAACAGCAACAGCAGTAACAGCAACAACAACAGCAACAACAGCAGCAACAACAGCAGCAACAGCAACAACAGCAACAACAACAGCAACAGCAAGAACAGTAAGAACAACAAGAACGGCAAGAACAGCAATGGCAACAACAGCAACGACAGCAACGACAACAACAGCAGAAACAACAGCAACGACAGCAACAACAGCATTATGCCCAGGGTTCGCCATTAACCTTTTTTTCTTCACTAGTAAACTAGACTACTAAATCAGACTCTCAACTAACCCGCGGGCCATATCACTAGTCCGCATTAAAATGTTTAGGTTTGTTTGCACCAGACTGTCATAAACAACAATGTGCATACAATGTATAACTTTATCTTCAGGCAATCATGTCAGTGCTTAAAAGAAACATAATTATCTAATAAAATTGAATTCAAACAGATACAAAATGATTAAAGATATTAATAAATTTAGTACATTATTGCTTAATAAATTATTCATTAATAGATAATTTATTTAACTTATTAATATCTTTAATCGTTATTTATCACTTAATTTTTTAAAAATTATTTCCCCTTTTTCGGTCCCATTTTCATTTGCGACACAAAAGCTATCAAAACGAGACCCTAAAAAGATAACAATTAGGAGGGGGGGGGGATATAACAGTCGGCGCGTCCACTCGTTATCGGCGCAAGTACCAGAGTATCTGTGGGGGACCCCGTGCACCCACCCCCTCGAACTAACCAACACCATTTTTGGGTGCCTTTTAGGGTCCTTCAACACATTTTGGATGTTAAAAGTAAAGAAAATCCGATGCTCTGGAGATATCCCAGATAGCAGCCAATATTGCCGCGGTACAAACTGGGAAAAAGACATGTATCAGCCAAATAATATAATTAAAGCATAAATAAATGGTTGGTTATTTGTTTGAGACCCTCACAAACTCATTTCTGGTATCTCTTTTTTGCTATCGTGCTTCCATTTCAAGATTGGTACCAATTGGCGGCCAATATGGCCGCCATATTGGTAAAAAAATGGAAAAGGCATATATTAGCCTAATAATATGATACAAGCATCAATCAAATTGTTGGCTATGTGTTTTTCACCCTCGCAAATTCAGTTTTGTTATCTTTTTTGCTATCATGCTTCAAATTCAAAATGGCGGCCAATATGCCCTTTTCCCCATTTTTTAAAACCATTTTGGCGGCCGTATTTGCCACCATATTGGCCGCCATTTTGAATTTGAAGCATGATAGCAAAAAAAAAGATAACAAAAATGAGTTTGTGAGGGTAAAAAACATATACCTAACCATTTTATTTATTATTTCATCACATTATTCAGCTGATATATGTCTTTTTTCCCTGTTTTGACCATTTTTGGCGGCCCTATTGGACGCCATCTCGGATATCTCCAGAGCATCGGATTTTTTTCATTGTTAACTTCAAAAATGTGTTTAGGACCCTAAAAGGCACCAAAAAAAGTACAGACACAGAACAGCTATGTGAATTAAGTCGCATGGATTTTTTCTCCACCGATAATGTCGTGAAATTTCGAAATTAAAATTCGACCAGATTAGGCAAACGTAGGCCATTAATTTTCAACGAGTGCCTTTCGTGCAATATATTTTCTGTGTCCCGCGACGCATCCATGCTTTGCTTATGGCCAGAGTAAATAGAGGGAGCGTGTTGAAGAGTAAATAGAGGGCGCTTTGGCAACACGCTTATTCATAAAAAGGCCAGACGGTATGCTGGAGAAAACATACAGAGTATGTGTCACGTCCTTTTTTTATGCATTTATGTACCCAGACATGCAAAACGCAGTGCCAGTCTATGTTCTTTCTTTAATGTATACATGCACGCTATTTCCGCGCATGAGTCGGCGGCGCAACGGCATGAAACATGCCGAATGCACGTCAGTATCAGGCGGGCTACTCTAATACAGTCAGTTGCCGTGTCACGCGTAGCTGCTCTATTTTCTCGTCCACACAACCGACAACAACGCGAGGCAATCGAACGATGGCCGTAAAAAGGGATTCAGAAAATTCGCAATTTTCATGCCAAACCACAACCAGTCCACACAAACAAAGCTGTTTTAGGTAGTTAAAGACCTACTACATACATCTATCAAGGTATGTTGTTCTCAAAAAAAGATTTCGGTGCATTTTGATGATATTATTTTGGGACAAATTGACTAAAAATTACGTGATGCAATTTTCGGTTTTTTTTTTCCGACAACGACGAAATTCTCCCAAATTTTGAGGTAATCAAAGAAAAGAATGAACCTTCATCTACAAAAAATCTCGTGAATGTGATGTCGTTAATATTTTCAGAATTCGATGTACACCTTATGTTTCCACCAACTTCCATTTTTCACAACGCGAAATGATCGTCGCCATTGTAAAAGCATACAGCAAGGAACTCAGACACAGTATGACATTGTGACCCATACGCCCACTGATTGGTCAAGCTAGCTCGAGATGGCCTGTTTAATATTCATAAGTCATTCATTGCACGTTCGGATCGATCGTGCTATTCACAATTGTTTTCAGGCCTACGTACGGCCGTACTTTGTGTAATTGCAAATCATGAAATCTCGCAAAAGTCTTCATTTTTCAACCGGCGATTTGGACCAAAAATATAAAAGTCTCCTGCACGTGTTTCACATGAAATGAAGCGTACACTATCATATATCTACTGAACCTCGCCATTTCTTTCGGCCTTTTTTAAGAATAGAATGTACACCTAAAAACCATCGCGATGCATCGGCCCTCACTTTTGTTGCTATAAAGTATGATTTTGGTTTGACACGTCGTAACAACACTTTATTTTTGTTAAAAGCAGTTATATTTGGCATCAAAATAAAGCACACGATTTTAACTTTTCACTAACCTAGCCATCTTGGCCAAATAGTGCATGTATCCAGGTACTTTGTGTGCTTTACTGTAGTCTCGAATACAGTCTCGTAAAATCTCGCGTAGGCTTTTGGGCCATGCGTGCGTGACCTCGGAACAAGAAACTGGTCAAACAGGATTCTGCCCGCCGCTGTTTGACTCGCATTTTGCTCGTGGGCTACCGCCAAGGTTGAGCCCTGCATAAATGCATAAAGTCAACCCGCGCGCTCAAATTGTAGTCTTCCAATGCCTATACTTACCCACTTCATACTTCATGCCTTCGTAGGTCCCGTCTGTAGACAGACTGACGATAGCATCCTGACGAGCCTGCACGGAAAAATCCAAGACTGTCTGGCCATTGAAGGAGGGTAGCGGGAAAATGTGCTTGTAATAACCCTGGGTTCTGTAGGTTCGAGGGCACACTGTGTAAAAGATAAATTGTACAATCACGTCTTCTTTTTCAATAAGTCCATCCAGTGGCGTAAACCCGTGTCGACGAATGAGGGGATGGGGATGACTATACGACAAAATCCTAAAATGGGTTAACCACATGACACTCGGGTGTGGGGGGGGGGGGGGGGGGAGCTGTTCATGATACAAATGTAGTTGTTATGGAAACTTGCACGCTTACGTCCCATACAAACGGCATTGAAATCTTTTGAACTGTTTGTTCTCCGTTTTTTAAAACTATTTAAATGATAAATTTTGAATCTTGGAACGTTACGGACTGAATGATTAGGGGGTTTTCGTTTTCACAATGTAAATGTTACAATCTTCTCCAGCCAATAAGTATGCAGTATCACATTTCATATTAATATGAGCAATTTGAATAGGAAAGGATTATTTTGGGAAGGTGGGGACACTATAATTAAAGTGAACTTGAAAACACGTAATGCACGTTGCAAACAACCTACACCAAGTACACGAACTAAATCCATTACCTGCCAATTGAGGTATCGAATCAGGATGCAGGGAGAAAGTTTCCTATCCAGGGCTTATTATTGGAAACGAGGTTGGTAAGCTGTAGCAATGAGGTTGGTGACCACGATGTAAAGTCATTACTGCATGCGGTTGTACATCGTTTGCGCGCATGTCACATAGATATAGAACTTAAATTTAAGTTCTATATGGTTAGGAATAATATTAAAGCAATCTGCGCGCGGTTTAGGAATAAAAACGCTTATTTCCTGAAATACTGTGCTGTGATTGGCTTCTACCCAAATGGGTAGAAGCCAACCACATCGAGAATTAATCTCCATAGACAAGGGTCTTTTGCACGTCGAGCAACTAACAGACCCCTTGGAACAGGCCAGCCTCGAATTCCCTCTCGAATCATGTAATGACCTGTTCGACGAGCGTCTTGGCAACCGTCTCTGCTGTCTGGTCAGGAATCGGGAACGCCTCTACCCACTTGGTGAAGTAGTCGGCTACCACCATGATGCTCGTATTCTCGGCCTTCGTCCTGGGAAGCCTACCCTCGAGGTCGATTGCAAGGCGCTCCATCGGGGCTCCCACCACGTACTGCTTGATTGGAGCTCTCAGAGGACACGGCGTTGGCTTCTTCGATCTGCATTTATGGCACTTACGGCACCAGTCCTCCGCTTGACGTCGCAATTCCCTCCAGTACACGGGGGCCTGCCGCAACCGTGCGACTGTCCAGGGCAATCCCTATGTGTCCCGAAGTCCTATTGTCATGGGCCAGTGTCAGAACATCTTCGACCTTCGCCCGTGGGACCACGATCTTCCACGCCGGTGATCTGCCGTTGGGCTGTTCCCATCTCACCTGCAAGACCCATTTGGACAGTCGTAATGTCTCCCACTTGGCCCATCAACACTTTAGGCGCTCATCCGACGCCGACACGTCCGTCCAGCTAGGTTGTAGTTCTTGTTCAGTTGTTCGTGGTCCAGGCTCCCAAGAGCCCGTCCAGGTCTGAGGTGTTGTCGTGTCCAGTACCATCGACGGCTACCACCATTGGCCTCCCCAACTGTGTCTCCCTGCTATGCGATTGGCCTCTCGGCGAGTCCTTGGGTTCCTGTCGAGCAATAGGGCCTTCCCAGTGAAGCACTCCTGACCAACTTTTTTTCGAACGTCCGCACTAGCCACAGGGAATTTGGAGACGGCATCGTTTATTGTGTGCTTTTGTCCCGCTCGGAGCTTCGCGTCGAATTCATAGTATACTAGCCTTTGAAGCCATCTTGCCATTTGCCCTTATGGCTCCCGGAACTTGAACAGCCACTGCAGCGACCCATGATCCGTTCAGAGCAGGAACTGTTTTCCCAGGAGATAGTGCTTAAAGTAGTGGACAAAATGGATCACGGCCAGCAACCCCTTCCGAGTGGTGCAATAGTTGCGTTCGGCCTTGGTCAGGGTGCTGCTGCCGTAGGGCGACCACCCTCTCCCCATCGCCCCCTTCTTGTGACAGCACCGCTCCGATGGTGCCATTGCCGGGTTCGGATAGCGTAACACAGGTGCCGTGGCCAGTGCGTCTTTGAGATGCTCAAAGGCCGACTGACAGGCATCCGACGAGAGAAAGCCTTCTGGCGCTTGTTGGTAAGGGCCTGAAGGGCAAGTTGTCAATGAAGCGCTTATAGAAAGACACCAGTCCCAGATAAACTCTGGACTTCAGTCAGGTTCATTGGCTGCGGCCAGTTTCTGATGACAGCGACATTCCCTGGATCCGTCACCAGCTGACCCTAAAAGGACACTTCTCTCTCTTAAAAAGGTTGCACTTCTTCGAATTGGTATAGGCCGTTCTGCATCCCAAAGGCCGTCTTCTCCCGGTCCGTCTTGTCCATACCGAACTGCCAGTAGCCACTGGCAAGGTCAAGTGAGCTAAACAAAAATGCCCCGCTCAAGGCGTCCAGGTTGTCTTCAATCCGGGGCATAGGGCACGAATCCTTGAGCGTCACCTCGTTGTCTTCCAGCAATCGACAAAAAACGGACGGACCCGTCTTTCTTCCTGACAAGAACAACTGGCTATAGGAGGGTTCAACCGCGCCCTCCTGTAGCATCTGTCCCACTCTCCTCCTACAGTCGTTTATGTATCGGCAATCTCCTCTGGCGTATAGGTGCCGCTGTCCCTGTCTCGATCTTATGCTGAATAAGATCTGTCCGGCCGAGCATGCCGTCTGGTCCTGTGAATGCTCCCGCGAACTCTGTCAGCAGTTCCGCTAGCCGGGAGCGCTCAACGCCGCTAAGGTGTGCTGCTCCTCGGTCAAGAAAGTCTTGTAAGTGAGTCGGTACCACACCCTCGGCACTCCGTCCCTGTCCGGTGCCAATCAAAGGAGGATACCCGACCGAAGGTTCTGGCAGTATCCCATCTGGTTCTTTCACGTCCAGGTCGTCCACGGTTCTGTTGTTTACGTCAACCAAGCCAGTGGCGATAGCAACCTGTCAACTATCTGTCTCCTCCAGGTTCGGGTATACCATCCCGATTCCCATCCGTGGCTCGGCCTTGACTTCCACTGTAGCGATCGCCTCGTGTCCAGCCGGCACCAGCACTTTCACAACCATGTGCTTTTGTTTGATGCCTTCCAAGGGAACCGCCTTCCCACTGAAGATGACGATGTTGTCGCCCCAACGCCATTCGCAGTATTCGACAGGGAATCAATTACCAGTATCACATCTGGCTCAATATCGGCCACCGTACTGGTGTTGTCCATGAGTTGATCCCCAACTTGCAGTTGAAAGTTGGCAGCCCCCTGGGCCCACATGGGACTACCATCCGCCATTCTCGAAGTCGGTGCTGAAGGAAGAAGGCTCGGTCTCTCGGCCATGGGCAAGTCATTCTAAACCCGCCTAGTATAGATATTAAACTCACTGCCGCTCTGGTGTCTAGGAGGAAACGCACTGGCTTCCCGGCAAGTTTGCCCAATACGTAAATCACTTTCGGCGTTGTCTTTGTCGGTTGTCGAACGGGGGCTGACTTCCGCTTCTCGTGAGGGCAGTTCCGCCGGATGTGTCCGAGTTCGTAACACCCGTCGCACTCCACTTGGGGGCGGGAACTTTGTGTGTTCGAGGCCCCAACAGCCGGTGCCCTACTGCCCTAACGTCTTTAGCCCCCGGCTTCCTTATTCTGTGGTGGGCCTGCGACTCAAGAAATGTCTCCATTTCGGTTGCAAGGGTAAGCGCCTCAGTAAACGTCGTTGCTCTCCTCGCAAAAATGTGGCGCTGCAATTGCTCGTCCCCCAGGGCATTGCGAAAAGCCTCCACCGCCAAATCTTCGCGCGACTGTAGTTTCGGGTAGCTCTTGGCAACCAAACGTCGAATCGATTGTCGCAGTTCACCTAGTGACTCATCGCGTCCTCGCGTAAGCATCAACAACTGAGCCCGATGTAGTGGAATTTGTGGTGTCACCCCAAATCGTTGTTCACAGTTGTGTAGGATAGCGTAGTATTCCTTCCGCGCTTCTGGTGCCATATCTGCCAATGCCTCTTTAGATGGGATGCCAGGAACATCGCCTTTTCGGCCTCACTCCAATGATTGACTGCAGCCACGCTCTCAGAATGGATCAAGTAGTCAGACCTTGAAGAGCTTCCTCAAGGAGTTGCTCCACACGGGAGTCTAAGAGGTTTGCCCCGGTGTTTCTGGCAGTGGCTGCAATATGCGCCGCAGCACCTTGTAAACCCTTATTCGGTGCAACATAATGGGTCTCATATCTTTCATAAACTTTATATATCTTTCCTTAATAATAGACATATCTCCAGCGCCTTGAGTACCTAATTGCTGGTAGATACGTGCACTATATAAGACTCCGATATTATTATATTATTATGGAGCGGAGCAGATGCAACTGCTCCGCACGGGAGTCAATAGGCCGGGGCAGTTGCTCAGCACGGGAATCACTGGAGCGGAGCCGGCGCAGTTGCTCCGCACAGGAGTCTACGGAGCGGGGCTGACGCAACTGCTCCGCACGAGAGTCAATAGGGTGGAGCCGGTGCAGTTGCTCTGCACGGAAGTCAATGGAGCGGAGCTGGTGAAGTTGCTCCGCACGGAAGTCTATGGAGCGGAGCCGACGCAGCTGCTCCGCGCGGGAGTCAATTGAGCAGGGCCGGCGCAGATGCTCCACACACGAGTCAATGGAGCGAATCTGGTGAAGTTGCTCCCCACGGGAGTCTATAGAGCGGAGCCGACGCAGCTGCTCCACTGGGGATTCGATGGAGCGGAGCCGACGCAACTGCTCCGCACGGGAGTCCGGAGCGGAGCTCGTGGAGTTGCTCCGGACGGGAGTCAATAGAGCGGAGCCGACGCAGCTGCTCTGCGCGAGAGTCAATGGAGCAGAGTCGGCGCAGTTGCTCCGCACAAAAGTCAATGGAGCAAAGCCGGTGGAGCTGCTCCGCATGGGTGTCAATGGAGTGGGGCCGGCGCAGCTGCTCCGCACACAAGTCAATGGGAAAGAGCCGATGCGGTGGCCCCCGCTACACGAAGTATGGCGCCGGAACCCACAGAGCCGGCCCGCAACGCACTTCTCCAAGGGAAGGTACCCACTTGATGCCACCACCCGTGCTTCCATATGGAACCGAGCCCACCCTTTCCGCTGGGAAGGAAAGCTGCGCCCAGGGTTTTTGGGTCCCTGGTTTTCACCGCCACTGACGGCAGAGCAGGAAGCCGCAAATCCTAATCATTTTATAACCTAATCATCCTGATCAAAGGGGTCGGAGAATGATGATGCTCCCAGATAAAATCGACGGAAGCTCCTCAAGGTCTGACTACTTGATGGGTACTTTCTCTTGGAGCAACTTCACAGGCTCCGCTCCACTGACTCCCGTGCGGAGCAACTGCACCGGCTCCGCTCCATAGACTCCCGTGCCGAGCAACTCCATCAGCTCCGCTTTTGGTGAAAAATACGTGGGCGCCTCGGGTCGAATCTCCGCCCCTTCCTCGCCGATTGGTGCGCCTGAGCGGCGTTCCGAATGGAACGGAGCGTCTGTCGCCCCGCCGACTACAGCACGGGGCGGTTCCCCAAGGGGCCTTGCATTAATTTCATGTAAATTGTTTTTTTTTTAATCTACGAATATTCGAATTCAATTAGATGCATAATCATATTACAAATGGAAGTATCCTTCTGTCCCCCCCAACAAAGATATGTTCTGTGAATATGTTTTCGCGGTATTATATGATGTATGTAAACATAAATTAACATAATTCCTTCACCATTCTGTTGCATGAGAAATAGGGCTTTTGTAAATCTTTTAAAAATCTATCAATGACTTGAAGCTGTGTTGTTGTTACTTGTTTCACATAATGAACTAAGTAAACATAGTCCTCAGTCCTAAGGACTTAGGAATTAGCATCTATAGGACTAAGCATCCATGTTCGAGATAATGCTTGAAATAAACAACAACATATGAGAACGATATTTTCTTTTTGTTATTCTTTGTGTATAGACCGCTTGCACCACTGATCTCTATATAAAGACTGGATAGCTAATAAAGAGCCGCACAATGTACGAATTTGACGCCATATTGGTGAGACCTGCTGGTGATCTACAAAGGACAAGTTGTCGTTTTTATAGACAGCATGATTTCTTTTGTAACGTCGCGGTTCACTTGACTTATATTTTGACCACCATCACTGACCAAGGTTAACTACAATTTTTCTAACGTCGTGGTTACTAAAATGCCGCAAATATAACTTTTTCGGCGTTTTGAAATAATAATCACTACGGAAATGTGTCCCTTTTAGAACATCATAATATGTGTACGTGACCAAAATGCGCGTCAACTGTTGATACAACGCGCGCGTATTTACGCGTAGAACGTTCGTATTATACGCGTCCATCTTCGTGAGACCGGGGGCGAATTGGTCAATATGCAAAGTCGACTGTGTGAATGTTGTATGCATATCCGCTATCCAGTCTTTATATAGAGATCAGTGGCTTGCACACGCGATCGATAATTGACGCGCGAAGGTGCGCGACGCCATGTTGTGGGACAAAATGGGCATGGATAGATATACGCTTGTCCCACAACATGGCGTCGCGCGCCTTCGCGCGTCCATTATCGAACGCGTCTGCAAGCGGTCTATTAGCCAAAGATATGGAATGTCTTTTTTTCTAAAGCTATTGCCATTCAATGTTTCAAATAAACACGTATCATGCGCGTAAACAGCGTTGCGTTCCTTACGTTTGGCGCGCGACTTGTACCTTTCCTCCAGCACGTGACCCTCCATGCAATGCCGCACGTATGCGCTGCATGCGCTGCCGATCTAGTCTTTTTATTCTTTAAAGTTATAGTCCATCATTTGTAATTTGTGCATTTTGTTCATTATTTTGAAGCAACAAAAGTGCTCAAAATCTAAAGAAGGGTGCTGAACAACTAACCTGATGAATTTTCAGCTCAGTTTCAGCTGTATATTTGGAGAAAAACATCATGCTAGGATCTCGATTTCCAATCAAAAGTTGCTGAATCATGTTTTGAATTGCGCCTGGATTCAGCGTCCGAGACACATTCTCGCTAAGCTGAATGCAGCTACGCTATGTCACGCACTGATCCGACGAATAATAGCAACCGGGGGTGCGTGTGCGTCGTGCCAATTATTGCGCGCTTCGCTGCATATCAAAACGAACTACTAATTTAAATTTTCCTACGGTGCGTCTTAAGATGCACCGTTGGAAAGGCCTTCTTTCGTTGATTACTTCAAAATGACAGCTTGCCAGAAAGAACCATTTCACAGGGAATTTAGTCCCTTTACTATCTTTCAACCAAGTATGTTTTTCAACAATAATTACACTAGCTACTTTTTGGATAGCTGCGAATGATGGACTCGGGCTTTAACTAAGGCTTCAAAGCGTCTCCGCTTAGTAATCTAATACAGCTCTATGGCTAATATGCACTTACGTCAGCATTATTGCCCCCAAATCGGCCAACCTGAAAACCATGCACGTGAGTTTGGTCGGAAAAAATCCTCGTCGAAAATTTCAACAACAGATTCATCTGAAATTCGGAAGATACCTAGAAGATGTGTTCAACTACTCGTGAAATAACAACTTGAGGGATTCCTAGAAATCGAGACAAATTCATAGATTTGGGGACGTTTTCCAGTACCAGTACTGACGTTTCGGCATCGATGACGAGGATTTTTTGACATACATGAAGTTTAGTATTCTTCTTCCGTTGTCATGAAAAATTTACATCATTCTGAGCATATTTTCTAAGAAACACAACGTTAAAAACCATGTTTGTTTGGGAGCGCATGAATTTCACTGCTCTGATATAGCGTCCATGTACGTGATCGGATTAACTTTGTTAAACAACGGGGACGCTTAGGCCTTCGCAATCACATGGCTGTATAGTCTCCAGACGATGACTGGGTTAGTCAAAACGTTGAGACCACAAACAAAGTCTTCTTGAACTTAAAGCAAGACTGTTCT
Source organism: Patiria miniata (assembly GCF_015706575.1). NCBI lineage: Eukaryota > Metazoa > Echinodermata > Asteroidea > Valvatida > Asterinidae > Patiria > Patiria miniata. The sequence goes on along the minus strand of NW_024037058.1, from coordinate 14,111,546 downwards.
TATCAGAACTGCAACAAGCTAGCGAAACTTGATAATAAGCAGGACAAGTTCTTTTCAGAACTAAACATCTACTGAGCGGCAATAAGCTAATGTGTGATTGAAATGCCGTAGCCAAGTAATCGCGCGGCCTCTAGTCAAGTATTTAATGAGGATTATAACACACCTCTTGCTGATTCTTTATCCTGGTTGGCTGAAACACGGTCACATGGGGTTCACTAATATAGGCTTGTACATGAAATTTGCGCCAGCGTGTACTAGACGCGCGTCAAGACATTGCGCGCGCGTTTTTCAATATTTTGCTTTGAAACAATGTACTCAACCATTTTGACATGTTTCTTTAAGCAAAAACATCATTAATTTTCAAGTTACATGAATGTTGCAAGGGTCAGAAATCTCGATGAATGAATTTTACGTTTTCACGAACAGCCACATACATGTTGGGCCCTTGAACGTGTACAAATGCGCGCCTATGGAAATACACATTCAACAGAAAGGGCAAAAATGTCGGAAACCTGAATTTTCGTTTTCACGAAGAGCCACATATCTTTACTATTTATTTTTTACCAATTTACTGCTGTATTAAGTCTAATTACCGGGTTCATGTAAAAATTCAGCTCTCATGGAATCGTGTGATGGTTTGCTTGCTGCACAAAGTTGTTGCAAAGTGGTATTTTTTTCAGTTTTAACATATGAGAAACTTCTTTTGCGATTACTTCGAAAACGCTTTTTATTCAAAATCCACATAATTATGTGGCTATTCGTGAAAACGGTGACGAATTATGTGTATACTATACGCATGCTCTTTGCGACCAACAAAAACTTACATCTTTCGCTAATTGGGATCTTACCGTGTCTGGAGAAAAAACTCACGTTCCGCAACGTTGGTGACACGACAGAAGCATCCCTCAAAACACACTCCCGATCGCGGTTACTTTTGGCGTAACTGTAGAATCGACAATGCCGCTCTTTAAGACAGTGTGCGGCACAGCGTGTGCGCGAAGCTAGACGAACAGACGAAATCGCACGGTGCTCAACGTCATACCCAGAGCCGGTTTCGAAAAGCGCAGATTGATTGAGACGAGCAAGTACAGCTGCACGACAACAGGGTGACCAAGAGAACGAGGTTGAAAATAAACCTCAGTATTAAATGATACGCGTCGAAATTCATGACGATAAGCGATTTAAATGGTTTCCTGGAGAGGTTTTATTTTTCTTTTAGAAGTTCTGACGTACAGTCAATGCTAAAACTCTTCAGCTTGTTCTCTCTATCCAAAACATCACTGACCTTCCATCAAGTTATCAGTTTTTGCTTGCAAGCCGAACGACCTCTCGTCGCGCGTCCAGCTAACAAACAACCACTGTTATCAGAGCTGTGTGGTCGCTATAGTGATCAGTTGATTGCAAAGCGGGGACGACTAAACCGCTGCCTCTGCTAACTTTCACATGAACACTGAAATTTAAGAGTCTTCGACAAATAAAACACAATACGACGAACTGTAGGCCTACTTGTACGTTAATCGTAGAATGGAACATCAAAGATCAAAAAAACGCATTAAGTAAATTGGTACACGATTTGCGAATTCTTTTCCAAACATACATTATACAATTGGCGAATTCTGTTCCAAAAATACATTAGTGGATTGGTTTGTGCAATTACGTTTTGCAGCTTAACCGCGCAGCAAGACAATTGAGATATGGACGGAAGGAGTCAGAACCCATCGTACTTCGAAAGCAACAACCGAAAGCACCTGGCTATGGTGAGCCAAAGCAGCATTTATTAAAATAAGCAACGTCTTTAATTTTTTTTAAAGACATCTCTAAATTATTAATAGATATCTCTGAATATTTAGAGATATCTTTTAATCATTAAGAAATATCTTTAAAAACTTAACGATTTCTCCCAATCGTTTAAAAGACGAATTATTTTGATAAATAAGTGACACACAAAAAAGCTTTTTTTCAATGATTTAAAGATATATTTAAATTAATTAAAGATATCTCTAATTCATTTAGAAATATCTCTAAATGTTTTAAGGATATCTTTAAATCATTTAAAGATATCTCTTAATCAGAGATATCTCTTACCAGGCGCGGATCCAGACGGGGGCACACCCGGCCCGTGCCCCCCTTTTCGCAACTGTTTTTTTTTTTTTTTTTTTTACGAGTCGTCTTAGGGCTGGCTGGCATTAAATACATTCCTTTGAAGAACATGGCTGTCTTTTTCGTTTTTGAGGAGTCATTATGGCGGGCGGACGGGAGGTCATCAAATCAATCGCTTTGAACATAACTATCATACATAATTATAAACAAAAATATACAATGTATAAGTTTTGAAGGTAGCCTGTCAATCATTGTCTCAAAAATTTATTTCAAAGCAAGAGTGTATTTTTATAAGACACTTTTATTTCCCGGCTGGAATTGGGGGCACATTTAATACAGCACTTGCATTTAAAACTTCATGTCAAAATATATTCCAAAATATATTCTAGAGTAGAACATGTACCGGTACACGAAATAATGTAGGCCATGTGGTTTTTTTTAATAAATGAAGAATAAAATCGTCATCCCCTTTTTTTATTTTCCCGACCTCAGAGAGAGATTTACGCCTGGTTCTCTAAATATTTTTTTAAAAGCAAAATTATTAAAAAAAACCTAGCCCGTTAAAGTTTGCACTCTAAGTTAATTCTTTTGTAGATTCCAGGGGAAATTTAATACGAATTATGCTCGGTTTTTCTTATTTTTAAATGAATATATCAGGATTAACAACATCCCTCAAATAATAGCGTCAAAATATATTCCAAAATATATTCTAGAGTAAAACATTTTCAAAAAAATAATGTAGGCCATGCGATTAATTTTTTAAATACACGAAGAATTAATCGTCATCCCTTTTATATTGTCCCGGCCTCAGATAGAGAGAGACATCAAATAAATAGGAGTTATTTTAATACGATTTAGTATGTCTTGTTCTCTCGATTTATTTTTAAAGTAAAACGATTTCAAACACCCTAGCCCATTAATTTCTGAACTCTCAGTTAATTCTTTTGTAGATTCCAGGGGAAATTTTAATACGAATTATGCTTAGTTCTTCCTAATTTTAAAAGGAATACGAATAAGATCATCAACAGCCCTTTGACTTCAAACTTAATTTCAAAATGTATTCCGAAATAATTATATTCTAGAGTAACATTTACAAGAATAATGTAGGCCATGCAGTTTTATTTTTTAAATAAGCGAAGAATAAAATCGTACTACGAAAAAAAGACATCGGGAGCCCTACATTTAATGAATTATTTGGACTTGGAATATCATCCCCCAATCGTTTATCTATGTGCATGTACACAACACGGAGGTGAAATTTCACGTTCAATTCAGTTTCCCACATTTTTCGCATAAAGTTTTCCCCTGTCTCTGAGAAAAAAATGCCCAAATAAAATTTCAGCTCCGAAAAGCCTTTCCAGAGAATGATTGATAGCCGCATTGTTCAAATTGATACAATTCCACTCTTGTTCGTTACAAAGCATATACATTTGGGCTCAGCTGTAGGCCACTGAACTTTAAGGCCTTTGAGAACTTGCCGTCAGTAATTGGAAGATTCTTAGATGATAAACAGTGATGATAGTATCTCAGCCAATGAAATGAGCCGGTTCCCGGCAAATAAATATGCCATTGGTTGCTTTCATCACGGACCGTCTGCTTTCATGAATATGACTTCCTTCCACGCGCAACTGGAGTGATTAGCTATCTGAGCCACAGGTGCATGGCTGCATGCCCGTCACATTCCAACCTGGTTGCTTGGAAATACTGTTGCTAGGAGGCTCCCCTGTGATGCCTGGGACTGCCGGTTGTGTAGCCAGAAATCTTTTATGTGACTATTTTGAAACCTTGTATGCGAAAGCGGCAGCTCAGGAATGCTGCCGCTTTCGGGAAATTTGTGCTGGCAAAGTTGTTTATATTTTGAGAAATAAATGGTGGTTAAAGTGTATGCAAGTGTATATACAAATTAAGTATATATGACCGCAGTTACCACATTATACTGGGACTCAAAAGTGAAGCCAATCACATCCGCCGATTTACACCATAAACACCCCCCCCCCCCACACACACACACACACAAACGGGATGATAATGGAGAAAATACGAATTGAACTAAAATCACCAATTACATTACATGGTAAAAGAAAGAAAATACCAGGAGAGGGGCAAAACGAAAATGATATTATTAATGATGATGGAAGCAACAACAACAACAACAACAAAAATGAAACGACAATAACATCAACCAAAATGGGGTGGGGTGGGGGTAGGGGCTGCTTGGGGCCAAGGGCGGATCCAGGGGGGTGGGGGTGGGGGGGGGCCAAAGGGGGCCATGCCCCCCCCCCCCAAAAAAAAACGAAAGCAATTTTTTTTTATTTTTTATATGACATCGCAAAAAAGGCAGGCAATGAGTACACCACCATCTTTTCCTCAAAAAAACATTGGTTAAAGTGGTCAGAAATTGCCTCAGATCGCACCACAGAGCATCTAGAATCCACAAAATTTTCGGGGCCCTTAAGCGGGCCCCGAACCCCACGCCGTAATTTTTTTGACCCACTTTTTGGGACGACCAAATTTGTTTTTGGCCCCCCCCCAAAAAAAATGTGTGTTCTGGATCCGCCCTTGCTTGGGGCAGGCTGTCCCCTAATGAAATGAAATTTATTTTATTTTATTTGTTTGCAAGGCAAATTTCTGGGTAGAAATGTTTTTTTTTAATAGTAAACATGACTTTTTTTGGCTCGCTCGCTGCGCTCGCTCGCAAAATAACACATTTCATTTTTTTTTCACCCGGGGGCTGTCATCAGCACCTTCTAATTTTGGGGTTCATTTTCAACTAACATCAACAGTGACTTTAAATTCTATATTTGATAGGAAAAAAAAGTATTATTAAAATTAAAAAAATAAACACTGTGAATTTTGCTCTTAATGGCTTAAAATACTCATGATGTAGGAGAGAACATCTAAAATCGTAGAGCTTCCAGTGCCCTCAACCCTGCCTGCAAGGGATTTCGCGCTTCAGTCTCGTTATGTGTGCAACGCGCACAAAGTTTTTGTGCCCCCCCTTTTTGAAAATCCTGGATCCGCCCCTGTCTCTTACTATCAGAGATATCCCTAATTCATTTAGAGATATCTGTAAATGTTTTAAGGATGATCTTTAAATCATTGAACAATATCTCTAAATCATTAAGAGATATCTCTAAATGATTTAGAGATATCTCTAAATGAGTTAGAAATATCTCTAATTCGTTTAGAGATATTTCTTAATCATGTGGAGATATCTCCAAATTGTGTGTTGAATAATCAGACAACAACTTCATGCATTCCAAGATTTAAAGATATCTTTAAATATTTAGAGATATCTCTTAATCGGTTACGGCTCCGTTGAACCACTAAATACAACGCTTTGCACGCTCAAGTCAATCATGTTGCCAGCGAATACAATGATGAAATCGCCGGTGTTGCCTGTTAAGTATTGCATTTGAAGTAAATGGTGTTGCCATTTTTTTTTTCTACATCATAAGTCATCACCGATCGCGAGGTCGTCAATAAAATTACAGAAGCCCACGTTACCAACATTTTTACAACAGCTCAATGCTGCCCAAATTATTAAACGCGATTTAGAAATATCTTTAAATGATTCAAAGAATCTCTAAATCCTTTAGAGATATCTTTTTAGTACATTACAGACATCATCGATAGCAATGAATTATTTAAAAGACTTTGCTAATGCTATATAAATTTTACTTTGGCTCGCCATACCTGACGGACAGCTTGCTCACAGTCGCTCACTACGCTAATAAATCCATAATAATAGACATCCGTACTCCCTGTATGTGGGCTATGGGACAGATAGGGGAACTATTTGGGGGAATTGTGCCTTTGATGATACAAGCATGGAATTTAGCACATAGTCAGGGCATGGAGGATGGTCAGAGTGTGTCTTAAGAAAGATATTTAGCTATACAGGGCATCGCAGATTTGTCCTTTGAAAAAATACATGTAGAACAAGCAATTTTCAAAGTTTCAAAATGGTTGCCGTTGAAAGCGGATGTTAATTTTCCCAACAATTTAAACCCCCTCTATTTTTCAAATGGAAGAGGTACACAGATGGCCTTTCGCATTTGGCTGTTGCGCTCCCCCCCCCGCCTTCCCCCGCCTCCGCACTTCCCTTGAGAAAACAAATCAGTCATGCGTGCAATTGCTTACAAGTTACACAGTCTTGCTATTTTACCCTATCACTGTTGTTATAGCTGGGATTTAAATTCCATGTATTTAGGTCAGGCCAGCCGGTGAGGGATTATCAGCTTAATCCTCTGGGCCCGAACCCTACAAAATACTTACCTTCGTATTAACTTTGCATAAACTTCGAGTGAAATAGTGGAATGTGCTGGCCCACTATACACTGGGTATAGACATTCCCATGCCGAAGCCTCTGTTAGCCATGCCATGACGGGCAGGCGGACCGCTGACAACACTGAAGAACCAGCTCCTGTATTCAAGTCAAGCAACCTGGAGTGGACCCTCTTGGGCGTGGCCGTTCTTTCCACGCCTTGGCTCTTCACCATGCTCAAGATTCAAGCTTCAAGACAGCATGAACTATTGGTGAGCCCTCATCGTCAGTCAAGTCCTGCGGTTAATTTCTTCAGTCAAGTCAGCCAAGCTCCACTCGTTGGACGACACCTCGGAATCCCGAGGTGACAAGACGCCGTTCGTCACGCCGCCCCCTCATCGGTTAACAGAGCAACCCGGCCTCCTACGTTTTCTTCAGTTCACCGGACATTCATTAATTCATTTTGCGTAATAATCGGCCGATACTTAAATTATAATTGTATAAATTGTATTATTATCATTCATTTCCTTGATCTCACTCTGATTTGGATTGACTTATGAATAATAATTAAAAGTCGTGCACCTTAATTTCTATGAATTGACATCATCGTTTCCCCGCCTTGTTAATTGCTGGTTGTTCAAATACATATTCCTTTTGTTTTGGCTGATTGTTTATTCTTCCCATTTAATTTGCATTTGCTGCCGTGTGTGACTGACTGGGCTTTTAGTTTTGTGTGTCCACACGTAACACTGTACATGTACATGTACTTGTGTAGTGTTCGTAGCGAAGATACCACAGAATACTACATGTGTGGAGCATACTTGTATGGAAAGAAATGCATCATGCATACTACAGGTTCTGCTCAGTAGTACTAGTATTTTGTAGCTTTAGGGGCAGTTAGGGTTGCTGTTCACTGTGGTCAATCCAACAACAGTCTGTTGTAGTACTAGCAGTACTCAGTAAACCACCCTGTTTCAGAATGGACAGCCAGACCGTACCACCGTCACCTCCTCACCCCTGGCGATATATGATTATATTTTCTCGCTTCTTCTGGTGTTTCATAGCTCTGGGTAGTTTCAAGTCGCTCGGCGTATTTCTCCCACACTTTGTGCAAACTTTCTCTACCAGTACAGCAGTGGCTGGCCTTATCTGCAGTTTCCTACTAGGCTTTGGCATGTTTATCTTCGGTAAGTATAAACATAATGCCCCAATATTTTATTCTGTCCACGATAGCGGAAATAATAAGCTATTTAGGTTGTACTTCATTGCACAGGGAATGCACGGGCATTTCAGCAACATTATCACCCCATAAGCCGCAATGTCTCTTGCCCAATTTTTCGGCCCTTGGATCTGCGCCTATAACTGGGCATCTTTAACCCATGAATAGTTGAAAATTCGTTTAATTGATGAATGTTAACAAACGTACAGGGTGAGTAAAAAAAAGCGGAATTCAAATACCAAAATTATATTTCATATTAAAAAAAATATGTAGCACCAAAATTAATAATGACTGGAAAGCCAATTTCATAAGCTACTTTTAGATAAAAAAATGACTGAAATTGTTCAATCCGTTCAAAGAATATCACCAGTTAAACGCAATGACCATAAAACCTGTCTCGTCCAAAAAAAAAAAGCAACTTATTGTGTGTTCTGACTGTTTGGAACAACAAAGAAAACGACACAGAATACTTGTTTCAACAACTGTCAACAACTGTAGTTCGGGACGATTCTTTAAATCTCATCTTTGGACGAATGAGGTTTTAGGGTCATTTCCTTTAAATGGTGATATTCTTTGAACTGATTAAGCAATTTCAGTATTTTGTCATCTAAAGGTAGCTTATGAAATTGGCTTTCCAGTCATTATTTTTTGGTGTTACCTTTTTTTTTCAATATGAAATGTAATTTTTGGGGTTTGGGATCTTTTTTTTGTTACTCACCCTGTATTAATAGTAATTTCATTAGGTGACAGATTGAATGTCCCATTCCACGAAGCGAAGTTGAGTGGAATGGAACATTCCACTGTCACTTCATGAAATTATTCTTACCTTTGCACGAATGTGAAACATTCATTATTTGTTTTATAAGACACCTAAATAAATCCTTGTCATCTGGTCAGCGCCGTCGCCAGCTCTGAGCATGGGGGGGGGGGGGGGGGGTATAGCACCAACTAGGGGGCCCACTCCCATAAAAAAAAACCAAATATATGTAAGGTTTTTGCCGTTTGGAGGTGGGAATCGCTGGCCCGACCAGCCCCCCCCCCCCTTGGCGACGGGCCTGCATCTGGTCAGAGCCAGCAATCGCATGACCGTGCAATGGAGCTTATATTTACCATGAAACAGAACTTCTAATTAAGCGGTGCGGATGTTGGGCAGCGATTTTTTCCCCAAAGGACATAAGCAAATGGAGTGTAGCTATGAGGTTTTGGGATGTACTTCCCTAAAAACATGAGGAAATATATATAAAAGAAATGAATTTAAATTTAATGTAAGTCGGACTTTATTTTTCTTTAATGAAAAATCCTCCAAAGCTGTAAATTTTAAAAAAAAATGGAACAAAAAGTGTTTTCGTGTACGCATACAAGCTGTTTCGTCTGTTTTTGAAATGGCTCTGTGACATGTGATGATAAAAAGTTTCATCGATTCATTGTCACTAAATATCATGTATAATACACAACACCAAATTCAACTGAATTTGACCTTTAGTTCGCTAGATATAGGCCTCAGCAAAATGCCACTTTAATGTGAAGTCACATGACACGTGATGACGTCATCGTGACGTCAGTTGAGCTTACATTGATAACACGTTCCTGTCTTTATACCAACCAATGATTCATTCGAACCAAAGAATCTCCATTTTTTCGTCATTTCTCCTTAACTTCCCAAATGCATTCTAGACCAATGCTAGCTTGCCAGAATTTGGCCATTAGCAGTGTTGGAGTACTCGTACTCGAGTACGACTCGAGTACACACAAGTACTTGGCCCGTACTCGACTATCAGTACTCGAAAATTATTTGGACTTGGCCCGTACTAGATGATGCTTAAAGATGTCATGATAAATACATTTCTGATTTAATTAAACATATATGCTACAGCCATTAAAATAAATTTTCATTGAATTGGTAACGCATCATTTTACACTTATAACTTCGTAAGGGCCTACAATTCCACAGCTGAGAATTGAACTAGAACAATACACGAGCTGTGCATATCACAAAATATCTACTAATTGGATTTAGTGATCTTAATTCCGAGGAACATCAGCTTTTCATGAGGCCGGCTATTATACTCTGCTGACAGTCATGGCCCTGAGACATCACAAAATCTGTGTTTATTTATAGGTCCCTTCATTGGTGCCCTAATGAAGGTATGGGATTCCCGAAAGCTTACCATTGCAGGAGGATTACTTGCTGGTATTGGTACCGTGGCAGCGTCCTTTTCGTGCTCGATGACCCAAATGGCAGCGATGTTTGCTTTGATAAGTATGTATAATTGGAGCAAACTGGTCCTTTCTTGGCTGATTATGAATTTAGCCAACATCACGGGACAGGACGAATGTTCTTTTTGCATTCTCCCCGAATCGGGCCATTTTGTGACTTTTTAAATATTTTGTTTTACTTCAGCAGGTCATAACGGATTTGCTGTGGTTCACAAGATGCGTAGCAATTCGGGCGATTCACAATGCAGTACGCCACCAAGAGTTTGCCATGGAGAGTCCATTTTTAAAGTTTGCGGTCGACAAAACACGGCCCATTTGAATGAGTGTCAGTGATAGATTGGGGCATAGCGTTCTGCCGCCTTACAAAAAAACATAATATTAATAAAAAGAAAAAGAAAAGGTCAAACATACTAGAATCATACGCTTACGAAACTACTGACCGGAAAAACTAGCAATTTCAAATGTCCCGCGCTGCGAATTTGGCCAAGTTCGGGCAAGGACCATAAGTCGACTAGTGGTTGATTTGTGACGTACCTTACGCCTGCGCACTAATAGCAAGGTGCGAACGTCCCTAGTCGAACGCTGGTCAAAATGTCATCGCAAAACGTCTGGATCCTGGCTCCCTGCTGTACGTTATGAACGCGCGCGGCTATGGTTACCAGCGATGCAACCAGCCCCAGTAGGTTGGTTCCAAATAGTCGACTAGCGTAGTTAACCATCGTCGACTAGACAAAGTTCGGGCAAGCGTTAGTCGACCAATGGTTAACTATAGTTCTTGCGCGAACTTGGCCTTTGTAGACCATCTCCCACAATGCACTGGGAAAATGAACTCTCTGTAGCAAACTCTTGATGGCGCACTGCATTGTGAATCGCCATAATTTTAAGAGCTCCTGATGATAAATTTATCGCGAAAACACCTAACTCCCTAGGCCCTTTTAGCTAGGAACCTCCATCAATCCTCCAAAATCCTCCAAAATGTTGCACTTTTTTATGGTCCAGTGAAAAATACCAAGCACCTCAAACCTTCAAAATCGTCAGACAGTCGATCCCGCCTCAAAAAAAATTGAATTCATCCTCAATCCTCCAAAATCCTCTTCCTTTTCAAATACCATTCATCCTTAATCCTCCAGACTCCTCATGTACTTCAACACCATTCATTCTCAATTTGACGCAGTGTATGTATAAGAAGGAAAGTGACATTTAACAAACTGGACAAGTACAAAGACACATAACAATCCTACTGGAAGCACGTGCAAATAGAATAATCGAATCTTCGTGAAAAGCGTGTTTCTTCTCTTCTGTACTGTACGTGCGTCAAGTTTGCTGGAAGATAATTTCATTATCCGGTTCGTTAGTAAAAACGTCATTCACGCGCGTCCACCATTGATTACTAGCACCCATTGGCTACAAACGCTCGAGCTGCGTTAACTTCCGGTTCCAATCGTGCAGAAAGTGCTGGAGGTGACGTCACACTAACGAACCGGATAAGCAGTGCCCTCTCCGATTGCATACATTAGACACGGTGCCAGTACATGCAGAAACTAGAAAAAAAAGGTTTGCATCATAATAGGACTGCCCGGACATCCGGGAGCTTCTTATACATTGCCTTGTTAGAATCGCGTTAGAATCGCGAAAACGCAGCTTGTGAATATTGTCCAATTGCATGATATACAAATGGACGCGGAACGCGCAAAATTGAAATAACAAAAATGTGTATATATACTCTATAGGGTTGTGCAAATGAATAGATGTTTCATCGGCGGAGTAATCCCACCCACGCTTATTGCGCAAACGTGAGCTGCCATTTACTGAAATCCAAAATGTTATAGGTTTGATACCAATCACGGCAGACCCGGAAACACCCGAGCTATTGCGAACAAATCCGAGTGTCGGCGAAAACGTGCTTGTACATGTATTTGCGTCCTGCCTGGTTGGGTCACGTTTGGTCAGAATATTCAGAATCTGTAGGCCGGAATTTGGACTAATTGGTAACGTGTCTTTTCTTCGTTCACTACGATATGCCTTGAGTACAGTTGTTAGGAAATGGAACACAATGACCAAAGTCAAGTCATATTTATTATTATTATTACATTCCAAGTATTTTCTTCTCCTTTTGTGCTTCCTTTATTTTGGTCTGGCAGCTGTGTCTAATTCCTGTCTTTGTTTATACTGTGGCGCTTCTGCCTCCTGACTAAACCTTTGGTAAGCCTAGACGAGCGGTGATCTAGGTGACCTAGGGAATGCGTCCGTTCGGAAGGTCGTATGCCGCCAACACGTACAAAGTAGTCTCCTTAAGGGTGTTCACTTAAGGGAGGGACATCAACTGACAGATTGAACAAACGATGAAGGAACAGACACTGACACCTTTATTCATCAGACAACGACGACAATCAAGTTCTTTAATTCTCTATTGGGTTCAATTAGAATGTAAGAGTTAATCAACAATAATTACTGAATGAAACGGCACCTGCGTCAAGGGTGGACTATTCGCAGCGCTCCCCCACGCTCTTTTGCGACTTACTATCAGGCAACCCCAAGTTACCGGCGGCAGGACTCCCGAGGCCCCAGTGGATACAGCCCACGAGGTAGCAACACACGGACCAAGATTCAGATCCCCGGCGTGTCTCCGGCTACTAACCTCCTGTCCTCGCCCAGTCGTCAGCACGTCAGTGCAGCAACACGACAACGCACACACACGTTCGTTCTCCACGAGACGCCGCAATTCACGTCCGTTCTCAACGACGCGCTGTGATCAACTCCTCCCGCGCGAACGGACCCAACTACAGAGGGCGCTGCGCAAGCTCGCTGCTGCTCGCGTGCTCGCGCTATAAATAACTCGCTGCAAGCACACCGTTGCGCTACACAGCCTCACCCTCAAGTTCAGGCCGTCCTCGGTCTTAAAAACTGGTATAACTAAAAGCAAAGGATGTGCTTGCTCCTAGCATGAAACAATAATTGTCAAAATAATGTTCTCTTAAGGCAATAAACTTAAGGTGAAGGTGAAACTTAAGGTAAGTTAAGGTAAGGTCTGGTCACTTAAGGTAATAACCCTAAGGCGAGGTGAAACTTTGACATTTAACTCTGGTCACTTGAGGTAATGAACTTGAGGTAAACAGTTGCAGGCATACTTAAGTAAACATCTACTTCGCTGGCAATTTCAGTTCACTTTTTGACTCTAACCAAATGATTTAAATAAAGATCTCTCACCGTACCTCTGTACACTTTACATACACAATGTAAAACTGTTTTACATGCAAAAGGTTCTCATGAAAATAAACACAACTCTGACTTAAGAGTCTTAAAATACAAAAAGGGTTTCAGTAACTTTAAACTTTAAGTAACTTTAAACAACAGTTTAGTCAAGCAACAACTTTAAATAAATCACGGCCTTAAGGTCATGAAAACAAAACTTAAGTTGCAGTTCTTAAGGTTCTTAATCAAGATGAAACTTAAGATGACTTTCCTGGTCACTACCTTGGCTCACTTCACTTATCTCTTGTAGCTGAGTTTCGGGAGAAACTTGATTGTCTTCCTCCTGACTACTACTCCTCCTTTTGGCCCAAGGCTTCAACGGTTTTCCCTCATAGGGCTTGAGGCGGTCACTGTGGACAACCTTCATCTTTCCCCCACTCTTCTGTTGAATCCTATAAGTCACGTCGGATAGTTTGTCCAGTATCAGGTATGGACCTTCCCACCTGCACATCAGCTTTGGAGATACTCCTTTCTTTTTCGCTGGGTTAAACAACCAGCAGAACTTGCCCTCGACGAACTGTTCCTTGCAGACGTTCCTGTCTTAGTGGCGCTTCTGCCTCCTGGCACTCTTCGCAAGGCACTTACGGGCTCTGTCATGAGATCGCTGCATCCTCATCCGCATCTCTTGGGCATAGTCCAAGTCTTGCGTCTCCTCCTCTGCAGATGGTTCCTCAATTGTCAGATCAATTGGAAGGGAAACTTCCCTGCCAAGCATGACCATGTTGGGCGTTTCCCCCGTTGTTTCCTGTGGAGTACTACGGTACGCCGCTGTTGCAAAAGGCAACTCTCTATCCCAGTCCTTCTTGTTTCCCTGGTCCTTCATCATGATTGCTACGATGTTCACTAGTGTCCGATTAAAGCGCTCGACCATGCCGTCTGATTTAGGGTTGTATGGTGTTGTCCGAGTCTTTTCTACGCCAAGGATCTTACAAACTTCGGCAAGTAAGTTCGCCTCAAAGTTCCTTCCCTGGTCGGTGTGCAACGTCCTGGGAACTCCAAACCTGCACACGAACTCCTCGACAAATCGCACCGCAACGGTGACCGCCTTTTCGTCAGGGATGGGATACGCTTCAAACCATTTACTGAAGTAATCACCGATCACAAGGATGTATCGGTTTCCACTGGTTGTTACAGGGAAGGGCCCACAGATATCCATAGCCACTCGCTCGACAGGTACCCCGACTAAATGTTGCTGTAGAGGTGACTTCCGCTTCTTGCTCGGCGACTTTCTCCTTGCACACAAGTTGCACTGCCTAATGAAGGACCTGACATCAGCACTAAGGCCTGACCAATGGAACTTAAGGCGCACCTTAGTCATGGTCCGTTTTGTACCCAGGTGACCGCTTGTCCTTCCTGCATGCATCTCCCGCAGTATCTCCTCCAGATACTCTTGTGGCACTACAGTCTGCCAATGCAACTCCCGTCCATCGTGGGACTCCCACCGACGCTGCAAGATCCCTTGTCGGACTGTCAATTGTTCCCATTGCAGCCAGTAATTCTTTGCAGCCGTGGATTTTGGAGAAACTATCTCCCAGTCAGGGCGTGTGCCTGCCTCTTCCTTAGCCTGAATAAGCCAGTTCATCTGCTCGTCCTCGAGTTGAGCCCTTCTCCAACCTTCCTTTGAGATTTGGGGTTGCACCCCCACCACGCGTAAGTCTGCTCGAACCTCCGCGTCTTGATCCGTAGTGTCCATCACAACACTTCTTTCCACAGATTTCCCTTCATCTGCGTCACAGCTGATTTCGTCTCTTCCGCACCGTGAGCGGGGTGGGCGTGACAGGCTATCAGCATTCTGGTGTGACTCCCCAGCCCGATGTCTGTCAACACACTTGATCCACTCCCCATTTACAGTAAATGTCAAGGCCCTGAAATCCAGCCTCCCATTGGTCGGCAACAAGTAATCCATTCCCAGGATTCCTTCGACTTCCAGTTGTGCAAAAACAACACAAACTACTCTCACTGTCTTCCCAACCTGGACCTCTACACAGGCGCTTCCCATAGTCTTGATTAATGTTCCGTCTGCACCATGCACCCCAACTCCTTCAGTATTCAGCGTAGGTCTTCTTTCTGGTGACATATTGTGGTACGTCGACGCAGAAAGTAAGGTGTTTGTAGCTCCAGTATCGATCAACATGTTCACCCTAAGTCCCCTAACCACAGCAGGTACGAAAAGTCCACTTCCCTGTCGCGGCGTCTCACTTGAGGCTAGCACCTCAAGGGTGGGCAAGCCTCCTTGCCCGCAACTCAAGGGGGATTCCTTAAGGGTTTCCTCTCCTCACAGTTGTCTATCACTCTCAAGCGGTACCTGGAGGGTCTTCACCTCCTGATCTAATGATCCACTTCCACCTTGGTGGTGGCTTCCTTTGCACTTGTCTGACCCTTGACTTCTTCCAGCCGTTTCACGGGTCCCTGAGACGGCTGCATGTCGTTTCCCGACATCCTTGATCTCCTGGCCTTCGGCTTTTTGCAGTCTCGCGCAAAATGCCCTTTGCACCTGCAATTGTGGCACACGTCCTCAGTGTTTGCCTTCCTGCGTCCGAAAGGTCGTATCGTCTCCTTGCTCCCAGTAGGAACATTCTCCCGTAGCCTCCACGGTTGGTTCTGTTTCCACCATTCTTGCATACTTCTTGGTTTTGTCTGCAGCTCTCTGCTCCTCCACCTTGTGGTAGCTCTCAGCAGCCAGAGATGCCTTAATCGAGTCATCCAGGGATGTTGGTTTGGCCCTGAAAATTGCTTCTCTAATTGCCCTATTTCCAACTGAATCCATGAAATGTCCTCTCGCTAATCGATCCCTTCCTTCCTCTGAGAATTCGGGATACGCTAACGCAGAGAGTTCCCTGATACTCTGCCCTAACTCCTGTAATGTCTCTTTTTCTCCCTGACGACGATGTCGCAGCTCCATTAAATGGTACTCCGCCTGTTGACCTGGGCCGAACCTCTGGTCTAACGAGCTGATTAAATCCCTGAAGGAATATTTCTTACCCTCCGGCTGGCAACCCAACACACTTAAGGCTGGTCCCTGGAGGCTTGCAGCAAGAAACACCTTCGCTTGCCCATCGTTCCATCCATTGGCCACACGACAGGCCATGAAGTGTGCCTTGTAGTCCTTCCAAGGCACCTTACCGTTAAATCTATCCGGACAAATGTTCGGTTTCTTCAACTTAATCTCTGTTTCAGCCACGTCCTCCTTGACTGGCTCCGATGTGTTTTTCTCCTAAGGACTGTTCCTGCAGGTCCATCTTTCTTGGTTGTCTCCAAGGTACATTCCTCTCTCACAGAGGTCGCCATCGTATTGGCTGGTGTTGCTGGCACTGTTCCCAAGGGTGACAGTCTTGGTGTAAGCGAAAACAACTCAGGAGTTTTAATTCCTGGTGTCATTTCCAGACCACGCTGCGTAGACTCCAGCAACTCCCCTTTTATTTTCTCCAGTTCGTCCTTCAGACGCTGCCTTTCCTCAATGGCATCCTGAAGAAGTTCCTCTCCTCTCTGGACATCCATCCTAAGGATGGCCACTTCTTCCTCCATCATGTCTTTATTCATCAGTTCCATTCCCTTTATCCTCGATCCTCAAGGTTCCTGATGTACGCTTTTATCCCACTTCTGACACCAATGTGGCGCTTCTTCTCCTGACTAAACCTTTGGTAAGCCTAGACGAGCGGTGATCTAGGTGACCTAGGGAATGCGTCCGTTCGGAAGGCCGTATGCCGCCAACACGTACAAAGTAGTCTCCTTAAGGGTGTTCACTTAAGGGAGGGACATCAACTGACAGACTGAACAAACGATGAAGAAACAGACACTGACACCTTTATTCATCAGACAACGACGACAATCAAGTTCTTTAATTCTCTATTGGGTTCAATTAGAATGTAAGAGTTAATCAACAATAATTACTGAATGAAACGGCACCTGCGTCAAGGGTGGACTATTCGCAGCGCTCCCCCACGCTCTTTTGCGACTTACTATCAGGCAACCCCAAGTTACCGGCGGCAGGACTTCCGAGGCCCCAGTGGATACAGCCCACGAGGTAGCAACACACGGACCAAGATTCAGATCCCCGGCGTGTCTCCGGCTACTAACCTCCTGTCCTCGCCCAGTTGTCAGCACGTCAGTGCAGCAACACGACAACGCACACACACGTTCGTTCTCCACGAGACGCCGCAATTCACGTCCGTTCTCAACGACGCGCTGTGATCAACTCCTCTCGCGCGAACGGACCCAACTACAGAGGGCGCTGCGCAAGCTCGCTGCTGCTCGCGTGCTCGCGCTATAAATAACTCGCTGCAAGCACACCGTTGCGCTACAATACCTTAGGCTAATTGATGCTGTAAATGGAAGCAAATCAATGAGAGAACTTGCCGCAAAACTATTAGAATGGTCGGTTTTCATTTCAGGAGCATAATACTTGTGCAGAACATGCTAGAGTGACATCATGGGAATGGATGTCAGGAATTATAATGGACTATGTAAAAATATTAGCGGGACAATAATACTCAAAATCAAATATGTGTTTAAAAGGTCTCCACTTATTTTAAAGCCGTTCAGATTTTGATAGTGCAGTCGGTTTTTCTTTTTGTATTACAAGTGGCAGACTACCAACCGACTATTCGAGCTACTATGGCAGTTATTTTGTTGGTGTGGATGTCAAGTAAGGATCTTCTTGTTGTATATATTTTCAGGCATTGGCTTAGCTTTTATACAAGTTGCAGCTATTAAACCTACAATGGACTATTTCCCAGAGAGCTTTGCCACTGCCAATGGCGTAGCTCTGAGTGGAGGGACGATCGGCGTGATGGTACTTCCCCCGGTAATGGACCGCCTGGTTGAACTATATGGATGGCGAACCGCCTTTGCACTTTTGGGTGCATTTTCATTCAACTACGTGGTAAGTGGGGCTTTACTGAGACCTCTACATCGAATGCGAGCAAGCTACACTCGGTTGCCGGACAAGATGAATGACACCGATGCTAAAACCGAGAAGTCAGGAAACCAATCTGATCAATACCTGTCGCCGGATAGGAATACGAGTCGCGTGAATATCAAGAAAGTTTTCTCGATCATTCTGGAAGTTCTTCGCGAGCGATTCGACACTCAGGCCCTAGCTGATCCTATATTCATCATTTACCAAGTTGCCTGTGTATTGAATGGCATGGTTTACAGCATGTGGCATTTGTTCCTCATTCCCCAAAGCCTGGAGCTAGGCTTTGGCGACAAGCCTTCGGCGTTCTTGGCCACATACGGCGGCCTGGGTGCTCTAGTAGGACGAGTCGGTCACGGTAGCATTGTCGACAGTGGCCTCATCAAAGCTTCTACTCTCCTCGCCTTGTCGTCTTTGGTCTTTGCGGTGTGCTGCGGTCTCAATCCACTGGCCACATCATCTTACGATGCCATAGCGATCCTTGCCACAATCTCAGGGATCGCTATCGGGGCCATCTTTCCGCTGTGTTTTGTCGTGATGCGGGAAATCACCGGAGACCAGCAAACATCGGCCTTCAGCTGGCTGTTCTTGTCCCACGGTGGAGGGCAGCTACTAGGTGGATTCCTTGCAGGTGAGTATATTGGGTTGCAATATAAAATCCGAGACTTTGTAGTGCATTCTTCTAGTGCAGTCTAGAACGCACGATTTCAGAGCAAATAATCCAATATGAAAAAAAGAGACTGAATCACTGCCCGTGCCACGAAGCAGGTTAAGGCTATCCTTAACAGACAGTGGCACTAACATGTGAAACAAATATAACTGAAAACTAAAAGAGTCATGTTTTAAAACACGCAATTCCAAAACACATTCTAGAAATAGTATTTCAATTGTGTGTAATAAAATGTGAACTCTTCAATTCAATTGAATTAAATTCTGGTTTTATTTTTATACTGGATTAAAAAAAAACACACACACGAAAAAGGCAAAACTTTAATAATATAGTTTATCTAGGAATTACGATAAAAATTACACATTAATACAAATATTTAAACATAAGCATTTCAGAGTTCAAATTAAAGATACATCCGTTAAAAATCTAAAAAGAAAGAAGAACAATTGTTTATTCATCTTCTGATTTCTGAACCTCTTTTTTTGGTACTGATTGAATAGGTTTGATCCACGATGTAACGGGAATGTACGAATTCGCCTTCGTGGGCATGGGAGCTGTTGCTACTGTCTTGGTCGCTATCTTGGTTCTGACTCGATGCCTCATGTTGAAGCGGGCCAGTAAATAGGCTCCTTACTCTCTAAGCCGACAAAATTACGTTTTGTCAATTTCCCTCATATGAGAGTTTTGTGGTTTATCACTGGAGGGTTTGTATAATGCAATAGGCACAGTATAGAGACCGTGTCTATAGTCTGAGTATCACCCGTTAGCCACGGAGCCAAGTCTCCTGGTTAACGTCTGACATGTCTAAGCATGCAGATATATGCAAGCAGTGCGCCAGCCAATCGGAGTCGACTTTACTAAATCTTGACGTCATTTCATTCCCAAATTCGGACAAATGGTTTGAATGTTCAATTCAAATGCAGTGTTTTGTAATACAACATAAGCCGGGTGCATATCGCGTAACATGTTACAGAGCGCGTGACACAGATTTGTTTTATCCATGTGTATGACGCGTAACGGGTCAATGACCAAAGACCGATGTAGAAAGCGCCCGCTGCCGATTGGTCAAAATCTAGAGGTCAAGATGCAGTTGTCTTGCTTTATTAATCAGCGAATCTGGACTGGGACTTGGAGTCTGACTTGGAGTCGAAGTCCGAAGACACACTCATTTTTACCATGCTGTCACTACTTAAGGCCACGTTTGTGTGGAACGCGTGACCTCCGCAAGGCATTACCTTAGCGGTGTATGACGTAATCATTTAAACAGTGTATTGTTGATGTACCCTAACATGGCGCAATTTGATCTTCGCCCCTCGTGCCTTGCTAGAGCACTTTTTCCCCATCAAGTTGATTTGGGACCGAGTTGACTTGGGACCGAGTTGACCTGGGACCGAGTTGACATTTGACTGAGTTGACTCGAACCGACGTGACTTGGGACCGAGATAACTCAAAACCATTTTGGTCTAAGTCAATTCGGTCCCAGGTGCCATGCAAAAATCGATGGAGAAAAACAATGCTGCAATTTGATTCACGCTGCGTGATCTGTCTTTTTGTGTACGTATCTGCCGTGGTTACACTTTTCCATTTTGATGTAAATATTTGGTTTAACTCTTTATACCGGTTGTACCTCTTTATCGAGGGTTGCCCGCTGTACACAGTGCATACAGTCACGCGCGCTAATACCAAGCGATATATTGCCATCGTGACTAGCGTCGTGCGTACCTTAATTATCCGGTTTTTTTTTAAAGAATCATCGACCTGTAACACAGTTTACATTATTTAAGAAAAGGTTTTATCACTTTTGAGGGTCATTTTCGATAGCTTTCGTGACGCAAATTAAAATTATATAGACCTAAATAATACTACAGGTTTTCTATAGCAAGCGTGGTGCAGCGACCCCCACTCAATCCCACAACGCACTGCGGCAAACATTGTACGACGTCATTAGTACGCAGACATAGGAAGACCAAGCTCGTGCCCCGTGGGTACGATCTTGCAGCGCCATGTTGTTTCCCATCATGCCTTGCGCGATCGTAACCCCTTGAATTGTGTAATTTAAATATACCAAAATACGGTATATTATAATTAGGGCTGCAGTTTATCTGTTTTACGTGACGACGCCATCTTTAAAATGTTAAAAGTTGTGATTTTGAAGAATCAATCCTTTCAAACACAACGTTTGGACGTTGTGTTAATTAGCAAAGATTTGTATTAAATGTACGTACCCCTTTCGTGCCTTTACAACCACAGATACAGGTTTTTTTTTTTTGCGAAAAACGTAGCTGACATAATCCATATCGTACGGGCATCGCGACTTTTGAATCATAATTTTTTTTTCGTACGTGACGTTACGTGCAAAGCTAAGCACGCGAGCGCATATTATGGGCGCTCCCGGCGTGCAATCTTCGAAATGCCCGCGCAGTACGCTGTGAATAGCAATTCAGCGTCATTTACGTCATCATCACAGCCAGGGGTTAGTGTAAGGAACGAGCACGCGCCCCTGGAGTCGAGGCTGTAGGAAGACTAGATCGGCAGCACGTGCATACGCCCCCATTCACTGTGCGATAAATGTGCGCCAAGTCATACAACTATCATAGATATAGAATGTCATTTTACAAATATAACATGGTTTGAGGGTGGACAGTCGATATTCGCTCCCTAAGGTATTGGAAGTTGACAAACTAGTTCCCGAGGCGAAGCCGAGGAAACTAGTTTGTCAACTTCCAATACCGAGGGGAGCTAATATCGACTGTCCACCCGAAATAAACCATGTTATATTTGTTTTACTAGACCTCATACATATTCAGTTGCATAATTTTTTTTTATTATTATGCACCTAAAACAAAATTCGGGGAAAGTTGTACAGCTCACCAAAAGAATAATGTTGCTCAACTTCAATTACTAGCTCGGTTCGTTTGCAATATAATACAGTTACTACAGTTGTAAATACGGTTGTTTGCAATGTGTACAACTTTCTTTTGTACAGGAGACATCTTTACACGGTCTAAAAATTTTCCAGTACGGCATCATTGAGCTCTGGAAATTAACATTTACGCGAACCGTGCAACCATGCATCTCTCGATGGCGATGTTCGCGCGTGCGTACTGCACCCGTGCGACAGTTCCTCGATTGCTCTGTAAAGCGCATGCGTAGTAGACTGTCGCACGGGTAACCCATGCGATAGTCTACTACGCATGCGTATTTACAATGTGCATGAATCCTCGCGCGCGCGTTTGGTAAACGGCAAGAATAACATCTGGCACGTGATTGTGAATTGACCAGTGAAAGTTTGGCTCTCGATCATGAATATGTATGAGGTATAGTAATTTATTCTATATCTATGACAGCTATTTGTATGTACGCGCTGCGCACCGATTATGATCACGTTGCGCACATGTGCCGCTTGACACTGCGCACGGGCCTTTACTCAAGAGCAAATGGTTTTCAGTAAAAGCGTTTGCTTTATTTATTCATACAGATAGATGCGGGTAAATGCTAAAAAGAAATGGTAGTAAGTGCAAATGGATTCGTATATTCATAGGACTAAAACTAAGTCTATGGTATTTGTACTTTATGAAATTTGTTAATATTAATTTTCGCGATTAACATTAATATATACAGCAATTTTTGCGCGGAATTAAGTGTTTTTATATTTTCAAGGTAGACATAACCCTGCCTTACAGATGCGAGTAAATGCTTAAAAAATTGGTAGTAAAAGCAAATGCCATGTTTTAGTCATTTCTAGCTGATTATGAGAAATGAGGAATATTGTTATCATACAAAAAAAAAACACCTAAAATGGTCAATAAACTTATTAAAACCCTGTTCAGAGTTATGTATAAGTACTTGTCAGTGGAATGAAGGTCAGCATTAAGCCTGTGGAGATTGTCATTATGGCTTGCACTTGGGGAATACATAACTCCTGCAATTATGTCTCTTGGAACTAAGATTTCAACAAATAAAGACTCAAGTGTATCGTTAAAACAATTAAGGTCCTCCCGAATTTTAAAAGTCAACTCACAATCACAGTGCAACACCTCCTCCAGTTTTCCCATGTCTGTTGTTCGTTATAAATTGATAACACGGAGATTAAACAGAAAACCTATGGTTGACCGAGTCTAAAAATTTGTAAAAGAATTGTAAGCTTATCAAAATGTTTTGAAGACTTCTTATATTAAGGTGAATCAATTAAAAATCCATCTATGTTATGACTACATTTGTATTTAGGAACTTTTCGTTTAGTGAAGTAGTAGTTACGTCTTGTTTCACGCTTGTCCTGTGTGTCTATGGGTCTGTCTTACGTGTTTTGTTTGTCATTATATTCATATCACAGTTTTATGTTTTTCTGAACATAGGTTGGGGTTCAAAAGCATTAAGCTTAACCTTACACCTAAATGGTTTCATTTAGTTAGTACCTACTTTATTAATCAATGTGTATATATATTAAAAATCATATAATTGTATTCCTCATATCATTTAAACATGTTTGTACATATTTGTATAACAAATGGCATCATTGAAATGAATGTTACATAATTAAACTGCTCTTCTGAATAGTAACAAGAATTATTTTACGAACTAAAAGGAATATTAGGATCAACAAAACTTGGTGTAACGTCGGTTTAAATGAAAACACTTGTTTATTCTCTCTCTGGTAAACGACATACAACTACCCTTGAATGCCACAACAGTTGCCTAATGCCATGTCAACTATATTCAAAATACAGAAAAGAAGTAAACAATAAGTGTATAAGAACAGCCAAAATTAGTATAACACAGAGCAAGGAACAAGCTCCCAAAAGCAAGGAAGTATGGAAATCCACCACAAGAGGGCGCTGTTGCCTAAAACGGTTACGTACGTTACGAACTGAGTCCCATGATAATTTAAAACACGAAAATCTATCCAAAATTACTACAAATGTACTACAGATGTTCGGTCGATGAGTTGGAATATTAAGATAAAGTTGAGATAATGATTGTGCAAGGGAGTGAGGCCTGATGTGGGGAGAAATTATGCCACGATTAAGCATTTCACAATGAAATGTGACAAAACGTAGCTTGTTTTACCTCCCAAATTTCCCTTCTAAATCTACAACACTACAAAATGTCCACTATACAGAGCATTTAGAAAAACTAAGGAATCTTCACACCGCTGGTTTGGGATCCAGGGTCCTATTAACCTTGACAAACTAAGTGATTTCTTCTACGAAACTGGTATACGCGTTTTTTTTGCGATCCCTATAATTCCGCGTATCTGTAGCGCCCTCTGCCGAATGTTGCATACTGCGTAATCCATTCCAAAACATCCCGGCTCCCTAATTGCGGGACGAAAGGTCAGGATCAATTACCACAACTAAGACGCGCATACAAAACAAAACTAAGAAAACAAACACTACTTCAAGATGATGTGAGCTAGAGTCTGCTCGAAAGTCGAGCTGGCGACATTAGTCCGCTTCCAGCAAGGGACACAGCTTTGTGGTAGGTCTCCTCAACTCTGATGACCCAGTGCGTACTGTGACACTTCTCACCAAGCCGTCTTCACCTAGACTAGTCTCAGTGACTTGCCCCACCTATAGGCCAACTGTTCCGTACGAGGTTTCTGTCGGCAACACGAACCACGTCTCCAACCTTGAAGTTCCGAGTCTCCTTGTGCGACTTCTGTCGCTCCTGTAGTCCGACTATAGGTATTCGCGGCTCCATTTCCTCCAGAAGACGTTGGTCAGGTACTGAACCTGTCGCCATTTCATCTTCAGGTTCATAGGTCTTCCTTGACAAAGATGCCAGGTGGTAGGCTTTGGTCGGAGTCCGGGCGCAACAGATGGTTGGGTGTAAGTGCTGCTTCATCCTCATAGTCGTTGGAGATTCTGGTGATTGGTCCGCTGTTCGGAATGTCCTCTACCTCTCAGAATAGTGTTTGGAGGACTTCGTCATCGAGTTTGATCGGCTGCTCCCTCATAACACACAGCACCTTCCGCGTTGAATGGATGAGTCTTTCCCGGGCTCCACCATGGTGGGAGGCAAATGGCCAGTTAAACTCCCACTGTATACCCAACTGCTTCAGACTAGAGTCGATCTTGGCTTGGTTCCATTTCTCTATCTCCTCTCACATCTCTTGCTCGGCGCCTATACCGAGTTAGTTCCGTTGTCGGATCTCAGGCACTTGACGGTTCTTCGTGCTGCAAATCTTCGCACTGCATTGATCAGTCCTGAGTCAGCGGAGAGGTCTTGCGCAACTTTCAAATTAACTGCTTGGCTAGCCATGCAGGTAAAGATCAACCCCGTAGCGTTTTAGAACGCTACGACCTCGCTTGATGTCAAATGGCCCGAAGTAGTCAACACCAGACTTCATAAAAGCGTTGGTCTGGTTCCAAATGTTCTTCAGGTTAGTCGGTCATTTTCTGTACCTGGAGGCGTCTGCGATACCTACGACACAGCACACACTTGGCAATAATGCTGCAGTCCAACAGACTGGCCCTTGGAATCCAGTACTTGCTTCTTAATTCCGTGAGGGTGCTGTTGGTTCCCTGGTGTCCGACTTTCTGATATGCACTGATAAGTATCAGCCTTGACACGTTGGAATCTTTTGGGAGGATTATCGGATGCTTGACATCTACTGGCAACTTTGAGTGCCTGAGCCGCCCATAAACTTTGAGCAGTCCCACTTCGTCCATCACAGGGTCGAGTCTTTGCGCAGAATCGGCGTGGGCATACACTGTGAATGGCCTGGATGTGATTTCTCTACAAAAATGGAAATGTGATTTTGGTGGATGTGATATTGGAGCTGGGAATGTGATTTTGGCAGGGATTATCCAAAATCACATCCGAGCCAGAAATCACATCCCGGATTAAGTCGTTAAAGTCCAAGATCACATCCTATGTATGTTAGCATGCCTTTCCAAAATCACATCCACTGTCTGGCAACTCAACCAAAATCACATCCAGCGTATTGGGCCCTTCCCAAAATCACATCGTATTTTCACACCTCTCCAAAATCACATCCAGGATTAAGTCATAAACCCCAATATCACATCCTGGTTCAAGCTCTGGTTGCCCCACTAGTCCAAAATCACATTTGTCAAAGGAGATTGACAGCTCTGTTATTCAATATCACATCCTTGTGGTCAGGCGCACAAACATAAAGCATGATACGCCTAATCACCGACTGACCACAATGCTTACCTAATAATTAGGGGACAATGACCAGGATAATTTGTTTGCTTGTTGATAGATTGCTCTGGCAGTTTTATATCATGTGTGCTGGCTATACATTGCCATGTACATGAACAATACATGTACAGCATTATAGTTTGTTTTACCATGTTCTACCACCACTTCTCTGCATCTGAGCATGGCCAAACAGGCATGCACGACAGTTGACCACAGAGCTTGATAGACATTCAAGACAGGCAAGAGCAGTAGCTAGGAAGATGAAATACGTGTTGAAATAGGTTTCACTCATTGCTGTAAGTTTTTTTTTTTTTTTGGGGGGGGGGTTATAATTGATTTATTTCAATGTCGAAACTTAAAAATACTTGATCAATATCATTACGACAAACAAACTCCATTCATCAGATTCAAAGGCACATGCTTTTTGCCGTAAATTGTTTCCGGTTAGGCTATTTAATACTTTTACAAGAAAATGTTTAAAACGTACAACACAAAGTTAGCAACTGAATCCATGTTAAAATAAACACAATTTGATACATGTACATGTATTCAAGTTCGTTTACAGTAAAAGATTCAAGATGAACTGTAAAAACAATATTTAAATGACCAAATATTTAGCACAATTTAAATCAAATGTAAAGAAGGATTTAAATAGAATGTCATATCCAACTTCATTTACTGTCTATGATGCAAATGAACTGTAAAAACTAATCAATTTAATGACAAGATATTTAGCAGTATTTTAACAAATGTAAAAAATGATGCAAGCAAAAGAAAGGAAGAAAAAATACAACAATTACCTCACAACTTTGCACATCTACAAAGTTTAAATTACTGAGAACTTCACAGAAACACATTAAAATAGCATGAATGTAGACACATAAAATACTCAACTTAATACTATTTTTACACTGATTGAAAAACAAAAACAATGAGTTAAGAAAAAATGAAACGAGCAATAGAGTTACCCGAGATCAAAAGATGAGACGCCCGTTGAAGAGATGTCTGTATTGCATTTATTCAATGCACTAATATAAATGGTTTTGGAAGATATAGGCCTAGCTTTTTTAAAGAAATGTATTTGTTAATATTTCTCTAAATGTTTACTAAAACCTGTTATATTTTAAAATCCATTCTTGACCAGTAGCTGACCGATATTTTATTCGTACGTTGACCTATGCATTGCAGGGTTTCGTTTCCAATAACTGCATTTTGTGTTTACATCACCGGGGATTCTAACACCCCTTCCCAACAAAAGTTGCATTTTAAACAGCGTTTGTTTCAGTTGCAAACACGGAGTGTCTATGGATGTTGACCAAAAAGTCTCATAAATATTGATTAAATTATTAAATCAAAGTGGCAAGTGACCAGTACATTCTTTAGTGGTTAACTTCCAATTTTCATGACATCATGGCTTTCAAAAATGCATATAATATGAGTTTTCAAAATTGATTTAATTCAACAACTAAGTAGGCCTATGTGCATCAATTGAAATAAAATTTAACAATAGAAAACTTGTTAAGCATCCTGTTTTTGGTTTGTTTGTGTTTTTCAAATTGAACCGAGAGAAAGTATAGTTTTCTTTACTTATTTTTTTTTACATCCAGCCAGACAACTTAATCAATATGGCTTCTCCTTATTTTACGAGATGGCTTCCTCCTACAACGGAGTCCACTAAACCAACCACCACCACCAAGACACAATGAATTGACTGAATGGCATTGTTCTCTTCCTTTTGAAGGCAGAGTTGCGCCCTTAAAACATTTTTGTCCTATTCTATTCCATTTAAATGGAAAACAAACATTTTTTTCTACTTTTGGTGTCTGTCCTCCCAATAAGGCTCCTATTCTTTGTTGCTTTCACGCAAAAAGATACTTTCACGCAAAAAGATATGTCCTGCAAATTATCCGACATTTGCATAAGGTTATTCGCCAATTACAAAACGGCATTTTTAATTTTTGTTTTGTTTTGATGTCTCATTCAAAGTAAATAACTTTGGTATTGCTAGGACAATAGCAATTCGATAGACACAGTTATTTCTCGGCGTTGGAAAGAACTCGGACAGTATATGTGAATGGATTGATTTGAGGGGGATAATGAGTGCAGCTCCTTATAAAAAAAGCGGTTTGATCCTACTTTGCCCACGAGTATCAATTCAAACGTAGGCTTATATTTTCACATAACGTTTGATATGTGACATCATTGCTTTGTTTTTAGAATTAATGTAATTTTTCTATTGTCATCATTGCATCAGATATAAAGATTTCAACTTTTTACAGCAATATTGCAACCCTTACACGTAAGGGTTGCAATATTGCTGTTACAGCAATGCTGTAAGATAGAAAAAAATAAGAAAATGCATGTTACATGTTATAATTAATTTGACACAGAACATGCAAAATTAGGGCAGAAACGAATACCGCACAATGTTTTTCTCGGTCGGCGATTTTGACCAATTTTCATCGGAGTCGGTATCGAAATACATGTATATGTTTCCCTAATACAATTTTGATCTTCACGATATGCATTAGATCGCAAGGAGCTGAACTTGCCAAAGTGAAGTGCAATTCATTTTCATGCAACGGTAGATCCGTGCCTTACTTGGAGCCTATCCGGGTATAATCCGTCAGAAATGATGCCAAGTAATCGACGCCCACCTGTGATGAGCAGCAATCAGGTCCACAAGCTGGCTGCGGTCGGCGCTTGTTTACATAAGACGGGAGGTCCCATAGGGGTGCAGACCAGTAAATCGGTCCGAAATTGCCTGCGCCGGCCAAATCACGATTTGCATGCCCTCAAAATCTTCGGTATTTGGGCATGCTGTGGGCCATGAACTTGAGGGTTTGTAAAAAATATGGGTGGAAGCCGTGCACAGGACTGGGAGCTTGCAGTTCTGTGTAATTTTGATGTAATTTGGACCCTAAAAGCGCTCTATTTTGCAATGGAGTGTAGGCATCATTTTTCAAAATGGCGATGGGCTTCAGGACTATTTTCAGGGGTGATCATCTTCAGATGGAAATTTCTCCTAAAAGTCATCAGTTGACCCCCCAAAAATTGAAAAGAAAATGAAAGATGATGAAATAAGCTTTAATTTGATGTGCGTCTCGAACCCCTTGGAGAGTTGTGAGTATTTTTCCCGAATTTTTGAAGTGGGAGCATTTACCATTGGGGTCTATGGAAGTTTATTTACTGGTCTGCTACCTACAGTGTAGTTTCAAAATGGCGCCTTCCATCGTTTGTTGACAAATGTTTGCGGAGTGTTTTTTTTTCAGGGGGGCGGAATCTGGGGGGGGGGGGGGGGGGGCAGCGTTTCAAAAGGGGTCACCAATGGCGGTTCCGCAAAAAATGCGCCCCAAATCTGAATAGGGCCGATGGACTGTCGTCCGATCACAGCAATTTCGAGAGAACAAGGGGGGGGGGGGAATTTGGGGTCGGAAGGAGCAAAAACTCAATTAACGCCCGTTGGGGGCGCCCTACAGTAAGGTAGCCGCAAACAGAGGGCTTGTTTTCAGGCCAGAAATCGCATTCAGAGATTTTTTTCTAGCAATTTTTTGATGAAATATGAGTCATCCATCCTTCCTCGTGCCGTACAAGTGGTTTGGGGAAATTTTTCAGAACCTCGCTTCTCTATAGGGTGCAGACCAGTAAATCGGTCCGAAATTGCCTGCGCCGGCCAAATCACGATTTGCATGCCCTCAAAATCTTCGGTATTTGGGCATGCTGTGGGCCATGAACTTGAGGGTTTGTAAAAAATATGGGTGGAAGCCGTGCACAGGACTGGGAGCTTGCAGTTCTGTGTAATTTTGATGTAATTTGGACCCTAAAAGCGCTCTATTTTGCAATGGAGTGTAGGCATCGTTTTTCAAAATGGCGATGGGCTTCAGGACTATTTTCAGGGGTGATCATCTTCAGATGGAAATTTCTCCTAAAAGTCATCAGTTGACCCCCCGAAAATTGAAAAGAAAATGAAAGATGATGAAATAAGCTTTAATTTGATGTGCGTCTCGAACCCCTTGGAGAGTTGTGAGTATTTTTCCCAAATTTTTGAAGTGGGAGCATTTACCATTGGGGTCTATGGAAGTTTATTTACTGGTCTGCTACCATAGAATTTCTACACGGCCGGGGATGGTGATAATTGTTTATTGGGATGTATTATGTAACTTAGGGCATCAGATTTGGGGAAGTTGTAACACTTTTTTCTGTTCCTACAGCTCTATGGTCATGGCTCATTACAAAAAACAAACAAACCCAAAACCCACACACACGCACCCATCACACATTTCTTGCATCATGCCCATTCCCATCAATAAAAGGCCAAATATTAACCAAAATAACATAATACTGCTTATAAATATGTAATTAACTTTCAATATTAATGTTAGACAGCAAAAAAAAAACTCTTCATCACGTGAAATGGCACGTTTCCAACAGCGGAGGCGGAACAAATTAGGTCACCAAAAAGGGGCACTAGCTCAGCACGAAATTAAGGCACCTTTCGTCGGTGCAAGGGGGGGGGGGGGTTGCGGCCCCGCCCCCTCTGCGCTTTTCCAGACGCTCTTACGCCTAATAATTGTCTGACCTAAAATCACTATTAAGTTATATTTTCATGTTCCACAAGTACCTTATAGCCTGCATCTGTAGTGAGACGTCTCTTACGAGGCACCGTACAATTGGCACACAGCCCAGAAAAATGTATACAAACGCGCACTCAGTCTCGTGAACGCGCGGATATCAGCCCTTTTCTGCCTGCACAACAAAGTGTGAGTATCGTCACTATCGTGTACAAAACTTGTGCTTGAAAACCAACATTTTAGTTTCAAATGAGCAAAATTTGTATTATCTTTACATTCTAATGTCATCATGCAAGTTCTCTGCTACCGCTGGGCTAAGTTTTAGATTATTTCATGTAGACAAAAGGAGTAATTTTGGGGTGAATTAGTCTTCACAATCTCAAAGTTTTAAGCACCGTGTGTCACATGTTGATTTATTGCAATACGACTGTTTCATGTCAGGTGCAATATGGAGGCCTAGTTCACAACACAGCCGTACACTTGCCAGGCGTTCGGGGAACTTCGGGGAACCTGATTAAAATATTAGAACCGGTGAAATCTTAGGAACCTCACTTTGAATCGGGGAACTTTAGAAATACAACCTTTGTGATTAAACTTATCAGTATCTTATCTTATCAGTACTTTTGGTAACAGTTGTTTTTGTGAGTTCAAATTGAGATCATGTGTTAATTTAAACTATTGTAATCGATTTGTGTGAACAAGTTCATGAGACCAAGCATAATTTGACTCCTGCTTTGATTTGTTTCCGTTTGTCTTGATTTGTCCTTAGCGTCCTTAAATCTAATCATTTGAGCGGACCTCCTTACTGGCGTACCGCTACACATCAATACAAAGTGGTTTCATTCTCTCCTCTCGCGCCCTTGCGTTGCAACGGTGTGAGCCAAAAGGAAAAAGGGGGTGAGGCCACGCCCCACTCCGCTCCTTTTTGCACCGTTCTTAATAAGTTAATTTGTCTGATCTAAAATCGTTGTTAATTTATGTTTCCCAAAATCTACTAGTTCAAAGCAATCAAATGATACTGGTGTCGTTCATGTTCTCAATATTTTGTTTGAATGCATTTGTATGGCGCCAATTATATAAGAGCAGTCTGATAGAGCATTATAGGGTCTGATCATAGAGCTATCATAGCTCCATGGGCTGATCTAGCAATCTTAAGAATTGCCATTCCGAGATCAGGGTCTATGTAACTTTGCTTCACGACAGTCCTAATCAATCATTAAACCCTAACTCTAACAGCCTAAATTTATAGTCATGTTGCCTATGGCGCTGGCGCACTTCGACCGTCCCGGCATGCTGTTTGTAGTCGGTTGTCAAACTTCTTTGTAAACAACTTTGAAATTAATCCAATAAAATACTGGTACTTTTACCTTATCAATGCTCACTATTTAACTACTACATCATGTAGTTCCGAGAACAATTTCAGTGTCAGTGAAATTTAATCCGAATTTAAAAAACGGTGGCGTCCGGAAATTGGGCACGAAATTTGCCGAGTGTTCCCTAGTGTGGCACACTTGAATAAATCTCGAAAATGTCCACATTAACATTAAAACATTTCTGTAAAGTTGATAAATTCTGATAAACCATCTCTACTTACATGTACATAGTAGAATTTTGTCAGTAAATTATTTTCATAGTTTTGGGGAACATTTCCATAAAGCGTTCACTGTGCGTTTCAAAATAAAATCAGAAAATCGAGCCGAAAAAAAACCACATTTTCTTCTAACTTTGTAAAGCGAAGATAAACTCGTAGTTTGTAAACGGGAGTGTTTGGAACTCGATGAAATTTGACTTTCTGTGAAATCTCAGTTGAGACTTGTTCTAGCTAGCTATCGGATAGGCGCTACAGGTGAAAAATCAAAGTGCACCTCGTTAAGGGCCGCGCGGCCACGTATGGGGTACATCAACAATACTGGCAAGAGTGGTCAGAGATAACTAGCTTTTTAGCGCGATCATAATTGTAAAGGCTATCATGGCACGTTTGAGGGGCAGTTTTGTTTTGAGGGGGCACATTTATAACCGCGAGAGGGGACTTTTGTTGGCCTGGAAAATCTGGGAGTGTGTACCCCCCCCCCCCGCCTCCGCCGCCTATATTTTTCAAGTTCCCGACGGTGCGTCGTCTGCACTGTGGTCGACTGGTCGTAAACCTTAGGCATTAGCAGTTACAAATGTATGTATAGCCAGGCAAAGGAAGGGCGCCCTCCATAAAGGAAGGGCGCCCTCCATAGTTCAGTTACAAACTAATTTGAATCTACAAAAAACAGCTTGAAAAAAAAACCAAGCAAACACCTTTATTTCCACTGTTAAGAACAATCAGATTAAAACATGCTCTTTGAGTAATTATTTGAAGTTGATTAACACTTCAATGGTTTTAATTGCATTTTTTTTACAATACAGTAAACTTGAATTGACCAATATGCTTTGGTTCTGGTGATGGACACAATTAAGAACATGTACTATTATTGCCAATTTTTTGCTTTAAAATTTGAAATTCCCAACCGACCACTTTTTTGGAGACATATGTGGTTTGGGGTCATGTCACGACCTCTTGCGTCAAGTTTCGTGAAATTTGATGCATCTGTCCTCATTTTAGGGCGAAAAAAGCACACAAATTCAATATCGTGCTTGGTGATGGACGCAAGTACCAAAAATTGCCATTTTTTGCCATAAAATCTGAAATTTCAAACCAACAATTTTTTTGTAGACATATGTGGTTTTGGGTCATGTTGCGACCTCTAGTGTCAAGTTTTATGAAATTTGACGCATCGGTTCTCATTTTAGGGTGAAAAAGCAAAATTTTAGTATCGTACGTGCTTGGTGATGGAGGCATATACCCTAAATTGCAATTTTTTGCCATTATATTTGAAATTTCCAACCCACTATATTTTTTGTAGACATATGCGGTTTGGGGTCATGTCGCGACCTCTAGCGTCAAGTTTCGTGAAATTTGACGCATCGGTCCACATTTTAGGGCGAAAAAGAAAAATTTTAATATCATGATTGGTGATGGACGCAAGTACCCAAAATTGTCATTTTTTGCCATAAATTTGAAATTTCCAATGAACTATTTATTTTATGGTAGAGCCAGAGCAATACAGTGCAATTGTTTGGGTTATCAGTCTTGTCATTGAAACTGTAATTTTGATTATTAATCTCATCAAAATTGACAAGACACATGCAGAGCTCATTTACCGTGGCCACAGTAAATGAGCGCTGTCGTGTCAATTAATACAGGTTGTACTGTGCATCTTTGACGCAAAAGCAGGACAGAGTTAGGTTTTCATGAGGCACATCCGAAAATGGATGTCACTATACCAATATTATGAGAGCGTAACTAATGTCCACATTTGCTATCTCCATGTGGGGAGCATTGGTGCATGGTAAATTCCTCGTCTTCCACCTCTGTGGCTCGGGTTCGATACCCACCCAAACCCCATGTGGATTACATTTTCTTGTTTGCTTGATTTGGTAACGTGGGTCCCCTGAAGTAATTATCCTTCTCTGAGAGTTTTTCGTCAAATCTGCCTGCCACGCGGCTTCGAAGTTCAGAATGTAATGTTTGTTTTTGCTAATAAGGCAATCATAGTATGGATTGGGTAATTTTCAAGTGAAAAACAATCCAATCT
The DNA here is from genome assembly GCF_015706575.1 of Patiria miniata. Taxonomy (NCBI): domain Eukaryota; kingdom Metazoa; phylum Echinodermata; class Asteroidea; order Valvatida; family Asterinidae; genus Patiria; species Patiria miniata. The sequence continues at coordinate 14,077,545 of NW_024037058.1, read as the reverse complement.
TGATTTGATTTCCTGCTTCCCTGGCAATGGACCTTTCCACACATTTATGTAACATGGCGGTATATAGAGGAAGTACAGTATTTAAACCACGTTTATGGGGCATGGAGTTGTTGCGCCCCCACTAAACTGAAGATTATATTGAGGAATTTAAGGTGTGGGCGCTTCGAATCGTTGCACAAATCCTTTGTGTCAGTGTTAGCAGGCAGATTCAGTCACACTCCACTGCGCCCTACAGTGCTGTTTCTTGTGCAGTGACTCTCTCCATGGTGTGACACAGTTACTTTCACTTGAAACTGGCCTGCAGGGTTTTTAAGGGTTTTCATGTTGCTCTGAATAGTGACTTCCCACTATAGGAGTGTTAATAAGACCTAACCTTATCTCGTTCCAGATACTCGGACATTGAGAAGGACGAGGAGATCCAATTTTGTTCAACTTGCAATGACCGGGAACAAAACACTTCCTCGTGCGTACAACACACGACTTTAAAAGATGGCGGTAATACCCACAATGCTAAAGGAAGTCTGCAATGTCACTAGAGGGCGCACTTCAATAATGACAGTGCAAGCCCTTTTTTCAGCTTAAGATCCAATTGAGGTTTTTAGTCAATATTACTTATATGTCTTTGCTTGTCAGAAGTAAGGAAAATGTAAACAAAGAACGAGAAATACAGAAATATACTTGCTTTTCTTTTTGTGACAAATTTTTTTAGGAGGGGACCAGTATCGTAGCGCGCCCTCTGTTGACAAAAAACCAACAAATTAAAGTAAACTCATATTTGGAACAAACAACACACTTAGTTTCCAGACAATAACTCAAGAAATAATTCCTTTGTTGACGCAGAATTTCATAAATTGATTTAGTGTGAAATGTACTAACACAATTCTGTTGAAAATTGGGAGAAGTAGTGAAATTACCAAAAATAATACAACCAAAAGAAAATAGTGTTTTAAGCGCGAAAAGCGCACCCCCGAATTGAAGTCAACTTTCATTGAATGAAAACAATGTACTTGGTTTTCGGACGATAACTCGAGAAATACCTGTTGTAACAAATTAAAATTTCACCCAGTTATCGCCCGCCATATATGTAACATAAGTCTGTTGAATATCAAGAGAAAAATTGTCAAATAATTGAAACGGTGTAACCAAAACATTGTAGTATGCACGAAAAATACAATTAGCTCATTAAAAACATTTGTGAGAAAAGTTTCTCAATGGTGTACTACTATGTACTGACACAACGAATCTTTAACGGAATGAAAATCGTCGTGTGCACGGCAAAAGGGCATATGTACATATGCCCTGATGCAATAGCGCGCAAAATGTTCCAAGCAGAAGGTCATATGCCAAAAAACTGCCCCTATTTTAATGAAATTTAAACATTTTTGGAACCTTTCAATGCAATTTTCTTGAAAATTATTTGTTGTGTCAGAACGCTCATAAGCCCTTCTGCCGGGCACACGACGAAATTTAGGAAAGCGAAATATCAACAATTTTTGCAACTTTTGGTGCTGAAACTAGTTGGACTTAGAGTTTCTGCCTGAAAGACATCACACTTTTGCTCATGAATATTGAAATTTGCATTAGCATAACAACCCAAAAGGCACCAAAATACCCTTGTAAAAGGTGTATTTTTTTTACTGATTGCATTAAAAGATTACGTTGCATGAGCCCTTTAAGTCAATGCAACATAACAGAATACAACTGACACAAAATGATCGATCACACTACAATCGTGAGATACAAACATGATATTTGGATTAATGGAACAAGAATGCAATCTACTCCATTCCTGCCAAAAATTGTCCAGTATTTTTAAGTATTAATGTGTGATAAGAGATAAAAGCGGAAAATGCTTTAAAACATAATCTGCTCATGAGAATTGTGTCAAAAGTGTCTTTATCCACATTTTGGTAGTTCAGTGAGAACCTCATCCCCCTTCAACAGTTACTGCTTCAATTGTATAGTACTTAAAAGGGGATCTTCACACAAATCTTAGCACCAACGTTTTTACACAAAATATAATCAGTATATAAAATAAACATGTTTCTTTAAAATATAAAAAAATAAAATCTTATTTACACTATTGACGGTGTTATTACATTATTCTATAGTTGGTGGATGGTTTTCAACGTTTTTACACTAATACAATCATTTTCAGGCCAACCAGTCTTAAAAAATATAATTGTATTCACAAAAATGTACATATAACATCAGTTGTTGGATTAACACCCCCCACCCCACCCCTAAGTAACGCATTGATTGTTATAACATTATACGTAAACACAATTGTTGTCGAGACAACAAGTTTGAACTTGTGAAGGAAACGGACCAAACCACCCATACAGCCTCAGTGTTTGATAAGAAATCTAAGAGTACCATACATCACCTGTGTATCGACTTACTTCCTTGCACACGCGTACAGATTCGAAGCCTAGCATAATTTCGTTTGCAGACAATGTTTGCTTAAAATGTTTGCAGATGCACGATCGGCAAATCATATAAAAAAAAAGTCCCGGATCCGATTCGACCCGAATCCGGGTCCGATTTGACATGATACGCCTCCGGCTCAAAATGACACTTCTATGGGTCACCTTTGCAGTTATGTGACGCAGATAATTGTCATTTTGACACAGACGATGGTAGCTTGATCAGGAAAGTGTTTGACCCAAAAGAGTGTCAGGTCTAATTTGACCCGAATTTTTTTTTGGGGGGGGTCAAATCTGACCCTTGGACTTTTATGAGAGCAACTCTAACTTGGATAACAAACTATAGGGTGAACAGATGAATGAGCTAATACACGCTGCGTGACTTTGCTGACGATCTGAATCGAGAATGTGTTACGGCGTTTATGTTTGAATTTACAAACAGGCATCCTAGAATGACATATTTTTAAAATAATCTGTTTTTTTTGGGATTTTGCACAAGTCCTTGATTTCCTACACAAGTTTAAGATTTTGAAAGTTTTGCCGAATTTCTCAGCCTATAAAACAGGTTGGTGTGTAAATATCAACTTCACTTTTTTTCTGGTGAGTATTACCCAACCGCATATTAGAAGGTATCTTTTACCAAAAAAACTGGGGGAAAGGCGTACACCATTTTGTAACAATATGTCTGCCCATCACGCTGCAGGTGAATATATTAACCTGTTGTCTTCCGAAGACTTCAAACTAGGACCAGACATCCGAAATGGAAATTGGTTCCAGTTTAAAGCAAAACTGACAACATGTTTCAAATACATGCCGAACAATCGAAGGTGGAGCTGAAAAGATTAGACCTAGCGGTTCCATACACTCTAAAAACGCCTGGGTCAGATTATAAACCCAGAATTAGAATCTATAGCTGCCCCGTTCTTTTCCGGGTCAAAAATGACAAATTTCTAGGTCAAAATGACACTTTTCCGGGTCAAAAATGACATTTGTCTACAGTTCATTTTGACCCGGAAAAGTGTCATTTTTGACCCGGAAAAGGACGGGGCAGATATGGATTTAGATTCTGGGTCAATCTGACCCAGGAGTTTTTGAGAAAGTAGATGGATGTACATCTTGGACTGAGTCCTACGTGTAGTGCTTTGTCATGTGCGTGACACCACGCGCGAAATGTGTATACATTTACAAAGAAGTAGGACCAACAACTTCTGCACAAAGAAGCTGGAGGAAGGGCGTTGACCATTTTGTAACAATCTGTTTGCCCAACATGCTGCAGGTGAATATATTAACCTGTGGTGTTCCGAAGACTTAAAACTAGGACCAATCATCCAAAATAGAAATTGATTCCAGTGACGCCACGCGCTCAATGTGTATACATTTACAAAGAAGTAGGACCAACAACTTCTTCACTGAGAAGTTGGAGGAAGGGCGTTGACCATTTTGTTACAATCTGTTTGCCCAACACGCTGCTGGTGAATATATTAACCTGTGGTCTTCCGAAGACTTAAAACTAGGACCAGACATCCAAAATAGAAATTGATTCCAGTTTAAAGCAAAACTGACAACCTGTTTCAAATACATGCCGAAGGTGGAGCTGAAAAGATTAGACCTAGCGGTTCCATACACTCTAAAAACGCCTGGGTCAGATTGACCCCGGATCAGAATCTATAGCTGCCCCGTCCTTTTCTGGGTCAAAAATGACACATTTCTAGGTCAAAATAACACTTTTCCGGGTCAAAAATGACATTTGTCTACAGTTCATATTGACCCGGAAAAGTGTCATTTTTGACCTTGAAAAGGACTGGGCAGATATAGATTCAGATTCTGGGTCAATCTGACATTAAAGTTTGCCCATTTTTCGCTTTTCTGTCGGCAATCAAATTGATGGCCTTTTGATGAGCAGTTCAAAGCCAGAAGACAAGCTTATCTTAATTGGGTAACTACAGTATTTTGTTCTAATGTGGTGCCAATCCTTTTGCCCCAATCCTTATTCACCAATTTAAAACAGTGTCCGGTGCTAAAAAACATAAATTAAACAATAATATGCTATCAGAAATGACCTACTTCAACGAATCATACGCTGCGCAACCTGTATAGGTTTGTGTCCTGATGGGCCTGCATATGTGCCCAACCATGAACCCGTAACCAACTTAGTTGGTGATTACAATCCCATCGTAAATTATCACCCAATCTTTGGCTGACTAGCATCAACAGCTTTGAGCATTTCGTCAGAATTGATTCAATTTACAAGGAATTGACTAAAGATTTCACAAACTATGACCAATTTCCGGGTCATTCCCGTTTTCCAAATGTTTCACTATTTACGTTGCACTGATCGGATTACATGCCCTTAAATTAACTTTGTACGTGACCCCGGAGCGACGGATAGCGGGACAATAACACATCCAAATCAGTATCTTCCCTACTGCCGCCAAGAATCAAGTCTGTCAGTCTGGGCATGTCACGTACAGCCACGGCAATGTGTTTTATGTCTGAATTGTTCAAAAAGCAAAATGTGAGGTCTAGCCTATTTAAGTGCTTCATTTTTGGCAATTCCTTTTCCCACAACTTATCCGATTCACTCAATTGGAAGTTATTAGCAAGGATCAAGCTAGTCAATTTGGGCATGTCACTTACAGCTGAGACAATGTGTTCAAAGTCTTTCCATGTCAAACTGCAACGGCTCAGGTCTAGCCTATTTAAGTAATTCATTTTCGGCAATCCCTTGGTAGAGCGAGCCAATCCGTCCCATGAACTGTTATTAGCAAGGATCAAGTTAGTCAGGTTGGGCATGTTACCTACAGCGGAGGCAATGTATTCAAAGTCTGTCCATGTTAAATTACAATTGCTCAGGTCCAGCTCCCTTAAGTGCGTCATTTTCGGAAATTTTTTGGGAAAGCCAGCCGATACGCCCGATGCTCTGTTGTTAGCAAGGATCAAGTCAGTCAGGTTGGGCATATTACCTACAGCTGAGACAATGTATTCAAAGTCTTTTCGTGTAAAATTGCATTTGCTGAGGTCCAGCTTATTTAAGTGCGTCATTTTCGACAATGTCTTGGCTGAGCCAGCCGATCCGCCCAATGCCTCGTTGTTAGCAAGGATCAAGTCAGTCAGGTTGGGCATGTCACCTACAGCCGAGGCAATGTATTCACAGTCTTTCCATGTCAAATTGCAATCCCTGAGGTCGAGCTTATTTAAGTGCGTCATTTTCGACAATATATTTTCAGAGCCAGCCGATCCGCCCAATGCCTTGTTGTTAGCAAGGATCAAGTCAGCCAGGTTAGGCATGTCACCTACAGCCGAGGCAGTGTATTCACAGTCTTTCCATGTCAAATTGCAATTGCTGAGGTCCAGCTTATTTAAGTGCGTCATTTTCGACAATATCTTGGCAGAGCCAGCCGATCCGCCCAATGCCTTGTTGTTAGCAAGGATCAAGTCAGTCAGGTTGGGCATGTCACCCACAGCCGAGGCAACGCATTCACAGTCTTTCCATGTCAAATTGCATTTGCTGAGGTCCAGCTTATTTAAGTGCGTCATTTTCGACAATGTCTTGGCTGAGCCAGCCGATCCGCCCAATGCCTCGTTGTTAGCAAGGATCAAGTCAGCCAGGTTGGGCATGTCACCTACAGCCGAGGCAACGCATTCACAGTCTTTCCATGTCAAATTGCAATCGCGGAGGTCCAGCTTATGTAAGCGCGTCATTTTCGACAATGTCTTGGCTGAGCCAGCCGATCCGCCCAATGTCCTGTTGCCAGCAAGGATCAAGTCAGTCAGGTTGGGCATGTCACCTACAGCCGAGGCAATGTATTCAAAGTCTCTCCATGTCAAATTGCAATTGCTAAGGTCCAGCCAATTTAAGTGCGTCATTTTCCGAGTCGGCATTTCCTTGGCCCACAAGTCAGCCGATCTGCTCAATGTCTGGTTTTCATCAAGGATCAAGTCAGTCAGGTTTGGCATGTCACGCACAGCCAAAGCAATGTGTTCAATATCTGTTCCCTGTAGTGCGCAGCTTTTTATATGAAGTTGTTTCAGGCTTGCCAAGTGTTTGATATGAGGGGCCCACTCTACAGCTCTACCTCCGAGTGTATTGCAACCCTCTATGTCAAGACTGGTCAAGCGTTGGCTGCATATCGACGACATGGTTTTCCCAAGATCGCCCTTCTCTGAAAGGCATTGCTCAAGCCTCAGATGCTTGAGGTTTTCCATGTAACCCAGGGCGAAGGCTAAATCACTGACCGGATATTGAGACACGCGAGAAACCCGAATATCTTTAACGTGTACCAGTTGTGCCGTGGGGTTGTCGGACTTACAGATGATTTCTAGAAGGTACGTGAGACTGCGGAAATCAATATTGCAACTCACAGTAAAATGTGATGGGATGTGCGAGTCGCTGGTGAGACACCGTGGGGCCTTGCTTGACTGGCTTTCAAAAAAGCAGTTCCGACTTACCGCTTGTATTATATCTGATGGGAACCTGGACACATGGACACTAAACCTAGGCTCTTTGTACTGACTGTAAAGCAAATTTACGATGTCGGTCATGCACTTCTCGCTATCACCGCAACATAAACGAAAGAGAAACTCATTTGAAACGATGGCCTTATGTGTTTCACACAGTTGCCTGAACGTGTTTTCAAATTCTCGAGATGGTACAAGTTTGAACCACGTACGCTTTACTAGTCCCTGGTTTGACATATGTATACTCTGTAAGTGTTTTGCAGCACAGTATTCCTGCATAGTCTTATGCATGAATTGTATATTGTTATGGGAGTCAAGGTTTTTGATAACTCTCTGCTGGGTTAGTATGCCTGCTTTTAGTGCTAAGTCGAGTGCCTTAGTTTCAAACTCAGTTTTTTGAAATGAGAAATTCTGGTTGGCACTCATGAGTCCACGCAGCGCAGTTTTTCCTATCGCGTTCACTGTTTTTGATACGTTTGGTACGCTTTTCTTAACTTTGTCTTTTCTTGTGAACATGTAATTAACTGCCTTAGTGAAGAGGCGTGAAGCTGTTTTGGGGAGTTGTTTATTCTCCCTCCACAACAAGCACATAAGAAGTAGCAACATAGGGTTTGTAGCAAAATCACGCAGCGTGTTGGACTTTTCAATGGTTTGGATTAGTGTTTTGCCACTATCAGGATCTGTTTTTTCATAGAATTTCCGAACGTATTCTTTAACATCGTCGTCGGTAAACCCCAGAACCTCTACGTGTGTGCAAGGATTTTGGACAAGTGATGTTGACATCAGTGTCTCAAGACGAGAGGGGCGCGTTGATACACAGATGCAACATTGACGGTACTTTTTTCTATTGAGTGCTTTTAGGACAGAACCGAAACAGGCTGCATTGAGTGTTTTGGCCTTCATTTCATCAAACCCATCCAAAAGAACCAAGACCTCATTTTGGTTGGCTAGGATGAATTTACCAAGCTGATCTTTTGCTATTCCCGAGTCTTCGTCTATAAGTTGATCTAAAATGGAATCAACAAGATCGGATTCTTGGAACAGAGCACACATCTTTAAAAGAAAGACAAGCTTGAATCTTTGAAGGAATTCGTTTTCCCCCTCAGCCCAATCAAATGCAATCTTATCAAAAATGGTTGACTTCCCTACTCCTCCCATGCCAAAGAAAATGAGGCGTTTGATGAGTTCCCCAGTTTTTGTCCTTAATCTGAATATTTTTGCATACTCTGTTGAGTTTACAGATTCTCCTTTCCGGCCAGTGACAACTGCTACCCCTTCCAGCGTTTCTAACTGTACTTTAGTGTATATACCAGCTATGTGCATTTGGTCATTATCAACCGCAGGCAACAACTGCACGTAACTGCCTGTCGTTGTATAAACTCCCTTCAAAATGTCCCTAGTCTTGTTACCGACTTCTTGGTAGATAGGAGCCCCCAGCCTTGGTTTTTGGTCTGGTCTCTGACTATGCTGAGGTCTAGGTGCAGGCACTCCTATTCAGATCAAAACAAGCAACACGTACTTTTCAATAAAACAGTATTTCTGAAAAGGACTGGAAAGTCTTCATTTACGGAGAAAAGCATGTATAGGAAGTGAATACTTGGAATTTACAGTGCGTTAGCAAGGCAGTGCACGAATAAATGTGCAAAAAATAGATAAAAGAATATTTTGCATTTTGTAATGTATAAGACAAAAAGCTGGTAACTGCAGGTGTACAAAAATATTGATTGGAAATCTCTCTCCCAAGATTGATTAACAGCATTAATCTTTGTGGTAATCACTACGCTCAGAATCACACATATCTGTTTCCTTCAATTCTGACTTAAAACACGTTGAAGTCCATCGCAATGTTCGAATCTATAAAAAAAAATTCCCTTTGTACTGCAGGCTCACGTTACCAACCATGACTATTCAATTTTGTCTGCAACAGTCCCGTTTTATTCCATTCATTTATGCAAAATGAACGTGGGACTTCAATAAAGCTTTATTAGTCTTGATTTTCAAATGTGACACACACACACACACACAATAAGGGTGCTATTTGGCGTGGGTGCATAGGAGTGCACTCAAGTACATGTATACAAATTCCCATAGACACCAGTGATAGATCCCAGTGATAGATTTGTAAAAATTATTTTACAAATACACAGGAAAATGATGATCAACATGTCACCTGTCAGTTTTTTTCCCTAAATTTTTGGTGATTTGACCGAGAATTTTCACACAAAGACCACCCATATAACGAATGACGTTTCCCAAACTGGACAAGTTGCCATTTTGAAAAAGGATCCCTCCACAACATGGCTAACTATTTAGTGCCACTTTCGGACCTCATTGCATCCAAAATGCTCAGAAGTGGAAGCCACAAGTCCAGGCAAGAGTTTCAGTGCCATATGTCTTCAATTCCCCAATTACATGGCTCTCAGAACTCTCCAATATAGAATTATTTGAGTGTAAAACTTTTATTCATGAGCTCGGCGGACAGATTTTTGGTCCATTTACTGTAGTGTACCCATAGAGGAACAAATTACAAGACTTTACCTACCAGAAATAGCGCCCTTTTATTATGTCCACCACGAACTTGCTTATGCTTATAAATACATGTAGATGCATCAAATAATCGGCAGAATACCCATCTGCCTTTTGTATCTACGTTTATGTACTATACCACCCACCCCTCAAAATATTAATATTTGATCTAAGACATCAAACTACTTTTAGTATAACAGACAAGATCATAATTACCTGGTCCCTCCAACGGGAAGTTGTAAGTGATATTAACTCCACTCAGGCTTGAATCAACAATGATTGGGTTGTGGTTACCGCTAACTGTGCCGCTGTTTCCGATGTTTCCAGTTCGTTGTGGGGAATCTAAAAACAAAGGCAAAAATTACAAAACGATTTCAAAGGACTGATCAAAAAGATGTATTACTCGAAATGTCGTCTCTAGTTGTCGTCTGTGCTTGAAAAGCTGTGACTTCTCGAAGATTAAAAACTGTGAAATTAAATTGAAACCACGCCAAAAAAAGTCTCCGGTTTCTGGTATGCGAGCGCGTCGCCGTAGCCATGCGCGTCGGCAAAATGAAAACGTTTTTTTTTTCAATGAAAGATGATGTCTCAAAACCGCTAAACTCACTGGTTTGACTGGAATCCTGCTGCTGCATAATTTTAACGTGTTTTTAGATGAGGTTATGATCGAGAATAAGCTATATGTGGCTTCTCTGGACTCCCATTTATTTGCACTAAGTTTAGTCTGGCACCATTTGCAGTCATCAGCTGACTTTGAAGCAAAAAAAACAGGTAAAAAAAAAAAGCCGCGTCGCCGCACCACTTTTTGGGCAAGCTCCATACCAGAAACCGAAGACTTTTTTTTGGGCCTAATACATTGGGTTAGGTAGGTGGGTGGCTGGGTCTTTGGGTGGGTGGGTGAGTTGGAGGTGCAGTGTATGCCCCTCCCCTCCCTAAAATTGACCCCAAGTGGTCTAGCTACTACTCACCTGTTGCAGCTGAGGTGCCGGGTACCTGAGCCTCCTGTTGCATCGTGGTACGGACATCAGTCTGTTGGCAGGCTGCTTCAGATTGTTGCATCGTGGTAGGGACATCAGTCTGGCAGGCTGCATCACATTGTTGCATCGTGGTAGGGACATCAGTCCGTTGGCAAGCTGCTGCAGATTGTTGCATCGTGGTAGGGACATCAGTCCAATGGCAGGCTGCTTCAGATTGTTGCATCGTGGTAGGGACATCAGTCCGTTGGCAGGCTGCTTCAGATTGTTGCATCGTGGTAGGGACATCAGTCCGTTGGCAGGCTGCTTCATATTGTTGTATCAGGGTAAGGACATCAGTCCGTTGGCAGGCTGCTTCAGATTGTTGCATCGTGGTAGGGACATCAGTCCACTGGTAGGCTGCTTCAGATTGTTGCATCGTGGTAGGGACATCAGTCTGGCAGGCTGCTTCAGATTGTTGCATCGTGGTAGGGACATCAGTCCGTTGGCAAGCTGCTGCAGATTGTTGCATCGTGGTAGGGACATCAGTCCGTTGGCAGGCTGCTTCAGATTGTTGCATCGTGGTAGGGACATCAGTCTGTTGGCAGGCTGCTTCATATTGTTGTATCAGGGTAAGGACATCAGTCCGTTGGCAGGCTGCTTCAGATTGTTGCATCGTGGTAGGGACATCAGTCATTGGTAGGCTGCTTCAGATTGTTGCATCATGGTAAGGACATCATCTACTTTGGATCATTGTCGATAAACGGAAGAGCCCTGTGTGCCAATGATAAAAATGCCACATTTTGGTCTTCGGGTCGGTATAAAGTAAATGTTTTAACATATGTTTTAATCACACCCACGACCACTCACAGGGCAAAAGGCAAGGAAGCCTCTTCTGAAATTTTGGGACTCTCCATAAACCTGATTGAATAGTCACTTTGCATCATGGGTATGGATGACAAACACTCAATCCTTTTTGTGCACAAACGTACGCGGCAGTGAACAAGTCATGTTTTAAATTAATTTGGTTTCTTTAACCTTTTTTCCAAAATAAGCTGATCACCAATTCACCTATAGAAGTGTTAAGTATTAAAAGAAACACAAATTGTATAAATTAAGTTTTTAATCTTGAAAGACGTATAAAAGAAGAAATGATCATGAAATTTACTTCCAGGTACCAGTCATTAGGCCCAGTGGAACAATTGTGATTGGTCAGTGTAGAGGCGTGAACTGGTCATCTTGATTATAGGTGGTTGATATTGGCGGGTCATCATATAGGTTTTACCGGCATTTCTTGAACATTTTTTTCTTTCAAATTCACCATCGCTAACAATCCATTTCGTCCGACAACAAAATTGAGTATGAGCGCATGTAATTGTTTGGTAAGGTGCAAGAAGTCGATTAATTTCTTTCATTGAGTTAGTTTACTTTTTTGGTTAGGTTTTACAAAATATCACACTTAATATAAAACAAAAATAACGATTTCCCAAAATGTATGGAAACAAATTGTCGATGTGCAACGAAATGTTTCTGGGGCTTACGATTTCAATCAAACTATCAATCAATTAATAGTTTCAAGTTTCAGATGATAGCATCAGGCTACAGCATTCGGGTCTGTACTATGAGATCGCAATAAGCAAATCATGTCAATAATTATTTTCTCAATCAAAACTCAATCTCCAATTACCCAGGCAGAGACTCGGATATGGCACACAGACTCGTACTTGGTATACTCGGACCTTCACATTGACTTTAGGACTGGGACTCAACGAAGTTGATTTCAATTAATCAATAAAAAAGAAGAAAATACTGGTTCATGGTTCAAACATGATCCTTGCAAGCTACCTGCAGTATAGCTATGAACTAGAGCTCTGCCTGTGGCCTTGGATTTGAGGCTTTGATAGCGCACCTTTATGGAACACAAACGCACATATTATATGCAAATGGTCATAAGAAAAGATCACCGTCACAAGCTTGCCATAGATCATAGGTCGCTGCACAAGCATAATGCACCTATAGTCGGTGTCGAGTTAGCGCTCTAAATATAGATATTGTATTGTCAAAAGTCAAAAAACAAGTTTTGCAAACGACGTGTCTGCTTCACATTTCACCTGGAGTGGATATAGCAACGTTACATGTAAAATATAATGGAGTTAAATGGCGGATGTTTGAGTACGGTGTATACACAGTACCTGTGATACCTGCGCCCGTTCCGGGTGCACACCAGTAAATAGGCATGATCCATCCGCCGAGCTCATGAATAAAACTTACCTCAAAATATTCTATATAACAGAGTTCTAGTGAGCCATAAAATTGGAGAATTGAAGAGAAATGGCAATGAGCCTCTGGCCAGGACTTGGGCTTCAAATTCTGAGCATTTCGGATGCAACTGGGCTCGAAACTGGCGCTATTTCACCATGTTGTGGAGAAATCGTTTTTCAAGATGAATACTTTTTCGCTTTGGGAAAAGTAGTCTTTTTGGGGTGAGAATATCTCGAAAAGTAAATTGTCAACGTACCAAGAAATGATATGAAAATGAAAGATGACGTGTTGATCATCTTTTTTCTTTGCAGCTTAAATACCTGTGAGAGTTTATTTTTAAGAGAATTTTGAAGTATGGACATTTAGCACTAGTGTCTATGGGAATTTTAATAATGGGTTGCACCCTTCCATTCACTGCATGGAAGCCATTTTGTAAAATATAGTACATTTTGATACATTGCAATGACGCTGGTATAAATTAGTTTCATGTGCTACAGCAGGGGCGGAGCTAGAAATCAAATGGAGGGGCTGACGTTTTAGTCATTGTGGCTTCTGATCTTTTTTGAAAGAGTGCATCAAGGGGCAGACATCTTAGTGTAAAAATAACTCCAAGTTTAGATTGAGATACTTAAAGGAAAAGAAAAGAATTACTCCTGCAAATGATGGTAATTATTTTCTTACATATGGTAGATTCTTTTAAAGAAATAAAACCACGGGATTTTGACATAAAATCATGAGTTTTTGCCGAATGTGTTCTAGATTTGTCGACTCTGCTACCTTCCGCCAGGTTTTAATACTGCATCAATAAACACTGTGTCATAAAAAAACCAAGTAGTTCCCAATCTCTGTGGCAGATTTTCTCCGTAAGTCATGCCACCAGATTACTGAAGAGGTCAGTCTCTTTAAACAGTTGGACATGTACCAGTCTAGTCTTAGGCTTCAAATCTAATCATTTTCAAAAGTCAATGGTGAACCCACCAAGAAATGACGAAAAAAAAGACATGTAGATCATCATTTTTCTGTGCGGCATATATACCTATGAGAGTATATTTTTAACAACATTTTGAAGTATGGACATTTTAGCACCGGTGTCTATGGGAATTTTAATAAAGGGTTGCACCCTTCCATTCACTGCATGGAAGCCATTTTGTAAAACAAAATACATTTTAATACATTGCAATAATGATAGTAATTAGTTTTATGTGCTAAAGCAGGGGCGGAGCTAGAAATCAAATGGAGGGGGCTGACGTTTTAGTCATTGTGGCTTCTGATTTTTTTGAAAGAGAGCATCAAGGGGCAGACATCTTAGTGTAAAATTCACTCCCAGTTTAGATTGAGAAACTCAGAGGGAAGGAAAAGAATTACTCCTGCAAATGATGGTAATTATTTTCTTACATATGGTAGATTCTTTTAAAGAAATAAAACCACGGGTTTTTGACATAAAATAATTTTGCCGTATGTGTTCTAGATTTGTCGACTATGCTACCTTCAGCCAGGTTTTAATACTGCATCAATCAACTGTGTCAAAAGAAACATGTAGTTCCTAATCTCTGTGGCACATTTTCTTCATCAGTCATGCCACCAGACTACTGATGGGGTCAGTCTCTTTAAACAGTTGGACATGTACCAGTGTAGTCTTAGGCTTCAAATCTAATCATTTTGCTTTTCAGGTGCAAAATTTTAAAGGAGAGTGTCCTTTAAAAATTGAATTGTGACCTAAAACTTAAATGCATCAATCAACTGTGTCAAAAGAAACATGTAGTTGCCAATCTCAGTGGCACATTTTCTCTATCAATCATGCCACCAGATTACTGTATGAAGATACTGGCGACCTTTCATTTGCCTCATGAAATGTTTAGAGAATTTTGTCAGCTATCATAGAGTGTGTCAAGCTGGCCTAACTTTAGTTTTGCATGTTTTTTCTGCACTCAAGGTCCCAGTCTGGGCCCATCCTATCTAAAGTGTCTCAACTGAAATGGAACACACGGTTAGGACGATCCCAGCCAAAGTTGGGAGCGTGGTGAATTAAGTTGGGGCGTAACACTAAGAGCTATGTTTAGTGTTAAGTTATACACATGCAATTATGTACGAACATGATGAAAAGATGATCGCTCAATTCGTTATGCAGTGAGAAGGAATCAATATGGTTGTTTCAACTGGTGCACAGCCCCATCGGTTTGTGCACAAATTGCCTGGTTTGTTATCCACATCCACGTACGATGCAATATTGTGTAGACCTTTGCATGGGCGGATCCAGAACACAATGTTTGCTGGGGGAAACATATTTTCCCCAAAAATACGTGAGTCCAAAATTGTACTCCGTGGGTTTGGGACCCGCTTAAGAACCCCAATTTTTTTTAAATGTATTTTAGATGCTCTGTGGTGCCATCTGAGACAATTTGTGACCAAAAGAGCAAAAGATGGTGGTGCACGAAGTGGTTCAGTTTTGCGACGTCACGTAAATATATAATGTGGGGCTCGTGTTTTTTTTTGGGGGGGGGATGGGGTGGGGGAGGGGGGGGGGGCGAAAGGTCCCCGTTGCTCTCCCCTGGATCCGCCCTTGGGCCTATGGCTATGACTCATAGGCATAGGTCTACTCATAGCCCAACGTCAACTTGTGCAAACTATCATGACTGAAAGTTGGCAAAAACCTTTGTGGCGGAAAAAGAAATAATTGTATGTCAGCTTTTATACTCACTATTGTTTGCTGAAAAACAGTCAAACTTCTGTCTTGCCGAGCTGTTGTTGTGAGCACTGCACCTTCAAAAGTGTAACTTTTAGTTACATTTTTTCAAGAGAGTTGAAGTCCAAACAATGAATGCAAGTTATTTCCTGTTTTGCAATGCCTGTTTCGCAATGCATTATGGAAATAACCTTATTTTCATTCAAGTCGTGTAGATGAAACAGCGCCCTCTTTTTGTCACATTTATTTATTCCGACTCCAACTTCGTCCTCAGGGTCTCCAGGCAGTACGTGTACGCTCTCACCACTACCTGCTCTCTCTTGGAATCCAGGTTGGCAATCAACGAGAACCCTGCGGACGAGGTTATTTTGATATGCTATAGGGTTCCCATGGACATTCCCTTGGACACCATAAATGTCCATACTTCAAAATACTTTAAAAGATACTCAGAACGCTCACATGTGTTCAGGCTGCAGAGAAAAATTATTGTCAACATGTCATCTTTCATTTTCTTTTGAATCTTTGGTGCGTTAACCATTGCCTTTTCGAGAAATTCTCACCCAAAGAAATGTGAGTGTAGACCTATGTATGTCAACTAGGTTGTTCGTTTTTATGGTTTGCATTTTTCTTTCTGGGGAATGGGATTGCTTTTGTTTCTCGGTTTGGTTTTGTTTTGTTGTAATAATCTTTTTAGCCCGTTTGTCATTCATTCCCGTTATTGAGTCTGGTTGTTTGTTTTGCTTGTTTGTTTGTTTGTTTGTTGGGTTGTAAGAGTATTTATTTATTAGTTCGTTTTTATATTTTTGTATCTGTCTGGTTTGTCTTATGTTTCACTCTGTGATTTTTTTGCCGAGTCTTGTCTCATCTCCCCGTCTTGTCTCGTCTCGTCATGTCTCGTCATGTCTCGTTTCGTGTGGTTTCGTATGATTTGTACAATTTACTTTTCAATAGTACTTTAATTTTTATGAATGGAATTTTAAATCTCTTTTATTGGCAAGGGTTTGGATAATCGTCTGATGACAATTATTTTTTTTTACTTTTACATATCCGTGGCAGCCTGTCCAACATCCCAGGTAGCAAGCCCATATGGGGCCCATATGGGAAGTATCTGGGCAACCTGGGTATGGGCAAACCTCTATGTATCCCATATGGGACCCATATGGGTTATCCCATATGGGGGTCTACCTGGGCTTTCCTATATGGGTGTCATATGAGGGAAAACTGGGCAAACCCATATGGACTAGGAAATGGGTTGACCCATATGGGTGTCATATGGGAAGAAACTGGGCAAGCCCATTCGGGCAGAATATGGGCTGGCCCATATGGGTGTTATTAGGGAAAAAGCTGGGCTGGCCCATGTGGGGAAAATACGGGCTGACCCATGTGGGCGTCATATGGGATAAATCTGTGCGCGCTCATATGGGCAAAATACGGGCTGGCCCATATGGGTGTCATTAGGAAAAAAGCTGGGCAAGCCCATATGGGGAAAATACGGGCTGACCCATGTGGGCGTCAAATGGGATAAACCTGGGCACGCTCATATGGGCACAATACGGGCTTGCCCATACGGGTGTGATTAGGGAAAAAGCTGGGCAAGCCCATGTGGGAAAAATACGGGCTGACACATGTGGGCGTCATATGGGATAAATCTGGGTACGCTCATATGGGCAAAATACGGGCTGGCCCATATGGGTGTCATTAGGGAAACAGCTGGGCAAGCCCATGTGGGGAAAATACGGGCTGACCCATGTGGGCGTCAAATGCGATAAACCTGGGCACGCTCATATGGGCACAATACGGGCCTGCCCATATGGGTATGATTAGGGAAAAAGCTGGGCAAGCCCATGTGGGAAAAATACGGGCTGACCCATGTGGGCGTCATATGGGATAAACCTGGGCACGCTCTTATGGGCAAAATATGGGCTGGCCCATATGGGTGTCATCAGGGGAAAAGCTGGGCAAGCCCATGTGGGGAAAATACGGGCTGACCCATTTGGGCGTCATATGGGATAAACCTAGGCACGCTCATTATGGGCAAAATACAGGCTGGCCGATATGGGTGTCTTTGGGGAAAAACCTGTGCAAACCCATGTGGGAAAAATACAGGCTGACCCATGAGGGCGTCATATGGGATAAACCTGGGCACGCTCATAATGGGCAAAATACAGGCTGGCCCATACGGGTGTCATTGGGGAAAACCTGGGCAAACCCATGTAGGCGGAATACTAGTGCTTGCTGGCCCATGTGGGTGTCATAATGGAAAGAAAACCTGGGCGAGCACGTGTGGGCAATACGGGATGGCCCGTATGGGTGTCATAATACTGGGTAACTCCATGTAGGCAGAATACAGACTGACCCATATGGGGGTAAATGGTAAAAACCGGGTGTGTGGGCAAAATACGGGCTGGCCCACCGGGGTGTCATTATGGAAAAAGCTGGGCAAACCCATGTTCGCGGAATACTGGCTGGCCTATAAGGGTATCACATGGGAAAACCGTGGGCAAAACCAAGTGGGCAGAACACCGCCTGGCCCATTACGGATGTCATATGGGGAAAAGCGGCAATCCAATGTGGGTTGAATACGGATGGGCTCATGTGGGTGTCACATGGGAACAACCTTGGCAAACTTATGTGGGCAGAATATGGGCCGGCCCATATGGGTGTTACATGGGGAAAAGCTGATCTAAGTTTGAACTTCCGGTCGAGCCGGAAGTAAGTGTCGAAGGAGGTCATGTACAGTTCGCAAATGTTGATCTATGAATGTAGCATCGCATTGCAAAGTATGAACACGATTGGTGATATTGTTGAACAGTTATAAGAGAAATAATTGATCATATTTCGAACATCCGGTAGAGCCGGAAATTAAGGTCAAACGAGGTTGTGCACACTGCCAAGTTGTTGTTCAGTGAATTGTCTATGGAAAGGGAAAGTATTCACAAGATCGACGGTGTTAGTCAAGAGTTATAAGCTAAAGAAGTTGTTTAGAAAATGACTTGTTGATCATTAAGAGTTGGTATGCAAAAAAGTCATGAATATGTATTACGTAACTGATCATGCTCACTTGTGAAACAAAGCTGTGGGCGGAGCTTGACAATTTGCTAACTGTGATTTAGAAAATGGAAATTATTGGGCATATATATAGGAAGTGTGCACACAAAAGATATAATTAGAAAGTATAGAGAAGGAGGGATGATTATGGGGAATATTATTACGGGCATAGGGGATGTGATTACGGGGTATATTATGGTTGTAGATGCTATTTGGGAGGATTAAGGGATTAATTAGAAGAAGTAAAGTTGGAAAGTTGGATGGAGCATTGTGAGATGTATTAGCGAGGAATGTGACTAGGGTATATAAATTTAAATGGAAATATAATGTGATTTGGACATTACGGTGGATGAGAACGTAATAAGGTAAGATTCAGGATTGAAATTCAGGATTGAGATTAGGATTAATATACTTTGGACAACCCACATTTTACCCAGATGGGCCCCACAGGTAACCCATATGGGTTATCTGGGCTGGCCCATATGGGTCCCATAAGGATCTTGGGTGCAAAATTATCTGGGGCCCATTTGGGTCCGCCCATATGGGACCCATATCTTGGCCCAGATGGGGCCCATTAAAGCTTCCCCATATTTTACCCAGATGTTTGCCCAGATGGGCCCCAGACATAACCCATATGGGTTTATCTGGGCTGGCCCATATGGGTCCCATAAGAATCTTGGGTGCAAAATTATCTGGGGCCCATATGGGTCCTCCCATATGGGACCCATATGGGTCCTCCCATATGGGACCCATATATTGGCCCTGGTGGGGCCCATATGCCACCCATATGGGCTTGCTACCTGGGATAGAGCTTTTATTTTATGTTTTAAGATTTATAATAAAATAATTGAATCAAATAAATCAAATAAAGTTTCTTCAAGTCTTTATTTCGCTGGAGATTTCCCGATCGCAGTACATATGAGAGGCAGCTCAAATAGGCGCGACCTAATCCAGCCAAATTACGATTTGTATACAAGTTTATCTGTAATAATAAAGAATTTTGGCCCCTGTAGAAGTGAAGGGTCAAGGATCTGAAGGGTCTGAACAAAACATTTGAATGGAATCTGGAAGAAATCTGTTTTTTTTTTCAAAATGGCAATGGGGTGATCATCGTTGGAGGGAAAAATCACCCAAAAGTCATAGGTCAACCCCCCCAAAAAAAAGATTTCAAAAAAGGTAAAGAGGATTAATTCAGCTTTCATTTGATGTATGTTTTGATCACCTGTGAGGGTTAAGAGTATGTTCCCCGATTTGTTTAAATTGGGGTATTTATCTTTGGTGCCTATGGGAATTTATGTATTGGTGTTTAAACGGAGTGCTGTAAATTCAGGGATCGCATCAACAACTGCTTTTGAATCACACAGTCATGTTTGTGTACCATACTTTCCCACACATAAATTATGTTGAAAATAACATCTTCATGGATTCCCAGCACAACTCCTCACAATAAGCCCAGTGTTAACAATATTTCTCGTTGTGGGTCTAAAAATGAAAATTGTCGGTTTGTGTATTATGAATATGATCAAGTGATATTATTATATGCAGTATTTTGCCCATTTCCCTCAAAATTGCATATTGTAATATTGTACATTTTTATCCTTTTGCTAGAATATGTGATACCTCACCAACAAGTATCTTTTAACGAAATTCAATCAGAATATTTATCAATTTTTAAACATTTTTTTTAGTTGTTTTGTTACTTGTTGGTGTCCCTGCCACACTGTACGATGGTGTAGCCGTGCGGTACGGTGGTTTTCTTTGAATAAAAGTCAATCGTTCATTCATGTGCACTTGTTATGCAAAGCAGGGGCAGTGGTTCAAGGATATCTATGTCGACTTGCAGAAAGTGTGCAAGAACGCCGCGACTTGAATGCTTTTATGTGTTCACAATACAACGACGCTGTTTAGTTATTTCACTGTGTGACACAGTGAGACATTTTGGAATCATTATGGCGTCAGTGATACTTGCTGGGGAGCTAGCTCTTGCGTACGACTTTCTGTACTTTGGTACTGTTGTCTCCAGGACAATTTTGTGTACGGTAACCCGACGTACCCAGATTTTTAAAGACGAAATTGCCGACCTCAAACTTGTTAGTGCCATATTTGGCAACTATATGTGCTTTATTAGTTTAATTAAACAAATGAACAGGTTAATAAAACATAGTACCATTGAAGGTACCTAAAAGTAAACATAACAGCATAGAAGACCGACAGACGAACATAACATGTTACAAAATAAACATATTTGTCTAGATAAGGCGAAGTAAAAAACAACAACAGTTTCTCGTCCGGGGTTTTTGAAAAAATGGAGGAAGCGGGGCCTTTTATTTTTATTTTTTTTCAAGATGGCCGCCATTTTAAAATTTCCTGCAACCGTTGGTTGTGTCAACTGTTCAAGGAGACTTTTAAAATGAAAAACAAGTTGGACAAGAGAACTGAACATATTTACAGTTTCGGAAAAAATTCGGTAGTGGGCCACACCTTTTTTTCAATTAATTTTCAAGCGCCAAAAGTAAAGTAAGTCAAATCAGATTAAAAGCTCTGAAGTTTGTCACCTTCACTAGTAGAAGGTCGTGTGCTTTGCTCACTACGCATGCCCCACGTACGTACCCCTACATACAGAGGAATTTTAAGCTTGTCTTTGATTGAAATATCTTT
Organism: Patiria miniata; assembly: GCF_015706575.1. Classification (NCBI taxonomy): domain Eukaryota; kingdom Metazoa; phylum Echinodermata; class Asteroidea; order Valvatida; family Asterinidae; genus Patiria; species Patiria miniata. The sequence goes on along the minus strand of NW_024037058.1, from coordinate 14,056,531 downwards.
TCTTTGAAAATAGGAATATCAATGAAAGTCTCTTAAAGATAATTATCAACCCACTAACAAGTACAATGTGCCTTTGCGCTATACTTCTTTTGTTACATTTGCCTTCTGTAATTACTTGTATTTTTTTGGACATAACCCCTATTTAGTTGTACCATGTTCAACCCACAACCCAACCATGCCCGCCTCTTTTAGGTTGACCTTAAACCCCAAGGTATCCTCCAGGGTATTCCAGAAGACTCCCAAATGCCCGCTCTGATTGTGGCTTGTCAATGCTCTCAATGGTCAGCTGCTGTGACTTTGGTCTCTCCTCTGAATGAATGGAGTCATTCACTGCCTTGTTAATTGTTACTAACTCACTTGTGCAGGTTGAACCTTCCACGACTGCACACGGTACCTAGCTCCCTGACAATTCTCCTGGGTTTTAAAAGCTTCCTTGGCATCAAAACATGCACTGACATCGACGTAGAAACTTCCTTGGGATCTCATGATGCTGGTTGTCTGCTGCACATTTACACAGAGCTACTAAAGCGCAAGATGACGATGATACAGCACCAAAGGGTGCGACTGCAGACGGTAGACCTTTGATGGTCGGGATGTGTCTCCATCTGGAAACCACAGTAACACAGACAGTCTGTGTGTTGTTCAGAGACCCTGGATTGGAAGAACATGCCCTCGATGTCTCCCATGAGCCCAACTGGTTGCTGCCTGAAGCGAAGCAGCACTTCTACAACTGTGTCCGTGAGAAAAGGTCCTTGGAGGAGTGCATCATTGAGCAAAACTCCTCTGGTCTTCGCCGAGCAATCATCAAAAACTACCCTTTTCTTGCCCAGTCAGCCAGAGGTGGGGTTGTTGATGCCATGATGAGGCATGTACCACCGGTTCACTATATCGCTGCTGACATAGAGGCTTCAGTGACTTTCTCTGCATACCCTCTTTCGATTAGCGAGTTCATGAAGGTCACATAGTCTTGGTGGAAGAATGGATTGTTTCTTAGTTTCTTCTTTAGGGACATCAAACGGTCCATGGCAACACACCTTTTTTTTTCTTCTAATATGGTTGCCACGCCCCTAAAAGGGTGTCAGGTTCGAGATGGCTCCACATCTGGACTTTTTCACTCATGAATATAAACGTCTGTCGGAAGGTTCATTCGTTCATGAAATGTGGGCAAAATTATCAAAATTATTCCCAAGCTGCATGGGCAAATATAATTACCCCCTTTTTAAATGGCTACCACGCCCCCAAAAAGGTGTTTTTGGTGGCTCCACCACATCTGGAAAACACTTATAATCTTTATAATTATGTCTTTGTGAAGTTTCCTGCTTTTTGAGACAAGTGGGAGCAACGTACCGTGTCACTGTGGGCATGATGATGATGAGTACCCCCCTTTTATTAAATGGCTGCCACGCCCCTAAAAGGGTAAACGCACGAATATAAACATCTGTGCCGAGTTTTGGCACGCTTTTATGAAAAAAAAATGCACAATTTTGTCACAAATCCGCTGGACTAGTACCGGAAAGACATCCAGTACGTTTAAAACTGCGCGCACACTTCTAGCTCTGTCATATCGGAAGCTACTCGAGGGAATTCAATATCTAGGGAGGTTTGAGAGGAACTAAAGTCTCTAAGTAAACAAAAAAGGTAAAGAGTACGGCTCTATAAAGGCCTAATTATATACAAAAATTATTATACTCGAAGATGATAGATCCATGAGGATTAAAAAGACATTTTCGTCGGACACAAAAAAGGAGATTATTATGATGACGCGAGGCCGGAAACACTAGCGGAATTATGAACGCCGCGTGCGCTGTCTTGTGAAGAGAATAAAGCGCCCTCAGTCGACGGTAAACAATAACATTGACAGACGGCCGAGTGCGAGGCTCCTGTGATCCTGGTGAATGAAGTTCTGGGTAAATTTCACATTTTTGTTTGACATTCAAGTGATTTCGACCCTACGTAGAGGTACCTATTCACATCAAGATAATACTTTTGAAATACTGAGGCTGAACATTTCTTGACAGGAGAGTTTAGACTATTGGTAGCCCCATAAATGTGGCCTATTTACTGGACTGCCTCCGTAAACATAGGCCACACGTCCACATGTACAAAAATCGTGTCGACTTTGCCAAATTTTGATTTTCACATTTAGGCTTAGTTTGTAGGATTTTTTTGCTTTAGAAGCATACTCACCCACTTTATAGGCTAGTCAGAAAGTGCTGCCTTTTTCAGATGTCTAATTTTTGTGAAATTTCATGTTGAAATTTTGATACGCAAACGTGTAAAAATGAATCTGGAAATTTCACGAAAAGTATACATCTGAAAAAGGCAGCACTTTCTGATTAGCCTATAAAGTGGGTGAGTATGCTTCTAAAGCAAAAAACCCCTACAAACTAAGCCTTAATGTGAAAATCAAAATTTGGCAAAGTCGACACGATTTTTGTACATGTGGACGTGTGGCCTATGTTTACGGAGGCAGTCCAGTAAATAGGCCACATTTATGGGGCTAGACTATTGGAGGGTCGAAAAAATTGAAAATGTCCTGCTACAGAATAGCTAGCCAGCCCTAGACCTAGCTGGAGTTACCCAGCCCTGAGTTTTATCATTGGGTTGTCTATTAGGGCTGGAGCGTATTTTTCTCGTAACTACATGTAGTAGTATTTGCAAAAAATTTTGAAAAAATGTTCAATTTTGTCCCCGCTACACACTAATTGCAACTGCAACTCACCCCAAACTTGCCTGGAATAACCATTACACAGGTCCTTGAAGTAAAAAACGATCCACGATGAAGATTCAGCCTACAATTGCAGTGAAAACAGGAGGAATAACCGCTAACTTGACAACCTTGCTGGATTGGCCAGGACTGCTATTGGTTTGTGCACTAAAAAAAAATTGTGTACAATGAATGGCGGCGGTCGATTACCATCCACGTACAGCTCGCTGGTACTACGCATTTTTGCGGTCGGTGCATGACGTGACGCGGAAGCGTAATACCCGATGACTGTTTCATGCATTAAGAAGAGGTTCACTCGCATCACAGTGCGGTACTGGAACGGCAACCGTTGAGTAACACTGCACTATGAATGCACGATAGCCGGCCAACTCGACGGTTGCCGTTCCAGTACCGCACTGTGATGCGAGTGAACCTCTTCTTAATGCATGAAACAGTCATCGGGTATTACGCTTCCGCGTCACGTCATGCACCGACCGCAAAAACGCGTAGTACCAGCGAGCTGTACGTGGATGGTAATCGACCGCCGCCATTCATTGTACACAATTTTTTTTTAGTGCACAAACCAATAGCAGTCCTGGCCAATCCAGCAAGGTTGTCAAGTTAACGGTTATTCCTCCTGTTTTCACTGCAATTGTAGGCTGAATCTTCATCGTGGATCGTTTTTTACTTCAAGGACCTGTGTAATGGTTATTCCAGGCAAGTTTGGGGTGAGTTGCAGTTGCAATTAGTGTGTAGCGGGGACAAAATTGAACATTTTTTCAAATTTTTTTGCAAATACTACTAGTTACGAGAAAAATACGCTCCAGCCCTAATAGACAACCCAATGATAAAACTCAGGGCTGGGTAACTCCAGCTACCCTAGACCCGTGAATGTGGCGTTGTATACAACGCCACGCTGTTGTGACAGTGTCATTTCGAGAAATCGATCCGCCTCACATACATTGTAATTTCGTATGCATGTTGAGTACTCGCCTAGAAATCTAAATTTGCCTTCCCGCGTGAGTTTGTCTTACATACGCAGTGTGGACTTCCGAACAAAAGACGTCCACATAATGTAGGTAGCACCGACGTTGTGTGGACTTACCCCACGTCCACACAGTGTTTCCCCATTTCTGGAAAACAGGTTTAGAGGCATTTTTGGGTTAGGTTTATCTGTAGCAGAATGAAGAGAAACACTAAAGGGAATCATAGAAAAAAAATTGGGTTGAAAGAGTTTTCACAGTGTGAGAAAAATGATTTTTTTCACTGGTTTTTCTTAACTACACGAAAGCAATGGAAAGTCCACACTAGTCATGTGAAACAAGTATGGGTGTTCAGGATGTGTCATTTCGACGAAATTTGCCGTCAATGAAGACCCATACGAACGTGTAAAAATTAGATTTTAACATTAACTGGACAAGTACCCAGGGTCACTTGCGTGCCAAATTATTAAAGCCCTCCGAGCTACCCGTCTGCTTCATGTGACGCATATGATCGGGCGGCGTCAGATTGGCCAATCACGAGACCACGTGATAAACGCAGCTAATAATTTGGAATCACACTTATGTTTCAGACATAAGGAGAGCCCAGAGCATCAGTGCGATACCAAATTATCCGCAGCATTTATCACGTGGTAAATCACATGCATCAGGAGGAGGTTGCAGGACGTCGCGATCTTGCTAGAGTTTACCTCGAATTTTGATTAAAATGCAAGATTTGGCCTTAAAGGCAGATTTCAACATGTTCAAGAAAGCTTGATATGTGAGTACTTATCACAAGGTAAAGCAATGTTAAGTTTTTGTCACGGAAGGACGATTTCGCTTGGTTCGAAATGGTACAAGAGCGTGGCGTAGTTCACAAGCCACATTCACGGATCTAAGCTAGCCCTAGTCTAGCTCTACTGAGTGGAGCGTTGAATTACGGGTACCCCTCCCCATACAAACGCTGCACCGATGTGCCATACTTTGGTGACACCGTCACAGTAGCATAGTCACAAACCCACGCGAGGACAAAAAGACCCCCAAAAAAAAACGGTAAAGAGAATACAAATGAGAGAGACAGTTATCCTGGATTGATCTATACATTCTTGACATTCCATGAGACCCCATATATTGTTCCCAAACAGCGAACCGTCGTTGTTCGATTGAAGAAAACCAAGTCGCGCTTTATCCACGACTGTTTTGTGTAATGATACATGCTCCTTGGGTGTGTTCAAAGCCCATACTGTTGTACGGCGCGGCGCAGATCAGAGCACGTATTATTACACGAAACAGTAGTTGATAAAGCACAACTTTTTTTTCTTCGCGATCGAACAACGACGGTGACGTCACGTCAGACGCCCTCATTCGACAAGTCGATTCGAGAACTGAGCCTCCCTGCAAACACATTGAGCTGTAAGTTTTCAGACTATTTTGCTGGTTTTTTTCAAATTTTCACTGTTTGGGAACAATATAAGGGGTCTCATGGAATGTCAAGAATGTATAGATCAATCCAGGATAACTGTCTCTCTCATTTGTATTCTCTTTACCGTTTTTTGGGGGGTCTTTTTGTCCTCGCGTGGGTTTGTGACTATGCTACTGTGACGGTGTCACCAAAGTATGGCAAATCAGTGGAGCGTTTGTATGGAGGGGTACCCGTAATTCAACGCTCCACTCAGTAGAGCTAGCCCTAATCTATGGCCCGCGCGCACTGAGTATCTAGACTCTACAACACAATTTTGTCCTTGACCCAAAAACCAAACATTTCCCAACAAAAACATCAGATTTCACCCTCAAAATGGCCTACAAATTACTAGATATGCCACCTGAGGTACAGGTTTTTTTGACAAAAACAACACCGTAGATCTGGCCCAAAACCTTGACCAAGTGCATCCTACGAAATCAGTAACGCACTTTTGCCATGTAACCTCAATCCTTCAAATTCTTCCACTTTGGCAAAGAGGATTTTGAAGGAATCAGGGCGGTAAAGGTTGATACTAAAATTGTTTATATTCAAATTCACAGGAAGATCTGAGCAGTGATCATCATGTCCTTGAGAGCACACCTCCGCAGCCGGTTCCACAAACAAACTCCACCCACCGAGGGAGCCCTTCAGAAGCGCAGCTCCAACACGTCCGACATTCAGGCCTCCTCTGGATCAGACGATGTGAACTCTAGCGCTGACGAGCTGTCGTTGAGTGATCATGTGATGGAAGGAGGGTCACCGTCGTCCGGTCGAAAGAAGTACGACAAAGGAGGAGCATCTGGGGACTCTTCATCGCCAGGCACCAGAAGAAAGGTACATAGTACTCAGGCTGATTTCAAGTCTTGTGCCTTACATTCTAGACCTGCTGAAATCGACATTTCATCGGGCGACCTACATTGTACATTTTTTTCCAGACACTCACAGAGAGAAGCCCTACTCTATTCCTCTCTGGCTGGCAAAGTCAGCTATGCCATCACAGCAGTCACAGTCAATTAAGTGACTGCTGTTATAATACATGTAGTTAGGAATTCCCCTGTTAATTCTAGCTATCCTTTGACTTGACTTAAGGTGATTGCTACCAGTTGCCTCTTCCGTTTAGCCAATCATGCCAATAACAGTTTGTTAAATACAAACACGGGGTCTGTGACCAGACCGTTTGGTGCCAAGTCGTTCACATAAAAAGTGAACGTGGACTGGCGAGACTTGCACGCTCTATAGTCATGGAATAATTACGTCTTAAATTTCGAAAACATGTAATTTGTGGCCCCAGTTCTTGATGGATAGACTTGTTCCAGCCCCTACCAGAGTTGATAACGTAGGGCCCAGAAACCAGTCTACTCACAGTTCAGATGTGTTTTTGTGCATAAAGTCCTACCCTCCCCCACCTATTTATTTCATTACAATGGAACATAAAGTTGATAATTTGTTCAGGGAATAAATTTGAATTGATGAAGAGCATGGACAATCTTTATTAAGTGTCATTGACATCCATCTTCATTTCTGAAGGAGCAGGGTCGGTTGTCCAATGAGGAGTCTCGCAAGAGGTCAGGGTCGACAACCTCCCAAAGGAGCCAATGGGAAGACAGTGAGAAGAATATTTACGAGACACAGTTGAGAACACTGCAGGAGCAGCTAGTGGACAGCATGATACAGAATCAGACATTGCGTAAGAATCTGCTCCAGTTTTTTATACTGACAATCACTATTTAGACTATTTACCATGGCATACATGTAGGTGGCCTGTGGCCCGCCCCTTCCTAAAAATACAATTGGATCGGCATGCAATGTTTTGCTGTTGTCAAATGGTGTTTATTTTTTATTTCAAATAAATTTAGTACATTGTAAATACTAAAATGCATGAACAATTTTGAGAAACGTTTTGACAATTATATTAAAAACAAATTTCGTCAACATTATTCAGTTCTGTCATTGAGCCTAAGCAAAAAATCTCTTTTTCACAAACTGGAACTGTATATTTGCTTCTGAAAATTTCCACAAACGTCAATTTTTAGGTATCAAGTTTGTTAAGGTCTTAAGTTTTTCAGTTTTAGTTCAATCATACATTTGCAAGTTTGTCACTATTCCTTAAAATAATTTTTTTTCCCCAAGAAATGAACCTGTTTGTTATGGCGTCAGTTACAACCACCAACCTTGACATAAAGTGAATTTTCTATTTGTGTCGTGTTGACCTTTGACATTTTGTTTGACCCACAGAGTCAGAGGTCACCAAGTTTAGGGAGAACTCTGACATGACGAAGTTGCTGCAAATGCTTGATCATGAGAAGGACAACAGTGCTAAGCTATCTCAAGAATGTGAGGAGTTGCAGCAGCAGCTGGAAAACATAGAGAGGTATATTGAGAAACCAGAAAAATTTACCACTGTTATGCGATTGCCACATCCCTTGGCCTGCAGAATTAACGTCATGATCTTGTGGATAGGCATGTCTGACTAGTGCGACTGGTCAACTAGTCACCAATGCTATAAAGCATTGGTAGTCACAACTATCAATGTCTAAATAGTCGAGTAGTTGTTATGCCGTGACCAGTCATTCAGCTATGCTGCGACCAGAGGCGGTTGAGCTGCGACTACCGATCTTTGCCCAACCACTAAGTAGTCGTACCGCTATGCACTGTAAGTCTGAAGGGACAACACATTCCATGAAAACATTTAAACGTGAGGTCTCGGTCTCTGTCTCGAACCTTAAGGTCCTGGTCTCGGTCTCAGTCTGGGACCGCCAGGTCTCTGTCTTGGTCTCGGTCTCAGACTTGCATGTCTCTGGGAAAGACATACGGTACATAAAAATATGTATACCATGTGCACACATTGTTCATATGCATGTATGTGAATGGCGGGGAGTGTGCAACCAATTTCAAATGATTTTTTTAAGTTGAACAAAGAAATTGACTGGAGCAGGGTTTGAACCTGCAACCTCTGGATTGCCGTTCTGGTGCTCTACCAACTGAGCTATCCAGCCCTATGTTGGCGGATCCGCATTTGTCAAGGTCTTTGTTCAAGAAGCTAAAGTCATGATGCCAGCAACATTGCCAATGCTGCAAACCTGGGAAGTAGCAAATTGGGGATCACTCGATTAGGTTTGCAGCATTGCTAATGTCGCTACAAGTAGCATCACGAGTGACTTTTTAATCCCTGGCTACATGACATATACAGGTATATGCTTCTGACTATAATGCCCCTTGAACAAAGACATTGACAAATAGGGATCCTTATGTTTGGTGTCTACTAATGATATTCCACCAAATGATTATTATTTTTTGTTTTGTTTTCTGCGTGCGCAGCACATGCAGAATGCTAAATGAGTTGACACTGCAAAATCTGAGACGGTCAGCAAAAAAAGGCCTGTAACGCCTATCCCTAATTAATGGTGTTAAGTGTGCACGACTAGTCACCTGAATGTGAAGAGATGGTACCTGTGAAAGGAATTCATAGGGGATACATCTCCACTTTGCACACAATGTTAACAGATAATGCCTCCCTCCATTCCACAGGAGAAGTTACAGCATGGAAGAGCGTCCATCATCAGTTGATACAGCTGAGGAAGCTGATTCTGTAGACCTGGCGCCATCAGAAACTGAACCACGTAGGTTACTCGAGCTCGTACAATTTTGTCAGGAGTAGCGTCACAAGGGGAGTGACATTACAAGGCAGTGGGATTGTTCAGTGCATTTGATGTGTTGGCTAATTAGCCTCCTCATAGTTGCAGAAAAGCCTAGTTGTTTTTGTGCTTGTCTTTTTCGCCTGATTTCTTTTAGTTCTATCTCCAATCCCATAGATTTTGTACATATTTTATTCTGGCCGGACTTTTTGACATAAAACAAGGTCCTATCTTCACCCTAACAGTACTCAACCCATCATACCCCAACAGCATGTTTTGTTGGAATCTGTCAGGATGGGTACAGTACCCCTAAACTGACAGTCAAATTAGGTTTTGCCCTGCACCGACGTTTAAACACTGTATACTCAGTGTGTTACCTCCCGAGTGAAAGTTGGAAAGAAATCACTCGGGTGGGACTCGAACCCTCGACCTCCTGCTTTCTAGTGCAGATGTCTTACCACTCGACCACCAAGCTAACGGGATCGGTTGGCTGGTTCGAATCTGATGTACATAGCAGCAGGTACGGCGTAAACTATTATAAGATTGAACATGTCAGTGCAGGGCAAAACCTAATTTGATTTATATCACCCCGACGCAAAAAAAAAATTCAAAAATTTTATAAACTAACAGTCTTTTACATTGGGTTAGCACACCTCCAGAATCAGAAATATGTATGTGCAGTTTCCCATATGGTGTTAGAATTTGCCAGGATGGGTATGGTTCCTAGTAACTCATACTAGGTACAGTAGTTAGGATTAATAAACCTCAACATAGATGAAGACCATAGCAAAGATGGTGCCGTGAAGATGGACCTTGTGATGATGGGTCACGTGATATATCTTGAAGGTGCATATTTAAAAGTCCTATATCTAGAGAAGCGCAAGTTCAATTGAGGTGAAACTTGATATGTATGTAGACACAGACATGTTATACAAGTAGGTAAAAATATACATAGATGTGGACATTTGAAACTGAGGTGACGTCATGATGTCATCATGGGTAATGTGACGGCATCTTTAAAGTGCGTATATCTACATGAAGAAACTACAAACTTGCTGAAACAGCAAATAAGTCGTGGAACTTAGTTCTCTCATTTAGCTGCATATGGACTAAATAAGCATGAATGTTCTATGTTCTGTTCATCAAGCAGACAAACCTCTAGTGTATGTATTTCTAATTTTTCTTTAAGGAGAAAGGGTTTTCATATTTGTCTGTTGATGTTTGCAACACCGTCTATTAAGGTGAGTCTTCTCAGTGATAAATATTTAAAATGAAATTTAAGTAATAATGAAAGCCATGCAGTTTTCTGTTTGTTTTTTTTAAATAAAAGACAGTGAGCAGCAATTTGTCAATTTTTTTTTCCAGAACCACCAAGAAAACCTACCTTGAAGACTCAAATGCAGGAATGGCTGATGAATACAGTGTATGAAGTGATAGCAGACTTCACCGAGGATCCCGATGATGAGAAGACGACTGAGAATGATGAAGGAGAAGAGCTGGCTGTCAAAAAGTGAGTGCATTCCAACCTTACAGCTATGTCCAATTGTGATGTACAGAATGCAATAATAAATAATTATGCAGTCATCAGCTGACATTTCAAGAAAAAAAAGTAACCCAAAACCCCACCCAAAAAACAAGCCGCGTCGCCAAACCACTTTTTTGGCAAGCTCCATACCAGAAACCGGAGACTTTTTTTCTTGGCCTAAGCTTACATTAGCTGGTATTTTGTCACAATTCCATGTAGAAGTGATTTTCTTGTGGAAAAATCATACTAAATAATAATTAAAATGGATGGCTTTTTTTCTTCGGGGGAAGAAGATATTGCACTTGCTATAACACAATTATTCTAATTTTGTGTATTCCCTCAAAGCCGTCCAATACACAGTGGAGCCTGTAAAGCTCTAAAGTTCTCGAAATCTCTGGAACTCTGAACATTTTCACAGCTTTTCTATGTGTTTGTTATTTTTCTGCAATTGTATTCCAAACCAAAATATGTCTCCTGCTTGAAACTGAAATGTTTATGAGTGTATCATGTCACTTTCCAAGCATAACATGCCTCTCTGACTATAACAACTTGCCTTTTTTCACTGTTTCTTAACAAAATGCAAACTATAAAAGCAATTTGCTATAACTGTGTAGACTGGTATTCACGCTATCATGTATTATTATTTATTATTTCTTTTTCACAGATTGAAAGCAAACATCAAGCGGTTTAGTAAGTAAAGTAGAATTTCATTCCTTAAATTAAAGCTCTATGACCATTTGCATGTCATATTTTATGTTCAGTTACAAAAAGAGTGTATTAAAAAACGGGTGTACAGTGTACCTGCCAAAATGTCATTATGTTGTTAAATTGCTAGGGACAGGGCCCAATTTCAGAAAGCTGATCAGTATAAGCAAACAAGTTGTGCAAGTTCTCGTGTAGTAGTCTAAGGGCTAAATAAAGTCTTTATAGGTTCTGATCAGATGACGTCAAATGGACTTTTCTGTCTCCCTGTGATAGGCCACCATAGTAGAAGGCAAATGTTTGGTTAGCAACCACTAGACAGGAGGGGTTCATCATCATTAGCCTAATTCAATCCACTGCTGGATGAAGGCCTCTCCACTAACTTTCCATGCTTTTCGATCCCTTGCCAAGTCTCAGCGCCATATGTTAAAACTGGGATGATGCACTGGTCGAAGAGTTAACGCTTCATCTTTTACAGTATTTTTCTGTCCTTGAATACGTAACTCAACTTGCCAAATTTTGCCCATGCAAGTTGTATTCTCCTCTGAATCTCCTCTGAATTCCCAACCTTAAATGTGATCTTCTGTCCCTGTACTCATCTACTGTGTCCAGTGTTTCATTCCCCACTAGTAGGGCTTATCTTCGTGTAAAATAACCGCAAATTTTGTATCAAATGGCGTAATGGTCACTACCTGTGCCGTGTACGGTTGTCATAATCAAGCCGACCAGCACTAGGTGTTGGCTCCGCATTTTTCTCACAGTTTTTGCCATCTATCGCAGCTTTGCCTACTACCTACTGCGTGCTGTGCTATACGATCTTAGCCTACTACAATGGCAATGCTTACTTACTGGTACCCGGGACATAGGCTGGGTCACCTGGGCAAGTCAGAGCCCTCTACTGTGAGCAACCTATCCGTGATGTGTATGTGTTTGTTTTTTCATTAACAGAGGCAGGCTACCAGCCAATCATCCAATGGCTCAAGGCGGTTGGTAACTTATTTGGTTGGAAATCAGCACCAGCTTCCTTCCTCGCCTTCATTGTAAGTCGGTGAAATAATAGATAAACAACAGTACTTGCTACATCATTTCTTATGTGTCGAGTCTTTAAAGGAAAATTAATGAATTACATCTTTTTATGTCATTAGAGCATGGCTGACAAATCTTTTGCATTGCAAAGGTGCATTAGTCAAAATTGCTTATGGCACACTGACTAAAACCTGGAGGATGCTGATCCTGAATCACATGACAATGTTATATACTGTCCTGTATGCCGTATTTTCATTGTTCTACAGCGGTCACATATGTGAGTGCAAAGCGCTAGCGCCTGACTACTGACTATTTTAGCACTTGACCATCTATCATCTAACACTGTCGTCGAAAGCCTTGACCAAAGCTAGGACAATGCAGGATGTTACGAAAAAAAAAGACATTTTGAGTCTGCTTTATTTGTACAAAATAAATGAGGAAACATTTAAAATTATTTCCATTAAGGTAAAAAAAAAAAGTCTCCGGTTTCTGGTATGGAGCTTGCCCAAAAAGTGGTGCGGCGACGCGGCTTTTTTTTTTTTTTCCTGATTTTTTTTGCTTCAAATGTCGGCTGATGCCTGCAAGTGGTGCCCGACTAAACTTAGTGCAAATATATGGGAGTCCAGAGAGGCCACATAAAGCTTATTCTCGACCATAACCCAGTCTAAAAACATGTTAAAATTGTGCAGCAGCAGGATTCTAGTTCAACTAGTGAGTTTGGCGGTTTTGAGACATCATCTTTCATTGAAAAAAAACTTTTTCATTTTGCCGACGCGCATGGCTACGGCGACGCGTGCGCATACCAGAAACCGGAGACTTTTTTTTTTGGCCTTAGGGGTGCTTTTTAACACCCAAAATGCTGATTTGCGAAAAAGTATTGCTCTTAACTGTAGTGTCATCAGAATGATAGTGTATGCCTGATCAGCATATTTTATGATGCCAGGGATAGGAGGAAAAAAATGAAACAGATTTCCAAATTTCTCCACAGATCTACATGTATGCGGTAGCAAAAGGCTGGCTGATATCGTTGATGTTGGGCCTGGCACTTTGGCATCTTACCAAGACATATCTGATTTCCAAGTAAGTCTGCTAAATTTGCAAACCATTTAGCTTGGTGGTCGAGTGGTTAGACGTCTGCACTAGAAAGCAGGAGGTCATGGGTTCGAGTCCCACTCGAGTGAATTCACTCGGGATGTAACACACTGAGTATACATTGTTTATAAGTCGGTGAAGAGCCCCTTATTTGATGAAATAGCACACAAGTGTTTTTTCAAGTTGAAATATACCATGGTACAGAAGAGAATTGTACATGTAAGTTAAAGGGAAGTTACAACATTGGCAAACATCAAAAAACGAGATGACCAAATTATCACAAAATACCTTACTGAATTGTAAGGGATTGACAGTCTAAAGCATCCTGTAAAATCATGGCTCCTGGTGTGCTGACATTTTCAAGAAAAACTGTATTTTTCCAATGCTGGTCGGCCGACCAGCGTTGGAAAAAAACTGGCTTTTTTCAAAAACTGCTCCTATTTTTTCATATATTTAGCTATGCCACATTTTCTTTGCAATAGATTACACACCTGTGAAGGGGTACAAACCTGCTAGAGTGATTCTTTGACCTTACAATTCCCCAAAGTCTTCTTTGTTTCGACAACAATGAATTTCTATATCAAATAAGATAAGATACAAAGATGGGTAATACATTTGTACCGTCAATTTTATGTGAAAGTGAGGCAAAAACATGATTTATCATAAATGATGAAAGGTTTGCGGAAACACCATGTGCGAATAATTTCTCAACTAAGAGAAATATCTGAAAAGAACCAGAGGTATAAACTCGTCGTTCCGGTCAGTATGCTTTGACCGTCTTCAGGAGAGTGCCTAATAACTCTAAGAAAGTCAATACTTAAGTAGCAAAAACGAAATCGATGAAGTGTGAAGTTGCATCCTGTGTGGATGCCAAGTAGCTGGGATCCTAGCTACTGAATTTAATGATTTATCATTAAATTGAAATGTCAGATTGCTTTGATGTTCTTTTTGGTGTTTATTTTTTCTTTTTCTTTTTTCCCCCTTGCTCCTTCTTTTTTATGGTTGGGAGTTGGGTTGGGTCAGATCATACTATACCAGCATAATATTTCATTTCAATTATCCGGGTAATATCTGAGTCATTTGCAAAAGAATCAGGATACTGCTGCAAACATCCTCTAGCATAGTACAATCTGTATGGTTGTGCAACAGTACGAATGTTATTTTCCCCTATTTTTGTTGTGTTTGCTTTATATAGGGGCTTTGTTATCAAGTTTTCACTGTTGCCCTACTGTGAAGAAGAAGAGGTGAGGAAAACAGAGTAATTAAATTGCCAACACTTACCATTGGATCATGTGGATAATTTTCATCAAAATAAGATTTTGAGTAAAAGCTTGTTTGTATTTATTAAAATTTTTTTTGGGGGGGGGGTTGGGGTTTGTAAAATATTTTTTTTGTAAACATATTTTGAGATGAAACTGTGAAAAATGTTTTTTATGCTTTTCAACAGTAATTTTGGCAGTCACTTTTTGGTTAGCTGCAAATAATACTCTTTGATATACCGGTACTCTATTCTTAAATCAAGGATTACTTTTTTTTTACATTATTAAAAAACAAATCAGTTTTAGATACAAAATTTGACATATGAAACAGAAATTGTGCTGTGACAATATACAAATAATAAATGTTTATGAGTGCAAGGGTGAGAATATTTTCATGAGTTGAAAGATGGAATGTTCCATTCAACGAGGCAAAAACGAATGCAAAACATTCATTATTTGTTATTTATAACATCCAAGTAGATATTTGTCATTTGATTGGAAGATAAAACTGTAAGAATAAACAACATACAAAATGGCATCCATTTTTTCCCCAGCTTGTTCAAAGTTCAAGTTAGCAATTTTTTAAAGTCAAAGCATTAACAATATGAAAGTAAATACTGCAAGTTCTTAAAACAGTGCAAACAAATCTGCATGGCAAGTTTAGTTTGTAACTGCATCGACTTCTAAGGCATGTTTTGTAAAATGCATAATGTGGTCTATAGTGCAAAGATCGATAGCCCCACTGCGCGCCTATGCCGGGCGCTATACGATCTTTGGTCTAGCGTTTGCGTGCAATATATCAAAAGGGATGGCTTGATAATGCACAGTGAATGGAACCAAAAATGCACGGTTTATGAGGTAGGCCATGCAGTGGTTTGATTAATGAATCTCGCGCAACCTACAATCCTCCAATCACATGACAAGGATTTACTTGGGTGTTATAGAATAAAGAAATACATAATCACCGTATGGATTCATTCTATTACTAAATGGGTTTTGATGATAAATTGTTATTTTCCCATTGTAGAACAGCGACATGGACAAACAACTCGGGCTCTCTGACAAGTTTCAACTTGTTTTGTTGGTTGCCAGACGGGTCCAGAATTACATGGGCTTGTTGGCAGATGGCCTAGAAAAGATACAAAAGTGAGTCATGGAAAAAAGTACTTTTAGTGTGGTAACCTCTCATTACCAGATGAATTTGATGAATTCTGGGGCTTTCAACGTTGTGCTTCTACTAAATCCTGTTCGTCTATCTACCATCTATACATCATTGGACAGCTTAATTCAATGTCCTTTTCCAAAGAGACCAAATTCCCAGTTTTCAAAACTTGGTGCAAGTGACTGGTTTTGTGCTAGAGGGTCATTATATGGTGCTGTAATATATCTGGTTAACCACTTAGGGCACACATGTACACTCTTGTTTTACTATACTCCTGAGGACAATGCTTTGTTTTTCCTTTGTCCCTGTAATATAACACTCTTGCACAATACACCCCTTTGTACAATACACCCACATATGTGCAGCACTCAATTCAGGATTTCCAGTTTTTGTGCACCAGTTTAAATGATCAAAAAAAGAGGAAAGATAGTTTCGTTTCTGGACAAAAACAATGTTACACTAGACACTATATTTATTGACAATATGTGTGCGTTTAGGCCTCATGGGAAGGGTTATCGGGCAAATCTAACAAATCATTCAGTCTGTTGATATTATTACTAATATCTTCCTGCTGGTTGTGGGCATTCAACCATGTAATAAACTCCCCCAGGGGGACTTAAGTTTGAGATGAGGGAGAGTTGAAATCCTGGTACAGGCTTGGACCAAAACCCGAATATAAGCTCTGTACTCGGGTTTTGTCTTAAAAGGAGGTGCTTGCATGTTTCCCTTTTTTTGGTCATTCGCAGCCTTGTCATGTGGGGTAACCCTGAGGCTACACAGAAACTCTACACAGGCCTGCTCTGTGCTTTCATTGCCTCTGTAGTCTTGCCGGGGGAGTGGTTCTTCATCTGTGGAGGTGGGTTTTCTATTTCAACCAAAACAAAATGACTGTAGGGAGACTGGGACCTGCAACCTCCAGAATACGGCTCCAGTGTCCTCTACTAACTAAACTACTGTTCTCCCCCAGTTTGTCAGATCCCCTTGTGGGTTGGGCATTCCCCCCTCCCCTTCTGATCTCAGAAATGCAATGACCTCTTTATTAAAAAGAATTGAAAGGTATTCGAGACATTCATGCACATCGAAAATAGACACGTGGAATTTGGCTTTAGGGTTGAAGCATTATTTACTCTAGTTCCAAAAGGTCTGAGGCCTGAGGGATTTCAATGGGTTTGTATTTTCTTGTAAAAAGACTTACATTTTGCCATTTACAATGCATTCTGATCCAGGAATATACCTTGGGGTGAAGGTGTTCATCACAGGCAACATCTTCAGCAGGTTCCCGCGTGTGAAAGCCAAGTACGATAGCAGTTACATCATGTGGCAGTCACTGCCAACTCATGCACAGAAACAAAGGAGAAATACCCTAGAAAGACGAAGGAAGGTAAGAGCTTCCTTTGTCAGGAAGATGCATTGTCACTTTTGATGATACCTTGTAGCATGGAGAAATACACATATAGACTGGCAATGAGGTCACTAGTGCACTAGTGCACTAGTGCGTCCTGAGGGACTGTGATTGACCAGAAGAGGGTCCTATTTCCCAAGGCCGAAGGCCAAGGGATATAGGAACCTCCACTTAAAATATCAAAACATGCAAAACCTGACGTAAACTTCCATTACTAAAAAGTATGTCCCAAGCCAATATGGCCCATCAGGCTGGCATTTATCCCCAGTTTCAGTGGGATGAAACGACTCAGAACATTTCTATTCCTTCTGGATGGGATGCCAGTCTATTGCAGGTTACTCCCCAGCTAATGCTGATACCCATTTAAACTTCTGGTTGGAGAGAGGCAAGTAGGGATGAAGTGGCTTGCCCAAGAACACAACATATGACCAGCAGCTGGATTCGAAACCCCTGACCCTCTGATCATGAGTCAAGAACCTTAACCCCTAGGCCAAACTTCCCCAGCAACACTTCCATGACTACTCACTGAATTTAATTTACAAAACTTGAAAAATGAAAACATGGATTGTGTTTTCTGATTTTCCTCCAGTACATCATACCGGCTGTAGTCACAGAAAGGACACCTGCTGACGAGGGTCAGGGAAACTTCCTGGAGATGTTCTCCTTGCCATCAGAGGAGCTGCCATTGCCAGGTAAGCATCTTGGCTTTCGCTGACAAATTGTGAAAGTTGGAGTCAATAAAAAAAGAGCATTATGGGATATAAGGCTTGCTTCTGTGTTTTTAAATGTTGGTCAGCTCACCCCTTAGCTTAAAATATTTAGTGAATGGGGTAATTTTGGCTGAAAATATATCGGACCAACAGTCTGTGCGCTTTCTTTCTTAGAAATTACGGGTACTTAAAACCAGTGTTTAAAAAGTAGAAACATATGTCTTTCTACTGTCTTTGAAGGAAATATTTAACTTCTCTGTAATCCCGGATCACCAATCTTTTGAAACGTGTACTGCATTACTCAAAATTTCCCCCAAAAAATATTAGTAAAAGAAAAAAAAATCAAGGTCATATTAAAAATTCCACCATAATATTATAACAATATCGGTATACATGTACTGGTATATGCCTATGCGGGGTTGGACAGTATACATGTAATGCATCACAACCTTGCGTCATGCATGCTGTATTAATTAATTATGGTGTGTACATTATTCATAGCTTGCTGTTCATTTAGTGGCAAGTATTTTTTGTATTAGGTTCTATATGAATTTCTCTTCCAATTAAAATGGTTTTGGACTGCTAATCCCATTGAAGTCACCAGCTATAATTAAGTTCTAGGTTGGCATGGTAATGCCATCTCAGTAATAGATAAGAGAAATGATGGCTCTATCCCATTCAGAGACGCCTCTCCTATAGATTGGCTTGTGCATAAAAAATGTGCGTAAGAACAACACATCGAATTATTCGATGGTGTGATATTGTGTAGTTTATTTCTTCAATTGAGACACATTAAAGGGGTCTTGAAAATTGGGGAGAAATAAGAAGGAGAAATCAATGGAAGTTTTGACCGTAGCCAAGTTTATACTGCTGCATGACGGAAGAATTAACCTGATACATAATGATGCTGCATTTTGTTCCCAATGGAAGCTTTGTGCTCTTGTCCCCATTTGGCTCTGTGATTTCTCTTCCATTTAAAAATGGTTTTGGTTTACTATTGAATTCTCCCTCAGTCCTATAACTCTTGGTTGGCATGGCTACCGTATATACATTATCTTCAAGCAAACTTGAATCCTGGTATATGGTGTGGTATAATCCCATATACCATGGTCCATATCGCGCTCTGCGCATCGCGAACTGTGGATTCGTACTATTCTAAGATGCACATGCCATTCCTGCTGCAGGCATTTGTGATATGATAGCCACTGAAAAGTTTGTAAGTCAAGTTTGCTTCAAGATAAATCTGTTAACCCTCACGCACTCGTGGAACACGGAATAATCATGTAGTGTGTCTGTGTCCCATATACCACTCGGCCTACTAGCAAATGTATGGGACACAGACGCACTATATTAAGGGAATAAATGTGTGCTCCGGAGGTTTTTATCACTCGTTTAATACCGCTTAGAGTCTGGGTGCTGATAATTACCCGAGCCGGAGGCGAGGGTACGGTAATTATCAGCGCCCAGACTCTAAGCGGTATTAAACAGAGTGATAAATACCGACCAAGCACATATTTATTCCCATTCATAAATACCTTATCCGTAAAAAAATATCAAATAATTCGTTCAAAAAATCCCGATTTTGTTCAACAAGTTCACTTCATGCTTTTTGAAACATCCCTCTAGCAAAATAATGGAGTGTTCAGTTGGCGAGTAAGATGTAAACAACCCTTTTATGGAGATTGACGCGCGCGTAACATGTTCTGCGCGATGTCACGCAGAACGCACCTGGGGCGTTGCGTTTTGAATTTAGAACAATAAAATTCTGACTCGCTTGTAGTGTTGCGCATGCCTACGTGAGGATTGTGAGCGTTCAACCAATGAAACGGTAAGAGGCACTGGATTTTTAGGAGTCCACATTTTATTGTGACACTGGAAAAGTGTTTAAGACCAGCTAACCATGTCTTTATCATCCGTTTAAGACCGGCCACGTGACGGGCTCTCGACCAATAGGAATAGCTAAACTGTCTGAGGTATTTATGAATATTAGTTATCCCGGGAACACGGAATAATGTAGTGCGTCTATTCGGCCTTGTGGTATGTGGGACAGAGATGCACTACATTTTCCACGTTCCGTGTGCGTGATAACGAATTTATACTCAAACAAACTGGACACGCAGTAAAGTTGGAACTAGCGTGCTTTGCATGAACCTTTAGTGGTTAGGTGCATGCAACTGGAATGTCACTAGCATCTTGGAATAGCGTAATACGCAGGGTGAGAAATGGACCGTGCGATGCAGTATAATGTTCCACTCGCACTCGTGGAATAAAAAAATCTCATTAATGCTTGCTTACTAATCCTTCATGATTAACAAAGAGAATAGACGTGTGTTTTAAAGATGTTGCACTTTGTTTGCACGTATGGTTCCCAATCTGAATTGGTGGCTTTTGTCCCTACACTGTACCTGTCTCCCTTGAAGACAAAACGTGACGTCATTATATATCAGGGCTATCAAATTGTAGCTTTCACAAGTTCTGCATTATATTGTATATGTTCTGGTTTTAGTAACTTGTTTCAAAAGTCTTTTACGTGTGTTACCTCTTTTTTTTTTCTTGGGTCAGGTTGGCAAACTGGAAAACGCTGCACACAGATTGTCCGAGATAAAAGTGTCTCGTTCAAAAACGGCAGGATTTATCTTACACGAAGGTATGCATTCATGACAGTTACATGTTACATTTATATATCCAATTCGATTCTGTGAATATGTTATCATAGTGTACATGTATTGTTTTATTCCATCGTACTACGGCAATTAATTTTATCAGAGAAATTTCTATATACGTACGTGAAGTCTGCGGAGTTGTTTTTAAAAGGTCGTCTTTGGCTGTGGCTTTGGAGATCTTAGGTTCAGAACTTTGGAGATCTTGCTCAAAAATGGGTGCATGTTCTGCCAAGATACGAACATCACATTCTATATGTGATGGGATCCAGCTAACTGATTCGTTTGTCGGGATCCGGACTTTTTATGTGGAGATACAGGCCAAAATAGGGCCACTTCATCACATCGCTTCATCACGTCTCTCGGTGTTCCGACTTCCATAATTTCTTTTAACTAAAGATGGTATGGGCATGCAGTGTTCACAGCAGTAATGCTGAGATTGTGCTCTTTTGAAATCTGTAATAATTTTTTTTTTACCAGGGTTGACATATGCCTCATGTAGCTTGATCGCATCACTATGTGACCTGTCACCACAAAATGAGCAGAGACTCATAAATTGCTGCTTTGCAGTACAGTGGGCAGAAGTAAAATTTAAAGGGATGGTCAACTTTATTTTGTTTTCAGGTGAACCTCAATCTGTAGTGTGTTTTGTTGTGTGTTTTCTTATTCCAGCTTCCTGTGTTTTGAGCGGTCAAGGTTAAAGAATCGAGTGGACAAGCACATTGTCATTCCGTTAGCTGATATTGTCACCATTGAAAAGGTGAAATGTTATGTAAAAAAGTACCCCATAATACCAAACTTGTATTTGCAGGAGTGAAAACGTTTCCCTCAATTGTTTCCTTCAACAAATAGGGAATAATGGCATTGCACCGATGACCTAAATTATGTTCCTAACACTTCTCATTGGTTTTGTACACAATTTCCATCATGGACTATCCGTCAATCGTTGACCCTTTGTTTGTGCCCTAATTCTTTTGTCCCTAGTCCGCGATTGCTGGCATTTCCATACTCTAGGTTACCCCTTTCTGGAAAACACGGATAGAGGCATTATGGGGTTAGCTTTGTCCATCACAAAATGAAGAGGAACTCTCAAGGAAATCATGAACAAAAATTGGGTTGAAAGAGTTTTCTCAGTGCGAGTAAAATGAGTTTTTCTGCGGTTTTCTACACGAATACAAAGGAATGGCCACAGTAGGTATGTAAGGTAAGGGTCTGTATCTTTACCTGTGTGTCAGGCGTTGTCAGCAATGTGTTCTAAAGTCCCCGTCCAGTGGTCTCCCCCAACTCTTTCTTTGTAACCATTGAGGGGGTACTTGTGCACGGAGTCCATTCTCTGGTTTAAACCTCAAACTTGAAATCTGCTTCTCCCATCTAGGCCAAGCCTTTCTTCCTCATGCCCGGCTCAGGTATGTCCATCGAGATCCGCGTTGTCTCGGAGGAGAAGCCTTACATCTTTGGAGCCATCCTGAATCGCGACGAGGTCCACGCTGTCATCTTGAGGCAAGTCTGCTCCGTCAGGGATGTGCGGTTGAAAGACAAGACCAAACACAAGGAAACCTCTGTGAAGGACGGCAGGGCAGCAGGCACCAGCGCTAGCAGTAATCAGTAGCCGTGAATATTCCCAATGCCTTCATTTGCATGTTGGTCACATGACTAATTAGCATTAATATTGATATGCCTTATTTGCCTTTCGGTCACAAAGCCAGCTGTATATTTGTAAATTAATTCAAATGAATTGGCCCATGATTGAATATTGTGGTTTGACTTAAAACTTACTTAAAACTTACATGTCACATGTATCTTATGGTTTCGATATTAAGCAATATCATGGCTGTTTCTTTTTGTGCCAATACAATAAGCAATAACCAATCAGCGTAGTCAGTGGGCATATGTCCTGCGTTTTGTCACTGAAATCTGGTCTTTTAGAAAAAACCTGCCAAAATGTGCAGGAGAAAAGGAACCCAGGCAAGCTTTGCTCACCTTTCAGCAAGAAAATTATCCCAAGACTTCACATGGCCAAGATAAGTTCTTGAACATTTCATAAGTAATGAGGTCTTGGACCTTCATATGTGTAAAACAATTTACTCCACTTCTATAAGTTGTCAAACAGGTATTTGAAAGTGATTTGAATTTTACCACAAGACCCCACTGGAACATAGTTTATGTAATAGCCCCTTGCACAGCAAGGGTCAATGATATGCGAGCAGATTTGCTGATTAATTATGCAACTAGACTGCATCTTGACTTTGACATTCTGACCATTCTGCGGGTGCCTTTTATATCGAGTCTTTTGTTATCCATTGTCATAGATATCTATAAATGACCTACACACAACATTTATTATGCTTTTACGTTGTGAATTGAGCACAAATAGGCTACGTCACTTGGTCTGTAATGCTATCTATATATTATGCGATGCGCTAACGTCCTACTGCTTCGAATGATCATCACATATTTTGAGTAATGCGCGTATAATGCGAAGGCCCTCCTGCACGTCATGCGTAGCATTTTGATAACAGTTTTGAGAGCCAATGTCATGTCTATGTTTTATTCAATGGCTTTGTTATCTCTCTATGCCCGTTGTTGTATAAGAAAAACATGGCATCCCTGCCACATTGACCAATAAGCAACTGAGTCCAGATTTCGGAATAATCACATCACGATTTTGGTAAAGTCGACTCCAATTGGCCGGTGCTGGGGTTGCATAAATTTGAATTCTTAGCTATATTAAACAGACGTTGGACCGGAGCCAGAGCTCCGTGGCAAGGGGTGATACTCAAACTAACTGGCACATGGTCCATCGATAAAAAAAAATGGACAACTCAAATAGTCTGGCAAAGAGAAGTGCTCTTGTAGAGAGTAGTAGAGATTGGGTACCAGATATCTTCAAGACATTGTGCAATTTGTCTAATGATCCAGTTTTTTCTTACATTGACCTTGTTTCAATCTTTTTTATGGAGCTGTTTATTGACAGTATTGGACATTCCAAATATTACTGATTGTGCTCTTGACATTCCCAATATCATGGATTTTGCTGTATATGTTGTTCTCTTCTTTATGTTTACTGTGTACAACTAGCACATGCAAACTTCTCAGTACTAATGTACATATCAGGCGGGGCATTAAGTTTTATCTTCAATAAAGCTAACTTCAATCCTAGATCCTGATTGGTTGATCCATCATTCCGTTGTATATTATCCCACCCTGCGTATCACACTTTAGATGCATGGGCTATTCCTGTTGCACACATGTGTAATAGTATAACTCAAATGATGGTGTACAGCATTTGTGTTCCTTATTGTGCGTCAGGTTTGATTGAAGGTAAATGTATTCTCCCACAGTTTGCATTTGTGGAACACAGCCTATGTAGCAGGTCAGACGCAGTACATTATTCCGTGTTCCACTCACACTCTTGGGATAGCTAATACAGTTGACATATTATATGAATTCTCAAAGATGTCTGCGCTCACAAGTCTACATTTTTAACTGAGTTGACTTGCATTGTTGAATTGTCTAATTTGTTTGATTTGTCAACTCTAGTGTCTTCAAGAGTTGACCAATCGTGTGGCCTCATCAAATTGAGTTAACCTTTCATTAGGTCTTTCCTAATTGAGTTATTAACCAATCAAGTGGACTTGCCTAATTGAGTTGACCAATAAAGTGGACTGTCCTTATTGATTTGGCCAATCAAGTGGACTTCCCTAATAGAGTTGACAATTCAAGTGGACTGGCCTATATGTGTACGTGAGTTGACCAATCAAGTCGCTTGTCTTATACAGGGTGTATAAAAAAAAAGGTTATCCAAAATAATGGGTTAATATGTAAAAGTTATGAACTTGAACACTGTCAATGTGGATCCATCTTTTAATAAAGGGTAGTTCGTTAGTTTTTCTTTGATATCTTATTTGCATCTCTTCAGTCAGGAAGACCGAGCACCAATGATTTCAAAGCGAAGGCCAACAAAGCCTGCTCCCAATTTTGCTGAATAATTGGCCAGTTAAGCCCGGTTCATACGGGAAAGCAGAAGCGAAGTGAGATTTATGACATCAACAACAAATTCACAGCACGTCCACCATTGTTGATGACATGAATTTCGCTTCGCACTTGCTTTCGTTTGAACTTAGTTGAAGTATGAACTGACCTTTTAGCTGGTGAATGAATTCGCTGTTGCTGTGCAAGGGCGGATCCGGGGGGGGGGGCAATGGGGGACATGCCCCCCCCCCCCCAAAAAAAACCAAGCCTTTTTTTATTAAAAAAATTTTTTTTAAGGGAAGCCGCAATAAAGGGAGGCGCTGTGTACACCGCCAGCTTTTCCTCAAAAAGATTTAGTTAAAGTGGTCAGAAATTGCCTCAGATCACACCACAGACCATCTAGAATCCAACAATTTTCCGGGGTCCCCAAACACTTCTTGGGGTCCCCCAATTTTTTTTTTTGGGCCCCCAAAAACATTGTGTTCTGGATCTGCCCTTGTTGCTGTGGACAGTGCGTTGGTCCCTGACAGATGTTGCTTAAAGTGGTACATAATGTTGTCCACCTACCTTTTCAAAGTTTGCCTGATTCAGTGGTGAATTGAGCTGTCCGAAAAAAAGTGCGCAGTTGCAGTGGATTATGTTTTGAATAAGGGAGGGAGAAAGACATCTGAAAAGTGTATGAGTATGAATGGAATATCATGTTTCATGATTAAATCAATCATTTCAAAGATTTGTTTACTCATTAAAATAATAACTACCTAATGTAAATATGTACTTAAAACATAGCTTGGGCATTGGCCCAGCTTGGCATAGCTTTGGCTATGCCCATTGCAAGCTGTTTTAAAGAATTTTGAAATTGGATTGCTAGTTTGTGATGAAAAACAAAATTTTTGGAAAGATTCTTTGTTATGGACAGCATGATGCACCATTTTGAGTAACAACATCTCTTAACGCTTAACGGACTGTAAACAGCGACAGTGCCGACAGCTTAATTCATCATGTATATTCAGTAAACTGGGAAACAGAGGTTTGATGGCCTTTGTTTTAAAATCAAGGGTGCTTGGTCATCCATGACTGAATATATATTAAGATATCAATGAATAGCTAATGAACAACATGTACATCATTTTATTTTACACATCTTTTTTTTTTTACATTTATAAAAAACTCTTACATTATTAACCCATGATTTTTGGATTACCTTTTTTTTCATACACCCTGTATATATTGATGCGAATAGGGAACCCTGATTTTTTTACTTCTTTAAGAAATGACATATTTTGCTATAGGTTTTATAAACAGTGATTTTATAAAAGTCATGTCTAAATGTAGTTTTAATGTAATTCACTCAAGTAAGATGTGATAATCAAAATCACAATAAAAAGAATTGTGTGTATGTTTAGAAGCATGTTGTACAGTATATGAATTAAGATTATCCAATATATTACATGTATTTCTTTTTCAAAAGTAACATAATTATGTACTTATCTTAATGTAAACAAAAGTGATTCAAAAGTACTATGCGTACGCAAAACAATATTTTTATTATTATAAAAACAGTTTTATTTTGTAATCTGATTTCGTTTGAACAAGAAGCAAGTATTTGACTCTTTTTAGTAGTTTTGGCACTGCAGATAAGTTTAAGCTGTAATGATTAAAAAATAATCCATTTTCAGTACCACTTTGAATGCAAATTTCAATGCAGTAGGCGTTCGCATCTGTCGTTTCAGTGTCAGAATGTAACATACACTTATTGGTTGATAAATTCGATTATGTCAGCACTTTGCAGGCAAGCGTATCGGAACTCTGCAAACATTCTGTATCGAAATGAGATTAAATGGATACTGCTGATTTCCTGTGGGTTTTCACCTTGTCCTATGTGTGTCTGATCTCTTAGAAGCTTGCAACAAACAGCCACCCACACAAGACGCAGTCCCTTTCCAACGACCCAATAAATACAACTACTTCACCCAAGCAAACTGAATTTACAGGGGAGCCTAAATCAGGTTGACCGGATGAAAATCGCAAATTTCTGCTGGAGGCATTTCACAATTCTGCTAGATTCAATGTAAATCTGCTAAATCACCTAGAATTACACAAAATACACCCCAAACGAGCAATAAGCGTGTCACATTTTAGATACAGCACGCACAGTACAGGGTGAGTACAAAAAAATGAAAAAAAACAAATGGGTTGTAAACTCGTAAACGCAATTCTAAACTTGCTATCAGTTTGTTACCTAATAGTGTACCAATGCTCTCCTCACAATTATTTTGTTGGGGGGGGGGGGGTTAGACAATTTGCATGTCATGTCAACTTCTGCATTTTGCTTCTGCCATTTCTTTATGGATATTGTTTTTTTTGGGGGGGGGGTAGAGCTGCGCCTGACGGGACTAATGAAAAGACTATGACTAAGTGCAACTGCAGTTTTCTGTGTTCGGGGTTTATTTTCCGTGACGTAGATTGTCGTCCGGAATTGCACTGAAACCCTTTTTGCGGTTGAAATTAATCATATTCGCTCTGTGAGCAGAGGCCGGATGTATATATATATATATTGAAAACAAGAGAGAACAAAAAGAGATAATCCAATAAAAGGTGTCTACGTGGTAAAACTATGAACTTCGTTGTACGTTTGCAAATGACGTTGACATGTTGGAAATGCATTACAGTGCATTCAATGGTGGCTGTTGCTTCAAATGTATTTTAATTCATGATTTGAAATTCAAAGACATCGTTGGGCGTACGGTTAACTGTGCGAAAGCAGGTTTTAGCTGATGCCCAGTCTTTGTTTTGAATGCATTTTAGCATGGTACGGCGCATGTGAAATTGCCTGTAAATATACTTTATTAAAACAACATTAATTCTATTTTTCGTAGACACGACACTCAACATGGCCAACTGACTGTCATTTCAACACGCACCGCAGGGCTTTCGTATTGATTGTACAACTTATCTCATAACTTAATCTGCTTAATATCTTTTGGCAACATAAAGCTTTTACCTGGTCTTTTGTATCGGTCCGGTCGTGCTCTATCCTGTACAAAGCACAGGGACGCAAGTAATACAATAATGTAAAGCAAGCTGATAAACAATGTTTCCTACCGACATGGTGTCAGTAACTGTCAGTGACTTTTACCCATTCCCTTTTTTTGCTACACCCTGTACATTGTTGTACGGTTATGTAAGTTTCATTTATTTTTTTAATCCTGGCTAGCTTAATCCACGGGAGTTCCAGGCCTTGAAAAAAACCCCAACAAAACAACACTATCACTTCTTTGACTTTCTTGGTTTGGACCGAAGCCGCCACAATGCCAAACACAAGGTCGTACTTTGTTTTGTATTGCATCTTAATTGAAGGGAAGAAAACACATTTCGTAATATGCATTAAATCTATAAGGTACTGGAATTGGAATTACAAAAAATATTTTAAATTATACGTACTCGAATAAAAAACAAACAAAAACCACACAGTTGTGTTTCAAAAACTTTATTTAATCGATATACACAAACAATTTCATTGCAGCAACCCTTTAATGAAAGGCCAACATTACCCTTTTAAAATGCAATGCCAAGCAAATTTGTGTCTGCTTGTTATTGATTGCCCCAAATTCTTTGATTTCCCCTTATTAATTCAATGTTGTAAACAGAACTTGATCTACAAGGCACCCCCCCAAAAAAAACCCCAATTTTATTTCCGTTTTAGATTGGTGTTCCAGTGTTGCGCCAAACCAAAAATTATGATGAAGGAATAGTCGATACTTCTACTTGAGTGCATATTATGTAGCCGAACCATTTTATAGGGCCTACCCTACCTGTCAAACGTCGAAGTCAATTCAAATCTTACGAATAATCGATTCTGCTTTGGCGCGACACTGAAACGCCATTCATAAACGGGTGTAAAGAGGAATTTGCCGTTACTAGATTTTCATTAGGGCATCCCTATGTTGTTTTTTGTTTCTCATTTCCGACCGACCCTTTTTTTGGACTCCCGACCCAAGTATTCATGGACGGTGCTCCACGGTACTTTCTGTGGTTGTACCTCCGAACCGTCCCTTAATTGGGCGCACTACACTCTTTTCAAACCGTTCGCATACACCATTTAGATTGTGAAATTAGGGTGACGTAAACGGTTGCGTAATATGGAAGCCATTAGTGGGCCGCATCCATGCCTGAACGCCCATCACAGTGTGCGCTTAGGAGCGAGTAATGGCGGAAAGTCGCCCCAGTTAATTATCACAAAAAGTGGGCAACTCGCGGGGATTGGTCTTTACAATCAGTGTACCTAAAGCAATTCTATGAGGTATTTTATCCATTTTTTATCCGCGCACTACCTCAATCTGGAACTCCTATACCAAATATTCTGTTTTCCCGTTGATTAGCCCATGATCTGTCCAAGTTCAAGCATATAACGTCAATTCTTACGGTACCTTTCTACTTTCTCGTCCTTTTTCTATCCCTTTTTCGTGTAGCCCCCACAGACGACTCATACTATTGAGATGTCTATTTTCCTATGTGCCTTAATGCAGTTACGTTAAAGAAGGCTTAACCTTTTTCTTCATGTCCGAATTTATTGTAAACGGATCACATTACGCCTTGTATTTGTTTGTTTAAATTTCTTGGTACGATTCGCGTCATTGCATCATTGTGTGGGGTACATTTCGCACTTGAAAATATTCAATATTTCGACCCACGGATTAAGGATGTGTATTCATTCACATGGGAACTCCCTTTCCGAAAACATCAGTGCCCAATTATACTTTGAATCGTCTCCTCGCTCCAAAGAAAATATTTGCAAAAGGTAGTATTTATTGGAAACGCAACTTGTCTGTTTTGGATGAGTTCCCAGCAGCTTCAGTGCCAGGGCCACTCTCTAATTGGTTTGTGTTTGTCAATGAAAGTAAACATATTCTTTGCCTTGGGGAAAAGCTAATGGCAGAAGCTTATATTGATTTACATCACCCGACGCAAATTCCATAAGTTGGACCTGATGAACGGATATGGTCATCAGGACCCTGCAATCAAAGTTTAAGATGAGCAATGCATTCTAGTACCATTATTGTAAGCAGTCGGTTTCTTATTATTCTTATTAGTTTTCTGAACTTTGTTTCTACAAATATCTCATATAAATATTAACAATTCAAGCACTTTCACAGAATTGAGAGTATGGGTACCCTGAATATAAAAATTACAACTAATAATTCCTGTGCCTTATTCAAATAGTTTGGGAATACATGTATTCTTTTTCAATCTGAATTCAAAGTAAATATTTACGAAGTATTTTTTTTTTTTAAATTAAAACCTGGAAATAAATATCCAGTGTATTTAATTGTGGAACACCATGGTGGCGCACACAATGACTGTTTTGTCGTATTTTCCATAATGATAAGAGTAATTTATTTTCTTTGGATATTCAATATCCCGTTAAAATGGCCAGAATAAATCAGAAATTTATGAGCGTCATGATTATATATAATGTATATGTATGCTTCAAGTAAAATGTAAATTTGGCATCTCGCCATATTGTCGATATTATACGAGAATATGCAAGGAGAAACCACTTCTTTGTGGATGAGCCACAGTTTTGAGTCAAAAACAAAGAATTATTTAGAAATATTCCTGACAATCCCGGACTGCAGATTCTTTTGTACAAGTGTACTGAATAAGAATTTGTAAAAAAAAAAAATTATACGCATTGTACATTTTCTGTATAACTGTACAGGGTGAGTAAAAAAAACACGAAACCCAAATGTCGGGCTTATTGTTTTAGTGAAGTTCTGTATGTAGCACTTTAAAAATCTAGGGTATGAAAGCCCAATTAAAAAGCTTTCTTTTAGTATAAGAATCATACAAATCACTCATGTACTTTTTAAGTTACGGAATTTTAAGCACAACCACTGTTTTAAGGTCTGTCCAAGGATCACAAAAAAGGTGTGCGTTCTTTCAGCAAAACGAAAACAATTCACACACATCCCTATGTGATTTGTTTTCAATTTGCTGAAAGAACCTTCTTGTGATCCGTGGACAGAACTTTAAAACGGGGGTTGAGTTTAAAATTCCGTATCTTGAAAAGTACATGAGTGATTTAAATGATTCTTGTACTAAAAGAAAGCCTGTGAATCGGGCGTTTGTATCCTAGATTTCGAAAGTACTACATGCAGAACTTCACTAAAACAATGTTCCCGACATTTGAGTTTCGCTATTTTTGACTCACCATGTATTTAAGAACGTAATCCTCTCGCTCCATTACCACTTTTGCTCACCTTTTTTCTGCCATCTAGTATCGTTCTGTCTTTTATGGCGATGGTTACCACACTGCATTTTTTTAATGATGGTAACCGCACTGCACATTTTTTATGATGGTAACCACATTGCACATTTTTTGAAAAAGATTCCACTCACAGTAGAATTGATTAACATTTTAAATTACCGAACCTCCGTGTTACTGTCGGTGTAAGCAAACCACTGGAGTTCATCTGAAGCACAGCAACACACGTTGTTGTATGTCTGCGTACTGGCCAAACACTGGCATGGACTAATCTGGGCGCTCTTTGAAAGGAGTTTTGATTGTCTATAATGGATAATACAAAATATAACATGAATTATCAACAAAAGTCACCTAATGCAATCTTAAAATTAAATATAAAATCTTTGATGCACTTCTGGCCGGTTATACCCGGAAGCAAAGGTCACGTTACCCTGATACTTAAGCAGGCAAATCTTCAGGCCAATATAATGCACTTTGCAAAAAGGTGGTATGATACCTAGTGTATTGTTGAGGTATGGCGGCCACAAAATTGCCTCATTAAATATTCACGTCACATTACATTAGAACAATATGCTGCATATAGTAATAATAATGTAATACATTCAGCTTTGAATGTTGCTTCATGCTCTTGTGAGTTTATGCTTTTTGTGGACATGTAGTCATGTAAATGATCCATAATTTCACGTGCTATCAAAATTCAAAGAGAATTTTATGACAAATTCGATAGTAGAAACAAAATAAAAAAAATGTTAGAAATATTGTTAAAAATCAGGTGATGACGTCATCGTGTCGTCATTGCGATTTTTGCATTTTAGTAACATTATTTGCCAACCCACCAAGTTTCCTGACGATCGGACCTACCCTCCGACGTGTTTTAAAAAATCATATTTCAATGACGTCGTCATAATGTCACAACCTTGTAACATACTTTTGCAATATCTACGACGTAGAAATCCTATTTTACAATAAGAACGTTGAATTTAGCATGTTGGGTGTAAGATATATCGTCATAAACTCAAAAATTCGTATCTGTCATCATGACGTCACCTATATTTTCATCTATAACACATCCCTACATACTATGTACATACAAAGTGTCAACCCAAAAACTGTAAATTGGGAACAGCTAAAAACTTTAAAACAAAAGCTGTTTTAAGACCAGCTAAAAATAATAACGAAAACAAAAGGTGGTCCCAATTGAAAATTGGGAACAGCTAACAAAAACCACCACGGACAGATGTAATTTTAGACTAATGAAATATTTGCCTTGTTTCATGCGCGGCAAAGTTGGTTGTTTTGTTACATTTTGGATCAGGTCATGTTTATGCATTAGCTTAGCTCTGGTCACTTTCACACCTGCAGTTGTTGCTGAGCAACACTATTGATCTAACACGGGTGTAGCCCCTGAATCGTTCCGAAGCGCCCAACAGCATACAATGGTGTTTTTTTTTTCATCTAAAGAGCTGATAGAAGCTCTTAGTCATCAAAGTGGAGGGCGCTTTGGTCGGAAAAGTGTGTGGTTGTGAAGCAAAGTTTTAACTAGTGAAAAATGGGTCAAGACATTCTAAGGCCAAAAAAAAAAAGTCTCCGGTTTCTGGTATGCCCGCGCGTCGCCGTAGCCCTGCGCGTCGGCAAAATGAAAAAGTTTTTTTTTCAATAAAAGATGATGTCTCAAAAGCGCCAAACTCACTGGTTTGACTGGAATTCTGCTGCAGCACAGTTTTAACGTGTTTTTAGATGGGGGTATGATCGAGAATAAGCTTTATGTGGACTCACTGGACTCCCGTACATTTTGCACTAAGTTTTGTCGGGCACCATTTGCAGTCATCAGCCGACATTTGAAGCAAAAAAGTCAGGTAAAAAAAAAAAAAAAGCCGCGTCGCCGCACCACTTTTTGGGCAAGCTCCATACCAGAAACCGGATACTTTTTTTACGGCCTAAGCAGTCTTAGCTATATTATTAAGTTTGCAGCTGACTTTTTCTATAAAAGGGGTTTGTTTGTCCTTCTGTGTAGTGTGTGTTTTTGTTTTGTAGAAAAGAGTTCGTTTTAGATGTAGTCTTGTGTTTTTGTCCCCTCCCCCACTAACGTCACCCGAGATATTGCTGGTAATTTAATATAGTTACCAATTTGAAAGTAGGAAACGATTTTTTTTTACATTTGCAAACGTTTGTAAAGAGTTTGCTTGCAAACTCCCCATGTTAAGCTACCATATCATTGCCGACCCTCATCACAGCAATACAGCCACATGCTCAGACCATGCTACATGCAGGTCTAGGGCTGGAACTCTTCATTTTCTACGAAATGTATACATGAATCTGATATTTATAAAGATCAGATTCATGTATACTAATTTTGTCGTTTGTAAAGGCATATTTTGAATTGTTACTCTGATTATTGCTACCCTTCATTTTAAGCTATCCACGACCACTGTGCATAACTTCCACCACTGCAACCTCTCCAAACAACTTCCAGAAAAAGCCTTATTATTTGGTTTTTTTTTTCATTTATAGAAGATGTTGCTTGATAACAGCTATTTAGGCTTTGTGTTTTCGGTCCATAATATATCCCTTAAACATTACAGCCCATTACAGCTACATGCTCAGACGTTCAAACTGAGTCAGGTCTAGGGCTGGCCGTGGAACTCTTCATTTTCTACAAACCCCTCAGGCTGAGCGTTCCGTCTATTGAGGGGAAAATTGCCAGTATGACAATCGATCGTGCTTTTGTCGGCAATTTTACGCCTATATGCGCATGAAAAGCATGATCTGAAGCGTTCGTTTCGGCATTCAACACCTCTGATTAACTTTTTGTGAACCATTTTAATGAAGCACCAGTGGCAAGATAAAGACCTAGCCCAGGTTGGACGACGTCTTTATTGCATTCCCTTCGTAACGTAGGGAAATAAAGGAGTCCACCTGGGCTAGATAAAGACCATACATACGAAACTGATACACGTAAACGTTGACAAATTTGATAACAGCACAATTGCCTCGCAACCTGACGCTGCTACTTTCGTATTGTGCGGTGACAGCTATCAGCAATAAAGAAAACGGTATTACACGTTTAGTGTCATCCGTAGAGTTTGGTATAATGGTGTAAACACATTAATATTGGCCGACAAGCGTGAAAACGCGGTTGCCAAAAAAAAAAAAAAAAATGGTGGGAACAGTGAGCAAAATGATGGAAAGAAAATATCGCTCCATATAGTAACCAGCATATTTGTGCCACAGTGATATACCGAGTTGTTGAAATGAATGATCCAGTGATGATGTCTCTGCCCCGGGCCTATAGCGAGCTCATGCAATGGTAGGCCTACTGGTCGAACAGCTTGAATACATTTTGGAAACCATTTTATGGCGGCTGCATATCCTGACAAACCCTACCTAAATAGACAGGGTAGTCTTTCTCGCGTACGTACGTCCTGAGACAAACCGATTCCATATTTATTACCAATAGGTTTTCCTGGCTATTTTAACGATTAAGTGCACTTCCAATGTTTAATTCCGTCTTTTGTCAGACAATTTCAAATTCAGTACAAGCCAGTTCAAACAATGAGCACACGTTTTCGTCCCGGAGTATTCGATTTCGTCTCGTCTACGCCAAACCTTGTTATTCAGAAATTAAATTCGTCTAATTCATTTATATAAGACGAATTCGATTTCTGAGTGCTGCCGTTCGGCAACCTCTTAGACGAATTTGATGTGTAATGACGAATATTCTCGACCCGGTGACTAAAGAGGGTGACCAAACTTTAAAATTGAATGGTAAATGATAAATTGATTTTGTTAAAAACTAGCGTGTGATATTTTTCGTTGACGAAACTGAATAATAGAGTTGGTGAATTTGAATGAAAAATCTTTTAAAATAGCCAGGAAAACCTAGAATAAGTCTTTACTTTTTCTTTCATTATTTCTTCATAAATGTGTACTTTCTTTTGATTTTGCATTCTTTGTAAACTCAACATTTTAGGGTTATTTCACGGGGAGTTTTTGGTTTATTGATTCGTTGCTTGTGACAAAATGTCCTGTTGTCATTGTAAGACCTTTTCTTTTCTTTTCTTTATATAATAATCCTGTATCTTTGATCTTCGTATTTTTACTTTTTTGGTAACTCTTCTTTGAGTTTAGTATAAAATTCTGCTTTTGGCCGAGAAATCATGCGAGTGAGAGTGTCAAATTGTGCTTTGGAACACAAAGAATTTGCTTTAGAACACACTAGACTAATTCACTTTATACCAGTTTTACATTGATTAATAAAATAACGAATTTGATCTCTAAATGCTGCCATTCCGCAAAAGCCCATCAGGAGAATATGATCTTTTAAGGACGAATATTCTCGACCCAGTGGCTAAAAAGGGTGACCAAACTTTGAAAAAGAATGGTAAATAACTAAATGCTAATAACACCATGGGATAATCAAACTGTTTTGGGGGGTACATGTATGTTGTTATATAGTTTATTTACATCCCTTGGGCATTCAAAATGTCGTGGACTACAATTCAGTGTGAGTCAAAAAGAAAGTAACCGACATTAATGAACCCCCTTTAAAAGCACTTAAATGTGATACACCAATCAAGCACGTATTAATAATACATGGTATAATCAAGATTTACAGCATTCCGTGGAATTCTACATGCCTTGAAGCTTGAACCAGAGATTACGCAAAGGCAATCACATGCAAATGAGATTTCATTTGAGTCAGGACTAAAACGTTATTCAGATTTTGTGTTTTGTTTATGAAATATGATGTTTTGTCTATTTTCCTCTGCAAATTATTTTCGTTCATTTAGTGTTTAGAAGGGTACAAATCAAAGCGCATTGGAAAATCATCAGTGGTGGACAGTTACACTTTGTGGTATTTATATTGAAATAAAAGTAACTTGTGAAAAGAGTATGCAAATTACGTGAATTTTTTTTTTTTTTATAGTTGCCAGTCAAACACATGCGTAGGTTTTTCCGGTTATTTTAACACTTATATCACACGAATAGGGATATCGATACTTAATAATCAATTAATTTCGTCCCTGAACATCGCCAAGCTCATTTCTCAATTTGAATTTCAAAAGGCCACAACTAGACTTCATGTAAGGTTCAGTATAAATCAAATTGTTAGTATACCAGTTGGTCCTAAATTTGCGAAATTCGTCTCGTGTAGCAATCGGCGTTGAATTGAAAAAGCTATTTGTTTTTTTGTCATAAACTTTCACGTTTTGGTCACTTAAATTCTGCTCGTGTATTCTCTAGCCCATGCAGGCCTATAAATTTCGGGTTATTTCTGAGTTGTCTTGTCACTCTTTGTTGAGACTCGGCCGCCGGAGAAAGAGATGGCTGCCGAATGGATGGCTTCAAAGAGGTCGATACAATAAGGTTTCAAGCGCGGACAGAGGTCGTATCATAGATGCCTTCGAAGAAGATCAACGCAACTATCGGGCCGTTGCTGACACTCCTAGCGTGAAACACCAAATTGCTCGCAGCATCGTCTTAGCTTACCTTCTTGAGAATGGAAGAGATACCAAGAGGAGGGAGAAGACGTTCTCCCATGTCTTTGCATTGATTTCAGGTCTCTGCATGGCGGAGTATAACTCGGGAGCAGTTTGCCGATACACGATTTGAAAGTAATTAACTCTGATATGTTTTTTTTTCTGATGATGATCAAAGCATACTCCCCGACGACATCGCCCCTTCGTAAGGCACTTCACAATGTGTATCCGCATTTTTGTACACTGGGTGAGTAAGAAAAACCCGAAACCCAAATGTCGGGACCATTGTTTTAGTGAGGTTCTGTATGTAGCACTTTAAAATCTAGGACATGTAAGCCAATTCATAAGCTTTCTTTTAGTACAAGAATCATTCAAATCTCTTATGCACTTTTCAAGTAACGGAATTTAAAACACAACCACTGTTTTAAGGTTCTGTCCACGGATCACAAAACAGTTGAGTTTCTTTCAGTAAAACGAAAACAATTCATAGGGATGTCTGTGAATTGTTTTCGTTTCGCTGAAAGAACGCACACTTTTTTGTGATCCGTGGACAGAATTTTAAAACGGTGGTTGTGTTTGAAATTCCGTAACTTGAAAAGTACATAAGTTATTGGAATGATTCTTGTACTAAAAGAAAGCTTATTAGTTGGGCTTTTATATGCTAGATTTTGAAAGTGCTACATGCAGAACTTCACTAAAACAATAGTCCCGACATTTGGGTTTCGGGTTTTCTTTTTACTCACCCTGTATAGGATTCAGGTTGATTCGATCTCTGAATAACAAACAAGCCATGCGTGTTCGTAAATTGATATTCCCAAAGGAATTTCTATTCAACGTTTAAGGTAAAATAAAAGGTAAATAGAAAAACAAATAATCAAATCTTATTAAAAACGTGCCTCATATTGAGCCAATGACATCGCAGCATCGTCCTGAATTTGTCCGTAAGTTGACGAGGTTTTTCTTTCATGTCTCCGTCGGAATGAATAAGCTCTTCCGCGTCCCGGAAGGAGGGATTACAATGACAGCCACGCCACTTGTTTGAAGTCAAGATAAGTTCATCCTCTCGAGAATATGTAACCTTTTAGTTACGGGCTTGACATCCCAAATACGTTCTGCAATGCTTCCTTGAACCCTCGACTGCCGGGCAATCTTATACTCACGTACGACGCGTAAGATGAACTTGACAATTATTGTCACTTCTGCTGTCACGATCATTCTCAAAAAGGTGCTGAGATAATTTCTCCTACGAAAATGTAAATGCTTTGCGCTACAACTGGACTTTGGCCGTCACTTATAGGACACTTAGTACAGTAAAAACGTTCTTCAGTTTTTCCACTTTTTGTGGTTCTTTTTCCCAACAAAAATGCATAGGATACCTTGGCTACTCAAAAATACAAAACAATCAATATCGATTCTGACATGATTTTTCTAGCATATCCAGCTTCAGGCGTCGAATACTCAAAACAAGGTTTTTGGGGACATTCCTCTTTGCCTCAGTAGGTCACAGTTATCTCCACCAATCCGCACTCCAACGAAACACTTTTACCATCTAGGGACTCTCTGGTGATCGTATGGAGGCTGTCTACTCTGAACATAATGCCGAAGCAATTTATTTCGACACGTTGGGCGCCAAATTGTTTTGTGAAAAAAACCCAAACAGCCAATTTATTAAGGATGTGCCTCGTGTGAATATCAGTGTTTTGACAGACCTTCGCAGTTCTACGCAGGAAACCTGTTTGGCTGACAGTGGGTGTCAAAATAGAAGATTCGGACGCGGCTTGTCAGGGTTGTCTGTTCTTATGAAGCACACGACGGTAAGGCTATACCGCTCAAGGATGTAGTGTAGTGTCATTGCTTGTCGATAGACAGTGATAATAATTGACAACTAAGGACATCAACATCAAACCAATAGCCGTGAATTATTGAAGACTATAAAGGACGATCTCTGCCGATTCAGTAAATTGATCAGATAAGCATCACTGACATTGGAAACTGTGACATAAGTCAATCTGACTTCCTTGTCAACAGGTTTTGATTTACACAGATAGGCGTACATCTTCCTCGTTTAATTAATTCATTTTCAATCACGTTAAGATATAGCTATAAGATTAAAGTTTAAAATAATAGTTAACCCACATTGCCATTTGAAAAGTGAATTTAGTCCAATATTTTTACCATCCAATCGTGTTCCCTAATCTCAAATTTAAAACATGATTTAGCTCACGCATTTGTATCGAACCAGTTGCATGGTGAGATTTTTTCCCCGGTGGAATTCACTTTCGCGAGAAAAAAAAACAGCATTCAATTTAAACGACGATCATTCGAAATTATTCATTCAATTCAAGAGCACCCAAGCGTGCTCATTGTATAATGAAACGACCACTGAAATTTAGGATCACGCATAAATACGTATGAATATGTGTGCACATTTTCCCAACAAGCGTAAATCCAATTCCACATTATAATAGCATCACATTTGCGTGGGCTTACCGAGGCTCACTGTTAGTAACTTTAATTCGTTTGTTTTCAAGCCTTTGTGACATAAAATTATTCGCACATTGAAAATTTGCTGTAGCTTCTCGCCTGAATTTGTGAATTTATAAAATAACTGTTCATGGATACAAAAAAACCCGGAATAATAACAAAAGTATATATTTAAAATCACACACTAAACGAGAGCCATCGTTATTTGTGTGTGTACAAGAAAGTAACCGACATTAATGAACCCCCTTTAAAAAGCACTTAAATGTAATACACCAATCAAGCACGTATTAATACATGGTATAATCAACATTTCCGTGGAATGCTACATGCCTTGAAGCTTGAACCAGAGATTATGCAAAGGCATTCTCATGCAAATGAGATTTCATTTGAGTCAGGACTGAAACGTTATTCAGATTTTGTGTTTTGTTTATGAAATGTGATGCTATTTTTCGTTTATTGTGTTGAGAAGGGTTCAAATCAAAGAGCATTGGAAAACAGTGATGGACAGTTACACTTTGTGGTATTTTTTTTTTTTTTTTTACAGTTGCTAGTCAAACACATGTGTAGGTTTTTCCGGTTATTTTAACACTTATATTACACGAATAGGGATATCGATACTTAATAATCTATTAATTTCGTCCCTGAACATCTCCAAGCTCATTTCTCAATTTGAATTTCAAAAAGCCACAACTAGATTCATGTAGATTCATTGTTAGTATACAAGTTGGTCCTAAATTTGCGAAATTCGTCTCGTGTAGCAATCGGCGTTGAATTGAAAAAGCCATTTGTTTTTTTGGTCATTCACTTTAATGTTTTGGTCATTTGAATTCTGATCGTTCATTCTGTGCGTTTTCTAGCCCATGGAGGCCTATAAATTTCGGGGTATCTCTGAGTTGTTTTGTCACTCGTTGTTGAGAATCGGCCGCCGGGGAAAGAGATGGCTGCCGAATGGATGGCTTCAAAGAGGTCGATACAATAAGGTTTGAAGTCAAAACAAAACAAAACAAAACAAAACACATCTTTATCATCTACAGACTCTCTGGTGACAGTATAGAGGCTGCCTACTCCGAAAATAATGCCGAAGCAATTATTTTATGGAACGCTCTCTCCTGTTAATGCTCAGTGTTTTGACAGACTTCCCGCAGTTCTACGCAGAATTTGGCTGACAGTGAGTGTCAATAGAAGATTCGGACGCGGTTTGTCGTCTGTAATAACTTATGAAGTATACAATGGTAAGGCTATACCGCTCAAGGATGTAGTGTAGTGCTCTCGGATCGCTCGTGAGGAACTTATAATTTTTTGATTGCTTGTCGATAGACAGTGATTCTCAGTGGAGTTGACAACTAAGGACATCGATATCAAGCCAATAGCCGTGAATTCTTGAAGACTATAAAGGACGCCGGATCTCTGCCGATTCAGTAAATTGATCAGATAAGCATCAGATAATCACGCTGACATTGGAGACTGTGACATAAATCTGACTCTCCTGTCAACGGTTCTTGTTTGAGATAGATAGGCATACATTTTACCCGGGCGTATTAGTAATTCATTTTCAATCACTTTAAGGTTTACATACAAGATTAAAGTTTCAAACAATAATTACCCCAATTTCAAACAATAATTTGAAAGTAAATTTGGTTCCAATATTTTAATCGTGTTCCCTGTTCTCAAATTTAAAACATGACTTAGCTCACGCATTTATGTCGAACCAGTTGCATGGTGAGATTTTTTTCCCAGTGGAATTCACTTTCGTTAGAAAACAAATTGGCATTCAATTTAAACGACGATCATTCGAAATTAATCATTCAATTCAAGAGCACCCAAGCGTGCTCATTGTATAATAAAACGACCACTGAAATTTAGGAATATGCATGCATACGTATGAATATGTGTGCACATTTTCCAAACAAGCGTAAATCCAATTCCAGATTATAATAACAAAAGGTGTGCGTTCCTTTAGCAAAACGAAAAAAATTCACACACATCTTCGTGTGATTTGTTTTCGTTTTGCTGAAAGAACACTTACCGTTTTGCGATCCGTGGACAGAACTTTAAAACGGTGGTTGTGTTTAAAAGTCCGTAACTTAAAAAGTACGTAAGTGATTTGAATGATTCTTGTACTAAAAGAAAGCTTATGAATTGAGCTTTCATATCCTAGATTTTGAAAGTGTTATATTTAAAACTTCACTAAAACAATGCTCCCGACATTTGGGTTTCGTTGTTTTTTACTCACCCTTAAGGCGGTGCTGGAGGGCAAAGGCTTTGTGTCGCTATGATAGGCATGAGTAAACTCTTTGTGAATTGAATTAAAATTACTAAGAATGCCCTCCGAGGCACATGCAAGGCATACGGTCTATTGAATGGCGGAACCGTGTTTCCTCAACGTGTTCCCACAAAATCATGTTGTTTGAAAACGAATCCGAAAACGAACCGCAGGATTTACGAATGCACACTTGTGGATATGAATACCAGTTTGACGTATTCGACCAGGATACCTATGATGTAGGTTGAACAACTATTCCGATCAATTTCATCAGCACCGTTTTAAAATTTGCGTAGTGTTTCGACTCGAGATCGGGGTTTTCCTATTCAATATTACTGCATAAAATGTCGTTTTCGCGCATGCATGTGTAACCTCGTTCTTACCATCCAATTTCGTTTTGGTTGTTATATGCAATACTATGGTGTAATTTCTGCCATCTGCAGTGCAATTAAATTATAGCTTTTCCGGCTGAAAAAAAAAAATCAAATTAACAGCAGCCTATTTTATGCATTGACGTTCGTTTTCTTGCTTAATTGAATCAAATGCGGCAGCGTTCAAGTGGAAGGAGCCAATTCTTAATCGTAAGTGTTCCAGGCCGCACAATATGTGTGACAAAAAATCTGAATGACAGGATCAGAGACAAACCGTAGGAGCAAAATCGCTTAAGAATGACCCCCCCCCCCCCCACGAAAATGAAGGAACGCCAATTTGACAAATTCGACAGGCGAACCTATCATTAACGAGTTATACGGGGAAAATGTTCGGAATGATGCGCTTAAAACGAAATTCCATTTGGCAATTAGCCATTTGACGAATCATACAACTTCCGAGTGCTTTGAATGGCAATGCATGCCAGAGTAAATTTGTGTCTTAATTCGCCAAGAATTTATAAGAATTTTAAAATGTACAAGAGATATCATTATGCAACCAAGCAAACCATACCATCGCAGACTGCGGACTTGATTGACAATTACATATCAGCATCCATTCTTACTGTTTGAATTGTGATATGTGCATCCTTTGTCTTGGTTACTATGGTGACTTTGCGCTATTACTCTAGTTTCAATGTAACAATATAGGCCTAAATGCGACAAAACAAAAATAAAATTCCATGCACGACATTAATTTGGGATGATCGTTTTGATGAACTGGGTACAATTGCGTGCGGAATTTGTTGACGCTGCCTTGAAATTGAGTGCTGATTTGATGAGTTTTAGCGTGCCAGGATCATTTATTTAAATTGATCTTACAAAGTGTGAAGTTCACGTTAAAAGGTCGATAAATCCCAGTAATGAAAATCATGCAAATGAAAAGATTTTTGTTTGTTTGATCAAAAGCCAACTCTTGTCGTGTTTGGTTCCCGTGGATGTTAAAGAAAGGCATAGAAAAAGAGAATCAACTCCTAAACACTTGTTTCAAGTTGAAAACAGAATTAATCTAATGTATTGAGCAAACGTTGCTGATCGAACTCTTTTCAATTCAAAATGACGTTTCTCGAAAAGTGAACGATCCTTTTGGAAAACAATCCTCTTGGAAAACAATCCTCTTGGAAAACGATCCTCTTGGAAAACGATCCTCTGCTCTTGGAAAATCGTCTATCTAATACGTATCTTCCTGCTAACGGATTATTAAAGAAGATTTTATTTTTGAGAGTAAAACTACAATCTATATGTTTGCTCAATTTAGGCTATTCATTAACATTGCTTGAGTAGAGTACAAAAAACCCAAGGAGATTAAATATGTTTCCGCCAATCGAATGGGACGATAGGGCCGGCGTTTTCTATACAGTCAAGACTGCAGAGATGCAGTTAAACTGGGATCCCCGTACTGGTTTCCACGCAGACATTCTGGCGGCAAAGGGATTTAACAAGATTGTAAAGATTCAGACCACTCTACAGTGAAGACAATGACACGCCTCAATGTTACTACGTATTTAATAAACACCAGAGTGCACTGGAACAGTGATAAGTAAACGGAATCTCACCTTCAGGCCGGTTCATACTTCAAGCGAAAGTGAAAACGAAGCCAAATTCGTGAAGGCAGCAACAAAAGTCGAATTTTTGTGACGTCCGCCGTTACCTTAACGAATTCGCTTCGCATTGAAATTCACGTTAAGTATGAGCGGACCTGTAATAAGGACGTAATTATACGTAATTGTAAGTATTAGTATCATGTCCTTTTTCCACTCTGATGTACATATGTTCATGCTATTCATGTGGTTGTTAATCTTTGTGCTACCTCTATTTATTTACTGATTTTTTGTCTATTTGCGTGTCTTGGGACGTATTTGGGCCCAATTTTCAGGTTCATCCGTTGAAAAAGGAATGTTTACAATATAAATAATAGGATTATTTATTATGAATGACCACCAAATGAAATGCAAATTTAATGATGTATACATCATTAAATTTGCATTTCATTTGGTGGTCATTCAATAAATTTGGGGTCCAATTTTTTTTTGGGTGTCCCTGTCACATCTGACATAAGATATTGTAAATTCAGAACACACGCTTTAATGCCTTCTACTTTCAAGAGTGGTTAGGTAATGCAAAGTATCTGCTAAACGAATAAAAAATAGTTTGAAGTGAATTGCGATGCTATTTCCATGTCAATTACACACAGGTCAGGTGTAATAGGGGCATCAAAATGTTACATTTTTCGACCCCAACCTTATAGAATGACCCACGGGCTAAAATAGTCAAGATCAAATACAAGCTAATCGGCATATTGGTTGATAGTGATTTAATAAATTGCTCCTCCCAGTGTCGACATTAATGTTTTCTTTAGAAAAGAAAATATGCATACCCCTACAAAAAATAAAATAAAACCATAAAACCCTCATAATTGCACCGAAGAAAAAAAGCCAGTGTTTAGGAGAAACATTGTCAAAACGTTAGGTATTTTCATGAGTTTTGGGTGGCTTTTTTTATGAAAGCACTGCATGTTATACAGTTTGGCAACAATGAACCGTTTTACGGATATAGCAATCTGGATCCAATGCTGCTGATGACTGGAGAACAGCCATAAAAAAAACCCCAAGAAATGTACTGTCCATAATGGCACTGCGACGAATTAATTTAAAACTGGGCAAGAATTTGTCCCACAATTCGATGCAGTAAAAACGATGAAAGGCGTGTTACAGGGCCTACATAGATTCATTGCATTGCAGCAATCTTTCAAGTTTAAATTGTTTGTATGTGTTATTATATATCTTTTAAATTGTTTAATGTTTTTTGGTTCCACAGTGGACCTTTCTTAGTATGCACGAGTAAACATCTTGTGCATTAACTGAACATTACAAAAGAACTACCTTAACGATGGCTGCTGAGGATTATACCGTGAAAATTGGAGACACATACTGTCAATAATACTACTATCAATAACCGTGTAATGTCGTAAGAATACATGCTCTGTGGAAACAATTACAATACTGCAAATTACTACAATGGGGTAAAACAATGTTTGCAATGTTCATTCTCAAACCTCGTGTCGCAAAAACCTATCATCTTGGCTTCTGCTGAATTTCTAGTCAACTCAATGAAGAACGTAACAACAGATTTCCTATATACCTAAACGGTGTCACACAGTGATATATGGTATCATACAGTGATATACAATTAGGGATATAAGAAAACTAAACAAAATTGTTCTAGTGCCTCATCAGTTTCATAAAGAAATACCGGGTGTCCCATAAAACAGAACCTTCAAAACGCCCTCCTTTTTCACAGCTTAAAAAATACATCGCATAATCTTGATACATAAAGGATGAGTAAAACAAAGCAAAACCTTAACCCCCAAAATTATCTAAAAGAATATGTGGCACCAAAAATAATAACGACTGGAAAGCTAATTTCATAAGCCTTTTTAGATGAAAAAAGAATACAGAAATTTCTCAATCCATT
This sequence comes from Patiria miniata, assembly GCF_015706575.1. Taxonomy (NCBI): domain Eukaryota; kingdom Metazoa; phylum Echinodermata; class Asteroidea; order Valvatida; family Asterinidae; genus Patiria; species Patiria miniata. The sequence continues at coordinate 14,011,843 of NW_024037058.1, read as the reverse complement.
CAAAGAATATCAACATTTAAATACAATGACCCCAAAATCTCTTTCGTCCAAAAATGCGATTTCAAGAATCGTCGTCATAATTGTCTTCCAACATTAACAGCGATAAAACCTTAGTTTAAAAGTGAAAATTATTCAGCAAAGTCCTTTTGAACGCCCGTCTTTTGAAAAGTGGATTTTATGAATCATATTGTTTTCCAAACCAGGGTTGTTCAAAAACATAATGTGTACTACATTTTGTTGACAGTTGTCGAAACAAGTGTTCTTTGTCATTTTCTTTGTTGTTCCAAACGGTCAGAATACACAATAAATTGCTTTTTTTGACGAATCGGGTTTAAGGTTCCTTGCATTTAAATGGTGATATTCTTTGAAAGGATTGAGCAATTTCAGGAATTTGTTCATCTAAAGGTAGCATATGAAATTGGCTTCCGAGTCATCATATTTTTGGGGGGGTTTAGGTTCCTCGCTTTCTGACTCACACTGTACTTCACAAGTAAAGTTCAATAGCTTGTCAACAACGAAAACATTATTTAAACCGGAAGAATATTTAGTGAGCAATGGTCAATTAAAAAAGTGTCGCTTTTTCATTTTGTCATTTTTATTCCATTTTGACGATGACTGTTTTTTTTTTAACTTCTTAGATGTTAACTGTCCTGTTCTGCCCTCTACTTGGTTTCGTCTTTCATGGATGCAACTTTCGGCCCTTGTTTTCGTATAGCGGCAGTCAACGTGGACAATAAGAACAAGCGGTATTTTTGTTTAATTAACTCAACCAGTCTTGAACCGGTTGAAATGATGTTTAGTTGCGGCCTTATCAGTTACAAACTGCTTTCCATAAGGGCCCTGCTTGATAATTAATTAAGAAAAAATATAAGATTATTGAATTAAAACATAACAAACACGTATATTTGTCATTGAAAAGTATAAAGATTAACAATAATAATATATATATATATCGTATATTAAAGCAAATAAACTAAGTTTTAAGGACAGCTCAAAATAAATTGGACTTATGGTTTATAAAGCTGTGCAAAGGAGGGCGCTTTGAGTGTTCAGGTGGTTTATTTTTTTGGCCCCCGTGTATTATCGTGAGAATGTCTGTGATTCGACATCGCAAGGTATATCTAGGTATGCTTTATTTGCACACTACTTTTGTTTACAATATTGAACGGCTAACTATTTATAGACTTACTTTTCGTATACACTTGTATTCGAATTAAACAAAACCGATTGAATCTTAATTAATTCAGGCATCACCGGGAATGTATCTGAAGCAGTAAAGAATTTCTTGCTAACTGATTTCTTAAACATGTCCTCTAATTCAAACATTTTTGTTTCAATCGTTACCCACCTCCGAAAAAGTGCAACACAGCGGCTCGCTTTTGGTCACCGGCTTCAATTTACACCGCAGATTTTGCAGTGTAAAAAGGCTTTAATTAAGGAATGGAGTATATACGAATGTGTCAGTCTGGCAGTGTGATTTGAGAATCTCTCGACCTTAAGTTCATGTTTTGAGACGGACTAACTTCACAATTGAATTCAAGTACTCTATTTCCGTGAGTGAGATTTAGACATTTATAACCATTAGTGTTCAAAGACCAATTATTGTCAAGTATACTGTACTCGATTGTTTTTCAATTCTAGCCAATATTCAGCCTTTCTCTAAGAGAAATCACGACCGAGCGATGTTCGCAAACTTCTCGTTAAAAGTGAATTATTTCATTTTCATCACCCATCATCTGTTAATTTGTTATGCTTGCGAGCCCAAGTGATCGTTTATAATTAATGTGCTTCAAAGTCCGTAAAACGAACTATCTTTAATTTTAACTATCATACGGACGTTTACAAGCTCCCCCTACAGTGTACTTTTATACATTTTCCTTGAAACCCCCCAATTACCAACTTGAGTTTTCTGTCTTGGTAAATGTGCCATGCTCAAAGTGACGATTGGGTGAGTCCCCAAAACCCTGTGAAATATTCCTCCAGAATTGATTTCGATCGTGAAGGTGTTTTTAAAAGTGTGCCCGCATGCGCACTATTTACGTGCTTTTGTAACGAAATCCAGTCACTATAACCCCCAAAATATTGCTCTTACGTTTTAGTATAGCCACGGAGCTAAAACTTCAACAGTTTGTTGTTTAATATATGCATCTTACTTTATACACTTGTTAGCAATATTGTTGTTTTGAGTGAACAAAAATGGACGGAGAGCATATGATCATATGTACCTTTTACGTTTCATCTTGTCAAACCTGTGAATTTTCGGTGCGTGCAATTGTCAACAATGTAACAGTATACGTATATCTCTTAGACGAGATGGTAGCCCACCCATTCTGTACACAGCATCATTTCAGCCACTTTCGGAAAAAAAAACCAAGCATACGCACTGAACTGTGCAAATGGAGGTGTGTTCGTTATTGTGATGGTAAGAGTGACGATGAATAGCCAATCAGTGTCACAGACTTCAGTCAAATTTACAGTTCTTCGATTCTATCAGTCAAACCATCCTGCGAGACGACAGGTGCGATTCTATTGTTTTCGGTTGTGCATGTCTAGTCTCGGGTATGCAAGTTGTCATTCAAAGACGAATATAGCATCGAACCATGAATTCGTTTAGGTGTTCACTTCAGTGGCCGTTGATGGACCTTTTCCCCTCGTCGACTGAAGAGGATCTGAGGTGTTTTCGGTTAAAACCTCAACAGATGTATCCTTGACTTTGTTGGACTTGCACCCTCCGCAGAAAGCTTTGCAAAGATGACGGCGAAATTGAGTATACGTGATACAGTAGATGAAGGGATTGACGCAGGTATTGATGCACAGGAGAGGCGTCTCCAGACCCAGGTGCCACAAAGAGGCGTAATAAGACCCAGGCAGGATTCCGAAATTAAAGAGCAGCCACGTGATCTCTGTGGGACCCCAGCAGATGACAAAGAAGATGGCTACGACCAGGAAGGTTATAGTCAGCCTCACCTTGGCAGTCTGCAGAGGATCCTTCCTTGCCTTGTTGCCGGCGTTGCGGGAGTGGCTGGCCGACGGTTCAGTCGCCGCCTGCTCCGCCTTCACCCGAAGCCGTTTACGAAGAGCCAGAATTGTCTGGCTGTAAGTGACGACGATCAGAGCCAGAGGCAAGACGTACTCCCAGCAGAATGTGGCCACTCCGAAGCTGAGTCTGGCAGTGTCGTTGGGCCAGATAGCCACGCAGGAAGCTCCGTCAGGCAGGTGGACTAAGACCAGATAGGACTGCCAGAGTACCGGGAGCAGCCACACAAAAAGCAGACCGATCTTGACCCGCTTGGCGGAGAACCATTTGCGGTACTTGACGGCGTAGCAAACTGCCACGTAACGGTCGCAGCAGATTAGCATCAGACTAAAAGTGGAGACATTCGCAAGGCCCCAATAAAGCCAACCGCGAGGGACACGGCAGTAAAACTGGCCCCATGGGGTGTACAGCCGGGTGATGAGCATCACTGTGGACAATGAGAAGTCCACGATGGACTGGTGAAGCATCAGCTTATTGGTGATAGAGCTGAAAGCTGAACGATACCTGAGCATGACGAAGCAGACCAGACCATTGCCCAGAATACCAGCTAGCCCTGCTGTAGCTCCGATAATCTGACTGGAATCGAATCCTGTCTCGGCAACTCCCGAATTCTCCATCAAGTCAGTCCCATTTCCAGCGCTTGATTCCATCTCCTCGCTGTAAATTTGATAGAAGTAGACTGATCTATCAAGAGCAAAATACCCGTCGAAAAACAGTTGCTAAAAGGGAATGCGAGATTTAGTTCTGAGCTAGCCCGTTCTGAGCTAACTATTCGTTGTTGATCTCTGCCAGCGTTGCAGTGTTTTGAGTCACTGATTTTTGCTGACATCCGAGCGCGCAAGAATCGGTGATATAAACTAATCACGTGAGCACATACGTATGTGTACAAGGATATGCCGTACACTTGAAACCATGTCGGTAATTTGCCGGGTTTTGTTCGCCCGCCGCACATCGGGGGCCGTGCCGCTATACGGACAGATACCGTCCAATGGTTCACTTTACAATGTAGAGCGTGCGGTATGACACGTACATGCGGGGATGTTTGTATATCCTCGACACCAATGTGAGAGTAAATCGACCTCCAATTTGAATAGTTTGTTGTCGACTTGAATACTTTTTTTCTCGGCTTAGTACACAACCCATGGGAATTGCTACCAGATTTTTTACCGAGCAGTCTGATGGGTTAAAAATCATGAAAATATGAAAATGTTACACCTTACAGCGTACGTTAGGTTTGATGACAAGTCGTTAGATAATCTTATTTTGTCCCTGAACTTCAGTCGAACTCGTTTGGCACGGCTGGTGTAAGCCTAGGACGTATGTCTAGCTGTGGGTTCAATACAAATTGCGGTTGCGACAAATCTAACGACTTGACGATTAAGTTCTTGCACCGTTATTCATATATGCGTGCAGCGCAAAACATATGTGGTGCATGTTTGCTGTGAGATCCAATCGCACACCGCTATGGAAATGAGCTAGGATGCATTCATTCTGTTACATGGGGAGTTCTTCTCAATACGTCGGAGCATGTTTGCAGATCTGGCGACGTTTTAACGACTAATACACTCAGCCAGGTCAACTGTGTATTGAAATAAAATGTATCATTGTGATATACTTGATTTATTTGAATCGTGCATGTCCTATAATGATTTTGTAATGTTAAACAACACAAAGTGCCAACCCTCGAAGTAATTAGAATGATCTTCTGTGGCCGCCTAGAACATGCTCTGGAATTTGAACCAATCAGAGTGCTCGTATAGAATTCGCTTGCAATTTAAAATACTCACATAATGCTGTGTACCAAATTGAAAATGTATTCGCCAAGACTGTAATTGATTATATTGAACATCAATAGTCAGCATCGTTTGGTCTGGGAACCAGACTACGCGCATTGCATGCACTGATCTCTATATAAAGACCAGTGAGCGCATGCAGCGATATATATTTTGCGTGCGTGGAGCCAGTGACCGGTTACCGTACACAAAACAATTACCGACTTGGCACCAAGTCCAAGCGTACGCGTGTGCTTACAGACACGTACACCCACACACACAGTATATGGTGCATGGAATTGCAATGAGCACTATATATAATGAGCATTCTCATTCTTCGAGGGGTTTTTCCTGTCCGTCTAGTTTTTATAACATGTTCATCTTCTTCTGTTTACATATGCTTCCTATTCTCTTCGAAATCAAGTCGCTATAGACACGTTGGCACGCCTTTAGCCATCGGGAAAGCATACCGCTAATTCTACTGACTATTCAACCAAGTTGACAGACGGTGTCAATCGTACTTTGTCCAACCGCATGCAATACAATGGACACGGAACGCGCAAAATCTGAGAAAAACAACTCTTAGTGTGCAAAAAAATCTTCAGGGTTGTCTAAGGGGCGTGGCTAACTCGCAAATGGCGTGGGTCAATTAGCCTATAACAAGCCCGGTTCATACTCGGCGCGAAAGCGAAAGCGAACGCGAATTTGTGACGTCGTGGCAAGTATTCGCGCTGCGAATTCGTAAAAGTCGAACATATTTCAACTCAAGCGCATTTCGCAGCGAATGCTTTGTGACGTGGAATTCGCTTCGCATTCGCATGAAGTATGAAGCCCGGTTCTCAAGCCCCTGTCACACTTTTGCGTATCCCAATTCCTTATGAGTTCTTTATCAACAATTTTCAATACGCAGCCGTACGATCAAAAACGTCGCAATTTTTTGATTACTTTGACATATGTGCGACGCACATCTAGCGAACAAGTAACGAATTCAGCGCATCCACTGCGTATGAAATGCGTATGAGTTGCGTATGCAGTGCGCAAGTTCGCCATCTGTGCGTTTCTCATAAGTTACGAATAAGTACAATGCGCTGCCCGCTCGCAGGACGAGCGGTACTAATTCGTGCAATACGTCGCTATGTATACGTCCAATATAGGAGGTCAGCGTATTGCCGCGTATAAACGGCTTATCCCTCACGAACACATAGCGTACTCGTACCGCGCTCGACCGATGCGCTGCGTATTTATAACTTATGACCTGCGTAACAACGTACGCAGCGTAGTTTTGTGCATGCCCAAAACTATCCAGCGTACTGGGCCGTACCATGCGTATGCCTGCGTAAATAAAACTTACATAAAACGATAGAGATGCATATGATGTGCGTATTGTGCGTACGACTGCGTATGAAAAAAAGTCAATGCGCAACTCATAAGGAATTAGGATACGCAGAAGTGTGACAGGGCCCTCACTTCATGCGAAAGCGAATGCAAAGCGAATTTGACGTCATAAAACATTCGCTGCCAAATTCGCCCGAGTTGAAAGATGTTCAACTTTTACGAATTCGCAGCGCGAATACTTGCCACGACGTCACAAATTCGCGTTCGCTTTCGCGCAGAGTATGAACCGAGCTTGAGCCGGGCGTACTATGGACCGTTCGTAGAATTATGAACTAAAAAAATGAAAACAGGTAGTTTCCCAAATAGCATATCTTAGTAAAAAGGTTGACTTGCATGCTATACATTAAATATTGTCGAAGATTACATAAACCGGTAAATGATTTTAAAACAATATTTTCTCGAACTGTGTATTGAAATAAATTGTGATATACTTGATTTATTTGAATCGTTCATGTCCTATAATGTTTTTGTAATGTTAAACAACACAAAGTGCCAACCCTCGAAGTAATTAGAATGATCTTCTGTGGCAGCCTAGAATATGCTCTGGAATTTGAACCAGAAGAGCAAAATACCAGTCGAAACAGTTGGTAAAAGGGAATGCGAGATTTAGCTCTGAGCTAGCCCGTTCCACTACTCGTTGTTGATCTCCGCCAGCGTTGCAGTGTTTTGAGTCACTGATTTTTGCTGACATCCGAGCGCGCAAGAATCGGTGATATAAACTAATCACGTGAGCACATACGTATGTGTACAAGGATATGCCGTACACTTGAAACCATGTCGGTAATTTGCCGGGTTTTGTTCGCCCGCCGAACATCGGGGGCCGTGCCGCTATACGGACAGATAGCGTCCAATGGTTCACTTTACAATGTAGAGCGTGCGGTATGGCACGTACATGCGGGGATGTTTGTATATCCTCGACACCAATGTGAGAGTAAATCGACCTCCAATTTGAATAGTTTGTTGTCGACTTGAATACTTTTTTTCTCGGCTTAGTACACAACCCATGGGAATTGCTACCAGATTTTTACCGAGCAGTCTGATTGGTTAAGAATCATGAAAATATGAAACCTTACAGCGTACGTTAGGCTTGATGACAAGTCGTTAGATAGTCTTATTTTGTCCCTGAACTTCAGTCGAACTCATTTGGCACGGCTGGTATAAGACTAGGACGTAATCGACCGGGTTGCGTTTAATTATGTCTAGCTGTGGGTTCAATACAAGTTGCGGTTGCGACAAATCTAACGACTTAACGATTAAGTTCTTGCACCGTTATTCATATATGCGTGCAGCGCAAAACATATGCAGTGTATTTTTGCGGTGAGATCCAATCGCGCACCGCTATGCAAATGAGGATGCAATCATTCTGTTACATGGGGAGTTCTTCTCAATACGTCGGAGCATGTTTGCAGATCTGGCGACGTTTTAACGACTAATACACTCAGCTAGGTCAACTGTGTATTGAAATAAAATGTATCATTGTGATATACTTGATTTATTTGAATCGTGCATGTCCTATAATGAATGTGCAAACCCTCGAAGTAGAACTTATCATCTTTCTGGGGGGAAGCTGGGGGGGGGGGGCTGGAACATTTCATGGGGGGGGGCGTCATGTAGATCAATGATAATTTTTTTAAAAACTCAAAATTTCAGTGGGGGGCGACTGGGGGGGGGGCGACAAGGTTTTACGGGGGGCTGTCGCCCCCCCCTCCCCCCCGTGGCTACGCCACTGCGTATGCGTGTGCTTACAGACACGTACACACACACAGTATATGGTGCATGGAATTGCAGTGAGCACTATAATGAGCATTCGCATTCTTCGAGGTTTTTTTCCTGTCCGTCTATATAGTTTTTATAACATGTTTTTCTTCTTCTGTTTACATATGCTTCCTATTCTCTTCGAAATCAAGTCGCTATAGACACGTTGGCACGCCTTTAGCCATCATAAAAGCATACCTCTAATTCTACTGACTATTCAACCATGTTGACAGACGGTGTCAATCGCACTTTGTCAAACTGCATGCACTTTGTCCAACTGCGTGGCTTACTCGCAAATGGCGTGGGTCAATAGCCTATTACTAGCCCGGTTCATACTCGGCGCGAAAGCGAAAGCGAACGCGAATTTGTAACGTCGTGGCAAGTATTCGCGCTGCGAATTCGTAAAAGTTGAACATATTTCAACTCGAGCGCATTTCGAGCGCATTTCGCAGCGAATGCTTTGTGACGTCGAATTCGCTTCGCATTCGCATGAAGTATGAGCCGGGCGTACTATGGACCGTTCGTAAAATTATGAACTAAAAAAATGAAAACAGTTAGTTTCCCAAATAGCATATCTTAGTAAAAAGGTTGACTTACATGCTATACATTAAATATTGTCGAAGATTACATAAACCGGTAAATGATTTTAAAACAATATTTTCTCGAACTTTTCTTAAATATAGCACTTTGAGGAAAATGCCAAATCTGTGAGCTTTCATTAGTCGCAAGAGGGCGCTATAAGTACCTTTTTAGTGTTTGTTTTTGTTATTATGAAAAATGTGTAATCTTTATGAAGTCTAAACAATTCACTCTAAGCTGGGAATTCTCGTCCTCAAAGCAATTAAAGATTGATTTAAAAGGCCTAAGAAAATATCTACGATTTTATAACTGAAACAAAGTGTTTAAAACCGACAAAGCACACATATTTCCAGACCCCAAAAGTTGTGAATGACGTAAATTACAACTAAAATCACACTGCAGTTTGCATACAATTCTGTATTCCAAGGTTTTTTTAATTCTTAAGTAGTTTTTTAAATTATTCCTTCTTTTTTTAATTTGATCTTAACCACGCTAATTTTGCGGGGCGAATAAATCAATCCTAATTCGTTTCGATAAGACCTTTATTGCCCATGCACCTTGCCGGGCGTAATTAATAGGTCAATCAGGCAATCGAGACAGCCACAGCGAAATGAGTTTTGGAGGGAAGTATAAAACCCTAGAGATGAAAATAAGGCCGAGCGGGCGGGTCCTGAGGGATCTATTGTTTTTTTTTGAGGGAAAGGTCAAAATACAATTAATTTCCAGTAATTGTTTTTCAATGCAAACATTCAATTCAGTTAGAGGAGCATAGAGAAATCGAGTGGATTTCTTTGTAAATTTTTTTTAATGCAAAGTGTGATCGACCTGGCTGTGTGTGGGTGGATTTATAGCTGGTGTTATGATGCACTAATGGGCGTTCACCATTTTTTAGTTTCAAATACCTCGAATGAATACTTTTGTAAGACCCAAGAGCCCATGACTCGGAATCAAACTAAGCCTTGGCTTCGTTAATATTTTTGTGTCCTCGACGATGGTATGGTTAACAGAAAAATCTAAAAAACTTTGAAATTCATTTGACACTAGGTGGCGCTGTTTATGATGGCAACTTTACGTATACAAGTACATGTATTTTATAAAACTACGCGTGTTTGTGCTAGTTGGCTTGGGCGCTCTTGTGGGTACACACCGGTAAATCGATCCGCCAAGCTCATGAATAAAAGTTATACCCTCAAAATATTCTATATTAGAGAGTTCTGAGCGCCGTAAAATTGGGGAATTGAAGAGATATGGTAGTGAACCTCTGGCCCGGACTTGGGGCTTCCAATTCTGAGCATTTTGGATGCTATTGGGCTCGAAAGTGGCGCTATTTTGCCATGTTGTGGAGGGATCGTTTTTCAAGATGGCTACTTTTCCGCTTTGGGTAAAATAGGGGTCGTCTTCTTTGCGTGAAAATATCTCGAAAAGTCAATGGTCAACCCACCATAAATTGAAAAGAAATTGAAAGATGACACATTGATCATCATTTTTCTGTGCAGCTTGAATACCTGTGAGAGTTTTGAGTATTTTTAAAAGAATTTTGAAGTACGGGCATTTAGCACTAGTGTCTATGGGAGTTTATTTGCAGGTATGCACCCTATAAAGAATCACAAAGATGGCCGTTTCGCGCATGCGCTGTGCCGCGGCAGTGGTCTTTTCAGTGGGCGGAACCTACGGGGAGGGGGAAAAAGTGTTTTAAAGGTATCAACAAGGGTTTTTTTCCGTAACGGATGCTTCCAAATCATAAGGGAGCAGTAGGCTATCACCCGATTACAACAATTGATAGTTGAAAAGGGGGGGGGGGGGCATTTTGAGCTTTAAAGTAGCTGGAACTCAATTTATTGTCGCTGGGGGCGCTCTACAGCTTAGCAGGGGCAAAACAATCACTATTTTCGGGCTTAATATCGACCTCGGATAATATTTTTCTTTCATTTTTTTTTCCAAAATATTGACTTTGGAGATATTCTGCTTGTCCTGAATGTGATTTTGTGTTAAAATTTAAAAGTTGCCTGCTATTATAAAGAATCACAAAGATGGCCGTTTCGCGCATGCGCTGTGCCGCGGCAGTGGTCTTTTCAGTGGGCGGAACCTACGGGGAGGGGGAAAAAGTGTTTTAAAGGTATCAACAAGGGTTTTTTTCCGTAACGGATGCTTCCAAATCATAAGGGAGCAGTAGGCTATCACCCGATTACAACAATTGATAGTTGAAAAGGGGGGGGGGGGCATTTTGAGCTTTAAAGTAGCTGGAACTCAATTTATTGTCGCTGGGGGCGCTCTACAGCTTAGCAGGGGCAAAACAATCACTATTTTCGGGCTTAATATCGACCTCGGATAATATTTTTCTTTCATTTTTTTTTCCAAAATATTGACTTTGGAGATATTCTGCTTGTCCTGAATGTGATTTTGTGTTAAAATTTAAAAGTTGCCTGCTATTATAAAGAATCACAAAGATGGCCGTTTCGCGCATGCGCTGTGCCGCGGCAGTGGTCTTTTCAGTGGGCGGAACCTACGGGGAGGGGGAAAAAGTGTTTTAAAGGTATCAACAAGGGTTTTTTTCCGTAACGGATGCTTCCAAATCATAAGGGAGCAGTAGGCTATCACCCGATTACAACAATTGATAGTTGAAAAGGGGGGGGGGGGCATTTTGAGCTTTAAAGTAGCTGGAACTCAATTTATTGTCGCTGGGGGCGCTCTACAGCTTAGCAGGGGCAAAACAATCACTATTTTCGGGCTTAATATCGACCTCGGATAATATTTTTCTTTCATTTTTTTTTTCAAAATATTGACTTTGGAGATATTCTGCTTGTCCTGAATGTGATTTTGTGTTAAAATTTAAAAGTTGCCTGCTATTATAGGGTACACACCGGTAAATCGATCCGCCAAGCTCATGAATAAAAGTTATACCCTCAAAATATTCTATATTAGAGAGTTCTGAGCGCCGTAAAATTGGGGAATTGAAGAGATATGGTAGTGAACCTCTGGCCCGGACTTGGGGCTTCCAATTCTGAGCATTTTGGATGCTATTGGGCTCGAAAGTGGCGCTATTTTGCCATGTTGTGGAGGGATCGTTTTTCAAGATGGCTACTTTTCCGCTTTGGGGAAAATAGGGGTCGTCTTCTTTGCGTGAAAATATCTCGAAAAGTCAATGGTCAACCCACCATAAATTGAAAAGAAATTGAAAGATGACACATTGATCATCATTTTTCTGTGCAGCTTGAATACCTGTGAGAGTTTTGAGTATTTTTAAAAGAATTTTGAAGTCCGGGCATTTAGCACTAGTATCTATGGGAGTTTATTTGCAGGTATGCACCCTATAAAGAATCACAAAGATGGCCGTTTCGCGCATGCGCTGTGCCGCGGCAGTGGTCTTTTCAGTGGGCGGAACCTACGGGGAGGGGGAAAAAGTGTTTTAAAGGTATCAACAAGGGTTTTTTTCCGTAACGGATGCTTCCAAATCATAAGGGAGCAGTAGGCTATCACCCGATTACAACAATTGATAGTTGAAAAGGGGGGGGGGGGGGGCATTTTGAGCTTTAAAGTAGCTGGAACTCAATTTATTGTCGCTGGGGGCGCTCTACAGCTTAGCAGGGGCAAAACAATCACTATTTTCGGGCTTAATATCGACCTCGGATAATATTTTTCTTTCATTTTTTTTTTCAAAATATTGACTTTGGAGATATTCTGCTTGTCCTGAATGTGATTTTGTGTTAAAATTTAAAAGTTGCCTGCTATTATAGGGTACACACCGGTAAATCGATCCGCCAAGCTCATGAATAAAAGTTATACCCTCAAAATATTCTATATTAGAGAGTTCTGAGCGCCGTAAAATTGGGGAATTGAAGAGATATGGTAGTGAACCTCTGGCCCGGACTTGGGGCTTCCAATTCTGAGCATTTTGGATGCTATTGGGCTCGAAAGTGGCGCTATTTTGCCATGTTGTGGAGGGATCGTTTTTCAAGATGGCTACTTTTCCGCTTTGGGGAAAATAGGGGTCGTCTTCTTTGCGTGAAAATATCTCGAAAAGTCAATGGTCAACCCACCATAAATTGAAAAGAAATTGAAAGATGACACATTGATCATCATTTTTCTGTGCAGCTTGAATACCTGTGAGAGTTTTGAGTATTTTTAAAAGAATTTTGAAGTACGGGCATTTAGCACTAGTGTCTATGGGAGTTTATTTGCAGGTATGCACCCTTGTATACTGTCCTTTATCATGTATACAGGTAGCCTTAGTTAATGCGTTCGTCATTATTCGTCCGTACGCGGTAAACGATCGGTGGCATATCCTCGTTTTGCAGTGAATCAAAAATACAGCGCGAACAGCGACCTCATGTGGCCACTATTTTATGCAAATCACGTACTGGCTGGCTGGCATGTTTTCTTTGCAATGGTGGTTTATTGGTAGGAAAGCCGAAGTGGGGTAAAACGGACTACTCGAAGCAGTCAATATTAATGTGCATACTGAACATGGTGTTGTGTAATGCTGTAGATGATGTCGCAGCCGGTATTGACTGGACCATGCGTGCTCAACGTCGAAAATAATCCTTTTAAAAGCTTTTGGACCCTTGTGATCTGATGTTATGTCAATCGGTTTGGGTCTTTGAAAAATGGTTGTAGAAATAGTTTTATGGCTATTTCGGGGCGTTTATACGGATGGGTAAATTGAAAATGATACGTTCTGTTGGTCCTGTTCTATGGCTGTGTATTTACCTGGGAATCATCGGGGTAAAACGGATCTACATAGATCGGATGGTGTTCCTTTTTACCCCGCTTATTAGATATATATGCAATTTTCAAACGCACATTTACATCTCTGTTATTGTGTTCATTTTAGATTTCCCATTTTATCACCATTTGGTCAAATTCAAACTACATGGGAGTGGCGTCTGTTAAACCGAGATCGGGGTCAGATTGTTGGGTTTCGGGCTTGTGTCAGATGTTTCCCCTTTTCATAAAAAAATATGGTCCGCCCCTAAAAAAGGAAAAAAAAATATAATTTGAACAGTAAAAGTTGCGCCATCCCACATTGGATTAACAAAAATCGCACCACTTAAAGATTGCATAATGATGGCAGGATTGTTAATTTAGCAAATTGAAATCATCGAAATAACTTTTTTTCGGGAGCGCTTAATCCCCCGCCAAATGGTTTGAAACCACAGCCCTGCGCTTAAAAGGCTGAAAATAAAATGTCCTCAAGTGGTTTTGAACTTGTTTTCCTATGTGATCCTGAATTTTTAAAGATTGAACCAAAAAGTGCATGCCCTCCAGCTCACTGGCTATTGTCTGACACATTGAATAGGTAATACGCCTTTTGTAAGTAATTACCCAAGGGAATAGGTTGTTTTTCTTGGAGATTGAAGTTTCCTCGATGAATTGCCAATTGCTTTGCAAAGCCTTACAAAGGTGTTAAGGTAAACAGGCTTAAAAACTGTAAGGATATACCTCTGGGCCCACACTAGAAATGTTTCGGTTCAAGAATGCTCAGGTTCACACGAAAGAGCACATTGCATTCTACAAATTCCTTTTTGCCGTCGCTGGAAAATAAAATGCTTCTATTGTTAATTAGTTTTTTTCGTAGACCCACTACTGAGTGGGATTGGAATTGTGAGGTTTAAAAGACCTTCAGGGGCGCGGGACCTATATACCCCTTTTGTTGCTCCATGACCTTGCAATCTTTTACCATAGCCATGCACTTCATTTAAGCTCAGTATTCAGTAGAAGGTGCATGCTTTCCTCCACTGGGCAGAAGTTATCTCGATTCGACTTCATTGAAGTTTCCAACCAGGAATCCGAATTCCCTTCGTATTCGCCAGTAGTAAGGTAGTATACTAAAGTTGATTCCCTTGTGTGTATTTGTTATAAAAAAGGGAACAATTTCCGTACTCGGCCACAACTTTTTTTCAATTAATTTTCAAGCGCCAAAAGTTGTATACTTTAAGGTTATTCCCTCCACATTCCCTCCTCTACTCTCACCCTCTCCTTTCCTTATTTCTATTTATTATCAGTCACTTACTTCATCGAGATTCGAACCTCGGACTCTTGCTTGCAACACGAGACTCTTAACCGCTTTGCCGCGCACGATCGCTGTTGCGATAATCATTCTTTAGACGTATTTGAAGTAGCCATTGAAATAAACTAAATATTCATGAGAAAATAAATATTCATAATGACGTTTGCACTATCATTGGCCGGCTCATGCGACGTCATGGTTGTCGATGTCATGCGTATGACGTACCGCTGTCTGTCAGCCACTTAATCAGTTTTGACCGGCTGCTTCAACTTAGTTCTGCACGACGTGTGCATCCAAAATGGGCTCTAAAAACACATTTTGCCTAATTTTTTTTTCGCATTTACACAGCTTCCTGGATTCCTCTTGGGTGAAATCACAAGGTAAGGTGAAAACTGATGTGTTTAGCGGCAGGTAAAGTTGTGGCCGAGTATGGACATTTTCCCACGCGAACAGCAAGAATATGAGCGGATCTAGCTTTTATGAAGGGGGGATGCATGATACGACGGGGTGGGGAGTGAAAACGATTGAAACCTACGATGCTTTATCCTGCATTCTAAGGCATTATGAGAATGAATTATGAACGTTAGCATTCCAATTTGGCCCCATTTTACTAGTATTATAACGGCGGTTAAAGGGGGTCGTGGCGGGGAGATTAGAACCCCAACCCCGTAAGATTCCCCACTGAATAGTACTTTGGGCAGTGTTGAAGTCGAGTCCTCAGAACCGAGTAACGAGTACTCCGAGTACTTTAAGGGCCGATTCCTGGGCCGAGTCCAAGTACTGTGACGAGTCCGAGTCCAAAGCACCGAGTCCGAGTACATTCGAATTCAAGGTTGAGTACTTGGCCGAGTCCGAGTACCTAAGTCCACACAACCCAATTTTCTTGACCAAAATGTAACACCACCAACTTTTTGGCTGTCCCAAAAAATTGGGTGAAAGGAACGACACCGTAGTTCAATGGTTCAACCATAACCATACAAAAAGCATAATGCTTGGAGAAAAACAACTTGTTTGCACACAGTGCACACATTTCTGACCACAGTAGTCACAAAAGAGACCACGGCTTGGATGATTTACAGTAAGCAGTGCACAAACATATGACACGCACGTGAAAAGGCAAGGCGTTCCTATCACGCAAAATATTATTTGTGTAAAATTCCAAAGATTTCCCTTCGTACCGGTAAAGGACAAGAATCCGGAGACAGCCAAGTCCATGCTTCTTATGTTCACTCGGCGCTGCACGGAGAGACCTTTTCGGGGTTGTTCCAAGCAAAATCCTAGCTTGGGAAAAGTTACTAAAATGGTCTCAGTGGTATTCCGAGCGAACATAAGAAGCATATGCCTAGCTGGCTCTTATTAACGCGCCAATGAAGCGCTGGGACAAGGATTTTGCTTGGAAAAAATCTCGAAATGATCTCACTGATATCGACTTAGGTTCCAGGTTGCAATGGAATCGATAAAAAAGAAATGTACTCGATTTGTAACTTCCAAGTTTAAAGAATCGAGTACGGGCCGAGTCCCAATAATTTTCGAGTACTGATAGTCGAGTACGGGCCGAGTACTTGATTGCGGCTCGAGTTGTACTCGAATACGAGTACAAGTATACGAGTACTCCAATGCTAACCTTGGGTGAATTTTTTCTTTGAAAGATGATAAATTCTACCCTCTCTGATACAACTACACAATACAAAGTGCATGCACTCATACATTGTTGGATTACCTTTTTTTTTATAAACACCAATATATATATTGTTTATGCGGTGAATTCCGAGCACAAATGTTGGTTAAGGTAAAAAGGCCTTTTCCCGTCCTTTTGGAGTCCGGGTCAGTTCCAATCGCATAATTAGTACGGTGGGAAGAAGGGGCTATTGTGCACCCTCGGAACTTCTAATCAACGTCTCTAGATTAGAAAAAAATGCGTAGAAAACGATTTGCTATGTACTGTTTTTATGCAAATTAGTGCCGCCATTACCGAAAAATCTATTTTTCACTATATCTTAGCCAATTTTGCATATAACTGAACAAATTAGGTGTCTCAACCCATTTTTTCAAGGTCAGACATCACAATAAAACTATTTAACTATTTTGGAAGTGACCACATTGTGTCTGTGGCATAGGAAAAGGCAAATTAGTGCCGCTAATACCAAACCTCATTTTTTGGGGGCATATCTCGGCCAATGTAGCACATAACTACACAAGCAAGGTGTATAAACCCATGTTTCGAGGGTTAGGTATCATTAGAAGACCATTCACGCTCTTAGATTTTTCGGTAATGGCGGATAATCAGCTGCGGGTGCCCGGGCCAAAACTGAAATCCATCTATAACGTAGAATCAGATATTTTATGATGCAATCTCGGCGGAACCTGTTTGGATAACTGACATTTTTTTTGTCAGCAACCAAATTGCTCAAGAAACAGAGGATAAAATAGGAGGGCGCTATAGCAGGTTCAGTTTGTGTACATACAAAAAGCCTGCCTGTTCCCAAATTGAAGCGCCCTCTATATACTCGATGGCACTATTGCATTCTTGCGTTTATGAAAATTTTTACATTTCATACAAAGCACTTTTTGCGTATAGATGTCGTCAACAATGGTCGTTGAAGAACCCAAGCATAATCTTACTACCAAAGGCGAAGATGCTCCGGAGTGCAGATATTTCTCTCTCAGACCACCGTGTCTTCAACGCTTCGCACGGCCGGCCTTCTTCGTTGTCGTTGCCAGCATGTTCTACTTCGCCGATACTTTTGTGGTCGGGGTGATCCAGGGAACGGTAACCACCACTGAACATCGGTATCAGTTCAGCCTCAGTCAGGTGGGCTTGTTATTATCAGCCTTTTGTGTAGGCGGAGTCATTGGAAACGTGTGCCTGATCTTGTTCTTCAGTAAGCCGGACACTAATCGACCCCGCCTATTGGGAATTTGTTCCCTGATGAGTGGTCTTGCGGTTGCTACAGAAACCATCCCACAATTCATTCAAGATCCATACGTTCCTGAAGGGTTCGAGACTGGCAACGACACAGCAAATGCGTTTCAGCAGATAAAGATGCTGTGCATGGGAGAGCAGACGGAGGCAGAGCACTGCACTGATGACCAGATGGCTGAGAACGTGTCTCCCAATCTGGTTGCTTTCTACATTATGCTGTTAAGCACTTTACTTCAAGGTGCATGTGTCATGATCATCGCTCCAACAGTGCAAACATACATCTCTGAAAATACAACTCCAAGAAGTACAGCCTTTTATATAGGTATGTTTGAATTTCATTATGGACTGAAACCTATCAACGATTTTAACTGTAGCTATAATACAACCGACTGGGTTATGTTTTCTTCAGTATGCTACTATTTAATGGTGTGATAATAATAATAATAATCATGGTTCCTATATATATATATATATAGCGCTTTTAACTAAGATTAAAGCGCTTTACATTATTGTTACCCATGAAAATGTTAGGCGCAAGGAAGCCCATTCAATCACAATAATCATCTCTGCCCGCGCAGGTACCAATTTACTCCTGGGTGGAGAGAAGCAATGAGTGACAAAGTACCTTGCCCAAGGGCACACGCACCATGGCCCCAGGCTGGACCCGAACACACAACCGGCAGCTTTACCCACAGACCGTGAATCCAGTGCCTTTAAACCACGAGGCCACCTTTTATGAAAATGTCTTCTGGGATTACTACTTTCATCTTTCTTTCCAATCATCATTCTTTTTTTTTTATCAGGTGTCTGGGGTGCTGTGAGTGGCTTGTCACCAGTGGCAGGAATCTTCGTGGCTGCGGCATCTCTTGGTCTGTGGGTGGACTTCTACAGAATCCCCTCCTCAGCATTGCCCGTGTCTCCCAGTGACCGAGCGTGGGTGGGAGCCTGGTGGCTGGGCTACCTCCTTGCTGCCGTCTTGTACATGTTACCAGCGTTGCCTTTCTTTGGATTTCCCAAATTGATGAGACACTCCCGTACCTACGTGGACGGCAGGGAACTTGTCAATGGAGATGAAGGTGACCGAGAAAACGAGAGTAGGACACAGTTCCCCAAAAGAAAGACGCTAAGAGGTAATGACAACATTTTGTTTATTTTACAGTGACCAAACATGGTTAGGCCAAAAAAGTATCCGGTTTCTGGTATGGAGCTTGCCCAAAAAGTGGTGCGTGCGCATACCAGAAACCGGAGACTTTTTTTGGCCTTAATGATGCAGAAGCTTGCAGCTATGGTGTTCCCATGTTTGCACTGATTACAGCTTTGAACTCCTGATGATCCATGGCAAGTAAATAACCGTCCAAGCAAAATTAGTTGATTATGGACCATCCTCACTGTACACCATGGAAACTACATGTATACAATTAAATTAAAAATAAAATAAAAAAAACCCTCGAAACAACTGAATCCAAGGTTTTTTCTTTCTCAACACGCCCAGCATTTTATTTGGAAAAAACCCAGTAATTTTGTTGGAGACATAGTGATAACTAGTGGTCAAAATATTAAGCTCAGGGGCCATTCAGAATTTTCAGTGTTTTAAAATTTCGATCGTTTTATGGCACTAACAAGTTTGAGGTCGGCAATTTCGTCTTTAAAAATCTTGGTACGTCGGGTTACCGTACACACGATTGTCCTGGAAACAACAGTACCAAAGTACAGAAAGTCGTACGCAAGACCCCCCTAGCATTAGGCCTATGATTCCACGACGCCATTAGGCCTATGATTCCAAAATTTCTCACTGTGTCACACAGTGAAATCACTAAAAAGCGTCGTTGTATTGTGGACACATAAAAGCATTCAAGTCGCGTTCTTGCACACTTTGTGCAAGTTGACTGGATATCCTTGAGCCACTGCCCCTGCTTTGTATAACAAGTGCACATGAATGAACGATTCGACTTTTATTCAAAGAAATTTCTATGTACAGTCACCAGACTCTATTCAGTAAAGTCCCCGTCAAAACGAAAGTGAACAATCCACGTGCATAACGCACGGCTACACCATCGTACACTCTAAAAAATAGTTGCTCAATATTGGGTAAAATTACTACCTTTTCGAGAGTAAAAAGGGAACATGGTCGTCAACTTGTGTACTTTTTTTTACACAACAGCTAAAGTGCAGAAAAGTACCCATTTCAGTGTAACTTATACCCATAATTGTGTTACGTGTTTGCACAACAAATTGGGTAAAAAAGTTTACCCATGTGACGACCATGTTCCCTTTTTACTCAATTATTGGGTAAACTTTACCCAACCCTCCTTTTACCCAAGTGTTGTGTCAGTTTCTTACCCAGATATTGGGTTCTAATTTTTACCATGCACTGTTGGGTTCTAAATTTACCCATCACTTGGGTTGTTTTTGAATTAGTTGTTGTGTACCTTTGTTATTGATCCTTGCGGTTTTATTCAACTTTGAACTCTGTAATGTGGATTGCCTGCTAGAGACAGCACTCGCCAGGGATTTTCAATAACTGAGTCCTGGGTTGGAAAGTCAGTAAAATGAATAAGATGATATTCCCCAAATATGGTGCTGATGCATAAGAACTATTACGAGGAACGTGGGCTAAATGATGGGCAGGGGTGCTATAGAATTTCCCTCAATCAACTCATTCAAAAACAATTTCCCAAATGTCAGTCACTTAATCGTGTTTCTAGATCTGAGAACACTCACTATACGGTACATGAAACGTATGCATCATGTGCATGGAATCGTGGTTGGCAGAGCCGTGATGTCCAAGTTGCACATAAATGTCCAAAAAATAAGCATGTTACTTCTCTAATCTCCCTGATATTAATCCTCATACATCAGCATCCCATTTGGAGGAAACAACACTGAAATTCATTTCAATGACTTACCTGGAACAAAGAAATCACGTCATCAAAATCCCCAAATTGTTGAAGGTCTCACAAGCGGCGGCCATTTTGTACATGAGTGATGACGCGTGCACAATATTGGGTAAACGTTGTCACGTGCGTCAGTTTACCCCACACAGTGGTAACATTTTACTAATGTCATGGTAAATTCTACTCTTCAACGTGTACAATGAAATAATTGTTACACAGCCGTGGGGTAAATCCAGTTTCTTTAACCCATCACTTGGGTAATAACACCATGATTTGAACTCTTTGCCTGTGCTGCAGGGACTTGTAGTCAATGTTGGGTACTATTTTACCCTTTTCATGTGTAACACATTTGACACAAGTAGGAGGTACAAGCGAAATTTTCATTTTGCTCAATATTGGGCAGAAATGACACAATTTTTTTACACAACAGTTTTACACAACAAAATGAAAAAGTTTTCAACAAAATGAAAAAGTTTTTTTTTCAATGAAAGATGATGTCTCAAAACCGCCAAACTCACTGGTTTGACTGGAATCCTGCTGCTGCACAATTTTAACGTGTTTTTAGATGGGGTTATGATCGAGAATAAGCTTTATGTGGCCTCTCTGGACTCCCATATATTTGCACTAAGTTTAGTCAGACACCATTTGCAGTCATCAGCCGACATTTGAAGCAAAAAAGTCAGGTAAAAAAAAAATAAGCCGCGTCGCCGCACCACTTTTTGGCAAGCTACATACCAGAAACCGGAGACTTGTTTGCCCTAAGGGGCATAAGAACTCGCTTGCGTACACCCATGTTTGTTTTACTCGGTATAAAAATAACTTAACTTCAACTGTAAAAACTCCTTCAACCCCACATTTTTCCTTAAATGTGTCTCTTCATTCTGCGACAGATAACCCTAACCCGAAAATGCCTCTAAACCTGTTTTCCAGAGAGGGCGAAACGTATTGTGGACACGGCTTAGTCCACATAACGTCAACACAACCTGCATTATGTGGACATCTTTTTGTTCTGTAACACAAACTCAAACCTACGGGAATGAAGGTGCGCGCGTCATGCAACTTTTGACCCACGCACTAGAAAAATGGTGCCCTCTATGCAGATTCTTTTGATATCTATGCCTCCATGCTGGACCGAGTGTCAGTACGCGCTGGCTATTTTTAATGTTCGTTAGCTGAACTCGGTAGTCACTTTGTTTTACTTTCGGTTCCAATGACAACCTCGTTTCCATGGGTACGATCTTGCTGCACCATGTTGGTTCCCATAATATCTCGCGCGATCTTAAAGTTAGTGAAGGAATGCGCACGCGCCCATGGAGTCGAGGCTGCTCCAATGGTTTCAATGCTACTCCGTGGGCAGTGGGCGTGGTTTAAGTTTCTATTACGTCACACACACGAACCATACGGAGAGATCCGTGTGTACATGACCTACCTTGTGCACAGAGTTGCGCTTCCTCCTGTTCATGTTGTGCTGTAAGGCCAAAAAAATACTCGGTCTCTGGTCAGCGCATGCGTCGATTTTAATCATGCGCGTCGACCTTTTTTCCCCTTCAAATTAACACGGAAGCTACAACAGCGCCCTCTATTGTCGCGCCTCCACAAATGTTTGTACCAAGGAGCACCAAGGAATGGGGAAATTGCACCAAGGCAAATGATAAAGGGCACCAAGGCAAATTATGGAGGACACCAATGTATAATGAGGACACACCTTGTCTGTACAATACAAGCTTGAAAAAAAAAAGCCACCAAAAAAAAAAAAACCCGCGTCGCCGCATCAATTCCAGAACTTCGGTCTGACCAGAGACCGACTATTTTTGTGTGTGCCTTATACAGTAGCGGAATATTCAAACAACTCTGAGAACGATAAAGCTCATGTACTCAATAATATGTATTAATAAAAAGAGCATGTTCGGGCATAGAAAATGACAACTCGACCGAAGGATGTTTGGACCATACATGGGGCACGGTTGCACATCGCTGGATACCAATACCTGCGCGCATACATAAAGCATAACGGCGAACTCCGTCTTTGACCATTGTTTGACTAGAGGCGTTCCCGCGTTACTAGGTGTAAGTTACATCAAATATAAACCACTAGTCGACTAAAACTCCTCGCTCGAACTTGCTCATACATGAACTTCTGAAAAGCGTCACATGAACACCTCTAAGCAAATGAAATTTACCACCTGTAATACCATGCAACTTTTTCATCCGCCCACTTCTTTGACATATTATTTCGTGATAATAATATCCCCAAACAGGTACTTTGTTGACGTTGTGGAAGGTGTTGAAAAACCGTGACTGCATGCTGACGTGCCTGTCGCAAGCTGGGGCGGTCCTCATTGTGTATGGATATGGTCTCTTTGTTCCTAAGTACCTGGAGGTTCAGTTCGAGGTGGAAACCCGACTTGCCGACCTTCTGACAGGTACGAAGGCAACGTTTACAGACGCTTTTAGATCTTGGGAAACTATGGGGTTGTGGAAGGCCTCTTCACCAGTGGCGTAGCCACGGGGGGGGGGGGGGGGGTGGGCGTGGGGGGCGGGGGCGACAGCCCCCCCATGAAAACTTGTCGTCCCCCCCCCCCCCCACTGAGATTTTGAGTTTCTAAAAAATTATCACTGTGCTTCACCCAAAGTACTTACGTCCGAAATGCCGACTTTTTAGACCCACCTCCCCCGTACGCATGACATTTGAAGTGGTTCCAACCACCCTTCCCCTCTACGGATAGGCCCTACGCATTTCATATTTCTTTTTGATGTTTCAGACAACCCTTTTCCATAGCATCATAATGTCACAGTAAACCTGCTGTATAGTAGTATGATTCGCATGTCGCACCCAAGTCGGAAATATATGACAAAATGTAACGGCATGGTCTTTGATGTTAATGACCTTTGTAGGCGTTGGCTGGCGGTCATTCTAAATTTAATATTGATCTTATTTGTTACTGCTGAATTTGGTACATTAGTTAAGGTAGATTTTAAATATAGGTAATCGTGCTGTGTGTCCCTAAACCTGTGAGTAGCAACTCATATTGTATCGAAAGTCAAACATAACACAATAAACTTTGAGAGGTCTGGAAATTTATGAACCTGCCTTGTCTGTTGTTATAGGCCATCAGCTGAAACTCAAAAACCGGCTGTAAAATGAGTTTCGTTCCAGCAACACTGGGTCTACTTTTTTAATGCACATATGTGGGGTTCAGTACATCACAAACACTATGTCAAAAGTTCTCCAGCAAATATGCTGCAGTTTTTTTTTTACACTTCTTCAAACTTTGCCAATGTTATGTACATGTACATGTACATGTACATGTATGTATGCTAAAAACCCACATTTTCCGGTTTGAGGCCTTGCGTTGGCACTTCCAATTTCAAAACTACGCACGTACAGCACTATAGCTTGTCACATCCTACACTCTAGAAACTCCTGGGTCAGACTCAGTCTGCTCAGTCCTTTTCCGGGTCAAAAATTGACCCCTTTTGGAGTCATAAATGACCCCTTTGGAGTAAAAAAAAAGACATGTTTCTCGGTCATTTTGACTAAATGTGTATTTTTTTTACCCAGAAAAGGACTGAGCAAATTTGGATTCAGATTTTCCGGGTCAAAAATTGACCCCTTTTGGAGTCATAAATGACCCCTTTGGAGTAAAAAAAAGACATGTTTCTCGGTCATTTTGACTAAATGTGTATTTTTTTTACCCAGAAAAGGACTGAGCAAATTTGGATTCAGATTCTGGGTCAATCTGACCCAGGAGATTTTAGAGTTAAAAAATATCTTTTATGTACATTGGCAATTGGGTCACACAGAACATGACCTTTTGTTTTCTCATCTGGTAGATATCACCACAGTCCCTCTTCCAAAAAATATTTCACTGTAATCTAACTTATTTGGCAGCATATAACAATGCAATTATTTTGAAGGTTTATCATGCAGTGGTGGAACAAGCTCATCATTAATGAAAGTGAGGGGGTGCCCAAAATGAGGTGTCTTTAGAGTAAATAAATACCGGTACATGTAACCAGCAGAAGAAACAGGAAAGCAGACAAGACATGTCCCTTTAAACAAAGCAAACTAACGCATATTAAAAAAAAAAAAAAAAAAATGGGTGCTATGCCCCCCAAACCCTCTGGATCTGCTGTGGTGAACCAGGTACGTCACCTAAAGAACCTTCTAATTGTAAGAAAGACCACCCTTTTTTGGAATGAAACAGGCTTTAAATACAATTATAAATCAAAGGACCATCAGATAGAAGTCAGAGTCTGGTTTAATAATTTCAAAAATCAACCATTGTACATTTATTTGCTACCTAATCAAAACAGCCATCTTGGTTAGGAGAAAAGCCTGAAGATCAGTCTTTTGTCAAAGAAAATTTCAGCTTTTCATTTATTGATACATTGATTAGCACCGAAAAATGTTTGCATGTATATCAATAAAAAAGAAAACAAAACCGTAACTCATGCTATTTTGTATGCTTACACATTAAAGAGAGTGATTTGGCTTGTCATATGTGGCTAGTCTCACTGTTAAAATTCACAGAATTTGCCTTTTTTACTGGAACTAATTTTTAATAATTGAAAAGAATTAAAATGAATAAAACCAACACTAATGAACAGAAGGATACAATTATGTAGTTTTGAAATCTAGAGTTACTCATTATTTTCATTATAATGTCAAATGCTAACTAGTCGTGCTGATACAACTTCAAGTAAATGTTATCACTACATCAAAGTTCTCATCCAATCTTGTGCACCCTTTTTTACTGGGTTTTTCAAATAAGATCTATTTGTCATTGAAGACATTTTTCTTCATTGACTTAAGAGAATTTTTCTAAAAGGAAAGTAAAGTCCAAGAACCATTCGGTAAACAAGTGACGTACCCAACAGTCCAATAGCCAGGAATCTGTTATCATTTTGAATGGTATCTTTTGCAAGAAAATAAAATTTTCCTATGCATTTTTAGTTGACGCCATCCAAATCGATGCGGTTCTGTGCATTCACGGTGCATCGTGGTGACCACCAGCTTTGTTTTCGCATTGCGTTTTTATCGTTGTGTCACCCCAGTTTCCCTCAAAGAAATTAAAACCTAACCTTACCCTTAATTCAAGACAATTAAACCCAAACATGGATTTTTTGGTTCTTTTTTGGGGGCACATAGATACACAATCGACTTCATTATAATGACATGTAGGCCTACCTCCAACGGAAGTTCTGCTTGTTGTACTGTTGCAGCTTGTCCTTGAATAGAGGTTTTCATCGAAATCAAAATCCTGGTTGAGTTTGTGTGCAGCATGACACAGTTATGTAGATAGGCAATTAAAAGAAACTTGAACTTTGCCCGGAGCTTTTTCGATGAAGAAATCTGGGTCTCAGCTGAAGTGTCTGGTTTGCGTTTTCTCGGAGCACCGAGACGTTTACTATCTATAAAAACCGCCACGGGTGAGATCGGCCGGCCGGACTGCCTTGTTTACCATGTTTACATGCGCCGGTAGTGCATGATGTAGTAGTAGTACTGTAGGGTGCACTGAACTAATTCAAGCGAGAATTTCTACGCCAGCTGATTAGCATAAAAAGTGCCCCCACAATTTCTTTTGAAAACGGAGACCGTTTGGCTTTAAAAACGGTGGAATTGTTTAAATATACCCAAGGATCAACTCCCTGGTTTTGGGGCTTCCATCTGAGGGCAGGCTTGATAAAATCACGGATGGAAAAATGGGTCCTATTTGCCTGTGAAAGTGGAAGGGTGCCACTCTTCAAATGGCTACATTCAGGCTTGGGAACTATCACTTTTCGGGAGGTGATTTTATTTGGGTGTGAATATTTAAAAATGTAATTGGCTAATGTACGTAAAATTGAAAAGAAATGAAAAGATGAAATACAAGACAATAATTTAATTTTTGTTTCAGAAACCCCAGTGATGTTGGCTTGCATGTTACTTGGCCCTGAACTTTGTTGATTTTACACTGTTTTCAATGGGGCTTGAATTAGTACAGTGGACCCTGTACAGTACGATACAGTCATAGCAGATCCACTGCTCACACATCGTGGGTATATTCGGCGATGCCATTGTGAAATTCAGCCACTCTTTGGCACAGGAAATGAACTTACTATCACCGGACATCAGATCCTTCGCATTTCCCCCCTCAAACGTGACAGATTATGAGTGCAAACACTTCTTTTTTGTACCGGTCGATGTTTACGTTGTTGTTGACGCACTTTTGCCAATGGACGCCGCCATGTTTGTTAAAATGTCATGACCTGCGACCTCATATCTGGTGTCTAATTGGACAGTTCACGTCACGTGGTACGATGCGTCATACGCGGCGGAGTTTTTAACGTAGGCGCGGTACGTTTTTGAACGTTCACAATGGACAAATAGTTCGCTTTTTCGAGTCAAATTATCAAAAAACTGCTGGACGAAATGTGGAGAACTTTTGTAGTATCATTCTTTGGTAGTGTATTTCGGTCGAACTGTTAAAAAAATTTAGACCCACGATTGCTGGAGCGAAACGAACGAATTTTCCAGTCCAGCTGACGGCCTATTACCAAAACACAGCTCATTTTACAAGTACCCTACCATATGTCATGACATTACACTTTGCCTATCGAAAGCTAACAGAAATGTCCTGTAAAGAACATACAGTCGTCCAAAGCGATTTGGGTTTCTTTTCTATCATGCATGACCCCTTTAGTTTGTTATTACCGAAAATGAAATAACTATTGTGATATGAAGTTACATTACTCATGGTATATGAAACCCAGTAAGCAACTAACCACCTGTGTCGTCAGGGGCAGAGAAATATTGAGAATATATCAGGGAAATATTGAGAAACATACTTGGTTGAAAGATAGTAAGGGAACTTAACTCCCTGTGAAGGTATTCTTTCTGGCATGGGGTCATTTTGAAGACATCAACGAAAGAAGGCCTTTCAACGATGCGTCTTTAGAGGCATCGTTTGATATTTCCGTTAGTAGTTCGTTTGTTTTATTAAGCCCGGTTCATACTTCATGCGAATGCGAATGCGAAGCGAATTTGACGTCATGAAACATTGGCTGCGAAATTTGCCCGAGTTGAAATGTGTTCAACTTTTACGAATTCGCACTGCGAATAGTCTCCATGACGCCACAAATTCGTGTTCGCTTTCGCTTTCGCGTCGAGTATGAACCTAGCCTTGTTCAATGCGGTCTCTCGGCTTTTTGTCGAAGGGAGATAATCGGGCCCTGCACCCACAATCAACGCGGCTACGTGCGTGTACCGCCGACCCTTGTCCGTTCGAACGGTTCGGTACTAACACAACCAGCAAGCACACACACGTGAGTACGGACTGTACGCATGGTGTATTAAGGCAGTAAATGGTAGGCCTACTGTGTTCTGCGTGTGGGTGTACGTACGTACGTGTGGGGTACGCGCCGCGTGGCCTGTCGAACGACCGCCTTGTTGGGTCTGCAACTTCCGGGTTTAATGTCTTTCTTTACCTTTTCGTCCAGTTTTGGAAAAAAATGGGCGGGCTTCAGGATATGCGGATATGCCGTGATAATTATGTAGGTTCGTCTTGGACCAATCACATGAAACAACCTTCCCAATAGTATGATTAATTCATTTTTAAGCTGACCAATTGTAAGCTTCACAAAAATCAGGTGACGTCGCGCGGCATGCATAATGCATTAGCCATCATGGCGTCTTCCATGTCTTTTTAGCGAGAGCGAAATGTTCGTCACTTTTTCAACAATTTGACATTGATTCGAGTTTTTCGGCTCGTGTAATGAATCCATTTGAGTGGGCAACGATCGTCTAATGACAGCATTACCTGCATAATTCGTTGGTGCCTTCAATACTGCTTCGGACAGACTGGGACTGAACGACTTTCACCCACAGCAACGGGCCGCCATTGCAGCGTTTCTTCGCGGATGCGACGTGTTTGTTAGCCTATCGCGGGCTGACCAATGAGAATTCAGTATATACGCGGGGGTGGTACCTCATTACCGTAATAGGTTTTGCTGGGTCAACTCAAAACCATCAAGGCGTTGGGTTACGCGGACTAGCTCATGCATGTACATGTACATGTACATGTACTGTGTGTGCATGGCTGTTGTACGAGTACGTGTGTGTACGTGCGTACGTACGTACAAGCATAGCCTCTCGCTGTACAAGTTACTTTCTCACTAGCAGCGTACGGACATCGATATGTCACGCAATTATGCCTTGCCAAGTTGATTAGGGATTTTCTTATAGGCGATTTTTTTTATCGGCGAATCGATAAGCCCAACGCCTTGGTCAAGGCTAGTATGAACCGGGCTTCAGCACAGATATAGAACTTAAAATAACTAGATCGGACGCGCGTTCGAACGCGCCATTCACTGTGCACAAAACTTTTGGGTTCTTCATGGACGCGCTGCAAAGTCACGTGAATAGGGCCACGCGCAAAGGGCAGCTGCTAAATGTTGGACGAAAAATGTCGCCAACACCTGAATTCAGCTATTCGTTGAAGTTCTTAACAACAGGTTGACATTTTACAATTTTTGACATTTCACATTCCTTTGAAAATTTACACATGGGTTTGCACCTAGCCCCTGTGTCTTATCTGGGGCCAAATTGGCGACTGTGTTGAAGGTAATTGATTTGCAGCCAATAATTCTAATTTGTACCGAAAAGTAGCCACATTGTGCTCTAATATCTTTACAAAGGCAAATGTCAAAAGCATAGTTAAATGTCAACCCGTTTAATGAGATTTTTCCCTCCTCTTTCAAAATGTGCAATAAATATCAACCGCTACTTGCCTATCAGACAAAACTTAAACTTCTAGTTTTACCACATCAAAATGAAATAACAGAAAATAATTTGTAAATGAGCAACAATACAAACACGCACTCGAAGTATTACCTTGCTTTAATACTGCAAGCCTCAACAAGAACATTAAATTTGAAACGAATGGATGACTACAAAAACAAGTCTCTTGCCAGTAAACTTTTAGATAATAAACAATGAAAAATTACTCGTTAGCTAATAAATACACTGATGAAATGGCAGTTCCACATATCCATAGCCATTAATCAAGATGTCTAGAATATCATGGCTCATGAAAAAAAAAATACATTTGGTTGACACCATCCGCATATTCATGTGAAGGTCTAGCCTATGCAACTACCAGCAGGTGAGTATTGCTTCCCATAAATTTATGAAACGCTGGCCGTAAATAAGGCTTCAGAAAGCTGTTTTAGGAAGTAAAAGACCTACTACTTACATCGATCTAGGTAGTGTTTAAAAAAAGAAAAAAAAAGAAAAGGCTTTCGATGCATTTTGACGATTTTATTTCACGGACAAATCAACTAAAAGAAATACGTAATGAAGTTTCCTTTTTTTGTCGACAACGACAACAGTCTCACAGATTTTGAGGTAATCAAAGGACAGAATGAACCTTCATCTACAAAAATTATCGTGGACGTGATGTAAATATCTTAAGAAAGCCATGTAGGCGTACACCTGAAGTTTCCAACCACCTCCAGTTTTTACAACGCGAAAGATAAGGCAAAAAAAAAAAAAAAAAGGCGGTCTCTGGTCAGCGCGCGCGTCGATTTTAATCATGCGCGTCGATCTTTTTTTTTCTCCAAAATGTTCCGCAGTAGCTCCAACAGCGCCCTCTATTTCCGCACCTCCTCATTTTTTTTTTTACCAAAGAGCACCAAGGAATGAGAAATTGCACCAAGGCAAATGATCGAAAGCACCAAGGCAAATTATGGAGGACACCAATGTACACGAGGACACCAAAAAAGCAAAATAGTACCCACCTTGTCTGTACAATCCAAGCTTGAAGAAAGAAAGAAAAAAAAAAAAAAAAAAAAAAGCCGTGTGGCCGCGTTTATTCCGGAACTTTGGTCTGACCAGAGAACGAATATTTTTTTTGGCCTAATCGCCATTGTTTAAACGGTATGACCTTGTGACCCCAATAAAGATGTACGCCCACTGATTGGTCGAGCTTCAGATGGCCTGCTTAATATTCATAAGCATTCATTGCATCAGTTCGCGCGCGCGTGCTTTTCACAATTTTTTTAGGCAACGTACGTATACATGTACGTGAGCATTACAGTTTACACGCAAATCGATGAAATCTCGCAAAAGTCTTCAGTTTTCAACCGGCGATTCGGACCGATAATATAAAAGGCTCCTGCACGTGTCTAACATAAAAACAAAGCGTACACTATACTCTACCTACTGAAACTTGCCATTTCTTTTGGTCTTTTGTAAGAATCGAATGTACACCCAAAAACAATCGGCCCTCGCTTTTGTTGCTGTAAAGTATGATTTTTGTTTGACGCGCCGTAACAACACTTCAATTTTGTCAAAAGCAGTTATATTTTGTATCAAAATAAAGCACATGATTTCAACTTTTCACTAACATCTCCATCTTGGCCGATAGCGGTACATCCGAGTAGTTGTCGGTGTTTTTCTGTAATGTCGAATGCAGTGTCGTAAAATCTCGCGTAGGCTTTCGAGACCATGCGTGCGTGATCTCGGGACAAGAAACTGAGGTCAAACAGGGCTCTGCGCGTGACATGGCAATTTAAAACGTGTTTCAGCAACTTTTGATTTGAAATCGAGATCCTAGAATGTTGTTTTTCAAGAAATGTACAGCTGAAGCTGAGCTGAAACTTCATCATGTTAGTGGTTCATCACCCTTTTTTAATTTGAGCAAATTGCAAATGATGGACTTTACATTTAGCGGGCTCATTATTTACGGGTCAGTGCACACCCCGGTGTCATCACAAGGGCCCTGCTGGCCAGCATGATTAAGCAACTTTTGATTTGAAATCGAGATCATAGAATGTTGTTTTTCAAGAAAAATACAGCTGAAGCTCAGCTGAAACTTCATCATGTTAGTTGTTCATCACCCTTTTTTAATTTAAGCAAATTACAAATGATGGACTTTTCATTTAGCGCGCTCATTATTTACGGGTCAGTGCACACAGCCCGGTGTCACCACAAGCGCCCTGCTGGCCAGCAGTGCCCACAGTAGAGTCTCTGCAGAGCAAGAGCTTCATTAATATATAACTGCAAACATTAAATACACATTTTGTCTGAGTGAACCCGGCACATTCGGCCCACCCTGGAGCAAAGGTCACTCAGACTTGTTTAAACACAGTTACGAATGTGTTCATATACATTATGATCTTGTTCATTTTCTTAACCCTTCTTTTAGTTGCTTTTTATCGCTTCAAAAGAAACCTAAGGATAATACAGTAGTTGCAATATCTAGTCAACTTTTATCAAGTTTGTCTTCTTCTTTTTGTAATGTAATGTTAACTGTTTCAACGGAATGGACTTTATTTACATTTTAATGTTTTTATTGTAAGTATATTCCCGCAATTCGGCGTATGGCCTCGATAGAATATTAATAAACAATTCAATTCAAATCTTTAGCTGAAAAATGTCGCGGTTTACCGCGCGGTACGGCCCGTTTTATTCTGAATTTGCCCCTTATTTTGTACATACGTTCTTTAATGGTTCTGGAATAAATGACGTAATTAATTGAGCATTCATCTATCATGAGAAGTGGTGTCATGACACTTAACTTTTAAACACTTAAAAACATCAGCGTTTAAATGATAAACACGATGTTTAGCGGTTCTAAAAAGGACCGTTCACGTGCCGGACAATGTAATGGAAACTTTATAATTGTTTTCCTGAAAGTCAAGTTTCGGTTGTAAGCAGCCGCAAAACTCCAACTGTCATCACAGACTTTGTTTTTGATACATGGATACACGCATAACGAATCCGGCTCAAAAATGAGCCTGCGCGTTTTACTGCGTCTCTAGCCTCAAACGCGTTAAAATGCTCATAATCACTTGCAAAAAAAAAATCCAGTTTATAATGAGTTCGATAGTTAAATACTGGATTTCACAGTGCAGGTATCATGTTTCAAAAGTTCAAACGACGAAACCCCGTTTGTTTCCCAACATTTTAATTACTTATTTTCCTTCTATCCATCAACCATCAGGTTGTCTTCTAGCTCCTGCATACGCCATCGGTTACATGCTGGCTGGTTCCCTGGTCAAACGATTTAATATTCAATACCGAGGCCTAGTATCCCTCTCGTGCGTCGCACTGGCTCTCTGCGTCGCTGGCTTCACGGCGAATTTGTTCATTGGCTGCTCTAATAGGAATGTTGCCGGTGTCTTCACGCCAAACAAAGGACAAAGGTATGCTTGCCGACACAAAATCGTTTGGGTATAAAACTATGAGTGTTGTTTGCATGTGCACTATGGTCAGTGATCGACAAATTTAGTACGGTGTTGTCATGTCTACAAGTATTAAAAAGGTACACGATTCTTGTTTTTTTTCTTCAGCCACCTTGATTTAAGGGCGCCCTGCAACTCGGACTGCGCATGCTCTTTGTCTGTGTACTCACCTGTATGCGATGGCCATGGAACCACCTATTTCTCAGCGTGTCACGCAGGATGTAAACTCGTCACTGAGCAGGTGCGTATGCGTCACAACCTCGGTCCCATGGTGTCGAGCGGCACGCTTCCCTTATTTGTTCTCGTACACTGGTATTGGATCATTGCCTGTTCGAAAATCGTGCACATGTAGTTTAGGTACATAGTCTAGTGCCTGCCCATTCTTTGCACGATACATGATATAAATCCATTACTTGCTATTGCGGTATCAAATAAGAATATAGGAAGTACGTTTCCCATCCAGGGGTTACATTGGAAACGAGGTTGAAAACAAAGTAAGCAAGGGAAAACAAAGTAAGCCCGGGGCGACGTTGCGTAAGCTTTGTTGACATGTGAGCTTTCCTATGGAAGCGCGGTGGGGACGAAAAATAAAAAAAGAACATATGTAAACAAAGCGTGACGTCATTATGTCTTAGGTCTGTTACACCCCAACTGTGGCAATTGTGCCAACTATGGCTCATACATAGATGGGTGCTCCCAACTATAGTTTGGCAAATGTTATACATGCCTAACTGTATGGTCAAACTATAGTATACAACTATAACATGGTTTGAGGGTGGACAGTCAATATTCGCTCCCCGAGGTAATGGACGTTGACAAAGTTCCACGATTGCTTTGTAAAGCGCATGCGTAGTACGACTGTCTACTACGCGTGCGTATTTACCCTGTGCGTGAATCCTCGCGCGCGCGCTTGGTAAATAGCAAAAATAACATCTAGAACGTGATGGTGAATTGACCGGTGACAGTTCGGCCATGAATATGTATGAGGTATAGTAATTAGGATTACCCAACTGTTGATGAGCCATAGTTGGTGCACGCAGTGGCACAGTTCGGGTGTAACAGGTCTATTTGATGAATACGCTAGCTGTTGTGGATAAAAAATAAGTTGCCGGCGTCACTTATAATTCGCTGATAAATTTCATTGATTTTTTAAAAACCACTTTTGGATACGCCAAAGCAAGGATTTACGTTCATGACTGTCATTAATCGAATTCCCATTCACCCGAAGGAATATGGAGATTGTTCATGCTCAGCCGCTGGACCAACCAACACAACTATGGACCCCCACACATCTGGCACACTTCTGACCGTTGAGGGCGCTTGTGACAGTCACTGCATGTCCAGTGCACTATACCTGGCTGTGCTGACCACTGTTTTCTTGCTTGCTCAATTTGCTCAGCTCATGCGTTTGAATGTCGTCATTCGGTAACTATTTTCCACTTGCTGTAGGTGGGCGCGGACGTCCGGGGATTTTTTTTACATTGGCTCATGTACGTAGCTCCCAGACCGTTATTTTTTTGAAACTCAATAATATTGTTCTTGAGTCTGGAGTGATGAATGGTTTAATACAACCGATGAAAACTGCAGTGCAAATGAATAGATGTTTTCATCAGATGACGTCAGCGCGCCCACCTATAACTTTCTACTTCTTTAAGCGAAAGCTCATCAGGCAGGGCTCCTTTCGAATTGTTTTGTTCAAATTTCTTATCCAATAATTTAGCAAAGGGAAGCCTTAATGCAGATCCATTTCGTGTTCTTTTTAGCTGACCTTTTTAATCCGTTAACGTTTTTTGACTTTTCCTCAAAAATGCGGAAAAGCCTTTCTAGTTCTGATTTTCTTTCTCCTACTTCTTCTTCTTCTACTTCTTATTCTCCTTCTTCTACTTCTTATTCTCCTTCTTCTACTCCTTCTACTTCTACTACTTCTACATAATACCGTCTTCTTTTTGTTCTATCCCAAATCCCATAGACTTTATGAGTTTTGTAACATCAACTTTGGGCATTCATTTTTGCCATACATCACTCAAACTTACTATAGGGATAGTCCCTATAGCAAAGTTGTGTCCCAAAGATTGACGTCATGATGACGTCATCGTATGTAATGTGACGTCATCTTAAAGGTGCATTTTTCAATGGCCTAAATCTACAGAACTACAAGGCCGTTTGGGTTCAAACTTGGGGTGTCTGTACACATGCTTGGATGTGTTATAGATGAAAATTGAAGTGAGTCATAATGACGTCAACATATGATTTTTATGGATTTTTGAAGTTCTGAAGGTTATCGCCACATCTCATGAACGCAAAATGATAAATTCAAATTCCTTTTTGTGAAGGGTTTGTAATGTCATATATATTCGCACAAAAATGTGACGTCAGGATGACGTCATCAAAAATGCAATTTTTAAAATCACACAAGGAAAAATCCGATCGTCTTGAAACTTGGTGGGCAGGTAGATACTGTTAGTAGTACGCAACAGCTGAAGTGACGTTATGATGACGTCTTCACCTGATTATTTTATATTAATTTTTAACTTTTTACGTTTCCTTCTTATAGCAAAAGGTGACATAAAATGCGCTCAGATTGACTTCAAATTAAGCACAGACATAGTCCCGAAGGTTGTGTTGGCCCTAGACAAGTGATGTCATGTGACGTCACCCTAAAGGTCTATATTTAGTTTTGTTATATATAGAGAACTGTTTGTCCGATTTTGGTTGGGACCTGATGGTATGTACACAAACAGGGACTGTTACAGACCAAAATATGAGTGACGCCATGATGACGTCATCTTGGGTGATGAGACGTCATCTTAAAGGTTGATATTTTAAAGTCCAATATCTGGAGAACTTCAATGAAAGTTAAATAAGTCATATGGAACTATGTTCTTGCATATAATTTACCGGATTGCATAAGGCAGAAAGCAAAACATAAATTCATAAAAAAAACTATAATGCTGAAAGCCCTATGCTCTGTTCGTTGAACAGACAGAGCTCTAGTTTTTCTTTTTTCCTCTTCCTTTTTCAGACTCCTCTCCATAGGTTTTGTACACGTAATTTCTTCTGCCAATACACTTTGGCACTTTTGTCTATCCAATCGACTTAAGACTGGGCATACAGCTTAGACCACCACCTAAAGGTGGTCCTAGAAGATGACGTCATCAGTCAAGTTACGTCACATTAAAGGTGTCTTTTTTTCTCCATAAGGTTTGTACACGTTTTTCTTCAACCAGTGCACTTTGGCACTTTCGTAAGTCTAATCGACCTCAGACGTCGTACCCACATAGGGCACATACATCCACAATGATTTGTGTCATCATGACGTCAATACATCACAATAAAGTGCATTTTTCAAAGCCTAATTTTTAAAGTACTAATCCGATTTGGTTGAATCTCATTATAGGTACTAACATAGTGCCATGTTATGGATGAACATTTAAGTGACACCATTAAGATGTCATCTCAACTACTATGACGTCACATTAAATTGGCACTGTGCTAAGGCCTGTATCTAAAGAACTACATGTTCGATTTGGTTGTAACTTGATATGTACATATACCGGGATGTCCCAAACAGACTGTGTTTGGCCACAAACACATTTCTAGGTATACACCGAAACAGCTCTTTTGCGTTAAGATTTTGTTTTTCCCTCTTTTTTCAATCTTGCTCTCTTATTTTGTACACGTTTTTCTTCAACAAGTACACTTTTACACTTTCATAAATCTGATCGACCTCAGACTTGGCACATACAAAGACAATCATCCACCGATGGTTCTAGCAGATTTCCGTCATCATATCGTCATCAAGTGTCAGGTTACGTTACAATACGCGGTTACGTTACGCGTTTTTCTTTAACCAGTACACTAAGACACTTTCTTAAATTTGATCAACTGGGACTTAGCATATATACTTAGGCAATTATCTACAGATAGTCCTATAACATTTTTGTAATCATGACGTCATCAGGTGTCAAGTTACATAATATTAAATGTGCATATCTTAAAGCCTTATATCTTCGGAAGAGCCAGTCCGATTGGATTGAAAATGTGTGGGTATATATAGACAGGGATGTGTTAAAGATGAACATTTAAATGACGTCATGATGACGTCATTACAAGTCATGTAACGTCATGTTAGAGCTGTATTTTTTTAATTTCTGTATGAACAGTACCATAGGTCCAATTTCGTTGTAACTTGATATGTACCTATATCGGGATGTATTATAGATCAAAAAGTCAAGTGACGACAGCATGACGTCATTTCATGTTACATTACGTCACATTAAAGGGGCATTCCCTAAGGCCTTTATCTATTGAACTATCGATTACAACTATTTGGTTGTAACTTGGTAAGATGGTAGGAACTGAGACCGGGATGGCTTACATATGAAAAATCGAAGTGACGCCATGATGACGTCATCACAGTCATATGACATCACATTTAAGGGACATTTTGAAACCTGTATGTGAACGCTGACACATTCACACTGATGTACGTCATATGTATTATCAATGAAATGGGAGGTCGTCACTTCGTCATTATATGTCACGTACATTTCAAACATCCGAAACCGCTTTTGTTTGTCTACAAACCCATTTCTAGTTTATTCCTTATTTTTTTTTGTTTAGATGCGTTTCATCAGAAGATAGACCGGTGGCTCTGGGAATCCTAAATGTTGCAGGTCTGATCGGTGAGTATAAAAACATATTATTTTGTTTTGATTAAATGGTTTATTAATATAATTCTTTTTTAAATAAAAACGCATTCTCTTGTCAAGTAGAGTTTCTTCAAAAGTTATCTTGTTTGTGAGAGGGAATAATCGAACCACTCCAACCAGCTTAGATTTTGAATAAGGAGGAAGCGCGGCAGCTCAAAGCGGACGCCATTGCCTGATGCTGGCATGATTAAACCTTTGATCAATACGCTACGTTTATCAAATAAACGGACAGTACCTAAACTTAACACCCTTGCAAACAGTTTGTTAGGTCACACTCTACGGTTGGGCTTACTAGTTACTACACTGGGTATACATCATTTCCCTTATAGCCCCAGTGTGGTGCCCGCTCGGAGCATCATTTTCTAGCTTATTTCGCTCCACTACAGGAGAACAATCTTTTCACCAATTTTCCATCTCGAACTATCCTGAGCTGTCTGTTGCCATGCAATGCCACTATGTGTTGTTAGTCCATCCCTCTATCTTCTGTTTTGTCTCCCTCCTTTCCTGGTTTGGTTTCTTTGAGTCCAATTGGTGGTTTTGCATGTCCACCGGTTGTCACACCTCCTTGCCAGGTGACCCGCCCACCTCCACTTCTTTGATTTTATGGTCTTAATAATATCCTGGACTCTTGATTTCTTTCTCAGATTCTCTTTTGTCACCCGGCCTGTCCTTCTTTATTTTCCTATACTTCCTCCAGTAGGGCATCTAGACTTTAATCAGTGCGCATCGGTCTCCTACATTATTGCAAATATGCAATTCAGTGCCTGTGCTGCGGTTGCGTCCAGATCCCTTATAAGAGCTGGGTCTTCCTTTCGGGTTTGGATCCAGCCCATCATGAGCTGGCAAGCTGCCAGAGAAATCTTTGGCATCCTTTTCCCTAACTCTTTGAGCAGAGTTGGTCGCATTTGGGTCTTGGGCATTGCGACCTCTCATTCGTCTTGTGTCCATCAATGGTATAAAAGGTAGTATAGCCTTCTCACACCGCGCTGGTAGGGCGTGTTGTGGAGCTACACATAACCATATCTTGGTCCTGGTTGGCTCTTGATTTCTTACTGATGGCCTTTGTAGTCATCTTGGTTTAATTCTGACAGAGGTCCATTTGCTCCCCTCCACACGGGCGTCGCTACAGAGGAGAGAGAGAGAGAGAGAGAGAGGGGGGGGGGTGTCACACTCCACATTAGTCAGTTTTGTCGGTAAAATCATGGTGCTGTCGGTTGACAGCTACAGCTGTGCAAAACACAAGCACATGTTCGCTCCGATCGCAGGCAGTTACGACTTGAGCTGATTCTTAGTGACGACTAAAAATCGTGGATCAAGCTAAAGATGGAAAACATCGAAAGAGAGTCAAACTACAGTTTTGATGTGATGTCTGTGATGTAATAAACTTTGACGACCCACCCGCATCTCCCTTAACATGCGCACATTCCAATCAAAAAGTCAAGGGAAAGTGACCAGGAAATGCCTAAGATTGCACCACAGAGCATCTAGAATCCAAAAAAATCCCGGGGGCCTAAGCGGTCCCAGAACCCCTCGCCTTCAGGGCCTGGCACTCTGCGCTCTCATAATAAAAAGTTCAACTTTAGGATTTTAAAGAACCCCCCTCCCCCAGTCTGGGAACAGGGGACGGGCCTGAACAAGGTATGCTCACACGTACTGAGCATGTACACGCAGTTTTGCGACAAGCAAATGTCCAAAACTATTCAATGGGATAGGGCCAAATTTTGACGATTTACTTTTGAAGTTGAAATTATCCCACTGAAAAAAAAAATTAAATCAATTCAAAGTAATCAACTTAAATAACCTTTCATATATTTGAGGAGGAAAGTGGAAATGGAGTTAAAGGGATCATTTTGGACGGAAATTATCGATTTCACTCATTTTGCGTGACGGTCCGTCGGCAAATGTCATAATGGCACCCATTCCCAATGGACTAGCGACGCCCATGCCCCTCCAACCCAGAGAATTAATAACCCTTGTCTCCAACCAAGGGTGGTGAGTGCTTGATTGGTCTGGTGCAGGCATCTAAGCTTGGCTAACATAGGTGTTAAATGCAGTCATGATGCCTGACTTAAACAAGGGTCCAGAGGGGACCGAAGGAGAAAATGAAACGGATAGAATATAGCAAAAGACAGAACACCATGCCACAACCCAAAGTTAAGTATACGCCCTTCCCGTCACCAGGGGATCTGTGTATATGTATCCCTGATGACATCAGTGATATGTCTTGTCCTTTCCAGGGGTCAGGCGCCTCTAACCTTACCTAAGCTTACAGGACGAGTTCTTAACTGATCTGACAAGGCGTTCCTAGAAAGGGATGGGGAGGAAGGGAGGGAGAGGTGGATGATAGAAAGGAAGAAGAACTGCAAAGTAAAGGAAAGGGAAGACAGTTGAGGAAGTAGAGGACGCTTAAACCCTCACTCTGGTGCCGGTGTTGACCAGCCTTTCACCACCCAGCCTCGCACAACATCATTGTGTGGTGCAAGAATACGAGTTGTCAAACCGTAACGAGGGCTCTTATTCGATTTTAGATGTAAAAATGTTTCGCCAGCTGATTCAATAACGATTTTTATTTGTAACCCCATGTTTGTTTTAGCTACTCTCCCGGCTAGTTATGTGTTTGGCGCCCTCATCGACTCCGCCTGCGTGGTATGGCAACAAACGTGCTACGGCCAAGGAGCGTGCCTTCTTTACGACACGGTCTGGTACCGTTTCACCTTCAACGGCGTGGCACTGGGAGTTGGGATCCTATGTCTCGGCTCCATGCTCATTGTATGGAAGTTTCCTTCGTACACAGATAAAGAGACCTATGCTGTCGTGAAAGAGGAGGACGATAGCATCTGAGTGGAAATCTCGCAAGGAACCTAAATTTTAAAAAGGAGATATCTTGGCAAACGGAAACACTTTCAATCCATCCTCTTATTCTGGCTTTGTTGATTGGCTCTAAACCCGACTTTTTAAATCGAGCTATATTCAATCTTTCATTCACATTATTATTGGGAACTATTAAAACAACTATTTCTGTATCTTTTTTTCAAATGATTCAATCCTAAATTAAGGTTTAAGATGACTTTTACACAATCCTCCATAATATCAGAATTGTTTAATTTTTGTTTGATTTAGACAATGACGCAAATGAATATTCTGTTCTTATTTCATAGTTTAATCGAATCAAAAATGAAGCAAAATGTATCATCTCTATGTGTGATACATAACCCTTCTTTTGACTAGGTCCCCATGCATGATGCTATGAAGGCGACTTTGATGGTGATTGTTGAACTTACTGCAATTTCAGTGGGCGGCAGATCTATAATTTGTCAAGGGGAACCCAAATAACTTCGCACAGTTTCGGCAAAAAGATTTGTTGAAAACGATGTTCATTTAGCCTACAACTGAAGCGCCATGGGGCAGTCCGTGCACACATTGTCAACGAAAAACTCCGGGGTACGGTACGTAAAAACCCCTGTATTGCAAGTGAAACTTGGTGGCGCTGTTCTGTATATATCGATACTACATTGCTGAATTTTATATATAAATATATTACGCGTATGCATTATTAATCACCCGTAAAAGGTAATCTAAATATTGAGTTGTTGAGGAGATCATTCAGTGACGTATCCAGAGCGGGGGGGGGGGGGGGGGGGGGGGGGGGGGGGGTCGGGGTCATTAGAATGTCCCCCCCCCCACCCCGCTTTTGGATTTTACGGAGGCCAAATTTCCGGGGAAAAAAGGTCTACATTTGGGCGCGGATGTGCGGTTGCCCCCCGGCCCCCCCCCCCCCCCCCCCCACATGCAAAGCTGGATAC
The DNA here is from genome assembly GCF_015706575.1 of Patiria miniata. Classification (NCBI taxonomy): domain Eukaryota; kingdom Metazoa; phylum Echinodermata; class Asteroidea; order Valvatida; family Asterinidae; genus Patiria; species Patiria miniata. Next base: position 13,970,738 of record NW_024037058.1, on the reverse strand, counting down.
GCTACTGAGAACATTGCTCATTAGATTGCACAGTGCTTTTTTTCATAAGATTTTCATTGCTAGTGCCGCAGTTTGACTAAGCACCATTGATTTAAGATATGCTTAAAAGCCATTTTGTAGATCAATAGTTCAGCGCTGTCAAAAAATCCGGGCTCCTTTTCGATTCCTAAAGCAAACTTTACCGTTTACTGTTCCATTATAAAAATAATTCTGCGGTATTTTAATAAATATTCTGTACAGCTAAGGAATATTCTTAACTTTGTCGATCTTGGTCATAGGAGTCCAGTGAGTATAGGGAGTACGCCAACCTCCACTGTGAATTTTTAATGTATCCTATTGCCAATGTTCGTATCTTTATTTTATAATGCGTACATAAAGTATCCTATCTCATCGACAGTAATATTCTTTTGCTATAAGTTAATTTGTGTTGAGATAGTGTGTGACGTAGAGCTATACTTCAAGTATCTATAAGTAATCGAATACAATGAATTTCACGACATAAGGGTTTTGGTTTTCGTTGTCACACAGTCTAGCATAATTATTTTCATAGGCTACTTTATTGGTACTTTTTGTTTTGTCAAGTTGACACACCCAAGGTCACAGGAAATTGTAGGTTCTGTTTGAGCTGAATTTAGACTTGGGCTCCCAGACTTGTTTCGATTGTCAGTTCGGTCGGTCTTTATACATTAAAAATACAGCGGGAACAGCAACCTCATGCGGCCACTATTTATTGAATCATTTGGATCCGATCGAACGCCTTGTCCAATCGTCAGCAAAAGCCCATGTTTTTCTTTAAACCACTTTTTTGTGCATTGGTGCAGTGTGTAATATGAGAAATCGACACACAATGTGTGTATGTATTATGTACAGTACAAGGTCTTGCCAAACCGCTCTCTAACAATTATACAAGTTTTCACGCAACGATCGATACCAATAAGAAAACGACTTCTAAGGTCAGCTTAGGCTATTTAGCATAATGAGCACCACCCCAAAACCTCACATGGACGATTGGACCAAGGCGTCAGTCTAGCTCCAAATGATTCGCATATAGATAGTGGCCGTGTTAGGTTGCTGTTCGCTGTATTTTGTACACGCACTGCAAAGCCATCAGTCAGCTCAGTCAGCGCCCGAGACCTAGATACAGGGCGGACGAATGACGAACGCCTTGACTAAGGCTAGTATCACTGAGAATAACATTTTTTGCACTTTGTGCACGACGTTAGTGTGATGGTGATGCCAGAGGGCGCAGGTTGTTTATGTCCGACATTTTACGTTATACATGTACTTGTAATTAGTGACTAAAAATGTTGCCTAATAACCCTCATGTACATGAACTATCAGTGTCACAAGTTTTAACTTGGGTAATGGCGGGGGGGGGGGGGATTTGGCCCGCTTCAAGGCCCGGGATTTGTTTTGTTTTTTGGATCCTGAATGCTGAGCGAAGACAACTTCTGACCACTTTAACCAATTTATTTTAAGGAAAAGATAGTGATGTACGCAGTGCCTGCCTTTATTGTGTTTTTTTTTTTTGGGGGGGGGGGCGTTGACACCCCAGGGTTCCGCCCTGGCAAACTTGGTGGTAAGGGATTAAGTATTACCAATATTCTATTTGTATTTTTTCCTTGTCATTTTACACCAAATAAGTAATTTTGAATTACAGCAAGACTTGTGGGGTTGATGAGTCCTTTGTATTACTGTGTAACTCTTCAGTATACATTTTGAAACTTTAATCACAAAACTCGACCGTGCTTGCGACACCATCACGGTGTCTTTGTCAACTGGTGTTGTTGAGGCCCTATCACGTGACCCGTCACGTGACCAAGCTTGGTCGCACGACAGGAGGCAGTCGTACACGTGGGCCAACTCGTACCCTCCATCTCTGTTCATATGGGGGTGGTGTCTGCGGATTACCACGGCCTCGCGGATTTTGCGTTTCCAGAGGTCGTCCTCCCTGGCGATGATCTTGACATTGTCCACGGAGATGCTAGAGATTGAGGGTACGAGCTGGCCCACGTGTACGACTGCCTCCTGTTGTGCGACCAAGCTTGGTCACGTAACGGGTCACGTGAGGGCCTCAACAACACCAATTGACAAAGACACCGTGATGGTGTCGCAAGCTCCAGACGCGAGTTTCGTGATTAAAGTCTCAAAAAGGTATCTTTTGTTTTATTGATATAATAATGGGACAGGAAACGAACTTCCATGCTCGTCTTCAATCAGTATAACTTTTAAAATATTAATCAATGAAATTATTATTATGAAAGAACTTTGTTTGCTTGTTTGCTCGAGCATTGCTATCTGCTTCCCACATGAGATGTCAATTTGTCCAATAATGCTGTGACTGTTGGCATATATTAAAAGAAGCTTCATACTTATTCATTTTTAACTCTCAGTTGTGTACTTTTTTTTTAAGAACTGCATAATCTCTTAAAAATGAATATTGAGCATGTTATAGTTACATGCACTAGTAACCACAAATGTAATCAAGCACTCCAAAAAACATTTGAGCGGAAAACAATATTCCATTCCACTGCTACATTTCTTTAGCGAGAACAAAGAGGCGCGTTCGTTATAGTGTATGCCTCTCGAGGGAGCAGGCACTCCCCCACACCCCAAAAGGGTATCTAGCTGTGCCCCGCCCCTTTATTCATGGAATGGTACCTAAGACTACAAAAATAATTCCTACATGTTTAACCTCCGGCACGGAATGGTCTGTCAGCATTTTTTCCCTGCTTGTGATTTAACCTTCCTTTGATTGTGCCCGTCTAGAAATAATTCTTGTGACGCCTGTGTGAATGGAGTACCCAGATGCGAGATTCGTGGGGAGAGATGCAAGATGCGAGATGCGAGATGTCACCATAGTCTCAAGGGTGTAATTAGATCAATATGATTTGCGGCACTAGAGGGCAGCAAACAACTTTAACAGTTATTGCTACTAGAAAGATAAAAAAAAACGAACCAACCGAACGACGTTTTATTAAAACATCTTCAATTACAACATAAAGAAAAAACCTTACAGTGGTGCAACGTATACAGAATAATGACAACTAAATAAAGAATTTTGGATGTTGACATAAATATTGAGAAACAGGGACATCAACGAAACAATCGTTAAGACTTTTGACGGTCAAACAGATGTTTATCCATGGAGGGTGTCTTAAAACACTTTTGTGGTTGAAAGTTAATGAATTACATCTTTAGACTCTCCATATGTGTATCAATACCCCTTTAATGTGACATCAAATGACGTCACTTAAATGTCCACGCATAACAGATGCCTGTCTATGTAAATGAAAAGTTTTAACCCAATACGGACTTGAACTTCAGAAGAAAGAAATGAGTCTGACATGCACTTTTGATGTGACGTCACGTTACACACAATGACGTTATCGCGCCATTAATCTTCGGTGATCATCTGTGGATCGGACGTTCATCAGATTTACAAAAGTGCCAAAATATATTGGTGCAATTAAAACGTGTAAAAACCCTATCAAGAAAAAAACACCACCTTTAATGTCTCGTAACTTGACAATTGACGACGATCGTCTTCGGGGCCATGTGCGGGTGGTGCATGAAGTCTGAAGTCGATCAGATCTACGAAAGTGCGAAAGTGTACTGTAAAAAGGTAAGGTAAAAAGTGTACAAATCAAATGGAGACAAGTCTGGAAAGGAAGAAGAGAAAGACAAATGTAAATAATAACGGAAACATATCTGTTTAGCAGAAGCCAATTTCTAAACGAAAACAAGAGCTGTGTGGGTTACTACCGAAACAGCTTTAAAAATCTTAACGATAGCTGTTTCGTCATCGGCCGAAACAACTAAAGCACACACTTCCAAAATCCTTTTTCTAAATACTGCTGAGACTTCAATTCACGGCAACGCCTGCTAGCTCGTCCATTACAAGATGAATTATTCGCTCAAAATACTAGCTCAAAATTTGATTACAGGTCAATGGGAAATCAAATCACTTTGAAAGGTACAGGCTATCGAATCGAAGTGTTGCAACTTCCACCATTGTGTAGATTGTGCAGACGCAATCACAAAGTAGGTGAACGTCTTTGTGATAAATTAAGTAGAGTGGAGCGTAAACATAATTTTTGGGTCAGTTGTTCGTCGATACTTGTAAGTCAAATGCAAGCTTTTGAGACAGACGTCCACACTGTTGAAAGCCTTGGGATTGGACGTTCTGTTGGGTCAGATTACTGTCAAAAGACCGATTCCCTAGAGACCACATGTTCTCAGTAAAATTTAAAGTTGAGTGGCTTGCAAAGCACCGAGTAAAATTGCACGGCCAAAGAGGCGGACTAGAGACCCTGGCGTTTGGTTGACTTAAAACGAACATAATGAACTCAAAATAATCATAGTTGCCAAAGGAAAATGTCTTCGGTCAATCGCCAAGAAATCATGACGGACATCGGAAATAGCACGAAAGACGAGTGGCATTTGAAAAATTCGTCTACTAGCCCTGCACTGGTGGCAGTCAACACAATCATCGCCTGCCTGGCTGTACTCGGTAACGGCATGGTCATCACCGTTATGCTGCTGAAGCGACGAGTGTTCAGCTCCTTCACAAATCGTCTCATACTGCACCAGTCCATCATTGACTCCATTGCTGGAGTCCTGTTTCTCGTCCGTGTCGTTTACACGAGTCAACGCATCACAATATCCGTCTGGGGTGACATTATAGACCATTTTGTTTGTCGTGTTTTGTATTCAGACTTCTTCTTTTGGTTCATCAGCGTGACGTCAACGTATAACATTGTCACAATATCACTGGAGCGGTTTATGGCGACTTGCCACCCGGTGAAGCATCGCAACACTTGGACCTCAGCCAAGCTGAAGTTTACCGTGGGAATTGCCTGGGCTATTGGATTTATATATAGCTCTCATTTTATGCTTTTAGTTGAACCTCATCACGGGAGTTGTCGACATACAGATCTGAAAACCGGTTTACAGGTTCTTCAAGTTTCGACAATGATAGTTATCGAATACTTCGTTCCATTTACAATTTTGTTCTTTACATACAGCAAGATAGTCATCAAGCTCACCAAGATATCTTCAAATGGAGTGGAGAGTCCTCGGGGTGGAATGAGTAAAGCTAAACAGAATGTGCTTGTTACAACGATGTTGATAGGCATGATGTTTTTAGTGTGCTGGACACCATCAGAAGTCGGGTACATTTATCAGCAGTTTTCGGGAAATGTTAACGCTTTGTTGTACGTATTGTTTTCCAGCCTGGTGGCCTGCAACATGTTCGTCAACCCGGTCATTTACTGCTTCAAGTACGATAAATTTCGCTCAGAGTTACGAAACCTCGTACTCAAGAGATGTCGTAGAAACCGAGTGGAGAATGGGAAGGCCTTTTCAATTCAAGCTGCTGCCTTAAGAATGCGCCAAACTGAATCAAATCATTAATTTGTTAACTTTATTCCACTTTCCCACAGTGAATCTTGAAAAGTAAACCCAATTTTATCGGATTCGGCTCCGTTTTCCTGCACTATACATTGGTTTTAATTTATATCTGCACCCTATTGAAAATTCACAAGACTTCGTTGAGCTTTGTCTCAATCTTTTGCAGAATGAAAGTTTGTTTTCAAACTATTTAATTTGGTTGGTAAAATGGCCCCGAATGCATGTATCATTAAAATCTGAAAATTTACCATGACAGCATCAATGGTATTGTCGTGGTCAACACTTGTGATCCGTTAAAGTAATCTTAGGCTACAGTAGAGTATAACTTTGGAATGATTCAGAGACTCCTTGAGTTGACTGATATTGACGGTTGGATGGGTCGTTGTTGCATGCGGACGTATCAATTGGACCATAGTTTTCATATGAAGCTGCCCATATTCTAAAGTCTGAGCCTGGAATTAGATTCCTTCATGAGAAGCCCACAGATTCATGTGGCACTTTTTGATATAAGCCAAGTGCTAACCTTTTGAACAATTCGTCGTGTTTTTTCCATACTGGCGAACAGGTAACACCGCGTTTTTCCATACCGGCGAACAGGTATTACAATTGTGCTACCTGTTTCCACTATGGAAAAAAACCGAATTTATATATTTTTTCTCCCTCAAATTAAAAAACACTTTGATAGAGAGACGCCATTTACTGCAGTAAAAGGCCGAGGGTAAAGTTTTATTCAGATTCATTATTCAGATATCCATGTACCAAAAACAAAGGATCAAACGTTCGGGTATAATTTTCAGTTGCTTGTTACTCAAATTTAATTTTAGTTTATAAATTCCGTTTACAGTGTTAAAGACTCGTAACGGCGATCTTGTTGAAATCATAAACGCATGGGTTTAGGTTACAAACGCGTCAAGCACTGTAGTAATTTAATGGGCCTTATTCACGAGTCGGCCATATTGAATTGAAAGTTAGGAATAATGAAAGCAAGTTAATGTACAGTAAATTCCAGTTGGGCTTCAATGAATAATTTCACATATGTTATTAAACATTCCCTAATGTTTAAAGCCATATTTGAAAACAAAATGACAGGAAAATAACGCTGCATTGTGCCTGCATAAAAAGTCTGGAGCCATCCCGTTTCAACAGTTAACAATTAATGAAATACATTCAGGGAACTCGACAAAAATTGCCATCTCGTGAATAAGGCCAATATGGCTCTATGATTAGACCTTGCCTATTGCGCACGTTGGAACAAACACGTGCGCCTCTCCAATGGCACACTGAATATCCGGTTCGTTAGTGTGACGTCACTTCAGTTTAAACCACGCCAACTGGCCATTAAGTAGCATTGGAACCATTGGAACCGGAAGTTAACGCAACTTAGCGTGTTTACCCAATGGGCGCTAGTAATCAGTGGTGCGCGCGTGTAATATGACGTTTTACTAACGAACCGGATTCCGTACGTGCGCGGCATGTAGGCCTTTACAGAAATTCATTCGTGTCAGACGTTTTTTGGATATTAAAGGGAACTGCGTCCTGGAATGAACCCAATTGGGATTCAAAACACGCTTTGAATGAAATGCTGTTAATCGGAAAGAATATTTAAAGTAGGATATAAACATCTACACTAGAATCCTTTAAAAGCTGGGCGTTTTGTGTTATTCGTGTGTTATGCGTGCAAGAATGACTTTCCGGGTTCACTTTTGCACCTTCAAAACGTCGGGCTGTACGTTCATGCTAGTGGTGATTCCAGACGTAAAGTCCTTGCTTTTGCGGAGGTTGAAGAAACCACATTTCTGCACTGGTGCTGTGTGTAATTTTATGTGACATTAACACAACGTGTATCGTACAGTGACTTAAACGACTTGAAAAACGTATGAGTACTCCTTCGTGTCCGATGTAAACAACCGGGTATTTTTCGTCTTTTCTCGGGAACGTTAAGAAATTAGGTTGGTTTCCTTTCCACCGGATGTTTGAAATAGAATAAGTAAGCAATCCAAAACCTGAACATTTCGTGGATTTCAGGACGCAGTACTTCTTATATGTTCGTCATGGCTTCCAAACCATTTGAGGATCGTTTTCTTTCTGGCAAACTTTAACATCAAGGCATACAATTGATTAAAGTACAATTGTTCCTGACGGGGTTCAAATACCAACACGTGAAAATAACCACAGAAATCAAAACAGAAACCATCTCACAATTATTATTACACTGTTTTTTTTTTTACCAAGAAACGTCTTTGCACAAATGCTATCATATAAATGGGATATTAACCTTATCCATCTATTACAGTATAATAGCCACGCCAAGACAATTCGTCGATCGTACCACGATCTGACCTATCTCAGTTTTTGTCATCTCGAAAAAAACGCATTTTAAGTTGGGCCTATTTTGCATCCATCCTTTCTCACCCAGAACACTAATTTTTATTGACTCAGTTTTTAAATATAATAAAGTTGGATAGTTGAATTATGATTTTAATTTGTTTCTAAGGCAAAAACTCATCTTTACCAAGTGAAATATAGGCGCCAAATCCATGTCACTTCGTGAAAATTTCATTTTCATATTTCATGCGCGCGAACGGCGACCGATCTAGATAGGTCACTTCTTGAAAATTAAATTTTCATATTTCACGCGCGCGCGAACGGCTACCTATCCGAACAATTTCAATTTCTCTGTGGTTGATAGTGACTTATGGCATATGCGCATGCGCGCGTGCGGACCTCTTCACGTTAAGTCATATGGAGGTTCGTTTCAATCTGTTGTTTTTTATATTTATATTATTGTTATTAGAGATTAATAAGCTCTTACAAATTAAAACGCTGTAATAGTGGAGGAAATTAGAAAATGAATTCCAATATACACGGGGTTCATAGAAACTTGTTGAATACATTGTGTATACCTCCTAGTAATAATTCTTGAACGAATTCATTGTAAAGGTGTACTTTTATTCCATTATTTTTTTTATTCTTATCTGTAAACAAATCGAGCAACAAAATCCGTGGACGAAACAAGTATTTTGTTCAAACAAGACTCACAAGTTCAAGTTACACTGAATTTGACTGAAACAGAACGATAAACGTTCAAATCTTCAAATCTTTGTTTTCTATTTTTTTTTTATTCTTCAAAGTGTACTTTCTCATTATTTAAACCTATTATTCCCTAAAAACAGCAATTTTCTGGAGATACTTTGCAAGCCTCCCCTTTAAAAAAAAATAATGATATATTTCAATGACATACATTAAAAAACATAATTCAGCTGCATTTTAACGTCAAAACTGAATATAAATAGGATGTTTAGTCGTTAATATAATGAAGATTTTGTTTTTTGAGAGTCGACTATCAGAACAGGCCATATTTAAGGGCCACTCAAGGGATAGAAAAGTAAATCTAAGAAACAAATTAATTATGTAGAAAGACAAGTACTGTCTTTATGTTTGAACTGGGACTGACCATAATCAAAAGGAAAACATGATGCAGGTCTGATGTAAAGAGTTCAACAGAGAGACAGTGCAAAGAGTTGTTCTCAGCAATCTTTCAAATTTAAAAATAAAGGCTTTACTTGAAACGTTCTTAGCAATGAATTTCCTTTATTTGTTCTTAATTACTGTTTTTTGTTTTTAGTTTTACTTCAAAGGAGAGGTGCATAAATGAAATAGTGCGAGAACTGACAATATAAGGGGTATCTCTATTTCAAGATAAGTCTGGCATCAGTGAAGGATATAGATCAAAGGTGATAACAATGACGGCTAAGGAACAGCTCCTGGTTCAAAGATTGTGAAGTTACTAGCACAACACATCGAAAATAGAAATACATTCACTCAACATTTTATCGGCAATCAGTAGTCGCCCTTTGTTTTAAGGCTGAGCATTTTCCCGTTACATTCCGAGGCAGACTGTGGCAGGTGGTTCATGCATTCAGTAATAAATACTTTTTTATTAAATTTAATTCACAATCTACATGCAAATTTATTTGGATTTTTTTTCTATTTAATATAGTCGACATGGAAAATCAATATAAAACATTTACAGTTTGTTAAAGGGAATCATTGATAAATCATTTAGAATGTGTTTCATGTCTGGTGTCACTATCCTTGCAGTCTGTGTCTGTTTTTTTAATAGATTTTCACATGTTTTGCAGTATTAACTAAAACAAATCATAGCAACTGAATTTAACTTTTTGCAGTTCACTCCATTTATATTCTTTTTATTATCTGCATTGACTTTAGAATTGTAGCAAGACTGGAGTACTAAATCAACATTTAAAAAGAGAGAAACGAAGCACAAAACGTTAAAACGAAGAACAGACGTAATGCTCTTTTGATCTGAGTCGGGCAGTATAAAACCAAAATATTAAGCATCAAAAGTATGAAAGGTTAAATAATAACCTTTATGTTAAAAAACTTGCTTAGATTCATGCTCCAGGAATAGATCACTTTCCTTTCAACGAAGCGTTTCCAAAACTTCATTCAATTATGTAGACGAATGGTGCTCTGTATAAACCTTCTGGCTGCAATTAACTACTGAGACACCCACATTCTGTAACACAAACAAACCAAACCAATCACGAATCATAATATTAAAAAAAAAAAACCCTTAGTTTGGCCCTTTTATTTAATAAATACTTTCCCGAAAGGACAGTCAGTGAATCAACATGAATATCAACCGAGATGTCATTTAAAAGCCATTAGTTCGGAATCGAACCCCACTCTAGTGTTATTCTGACTTACTATGACTACACATTAGGCGAAGTAAAAAAAATAACATATTCCCGTCCCCGTCCGCTTCCTTTTTGGAGGCCGCCTGGATTTTTTTATTTTTGAAAAATGCAGTAAAAAAAACAAAGAAAAAGTCCACAAATTCGGCGGTTAAAGCAAATGCATCTAAAACTGTTCATTGTAGACCAATACAACTGTAAATGGCAATGTAAATATGTTCAGTTCTCTTGTCCAACTTGTTTTTCATGTTTAAAGTGTCTTTGAACGGTGGAAACACCAACGGTTGCAGGAAATTTTTAAAATGGCGGCCATCTTGAAAAAAATAAAAAACAATAAATAAAAAGCCCCTCTTCCTCCTTTTTTTCAAAAACCCGGACGAGAAACATGTTTTTTTTTTATTCGCCCTTACCGTCTACACTTCAGTACGCCAATAACACAAACAAACCAAACCAATCACGAATCAGGCATAATGCAGGGAGACCAAGTGCGCCCTCAGTTGTTCGTCCAAAAGTTTGGCAAGGTGATTTGCATAGTGTGACCTTTGTGCTTCCCGCGCAAAGGCAACTTGTAACAGGTTTTCTTCTGTGGGACTTGAACAGGGAAGACCACCACACATTTGGGGCATATATTATCTCTATTTTGTAGGGAGCATGGCTCCGGCCATGCTCCAAATTCTTATCATTTTGGAAGGTTAGTATTATAGATTCGTCCCTGTGAGTACTTTAGTGTATAATGTGATCTTTTTGTGAGAATAGTGTGTTCATTTTGAGGCCGGATGATTCACGTCTGTAATTTGTAACATATGTAGCCAGCCATGTGTTGACATTTGACCTTTATCGCTGTTCTAGTTTATTGTGCCTTACATTTATCATGGATTATTGCTTTGTGTAAAGAATATTATCATCTTGACTCTTGTGTGGAAATAATGTAAATACAAGTTCGGTAAGCTCATCTCATTGTCGTCGTCATGACATAGGTTCATAGTTTTACTGGCATATATTTTTAGTGGAACACTCGTCCTCTTTAAATAGAGGGCCGGCCTCCTTTTGCCGTCCCGCTACAATAATATTTAAAAAAAAAACAACCTTAGTTTGGCCCTTTTATTTAATAAATACTTTCCCGAAAGGACAGTCGGTGAATCAACATGAATATCAACCGAGATGTCATTAAAAAGCCATTACTTCGGCATCGCACCCCACTCTAGTGTTATTCTGACTGACTATGACTACACATTAGGCGAAGTAAAAAAAATAACATATTCCCGTCCCTGTCCGCTTCCTTTTTGGAGGCCGCCTGGAATGTTTTATTTTTGAAAAATGCAGTAAAAAAACAACAACGAAAAAGTCCACAAATTCGGCGGTTAAAGCAAACGCATCTAAAACTGCTCATTGTAGACCAATACAACTCAGTCAGTGAATCAACATTAATATCAACCGAGATGTCATTAAAAAGCCATTACTTCGGCATCGAACCCCACTCTAGTGTTATTCTGACTGACTATGACTACACATTAGGCGAAGTAAAAAAAAAATAACATATTCCCATCCCCGTCCGCTTCCTTTTTGGAGGCCGCCTGGAATGTTTTTTCTGAAGAGGCATTCGTGAAATGATAATTTCGCATTTTGTAGAGATAGGTCAACATTTTTAATTAGCTGAATCAGCTTAATGAGCTAATTAGGCCACTTATGAATTAGAAATTTTCAGAAAATAAAGATTTCATCATGCATAACCAAAACTTATATGCTAAAAACCCAAATTCGTCAAAAATTCAGATAGGTCAGATCGTGGTACGATCGACGAATTGAAGGGAATACTACAGATTTGTTTCTACTATAACTTTCACAGGAAAATCACCACGACATAAACACAAGCAAGTAACCACACGAACACAATAACAGGTAAATAACATAGTTGAAGGCCTACTACAGGATTAATATCACCGGAAGAATACCTTACGACATTAGTATAGGAATATTACAACAAACAGGTTGCAATGTGAAATCCATTGCAAGAAAAGACAACATGGAATTACAAACAAATTATAACCACGGAAATGTTCATGTACGGACAATTTCGCCGGAAGATTAACTTGAGGAACTCCTACAGGATTGTTACCACAAGTCTCCACAAAGGCTCTCAAACATCAATAGCTATATGTAAATAGGTAAATTTCACAAAGCACTACGTTGAATACATCCTCAATTTCGTTACAACACATCATGGCCAACGACCAGTTATTCCGCGGTCATAGTCTAGACGATATATAAAAAAAATGTTACCTGAAGAGGCATTCTTGAGTAGAATTTGGTAACATAGCTATATAACCTAATTTTGGAATTGTGAATCCGAATCCGATGTCACGCTTGATTTTTAGCGGAAATATGCCTCATTTGCATAAATCTATAATACCTGTCGTCTAATATAATTTGTTCCCATATTTTTTATTATTACATTTTTTGAAAAGTTTATTTTTGGTGATTCTACACTTCCTAACTTCAATTACATTTTCTAAAGCATATATGTGACTGAATAAATATGAGGACATAATAACAATCCAAAATGGCTACTATTAACGGAAACTACTATATAGGGTATTTAACACGGAACATTTTTTAACCATAACTTTCACAGAAAAATCGCCACACGACACAAACACAAGTAAGTTACAACACGAACACAATTACAGGTAAATTACAAAGCTGAAGAAGGCCTATACTACAGGATTAAAATCACCGGAAGAATACCGTACGAAATTACTGCAGGAATATTACAACAAACAAGTTGCAATGTGAAATCCATTGCAAGAAAAGACAACATGGATTAACAAATTGGTTATAACCACGGAAATGTTCATTTATGGACAGTATCATAGGAATTTAAACTTGAGGAACTCCTACAGGATTTTTTACCCCAAGTCACCAAAACGTTTCTTGATGAGTCGCAAACACCAATAGCATATAGTTATAAATAGGTAAATTTCACAAAGCACTACGTCCAATACATGGTTAATTTCATAACAACATATCATGGTCAACGGACCAGTTATCCGCGGTCATCTAGCTGCTCTATGACAATACCGAACAGCCTCATTCAGGAGCCTTCAGTTTACATTAACCCTAAAAGAGCTGGGGGCGGAATCCGCCCCCCCCCAACTTTTTCCGCGATAGCCTTGAAATTTTTTCTTCGCGACTCGAGCTGTTATGACTTTTTAGCCTCGAGCCTTGCGCATCTTTTGATACCAAAAACATAAAAATCGGATCATGGGTTGCCGCGCAGTGAGCTTTCCCAAATACGCCGTGTACACAGAGCACAATTACCATTCGTACATATGAATAATTAATGAGCCATAGTTCCCAAACCCTTTGACTTATAGTCATGAAGTTTCTTGGCTATGTTCATGATGAGTTGCCCTATGCATGTACCGAGTTTCAAAACTTTTCGTCACTCGATGGCCGAGATCTTAGGCCCCCCCCCCCCCCCCCCGGCTGATAGATGGTCAAAATAACCCGGCCCTTTTAGGGTAAAGACAGTACTGTTTTTGTCAAGGTATGTTTGGTCGTACACGTAGTTCTCAATTAAACTTGAGTCCTGTGCCACGTGACATCCAGTAAAGGTAACTGTTTGACAGTCGACCATGCTACAACTTACAGTTCACACGTCTATAACCAATACTCATTTACATGACAGAATTGAAAAAAAAACATGAAGTGCAGGCATTACTACGTGTATTTGTCATTTTCCCACGAATATATTTTATGATACGATAGAGCTTTCGCATTCTTTTAAGCTTAAGTTAAAAATCATCCCAATTTGTTCAACTTGAAAATAATACATACATGTAGCTTTCATTGAAAATGGTCCTATTTAATATTTTATGAGGGTGTTTTTATTTGCCAACTTGAAATAAAAATTTGGTAAAGTATGCGATTTTGCAAAATTGACAATCAAATGGGTCAGGCTAAATATTTATATTGCGTACAATGTTGCATTCTAGTCACTTGAGTCAAGTCTCAGTCCGAGTACCATGTTTGGGTCCGATTCTGAGTCACAATCGAGTCATTTAACTCTAGTCTGAGTCCCAGTAACGAGACACCTCTTTCAACATGAGATTATAAAATTTGGTATATTCTGTGTTTTGATTGGATACATAAAACCCATCTGACGGGGGACACGACAGTCAAGAACATTAGTATTCATGCACCGTACCAGACTATCGTAAAGTGGTTCATATAATTATTTGACTTACTTAAATTGGCGTGTCTTCGCCGTGGCGATCAAACAGCCATAACTGTGCCTTAGAAATTAGGTGGTTTTTTTTTAACATTCAGACATAGTTTAGAAAGAGGGATCCGATGCTGGATCCGGATTTTTTCCCCAGGAAAATAGGGTCTGTCCTGTGGAATAAACTAACCGACGTATTATGACGAGGGTTATTTTGAGAACATTTTTTGGAACTTTAGAGATAGGTCTATCAGACCGTATAAGTGCACTTTAAGCTTTCTGGGATGGACACAAACATATATGTGTAAATATATTTGCTATTTGAGTTCGTTTAAACATTTATCGGAATAGGCTTTGTCTGCCCTCTACCTTCTGTCTTGGCTGATGCTTCTAGAAGGAGGCGTGGGTTTCTTTTGGATACATTCTCAAGAGATCCATCTCCAACTCTATTGGACTTGCACCTCCCGCAGACAGCCTTGATCAGATGCTGACGGAAGTGGGTGTACATCACGAAATAGATGACGGGATTCACGCAGGAATTGAGACACAGGAGAGGCGTCTCCAGCCCAAGGTGCCACAGGGTTGAATAGTAAGACCCAGGCAAGAGCTCGAAGTTGAACAAGAACCAGGTGACCGAAGTGGGTCCCCAACAGATGACGAAGAAGATAGCTACGACTAGGAAGGTTACAGTTAGCTTCACCTTTGCAGTGTAAAGAGGATCCTTATTCGCTGTGGTGTTGGCGGTGTTATGATGACTGGTCGACGGTGCGGTAGCCACATGCTGCGCCTTCGCCCGAAGCCGCTTGCGAAGAGCCAGAATTGTCTGGCTGTAAGTGATGACAATCAGCAAGAAAGGAATAAAGTACTCCCATGTAAATGCAGCAATTCCGAAGCCTTTTCTGGCGTTAGAGTAGCCTTCAGGCCAGATAGCCACGCAGGATGCTCCATCATTTACATGGAAGAGGAGCATGTTAAGCTGAAAAATAGACGGGAGCAGCCATACAAAGAACATGCTGATCTTAACGCGCTTGACGGAGAACAACTGGCGGTACTTGGCAGCATGACATACCCCCACGTAACGGTCAAAGCAGATGAGCACCAGGCTATAGGTGGAGACATTTGCGAAGCCCCAATACAGCCACCCGCGGAAAAAGCGGCAGTACAACTCGGTCCATGGGGTATAGAGTCGAGTAGCCACCATCACGACTGAGAGTGAGAAATCTATGACGGACTGGTGAAACGTCAGCTTATTGGTGATCGAATTGAATGCTGAACGATACCTGAGCATTACGAAGCAGACCAGACCATTGCCCAGGATACCTGCTAGCCCCGCTATAACCCCGATAATCTGACTTGAACTCAGTCCCGCTCCGTCAGCTGCCGAATTCTGTACCGCGTCGGTTCCATTTTCAGCTCTTGACTCCATGTCAACGTAGTTGGCAAAGATGTCTGTTGCCGCAATTGTGTTATTTGTTTCGCTGCACAAGAGCAAACAAAGAGGGAAAGTGCGGATAAAGGTCTCTGTGTTAAGGTTGACTATACGTGCTTTGTTGCAGCAAAATGGTTTCTGTGAGTGTAAGACAAAAACCATTTGCAAAAGCAATTTCGAGAAAAGTGATTCTTAGATACTTATGACTGGCTTTACATGGAATACGGGCTGTTGTACAGCAAGTGGATACAATGTCAGAAGCTATTGTTTCCAGTGGCATTAGTTAGGTTTTCCCCCAGCTTTTATTATCTTGCTGCAACGAAGACCGCCACCTATTGTCCTATTTACCCCTCCCAGTAGACAAGAGGCATAGAAACCTCTCGCAAGTGTGATAAGAGGGAAATTATCGCTGCGTGCTGTTAATAAAGCTTAAGTCTTAGGGGACATTCAAGAAGCTTGCAGGTCGCCCCCACCGCAAAAAAATTCCCTGTTATAGGCAGTATTTACCTGCATGGGAGGCAATTTCCTTGCTTGGCAATAATAATTTAAAGCAAGCTAATGTACTGGGGTGCATTCTCGCCTCCACCCAGCAAGGAAGCCCCCATCTCTAGCTTTCCTTTGATCACTCTCACTGTGTCTGTGTTCAGACTTAATCGGTTTTCTTAATGGACTTGCAATTAAGTTCAAATGTACCGATAAGGAATGTTTTGCACACAAATTGCTTTTTGGAGTATACTTTGAAGAACTTCAAAGAGAAGACAAAAAAAATCCAAAATGTTTCAAATCAGGAATTGACCGGAGTTGACGCAGTTGCTCGGCAGGCTACTGTTGGTCAATCAGCCCTTGATGTAATTCACTCGAAGAAAACACACAAATCAGTCCGTGTCCCTGGGATAGACCAACAAATTGCCTTTCATTTTGCTAGAATCGGTGAGATGCTTCAAAACCCCCATTTGAATGAAGTGCGTTTTGAGGTGCGTGCCGTTGAATTATTTGGAATTACTTTCAGCGGGTGGGCCGGGGCGGGGTGGAATGGATACCATCTTTGTTTATGTGGGTGCTGTTTCAACCTGACGATCATGGGCACTAACGAACAATACGTCGGCAGCACCACGAACCGACGTATCGCATTTTTTTGTGTTTCGAGAAAAACCGATTTAAAGTTGGTCATTATTTTGTAGGTTCATTCCATATACTCTCTGTGTAAGAATTCAAGCTGTTTCGTTTTTGCTATTAAATTATAGATTGAACTTTGTTGTATGGAATCCGTGTGCATCTGAGTTGCTTTGTTTTTGAGAAATTCAGTTCCAAAGTTATTCGTCACTTCGTGAAACAGATTTTTATCATGTTTATCGTATGTCATACAACGCGCGTAATAGTGGCCGTGTGCCAGATACGGAGATACGTCGGTTCGTGAAACGCTCAATTCCAATTTTTCATGTCAACGCGCCTTTGTGACGTCATAGCACTATGGGAATTAGCGTGTAAAGTGGCGTATCGGGATACGCCACTTCGTGGTGCAGCATTTTTCATTTTTTAGCGATACGCCACACAGTTTAATTAGCGTTCTTAGTTAATTAGAACTCCGATCGGAATAAAACTTTCTGATAATGAGCACTTTGATGAAATAATAACGTTAATGACAAAAACTCAATTTGGCAAAAAATCGGGATACGCCGGCCGGTTCGTGGTGCGATGGCGCTATTCGTGGTGGTACAATAGCCGACATTCGCACAACATTCCAAAAAATTGGCAGGATGGTTAAAGACCCCTTCTTTACTAACACCCCCACTGCTGGCTACGCCACTGATGATGTTCTACAAAAGGACAAGTTTCCCTAGTGATTTTATTTCCACATGTCGCAAAAAGTGAACTAAGGCATTCAAAAGGTGAACCACGACGTTTCAAAAACCGTTAACCGTGGTTATTGGTGGTGGACACAAAGCAATCAAGTTGGCTTTCGTCTTCCGTTCTCTGTATGCTGCGGCCTTTATATAGAGATCAGGGCCCAATTTCTTGGCCCTGCTAACCACAGAATTCCGCTTACGATCAAAATTGTGTGCCAAACCGCGCTAGCAAAAAAAATATGTGCTAACCCTGTAAGCACAGAATCCTTACTTACGCATGCGCAGAAACACAAATTCCTCGCAAACGCGTGAAATACGCTTTCCGTATAGCACGGAATTGTCTGCTACAGTTCGCAGGGATTTTTCGCTAACTGCAAGCAGAGCCAAGAATTTGGGCCCAGTACTTTGGCATCTCGTCTCACGGACTATCTCTGGGCCTTATTTCAAGGCTCTGCTTGCCGTTAGGGAAACATCGTCGCTTTATACTATAGCGGAAAATTCTTTACTAAACGATCAGCGTATTTCACGGGTTAGCAAGGAATTTTGGCTTTAGCAAAATGCGTCTCGTATCCCATACGTAAGGCTTTTGTGCTTACGGGGCTAGCGCAGAATTTCTTTGCTTGCAGGGCCCAATTTCATAGAGCTGCTTAAGCACAAAATTGCTTAAGCACGAAAAAACATTGCTTGGTAAAATTAGGTTACCGGCCAAAACTCCACGTGATGTACATTACTTGTGACTGGTATTTAGCTGTTGTTTACTTAGCATAACAATCGCATGGAGTTTTGGCAGGTAACATGATTTTATTAAGCAAGACGTTTTTGTGCTTAAGCAAATTTTTTGCTTAAGCATGCAGCTCTATGAAATTGGCCCTTGTTATGGCAGAATTCAAGGCCGCTAGCGTAGAAACCGGCGTAACGGAATCGATGAAAAGGAGCCTTGCATGGTAGCTATCCAGAAAGATGTGTGTCCAATAAAACTGAACAGAGTACATATTGTTGGATGCACCTGTCCCATGTGGGTGCACAAATTGATTAGAAGTGTGATACGAACACAGGACAGATCAAGCGCAGAGCACAGCTTTAGTCGACCTCCCCTCACATTGTCAAAAACACTGTCTTCACTACTCCCAGTAGTCAAGTCGCTGGGAAACTTCTGTGCTGAAAGTGGGAAATTACTGCTTGGAGCTGTCAATAAAGTTAAACTCTTTGCGGATATTGAAGAGACTTAAAATTATTATTACTATTTTTTTGGCTGAAGTTTTGTTTTATTCACACTCAGGGTCACCGGGTTTGCAGCGTTACGCGCTAGGCAATTTCCTTTGGTTGGCAATGACAGCACGAAGCCAAGTAATGCTCGTCGTATTCTCGCATTGTCTCAACGGGGGAGCCCCCCTCTCGAGCTTTCATTTTATCCCTCCCACAGTCTTTGTGTTCTGCCCCGATCGAGTTTCTTATTAAACCAGCAATTAAGTTGAATTTAGCTGTAGAAGTTTTTTGGACACAAATTTATGTAAATAAAATTAAGGAAAACACAATTGCCCATTGTTTCACAGCAGGCATTGTAGTTGACTACAGCAGGTTAATTTCGGTCAATCACTCCTTCCTGTGATTCAATCGAAGAAAAAAACCTGATATCAGTTCTTGTCGAACGATCTGACGTCGCAGGGACACACCCACAGATTGAAAACCACATTGAATTTACTTTATTTATTTCTTGTTCTGTCATTTTGTCTCTGAAGAAGGCCTTGCGAAGGCTGAAATATCAGGCCAAAAAAAATGTCTGATTTGTACTTTATTTCACTCAAACTTTGCAGGGGTGTACAGAGTCCTAACTAAATGGATCAATCAAAACTGTGAACAAAAACAAGTTATTCGGAGGTCTACTCTAAACGCATCGTATTTTTGCTGAAACAGTGCGGTGTTGTACCGTGTAGTTTCAATGGCCCACCTTTCAGGGGACTTTGACAAACTCTCTCGAAACAAAATTTGAGAAGTTCATCAAACGAAACGTTTAAGTCGGCACCAGGCAGCAAGTGATACCCTTATACAAGATATGTTTGCGGTAGCACCATGTGAATAAATCTCTTTTGTGAGTATGTGTGGTTCTGAAAAGAACCGGAGGGACTCAACGTTTCGAACAGTATGCTCTGCCCGTCGTCAGGATACCATTGGCCCCTAAGTTGTGTTATCAATTCGTCTTTCGTTCTTATTACAATTTTGATAAAGGGATATATTGTAACGTCTCTCTTAGGTGAGAGACATTATCAATAAAGAGTCAGATAAGATACAATATCTTACACACACACTAGTCTCTACTTTATTCAGGAATAATTACATCTCAGCTCAATAGAGTACGGAAGCTTGAATTGCCTTCCGCGATACTGCGTTACCGCGATAATTTATCACAGAAATCCGGAAATCAAAGATAATTCCTTCCGCGATACCGCGTTACTGCGATAATGTATCACACAAATCCAGAAATCAAAGATAAATCATTCAACGATACCGCGTTACTGCGATAATTTATCACAGAAATCCAGAAATCAGAGATAATTCCTTCCGCGATACCGCGTTACTGTGATAATTTATCACAGAAATCCAGAAATCAAAGATACGTATTCCTCGATACCGCGTTACTGTGATAATTTATCACAGAAATCCAGAAATCAAAGATAAATCATTCAACGATACCGCGTTACTGCGATAATTTATCACAGAAATCTAGAAATCAGAGATACGTATTCCGCGATACCGCGTTGCTGTGATAATTTATCACAGAATCCAGAAATCAAAGATACGTATTCCTCGATACCGCGTTACTGTGATAATTTATCACAGAAATCCAGAAATCAAAGATAAATCATTCAACGATACCGCGTTACTGCGATAATTTATCACAGAAATCCAGAAATCAGAGATAATTCCTTCCGCGATACCGCGTTACTGTGATAATTTATCACATAAATCCAGAAATCAAAGATACCTGTTCCGCGATACCGCGTTACAGTGATAATTTATCACAGAAATCCTGATTTCAGAGATAATTCCTTCCGCGATACCGCGTTACTGCGATAATTTATCAGAGAAATCCAGAAATCAGAGATAATTCCTTCCGCGATATCGCGTTACTGTGATTATTTATTTGTGTTTAGTAGGAAGGGGCATAATCATACATGTCGCCACTACATTTTAAGTTAAATGGAATGGAGTTTGGCCGCCACCATGCATTTAAGTTTTTATCAGACTTGTGTTTTCTTAAAAAGAAGTGGTTTTCTGGCTAAGAAAATAGCAAGGAAGAACCGGTTTTGTGCAAGCAAAATTCAGGGAATAATCTGTTGATATTAATAACTTGTTGGAAAGTTCCAAGGTCATTCCAAGAAAGTTGCCGCCGTGAGTTAGGGTTTAAAACATGGGAGGGGGATGGGATTTGCTATCAGCATCAGCAGGGCCGTTCCTCATTCTTTTCTTTTTATGGGATGTATGATAAAATTGGAGTACGAGGGGCTCTGCGAGCTGATGAATCTTTTTTTGAAAACATTGTGTTTGCAACCAGCTAGGGAAGATTTTCGTTTATTTAAGACTTACAAGCACTGGAATGGATACCTGTGTAGTTATATGACAGCTAGTGCAGGGCCAGTCGAAAATGTGCGTGTTCGGAAGGGGCAGTTGAGAACTGCAGCTCTTGCAAACAACGCACATTATTCAATGGTGTGAACGCACACTCGCAAGTTAAACTCACAAAATGTCGTCACCCCCTGGCACTGATATTTACCCCTACTGGACAATATGGTATCGCCCTACAACTGTAGGGCGTATGGTAGGGCGATACAATATTGTATTAGAGTTGCTCAGTCGACCGCCTACATACAGTGCAGTGATAGTTGCTCAGTTCAGTACAAAATGCATGTGCCCGTGCATTCCACTCACGTATATGTACGTACGAAGACATGGTGTACAGTCCTTTTTGCAGGGCCCGTCCGATGCACCTGTTCGTTAGGGGCAACTTCAAAATGCTCATATCATGCAAACAACGCACACGATTCAATTGTGTTGTTTTCACAGGTTAAACTCACACTCATAGGTTGAGCGCACTTTGTACATGTCGCCAGGCCATCCCCGGCACTGATATTCACCCATACGCCCGTGCAGCTACTCGCCTACGTGAGTAGGGTTGCTCAATCCACCGCCTACAATAGTGGTTCAATCGACTGCAAAATGCATGTGCCCGTGCAGTCATCACGTACGGAAACATATGATATGCAGTGCTATTCACCCATACTGGACAATGGTATCGCCCTACAATGCACGTGCCCGTGCCCGTCCTTTTTGCATGGTTGCGTCATATTGAGTACGCGCGCTCTTGCTTTAACATGACGTAAACAATTGAAAAGAACATCATTGCGTGGAGTTTCCCCCGACACACACACAAAAAAAACAGGTGGGACGGCATATTGTAGCGGAAAGTGTAGGGACTTATAGCTAGTTTATTTACAACGTCATCCCTATTGCACTAACGTAAATTCACTGTGCGTTGGTGACTGGGCGGAGCGTATAGAGCCTAGTGGCTGAATGCGCGTACGCTATTGGTTGCCTAAGGCCCATAAGTTTAGTGCATGCATTTGTGTTTGTGCGGCGTATGCATGTTCACGTGAGGGCTATTCACGTGATTGCGCGAAGGAGTTGTGCTGTGGACAGCGGACGGTACGGTCGTGTATTGCTCGCGTTCTGTGTTTTGGGTAATGCTGACGCGCACTGTGTAAATTGCGCTGGCCCTGACTGTGCTGAAGTTACGCTGTGTGATGCTGACGCGCAGCCGTACAAGTGAATGTACGGTACGATGCTGACGCTAGCTTGCATGGGTAAGGCGTAAATCAGGTTAAGGCTGACAGCGTGTGTTATTTACATGAGCGTACATTGCTTACTTAGTGTACGTTGCTGACTTGGTGTGCATTGTTTACTTAGGTACATTGTTTACTTAGGTACATTGTTTACTTAGTGTACATTATTTACTGAGTGTACGTTGCTGACTTAGTGTGCATTGTTTACCGTAGTGTACATTGTTGACTTAGCTGTGCATTGTTTACATTAGTGTACATTGTTGACTTAGCAGTGCATTGTTTACATTGGGCGCATTGTTCAAGCTGTGCCCGTTGCTGCCTAGTTGAGCTGTCAGTTAACTCCCAAGTGTAATTAAGTGACCCTGATAATTAACAACCTCATTAAGACTCAATCACTACTGGATATTTCTTGATTATTGTATAATAAATTACGATTATATTTGTGGTGCCGACATTCCTGTTGTCCATGTGTATTTGTTGTTGGTTTATTGTGCAATTAACAGTGGGTAATCACAATCATCATAATCGGCGGTATATTTCCTCCAAAACGGACCTGCTCCCTAGGCCTTGAGGTCGCTCTGAGTGGTCTCTCGTCTTGGGAAAGCTTGCGTTCGGGAAGATCAGCTACACTCTAATAGGTGTCAAACTTGGTCCCAACGAACTTAGGTTTGGCCCGGGGAGATCCCCGCCACAATATTATCACCGGTATAAATCAAAACATTAAGTGAACTAGAAACAAAAACCACATGTACACAAACCAGTCCCTGCGTCGCCTAAACACCGGATGAGTTTTTTTGAAACTCCCGCTCTCCGGTTATCACCAATCTAATGGGCCCGCTGGCGAGGTATGTGTTGACAAGTTATAACCCACCCATCACCGCAACCCAGCAGTGGAACTGATTTTACTTCCTATATGCGTATTGAATTTCCAAAAAAAGGAAAAAAAAAACCTTAACAAATACGCTCTAGGCAGTTTAGTCATATAACTACACAGGTATTCATACCAGTGCTTGTAAGTCTTAAATAAACGAAAATCTTCCCTAGCTGGTTGCAAACACAATGTTTTCAAAAAAAGATTCATCAGCTCGCAGAGCCCCTCGTACTCCAATGTTATCATACATCCCATAAAAAGAAAAGAATGAGGAACGGCCCTGCTGATGCTGATAGCAAATCCCATCCCCCTCCCATGTTTTAAACCCTAATTCACGGCGGCAACTTTCTTGGAATGACCTTGGAACTTTCCAACAAGTTATTAATATCAACAGATTATTCCCTGAATTTTGCTTGCACAAAACCGGTTCTTCCTTGCTATTTTCTTAGCCAGAAAACCACTTCTTTTTAAGAAAACACAAGTCTGATAAAAACTTAAATGCATGGTGGCGGCCAAACTCCATTCCATTTAACTTAAAATGTAGTGGCGACATGTATGATTACGCCCCTTCCTACTAAACACAAAAAAAACACTGTGATAAATTATCACGGTAACGCGGTATCGCGGAACAGGTATCTTTGATTTCTGGATTTCTGTGATAAATTATCGCAGTAACGCGGTATCGCGGAAGGAATTATCTCGGAATTCCTGATTTCTGTGATAAATTATCACGGTAACGCGGTATCGCGGAATAGGTATCTTTGATTTCTGGATTTCTGTGATAAATTATCACAGTAACGCGGTATCGCGGAAGGAATTACCTCTGATTTCTGGATTTCTGTGATAAATTATCGCAGTAACGCGTTATCGCGGAAGGAATTATCTCTGAATTCCTGATTTCTGTGATAAATTATCACGGTAACGCGGTATCGCGGAATAGGTATCTTTGATTTCTGGATTTCTGTGATAAATTATCACAGTAACGCGGTATCGAAGAATACGTATCTTTGATTTCTGGATTTCTGTGATAAATTATCACAGTAACGCGGTATCGCGGAAGGAATTATCTCTGATTTCTGGATTTCTGTGATAAATTATCGCAGTAACGCGGTATCGTTGAATGATTTATCTTTGATTTCTGGATTTCTGTGATAAATTATCGCAGTAACGCGGTATCGCGGAAGGAATTATCTTTGATTTCCGGATTTCTGTGATAAATTATCGCGGTAACGCGGTATCGCGGAAGGCAATTCAAGCTTCCGTACTCGTGGGTGCCTTACGGGGAGCGTAATTTTTATTCCTAGGAGGGTTATAGGGGCAATGTCATGAATAATTCAGTAGTTTCGATGGGAAAATTATGTTTATCCATGAGAACGGACAATGACATCAACAGCATTGTTGTTAGTTACTCAACTAGTTACAATACATTAAAGCATTTTAAAGAACGGTTGTCGTCGAGCTACCACACAGTAGCCTAGTGGATAGCGAGATGAGCTTATGGATACAAAGATCCCCGGTTCGAATCCACGTCGTCGCTGCTCATTTTCATCAGCTATTTTTCTTCTCCAAATTTATCACTGAGATAATTTTAAATTAAGGGGAAAATAGAACGAGAACCTAAGTCTTGCAATGATTCAAAGGATTGATTTCTGTGATAAATTATCACGGTAACGCGGTATCGCGGAATAGGTATCTTTGATTTCTGGATTTCTGTGATAAATTATCACAGTAACGCGGTATCGCGGAAGGAATTACCTCTGATTTCTGGATTTCTGTGATAAATTATCGCAGTAACGCGTTATCGCGGAAGGAATTATCTCTGAATTCCTGATTTCTGTGATAAATTATCACGGTAACGCGGTATCGCGGAATAGGTATCTTTGATTTCTGGATTTCTGTGATAAATTATCACAGTAACGCGGTATCGAAGAATACGTATCTTTGATTTCTGGATTTCTGTGATAAATTATCACAGTAACGCGGTATCGCGGAAGGAATTATCTCTGATTTCTGGATTTCTGTGATAAATTATCGCAGTAACGCGGTATCGTTGAATGATTTATCTTTGATTTCTGGATTTCTGTGATAAATTATCGCAGTAACGCGGTATCGCGGAAGGAATTATCTTTGATTTCCGGATTTCTGTGATAAATTATCGCGGTAACGCGGTATCGCGGAAGGCAATTCAAGCTTCCGTACTCGTGGGTGCCTTACGGGGAGCGTAATTTTTATTCCTAGGAGGGTTATAGGGGCAATGTCATGAATAATTCAGTAGTTTCGATGGGAAAATTATGTTTATCAATGAGAACGGACAATGACATCAACAGCATTGTTGTTAGTTACTCAACTAGTTACAATACATTAAAGCATTTTAAAGAACGGTTGTCGTCGAGCTACCACACAGTAGCCTAGTGGATAGCGAGATGAGCTTATGGATACAAAGATCCCCGGTTCGAATCCACGTCGTCGCTGCTCATTTTCATCAGCTATTTTTCTTCTCCAAATTTATCACTGAGATAATTTTAAATTAAGGGGAAAATAGAACGAGAACCTAAGTCTTGCAATGATTCAAAGGAAAAACTGAATTATTCATGACATTGCCCCTAACCTTC
Source organism: Patiria miniata (assembly GCF_015706575.1). Classification (NCBI taxonomy): domain Eukaryota; kingdom Metazoa; phylum Echinodermata; class Asteroidea; order Valvatida; family Asterinidae; genus Patiria; species Patiria miniata. The sequence goes on along the minus strand of NW_024037058.1, from coordinate 13,944,789 downwards.
CTAGGAAAAAAAATTACGCTTACGGGGAACTGATCCTCAAGGAAAAGGGAAAGGGAATAGGCTTGTGTACAAAACTAAAGTCTCTAGACTAGGTAAGAATCTACACACTAATGCTATGGAGTAAAACTATGAGACAAAGGACGTAACCTGACCTCTAGCTACCGTAGGTCTCGACACACTCGCTGGAGTGTACGGGGTCACTGAGGGGTCAATACACGGGTAGGTTTTAGCGAGCCACATTCGCTAAATGCTCGGGGTCAAGGTGGGTTGGATGCAGGGGTAAGGGGCCATTCAGAATTTTCAATGTTTTAAAATTTCGATCTTTTTTCCAAATTGTGGGTGGGTGGGTCAAGCTAAATAATTGAAAATCGAAATTCACTTTGCATGGAAAAAAGATTAAAAAAAAAACAAAGAAAGATAGATCTTTTGACTTGCCTGAACTACGCGCAAGCGTTCCGATATCGCGATGCGTGTTTCTTTTCCAACTTCGTCCCCTGTATGTACTGTACATGTACATCATGTACGTGTATATATACCCACTGTGGCATGAGAGGGAGGTGGTTTTTCAGTAGACTTGGACGCCGGGCGTTTGTAGCGGTTAGGCCGTGCAGAGGCAGCAGGGTACCAGGTGTACTAGATCGGCTCTATAACACGCCGCGGGCGTCGATTACCAATCGCTATAAAAACTCGACTATTCAACCACTGGACTCCAAGACTACGAGGACCGCAGCCTGTGATGTGATGTCTGCCTAAACCTGATGTTTTTCTTTCGCTCGTACCCCCCGCCCTGCAAACAGGGCGGGGGGGGGGGGGTACGAGCAAATATCTTTTTTCCCAGCTACCTCACGTGACAGGCACAACCTCGTATGTCACATGTCATCCACCTCATCCAGAAAACGACAAAACCACGGTCATCTTTGTGGCTTTCAAAACTGCAACCTGTCATTCCCAACAGCATATCAGCTGGCAAAACACAGGAAAGGTCACCAGTGCAAAAGAGGAAGACCGACAACTTCACGCCTAGTCTGGTTCCCAGACCTGACAATTATTCCCGACGCTCACGTCTGAAATTGTAGGTCAGGCAGCCTCCGTGGCTAAAAATAAACATGACGACATTAATGGCCCTTTTTCAAAGCGCGGCTTCGTTTCCGATTTCGCTTTATCACTTGTAGCTTTTAATGTTCTGATCTAATCTTTAAATAAATCACTTGCTTCCCTAATATCATACAGTTATGATAATACAGTTTGATGTTTTTGTAAGATAACATTGAGTAATGTTGATCTGGAATCTTCAAAATTAGGGAACCAAATAGCACTGTATGCAGGCGGAGCCGAATGAAGACCGAGTTTTGGAAAATCTCGGTAACGGTCGTCAAATTCAAAATTGTACATGACGCAGCAAAAAGTTCGCCGGGAGGTTCCGAGTATATTTGATGCACAAAATCGTCGTTGAATTTCAAGTTTTCTATATGAAAACAATGAATATTAATTATCAACTCATTTAAAATAAAATTAATAAGCACTTAGCAGTTAATTAAACCTATATTATATACTCGGAAATACTCGGGCGCTATCCGATTGTCGACGAAACAACTTCGGCAAACTTCGGAAATTTTCGGAAAAAGGAGGAATTCCTCCCTTTTTAGTCACGTGACGTAAATTGTAATACATTGTATTACCGGAGGCTACCGGACCTAAGATTCATCAGGAATAGTGGGAATCTTTTGGTCTGGGAATCAGACTACTTCACGCCGTCACTGAACTAGACACACATGTACATGGGTATACATGTTCATGTTCAAGTATATGTACATGCAAGTGCATGTACATGTACATGTTCAGTTTTTTATTAATCGAAATTAGGGGTGGGTGGGTGGGTCAAAATAATTTGGAAAAAAAGTCGAAATTTTAAAACATTGACAATTCTGAATGGCCCCTAAGGTGTGTGAGGGGGATTCGCACCGACTCCGGGGAAAGGTGGAGGGAAAATGGCTAAGTCCTTAGTGCATGTCCAATGGCGGTACAAGTTCAATAGCAGTGAGTGCTACATGCATTGCGCGCTATACAATAGCGTATTGTACAATGTGCTGCAAGCTGCTTGGGCGTGTGTAAGACTTCGTGGTAAGCTTCGCGCTGTGTAAGGGCACACAGGATCGCTGCAAGCATTACGCAATTTGCGGGAACGCAACAATATTTAAACTAACTTAAGTGCCAGCATTCAGCCGACCACGTCGCTAGATTTTTTTTTTATTTACACTCTGAACATTAACTGACACCTGGGCTTGCAGCTGGTCAAGGCAAACGGGTCTGGACGCCACCTAACGCTTGCTTGGGCTGTTCGTTGTAATTCACGTCTTTGCCGACATGAGCCATGACGCAATTAAACGCACAAATTTTGTTTTGTTATTGTTGGCGTGTCCAGGTTACAAACGGAATCAATAAGCGCGAGATTGGAATACACATAATTTTTTTTCTCAAAATTGTCAGTAAATCATTCCCATCCAATATGCAGTACCGGTATTGCACGAAATATGATCATATTATAAGCAAAACGAAAAGAGGCGGTTGTTTTGGAGGAAGATTAAATTAAAATGAACTTTAAAACACGTAATTATCAAACCACGTTGGGGATAAAATCACCGACTACTAGATATTCATCGTTGACCTGCTACTGCGGGATCGAATCTGTTTAAAGGGAAGCAACTTTTCTCTACCAGAGTCTTCTATTGTCTTTAGGTTGAAAGGAAACCTTGAGAATGAGGTTGACAGGAAACCCTGGGAGCGAGTTAGCAGCTAATGTAATGAAGTGCGCAGAGCTTGTGAGGTTGTATTCGCTGCAAGACGCAGTTACTTCGTTTACTGCTCATTGATTCGCGAATGCATAGGGCGTTCGGACACTTATAACACAAACATACACCCAACCAAAAAAGAAAGTACCCCCTTCCAATACTTTTTTGACTGAGCACATTTCGCTCAAATAACAACTACATAATCAGTACAGAAATTCCTTAGCAATCCAGCCATACTCTTTATTTTGTCCAAAACAGTGATAATGTGTACGAATTCATGTATTTTATGACAAATGGTACCGAAAACAGTTGCGCTTTTGTATTCGTGCAAGTTGTGGTTCACACTCACCTCGCATGGATACAAAAGTGCAACTTTTTTCTCGGTACCATTTGTCATAAATTGCATACTTTGGTACACATTATCACTGTTTTGGGCCAAACAAAGAGTACGGCTGGATTGCTAAGGAATTTTGTACTGATCAGTCGTAATTTGAGCAAGATGTGCCCAGTAGTTCTTGAGTTAGACAAAAAAGTATTAAGGGGGGGGGGGACTTTCTTTTTTGGTTGAGCTAGTGTACTTTACAACATTGTGCAGCATTTTTTTTACAGGTCCCTTGCTACGCCTTCGAAAGACACTGTTTCTTCAAATACGATAACTGGTCGCTATCCAGAAAAGTATGAGACCATTAAAATAAGCGTTGTGAACTCTGTTATTTTCAAATTGTTGGACGAAACTGTCACATGATGATGCACGTTATTTACTTAGAACAGATCAAACACGGAACACGGCTTGACTTGAGTGGAGTCTATTTGTAACGAAACTGCCCACGTTCACGCACTTAACAAATACAGGCTGCGTACACACAAAGGCTAGCTCACCCTTTTCAGCCTATTACAGAATGACTAAAGTTCGCGTCCGACGTAGTTGGCTACGGCAGGAAATAACACACGGGTCTGTGGGAAGTGGCATCAAATTACTAGACAATGCCCTTGAACTTTATAACACATGAACATATAATGGTATGTGGTTATTCCAGTACGTACGTACGTACGCATTGAATCCAATGATAGGGTTTGACCTAATCAGTGAATTGAACGACGTCCGTACCACAGTTGATTACAGGTAGGTGACATTAACATTCTAGAACACGCATATAGGTTGGTCAAGTTCCAGTTTATTCCACACGATCTAAAACAAGGACATGGTACGAGCAGTCATAACATAATTTAGTTCAGACAATTTTGCCGGAGGTTGTTCTGGATGAGCTCATTCTCATAGATGGAGGGTGGGCCTATACATGTAGGGTAGGGCTACTAGGCCTAGTCAAGCCCGCGGGAACGAGGGGTGTTGTGGTGAATGCAGCACCTCTTACTCCCGGGCAAAAATGTGTTCCAGCCAACAGCCAGTGTTCAACTACGATTAAATTGCGCCGCCCCATTTTGTTTGCTCTAAATATATCTCCTTCCGTTTTGTCTTGTTTTTTTGTTTGTTTAGCGTTGCCGCGGCTAACGTAGCACAGGCCGTTAGATACCCGATACGGATCAGTCAAATCCGTCCTTTTATATAGACTTGTGAGTGGGAAATTGGAATTCTCGAAAATGACATCAGTGGTTTTTGAAAACCTTAAGTCTTACGGCGACTCAAAAACAGACTGCTAGAGCTAGTGGGAACTAGGATGCCTTTTTTTTCTCAATGAATAGGAATTTGTAAACCAAATGTGTCTCAAATACATGTACTGGGCATCCTCTGTGCTGTGAGCCACGCAGCGGTGTGTGCTACATTTTCTTTCTTGATTCCTGAATTTAAAATCAAGACTGTACTTTTATTCACTGGATATTCACCATGGAATTCGCATCCTAATCCAAACCTTTACTGCATCTCATCCCCTCCGTCCAATTTCAAAGGGCTTCCATACCTAATTCTTCTTGATAAATACATTTGGAACATGCATTTGGTTTTGAGTTTGTTTTGAGTTTGAATAAACCCTGATGAATATATATAAACATACACCATCGATATCACAAATTGCCTTTTACTGTTTTAGTAAAAAAGCTATTCATGCTTTACCCTCTGCAAGTGTTTCCTCATGAATACTAGACTGATGAAATAGCCTAGACTCGCCATGTACCGATCATAAAGATGCCTTTGGTCCTTAAGGCCAAAAAAAAAAGTCTCCGGTTTCTGGTATGCGCGCGCGTCGCCGTAGCCATGCGCGTCGGCAAAATGAAAAGTTGTTTTTTTCAATGAAAGATGATGTCTCAAGACCGCCAAACTCACTGGTTTGACTGGAATCCTGCTGCTGCACAATTTTAACGTGTTTTTAGATTGGGTTATGGTCGAGAATAAGCTTTATATTATGTGGCCTCTCTGGACTCCCGTATATTTGCACTAAGTTTAGTCGGGCACCATTTGCAGTCATCAGCCGACATTTGAAGCAAAAAAATCAGGTAAAAAAACCCAAAATGCCGCGTCGCTGCACCAGTTTTTGGGCAAGCTCCATACCAGAAACCGGAGACTTTTTTTTTGGCCTTAGTCTTTTATATTTGCCAAACCCTGTATCAAGCAAATAGGCCTAACACCGCAAATGTAACTAGAGCTACATCGTTTGAGTAAAATAACTTTTTTATTGGCCAGTTAAGCTGGGAATATATTTTTGCTATGAACAGAAATTACTTCGTTTCCAGTGGAACCAATAGCAAGTGATCCAGAGGTTGTTCTGACGGGCTCGTGGGCGATATTGGTTGGTCGTGATAGCGCAGGCTCGCGCGGCGGCCGGTTATCACGGCGGCGCGGCGGGCTATCGCGTACAAACAATAACAACGTCCAGGTTTGGTTTCCTTCTTCTGGCCTGTGAAAACCCAGGATCCGGTCGACGTTACAATTCCTTTTCCAGAATTAAATTGAACACAAAATGGAGATATGAATACAGGGTTCTCGACTGTTCAGTACAGAGCTCTGCGCTTCTTTGTCCTTATTTAGACATTCCAGCACCCCCTTGCAAAAGGTTGTTCCAGCGGGCTTAAAAGTCGGGAATCATTTCCCAGTTACAAAATTAGCTAACGTCACAGCAATTATAAATGAGTTGACAGTGGATAATCGACTACAAGTGACTGCATGCTCAAAAACACAAAGAAGAACTGCATGACCCGATAATGAATTCACTTTAAAGCTTTGTTCTACTTAACGTAACATTAAGCAGAACAAGGGGGATAAAACAGGGTGTATAAATCTTTGAATCCGAAATTGATGGATTCTTTTGTTCACATTATTTTACTTGAACAGCTGTCCGTGGCAGCATCTCAGGGGCGGATCGAGGAACTGCCAACTTTATATTCGTCCGTATTAGATGATGCTCATTATTTAAATGCTCAGCATGTTGTTTTACCTGAACAAAAAAATGTTCACTGCCTCCAAATCAATAAAGTTGGAGCCAGGAGCAATAGCAGAAACAACTCATGGGAGTCAGGTTGGCGTAGTGGTACTTTCCTCGCCTTCCACCGCTGTGACCCGGGATCGAATCCCGCCTGGATCAATATGTGGATTTTGTTTTAGTCCCTGCCTTATTCCGTGGGTTTTCCTCAGAATACTCTTCTGGGCTTTTCCTTCACCTCTAAAACTGTAATTTCTTCACATTGTCTTCTCTTTATTGGGACCCATGGGAGATCAGTGGATTCCACTGAATGGGCTACCCAGTTAAAATAAGAAATAAATAAATAAATAATAAGTAATAAATAAAAACTCGAAATAACAGTTAAAATAAAACACTCTTTGAAAATTTGTCAGGAGTTAGAGAAATATGAATTAACTGAAATTCTATACAATATACATCGCTGTTTGTCTGATCTGCTCATACAGGTTAAAAGCGACTCCTCCCGCTACCGATATGTCCCTACGAGCTCAAGTGTTAGTTTCAGTCCTTATCCTACACGTCATGATGACGTCAGCTCTGGATAAGGGTGAAATCCTGGACATGTCCTATCCGTTTGGTGAATCCACCTTGTATTGGCCGGGCGAAGCATCTTTCGAATTGGACATAAGGGTACGTGGACCATCGGGTGTACTACCTTGGTAAGTATTGCTCGTTCAGTATGTGACTTAAAACATTACGATTGCTGAATCGTTTGTATTGAATGAAGGCTGGCAGAATTTTGTGTAGTTTTTTTATATATTATCGACAGGAAACGAACTTATCCACTGATTTTTTTTTCTTTACCAATTATTACCATGGTATACATACAGGTACAGGTCAAAAGGCTGAAAATTGTACTCTGTCCCTGCGATCGTCTTCGAGAAGTTGTTTCACCAAAAAGAAATAAACAAATAAAATAACAAATACATACATTAAAATAAAATCACTTTCAATTGTCAATTACGCGGACCTCACGCCGAAATGAAAAGTCAATCCAAACACGAATTGACGGTTTGTACGTCAGGTATTCGCGCTTAGAATTCGTGCACAATTAACGAAAATAGGCCTGTACCACTCCAGAAAAATACACAGCGAATGTTTCACACTGTGCTATAAAATTATGTTGCATAAATTGCGAAAATAAGGCAATACTTTTGCGAAATAATACAATACTTTTGTGTCATTTAGCAACACTATAATTGCGTTATTTCGCAAAACTATATATATATTTTTACAATTGCCTTTATTTCGCAATTACAAAACCCCAAAATTCAGTTTTAAACCTGGCAAGAACGAGCTTCCTTTGTATGGGAAATGAATTTCTCTTTTGAAAAAAGGAGCAGTGACGACGGGCAGGGCTTTAATATTGATCGGAACGTCGAGTTAACACGTCTTGTTCTCACAATCACCTCTCCTATTTAGAGAAAGTCACTGGCATGGTGCACTCATAAAACCTGTTCGTAATTGTGCGCGCCCATCATGCAAACCTTCAACCATACTCACTGTAACTTTTGAAAGAGCTATTCATGACGAAAACAATTCAAATTGTGTGTGTTTTAAAGGTACGAGGCCAACGCATTCTCAAGCCCAGAACATGGCGGGACTCACATTGACGCCCCGTCCCACTTCTCCGAAGGCAAGCAACGCGTGGACGATATACCAGTCAACAAGTTGGTAGGCCCGGCCATTCGAATCGACATAACCGACAAAGCTAAGGCAAACAGGGATTATGAAATGACATCCCAGGATCTGCACGACTGGGAAGCGGCCCATGGAGAGATTCCAGTCGACTCCTTGCTCTTCGTCTACACCGGTTGGGGTGCTTTCTACCCGGATCGCCTGGCCTACTTTGGATCCGCACGAAACGACACCTATCTGAATGAGCGCAATGAATCTGTGCTTCACTTCCCTGGCGTGGCGCCTGAAGCAGCCAGCTGGTTGGTTGGCAATCGTAAGATTGCGGGTCTTGGGATCGACACACCATCCATTGACTATGGACAATCCACCCAATTTATGACCCATCAGATTTTGTTGGGAGCTAACATCTACGGACTTGAGAACGTGGCTAACGTGGATAAACTGCCGAACACAGGAGCTACGGTGTACTCACTCCCAATAACGATTGAGGATGGGAGTGGCGCACCCGCCCGTATTATCGCAGTGTTGGATGAGGATGGCGAAGGCTCAGTGACCGCGTCTCCCCCAAAATCCCTGTTAGTTACGTTGCTCGGATTCGCTTTGTTCGTTGTTGATTTCTGAAAAAGTTATTTTACTTTTGATTTGCCGAAAGTGCCAGTGATGCATATTATTTACATTAGCACACAATGATGTATTCATGTCTTTTCTTTTCTTTGTTCATTATGACGTCACGCCGACAGGCAAAACCGCCAGGCATCCTAACAATAGAAGCATGTTTTGCATTTCTTTTGGCCCACATAACAAAATATAATGTCTACATTGTAAAACCCTTCACATTTCAAGAGATATACATGTACATGCAGTGCAGAAGACAACCATCTGCCGAAAATATCCAAGTGTCCCGTAATATTTGAGTCTGTTGGGTCAAGCCTAAAGTTCATATCCACCACAGTGACGCGTATAAAAGGTCATCTGGTTTTCGTTATTGGTATGTACAAGTGCATAAAATGTCAATCTCTCGGATCTCGGGCTAAAGCCAGGGTTTGGCGTGATGATACCATAATAGCTCTTCGTTTTGTATAGTGCATAATCGGCAATCGGGTAAGGTTCAGGGCAAGGTCAGCGATGAATGAAAAACGCGAGCTTTCTAAAGAGGGCAACCCCCCCCCCCGTTAAAAATGAGACATAATTACTTCGGTTGAAGAGCATTTGGCAACAAATTTAGACTATACATTGTGTTGAAATTGATTAGTAAAATATATACCTATCTTTTAATCTTAATTAAACAATATCGTCATCTGTTTTGTTACTTTCCCGCAAACGCCATGGTTATACTCAGCAGATATGCATACATGAGTGCATTTGGTGGCAGGCTGAGGCATGTTTAAATTTTAAACTTCATATAGTCTACGCTGTAAAAATTCACTGCGCATGCACTTGTGGACTAGCGGATATTTGTCCCCGAATCTTTGTCCCAGAATCATGAACACCAGAGGCACTAATTAGCACAAAGTCATAGTTACTATAGCACATACTGACTAGCACGTCTTTGTCCCAGAATCATGAACACCCGGGGCTCTATTAATTAGCACATGTTTACTATAGCACATACTGACTAGCACGTCATTGTCCCAGAATCATGAACACCTGAGGCTCTATTAGCACATGTTTACTATAGCACATACTGACTAGCACATCTTTGTCCCAGAATCATGAACACCTGAGGCACTATTTTATGCACCTCAGGTGCAAGTTGACTCGACTAGCACATACTGACTAGCACATAATAAAATCGCGAATACTTGAGGCACTCCCATCACTTCACGTACATTAAACGCTGACGCAGTGACATGCACCTAAGGAGACAGTTTGAAGAAAGATCAAGCGCCCGGCCGTGCTTGCGATGTGCACGGACCACTTGAGGTACTACTTGATGCTTCCATTCAAATGAAGATTAATCGGATGGCAAATTGCATTGGCTGGATTTCGCGTGACCTTTGACCTGAGCGTCATCACGGTCATGACTCTGCAAGGTTTGAAATGGCCGTTAAGACGGAGTCATTTACTCTTTCATTCCAGTTTAGAGATATTTTTTTTTTCGTTGAAAAGCGTAATAATGAAGGAAATTCTGTAAAACTTATCTTTTATGTTGTAAATGTACAACTTCCCATCACTTGCTCATGCTCCGTTTTGAATCACGAACGGTCGGATCATGGTCGGATTGCATTATGCGACGCTCAAAATGTTGTCCACACGGTCCGCAATGAAACAGAAATCACATCCGGTATGGAATGTACGCATTTCTACGGGAAGTTTTCGGATAGCATTTGCGCACATTGTCTGACTGCGGTCTTGAACAGCTGCAGCCAGAGGCTCCATACATAGGTCATAGGCCACTTCCTTTACAAGATTCTGTGAAGCTCATCAGAGTATCCCAGCGCCCTGTTTGCAGGGCAGGGGGTACGAGCAAACATGCAGCCTACCTCGTGCAGCCTATGTCACGCTTTGCGTGCCTTCGCTTGATTTGATAGTTTTCATGGCACAATGCTTGCTTGTCATAATTTGTTGCTGCCTGGTATTCTTTTAACCATGCATTTGCAAGCGTGGTCAATGAAGTTTTATGGCCTTTTGGTACATGTACTTATAAATATACATGTACTTGCTCATTACAAAACTGATTACATAATTTATAATCTTTTATGTTTTACACATAGGGTTCTTTCTTTCTTGCCACTTTGTGGTCATGGTGGTTGACTGAGATTGAGAATTAAATTACATTGTCAATCAACCCCCCTTGTGTGTGTATGTTATTGGGTCAGTCACTCTGGAGGATCTGGGTCAATTTACAAATAAAAAGGGATCGGAGCCAACAACCCCCCTTCTTTAAAATATATACCACAGAACATTAATGTCGCAAGGGGAAAAAGTATTATGGAGATAAACCTCGTTCTACGTTAATACCCATCGCATCGTCTGTTGACAATACCAACGTAAGCAAAAGATCCATCTCCAAATGAAATATAAAGGAGCGATCTATTGGCAGTTTTTAAGAGATCTGCGGAAGGATTATTCGCCTGAGGAAGCATGGCAATTTGAGTGCTTTGACATTAGCATGGTGGGTTAACAAGATTGCCAGATTTGTTTTCACGCTACTACGGGCAGGGAAGGCTACAATGTACCTATCGTGGTAGAATCGCATCAACGCAGCTTGTGAAATATTGTCCAATTACATTATGAACCAGCGGAACCGGAACGCGCAAAATCCCAGACAACAAAACTTAACGTACAAATCCATAGGGTTGTCTGATGAGTGGCGTGGCTTCTATACGCAAGCGGCGATATGTCATTTATGATGGATGCGTGCGCCCGAAGAAGTTATCCCTGCCGCTGCGTCATCCTTGCGAGCAATCCAACTTGACACGAAGGAATGAAAAAAACATAATACATTTTTATATATATATATATACATTTACTCTTGCTGCAAAACACTATTTTGTTTTTAAAGCCGATGATCAGATATAGAGAATTGTTATGAAATTCAGTTATACCAATTTTCTTGTTGACGGTGCGTTTCTGTCATTAGTTGTAAAAATCCACAATTAACTTTCGTTAGAAAGACTTTTTTTCCGCGGGAAGCGGGTATTGTATTGGGGCTTCGCAAATGATTCCACCTTTAGCCTGGTGCTCATCTGATCCGACCGTTACGTAGCAGTCTGCCACGCCGCTAAGTACCGCCTCTGGTTCTCCGCCAAACGCGTCAAGATCGGCCTAATCTTCGTGTGGCTGCTCTCGACTATTTTTCAGTTAAACATGCTCCTCTTCCATGTGAATGATGGAGCATCCTGCGTGGCTATCTGGCCTGAAGGCGTCTCTCAACGTTGAGACATATAAACATAAATAAAAACGCTAGTAAAACTCAAAATCGAACAAATACCGATTTTCGAGGTTTTTGTCACTTCGTGTCATGAGAATGCAAAGCGACGATAGGCTACGCGTCCCACTTGACACAATCATTAGGATAGTTATTGAGATTTGGTGATGTGTTCCAAGTGAGATCCATGGAAGTTACGGAGACCTTTGGTTACAGAGACGTCCGAATCCGTAGACGTCACCGCACCGTACCTCACTAGTCTTGTCGTATTTGATCCACCTGTCTGATGTTTCCGCGCTGTAAGTTCTGCACTTAACGCCACTTATTAAAGACATTACTCCTTGTTTCAATAGCCGAGCCTCTCCCAAACGTCTATAGCCCCGGCAAAAAAGTTCTCCCTACTGTTAGTCGTTCATATGACTGAAAGATACGCTTGAATGATTTCTTGAGAAATTCAATTTACAATAACAGGGGCGTAGCACTGTCATTTTTATTGGGGGGGTTAAAATATTTTGAAAAGGGCACCTGCACATCCGTTGTGAAATTATTATTATCATCATTATTATTATTTTATTTCTGGTAATGAAACCAACGATTCCTCAAAAGCACCCTAAGCACTGCAGCTTGCAAGTCTGAAGAAACCTGAAGAGAAAAGACAATGAGAAGAAATGACAGTTTTAGAAGTGGGAGGAAAACCCCTGAGGAATATTCTAGGGAAAACCCACGGAATCAGGTAGGGACTGAAAACCCAATCCACATGTTGGCCCAGGCGGGATTCGAACCCGGGTCACAGCGGTGGAAGGCGAGGAAAGTACCGCTACGCCAACCAAACAGGTTTTTTTTCTCCAGACACTTGGCCTCCGTAAAATCAAAAAGCGCGGGGGGGGGGGGGGACTGGTGCCTGATGGGGACTGATGGGGGCGCTGTTCACAACCGACAATAATGCACACAAAGGGCTGATATATGGTGCTTTTCAGGGCGATACATGTGCGGAATTCTGAAAAAGGCACCCAAGACGGCAGATGCCACAAAAAAGGGCACCACTTCTTTTTGAACAGGGCACTTGTTCAGAAAAAAGGGCACTTCGTAAAAAAAGGGCACTCTTTACAAATTATTGGGGGGGGGGGGGTAAGCCCGTTGAAAAAAAGCATTTGAATGGAAAAAGGCAGTCTTTACAAAATATTGGGGGGGGGGGGGTAATACCCCCTTACCCTCCCGCTGGCTACGCCTATACTGCACAAGGTAGGGTAAACCTTCGGTTGTTCAGAACGCCATATTTTAAACATTATGTCTTGATGCAACTTTGGCATGTTACGTGAAAAAAAAAACAGTATTTAATTTATTCATACCAAAAACAAATTGCTTCTCCAATGTACGTACTATATACAACGGTGCCCTTTGATTGTGTAATTCTGGTGTGACAGATTGAGGTGAACAGTTATCCGTTCTGCGCGCGGTCCTGTATTACCAGCGAGAGGCTGTATCATTAGTGCGACGCCTCATAGGTCCGACGCCTCATAAGTCCGAAATTTGGACTTATGAGGCGTTGGACTTGAGAGGCATAAATTCCGCCTCATAGGTCCGACGCCTCATTAGTCCGACGCCTCATAAATCCGACAAGGGACAAACGCTGTTTTGGACTTATGAGGCGTCGGACTTATGAGGCGTCGGACTTATGCGGCGTCGGACCTATGAGGCGGGATGAATAAATTTGTATGCCTCATAAATCCGACGCCTCGTAAGTCCGAAATTTTGGACTTATGAGGCGTCGGACTTGAGAGGCATAAATTCCGCCTCATAGGTCCGACGCCTCATTAGTCCGACGCCTCATAAGTCCGACAATGGACAAACGCTGTTTTGGACTTATGAGGCGTCGGACTTATGAGGCGTTGGACTTATGCGGCGTCGGACCTATGAGGCGGGATGAATAAATTGTATCCCTCACAAATCCGACACCTCATAAGACCGACGCCTCATTTTTTAAGTCCGATTTATGAGGCGTCGGACCTATCAGGCGTCGGACTTATGAGCGGACCCCACCAGCGATGTACATGCACTTTCAGTTTTAAGTACATACTCTTAAAGGTATAGTCCTTCATTTGTAATTTGTGCATTTTGCTCCTTTGAAGCAACAAAAGTGCTCAAAATCTAAAGAAGGGTACTGAACAACTAATCTGGTGAAGTTTCAGGTCAGCTTCAGCTGTATTTCTGAGAATAACAGCATTCTGGGATCTCGATATCAAATCAAAAGTTGCTGAATCTTGTCTTGAATTGGGCCTGAATTCAGCGTCCGATACACGTTCTCACTGAGCAAATTAAAGCTACGCCATGTCGCGCAATGATCCGACGAATAATAGCAACCGCACGCGCGTGTGCGTCGTGTCAATGCTTGAGCGCGTTACATTACGAATTACAAAACGAACTACTAATTTAAATTTCCTACGGTGCGTCTTAAGAAGCACCGTTGGAAAGGATTTTTTTAGTTGATTTCTTTAAAATGACAGCATACCATAAAGAATAATTTCACAGGCAGTTTAGTTCCTTTACTATCTTTCAACCAAGTATGTTATTCAACAATAATTACGCCAGTTACTTTTTGGATAGCTGCAAATGATGGACTAAAGCTTTAAGGTTTAAAGATATATAATGGATCAAACTCTGGAGCCATTAAATGAGTAACAAAGTCTTGCCACTATGTCTTCATGTTTCTGAAAAGCACATTCCATACCAGAAATTAAGATATCAATGTAATGATCTCGTTAGAAAAATACCCATTATTAGTTGTTGTTTTTGGCGATTTTCCCCCCGACCGACTGTACCTTTACTTGAGTGAGGTCGAGTGCGGGATCTTCAAGTCGTTATCAGGTGTAAACCTCATCGCTATTATTTATTACATTTACAGAGCGAACGAAAGGAGCCCAAAAATGTAGCACCTAATAAATTATGATGCTAAGATGAGCCCCTTGTACAAGTCAAGTAGTGTCACTTATTTATCAATGGATGTCATTAAAGAAAAACAAAAAAAAGTTTGTGTGTTTGTGTCTAACTGTTTTAAAACAACGTTCCTCAGCATACGTGTATCCTGACGCTGGACTGACAAAGCACAATTTCAAAGGGGTTTGACCGTTTATTTGAAACTGAGATCCTAGAATGCTGTTTTTCTCGGAATATACAGCTGAAGCTGAGCTGAAAGTTCATCAGGTTAGTTGTTCAGCACCCTTCTTCAGATTTTGAGTACGTTTGTTGCTTCAAACGAACAAAATGCACAAATAACAAATGATGGACTATACCTTTAGAATTAGTGACTAAACAATCGTTGCACATGGAGAAACAAAACGCTGCCGGAAATTCGCAGGAAGCTGACGAGCGATGTACACGGAGCATATGAGAGCAGCCGCGCTTACATGCGAATGGAATTCACTTTCAATGGACAGCTTCGGTCAAGGCTGAAACAAATCTTGTCCGAAAGCACGCAAGCCCTCAGGCATTTTCAATTTGAATACATCAATCTAAAGAGTTACATCCTCAGCATCCTTGCCTTTCCCGCCACTTTACACATCATTATCTTCACAACCCTCATCCTCAGCATTTCATCATTGGTAGTTTAAACGAGCATTATTCTTGACAAATGACTGAAAATAAATATCCTTCCCAGGCATATATACAGGCTCGGGGCACTGTCTTGGTCATCCGAAATCATTGCAAGCCAAGATTCAAGCCCCTCGAGTTCACCGTTCCCATGTACGCAGGTTATTCCTGAAACTGATTTTTCTGATTCAGACTCGTCTGATAGCAGTCAAAAATCTCTCTTCAATAGTCTGGCCCATGAAGTGCACACTTCAATTAGTCAGATCTCATTAAGAGACACAAAGAGTAAAGATAAACCGGCACCCAGAACAAGAGACAAGCAGCAAACAAGTAGAGACCACCGGCTAGAACACGAGGACTACAAATTTGTCCGAAAACTAGCGGTACCCCTCCAACAACTTGTTTCAAAGCGAGTCTCCCTGAACAAACAGATCAACTTGCTGGAGAACGCCGTCAAGCACAAGAACAGAACCCACCGAAGTACCTCCTCAGCCAAGTTCCAGTCCCTACTCCACCCAAAGGCCATCGAATTCAAACGAATTTGACAACCGCAGAGTTGTAATGACTCGAGTCAATGACTCGACTCGAGTCCGACTCGAGTCACATTTTTTGGCGACTCGACTCGACTCGAGTCCCGACGGGTAAATGACTCGACTCGACTCGAGTCACTGCGAGCAAATGACTCGACTCGACTCGAGTCCCTCATCAGAATGACTCGACTCGACTCGAGGAAGGCTAATAAGACTCGAGTCCCAAAATAAAAGCAAAACTTACTTGCGAAAAATATTTGCAATGACTTACGCTGCGCCGTTCGCGTTGCCAGTTTTTGTTCACGTCACGTTAATGTTCGCGAATAATGTACGTTTATATACAGCGGCAGTCTGTTTCCTTCCTCCATAATGAAACAACAAACATACACCGTGTCGCGGACTCCAACCTTGTGGTTCTATAGCATGTAATGCTAAACCCGGAACCAGACTTAAAACGCATTTCTCAATCCGTGGTTTCATCATTGGTTTCGGGCGATTTTGAAGTTCTTGGTGAAACGCTGGCTAAATTCATGTCCCGATTTCACACAAAAAAATGGATACGGACGGGCCCACCTTTAAATAATCAGAAACAGTTTTGTATAATGCAATTAGGTTTTAACGTTGTCAGCGATCAGCGAACAACAAAATCTAGACCCGAAGCCAAACCAGTTATAAGACCGAAGTTTCACATCTTATCTGTGACGTGAGCTAGCAATGGAAACTGTTGGTTGGGTACCATACAGCATACTTTATGTCTTTGGATTTCCGTAATAGACTGGTGCCTTGTATTCTTTCTCTCTTGTGTTTGTTGCTTTTTATTGTAATTTAGTGTTCAAATATTTGTGACTCGAATTGACTCGAGCTAAATACTTGACTCGACTCGACTCGACTCGACCACACTCTGTGACTCGACTCGACTCGACTCGACCTTGTTGACCTAATGACTCGACTCGACTCGAGTCACTTCTTTAAAATGACTCGACTCGACTCGAGTCACAAAAATCAGTGACTCGTTACAACTCTGGACAACCGTGTGGAAGCAGGTAGCCGTGTCATCTGCACTCGGGCGAGCAAGACTCAGCCTACAGCAGCTGCAGGATTGGAAGGAGGAAAACCACCGTTCCTTCGAAAGACAGCACCTCAAGGCCCTCGACTAGATCAAGGGCCAACTCCTAACCAAGGGGAACATCAATACAGCCAAGAAACTGCTCGCCCATTTCCTGCGTGAGCAGTCTACCAAGCAGCCAACTAAGCGGTCCCGCTAAACCACCTCCGGTCTCCATTAAACACAAACGGCTCTTTTCAGAGCCACCACATCTTCCAAGAGAGATTGTTCATTGTGTTTACCCTTTATTTATTATAATAATTATCATTATTATTATTAAATAACCATGACTAGGAGAAACATTAGTTCATTCCACAAAAAAAGGAAAACTAAAAAATAAAGCAAAACGATTTGCCCATTCTTGTTCAAATCTCCAACAGCTGTCCCAAGCCAACCAACGAAAAGAATTAGCCAACCAAAATGAACAATTCATAACCAACCTCTCAAAGCTATCACTCTCCCCTACCGAGAAAATAGCTTTAGGTAAAGGTTTAAACTTTGTTCCCACCCCGGCTAAACCAACCCGTCTCTCACTTATCAAAGATATAAACAAATATCAAAGACGAATGAGAATTGCATTTTTGATGCACAAAAAAGTTCTAAAAAAGAGGCCTTTCAAACCTCCATCTACCTGGCAACCCAAATCCACTCACACCCCACACTTGAGAATTATTTGGAAGCTATCAAGATGGAACTCGCCCATGTCAGACTAAGAAAACCTCAGACAAACATGTCCCAAGCTGAATTATCAGCAATACGCAAACTCAAAAACAACCCATCTGTTGTTATCAAGCCTTACGACAAAGGCCGAGGCATTTGCATCATGAACCGTGAGGACTACCTCAACGTTGGTTTCAAACACCTCAACTCCCCCCACTATGAAAAAGTGGACAGAGATTTGACTCACGAAACCGCACTCAAGGTACACAGTGCCCTCACCGACATGATAAGAAACAAACACATCGACAAAACATACGTTTGCCTATCTTGACCCACTTGAACAACCCACGAACTGCCCTACCATGTATTTTCGAATACACAAGACACCCCCACCGGGTAAACCTTTTGTCGGTATAGACCCATCATCAGCGGTTGCACGAGTCCAACAGCCAAGATATCCGAGTATGTGGATTATTTTCTCCTTCCCATAGTATCCGCCCAACCCACTTATGTCCGTGACACCACAGACAGTTTGCGGAAACTAGAAAAGAAAACCTTCCCACAAACTCACTCCTTGCAAGCATCGATGTAGTTTCTATGTATACCAACATTCCCCAGGCGGAAGACATTGAATCAGTATGCAAAGCCTACGAAAAAAAACCAACCACAACTACGCCATAACCAAACCCCCTTCAAAACACATCCGCATTCTCCTGGAACTCGTTCTTGGCCGCAACTATTTTCAATTCGGAGGAAAATTCTTCCGTCAGAAAATAGGATGTGCAATGGGATCTGTGGCTAGTCCAAAAATTTGCGACATTACGTTACATGATTTTGAGTTACAAATCTCAGCCCTCACAGACAGAATCCTATTCTGGGCAAGATTCAGAGATGATATACTTATCGTCTACAATGGCCAACTCGAATCCTTCGCCCAATTTGTTCACCAATTAAATCAATTGCATCCCACCCTCAAATTCACATTTAAGGCATCCGAAACTTCCATCACATACCTGGACCTTACCATTTTTAAAGGCCCGCGTTTCTTTTCCATCGGTACCCTGGACACACAAGTGTTCACGAAACCTACGGAAACATATCAGTACTTGGAAAGAACATCATCCCATCCAGACCATGTGTTCCACGGTTTTATCAAAGGAGAAATCCTACGATATGCCAGAAACACAAACAATGAAGAATATTTCTTACAAAAAGTACAAAGTTTCGAAGAAAAACTACTGAAAAGAGGCTACAATCAAGCCGATATTCACAAGTGCAAGCAATCCATCGATTTCTCACAAAGGAAATCTATGATTCACACAGAACAAGTGAAAACCCAAAAAGAACTTCCCCTCGTCTTCACCACGACTTACAACCCCCATGTAAAACACATGGACATCAAGCGTGCTCTCTCCAGACACTGGCATCTTATCTCAAGCAACCCAACTTTGAAGGAAGTTTTTCCTAAACCTCGTTTAGTTGCTTATAAGATAGCTGAGAACATCAAGAAGAGACTTATCAGAGCCAAACTCAGTCAGAAGATAACCAATCCTCCACAACTGAGAACGATGATAACACACTTGATATCCTAATTTCAATATTGGATGAACAAATCCCATCCAAATGAAGTTGTAATCACAAATATCAGATAAATTAGACGGAATCTTTTCCTCAAAGTGAGTTCCATTTAACTCACTAACCCATACCTACGGATTCCTTGAATCCAGCGGCTGATGAGTCCCCGAAGGGACGAAAATACATTCCCGCTATTGCCCTCAGGTAAAACCGAACCCACCCCACTGCTTGGGTAAACTTGGCTACGGTCAAAACTTCCATTGACTTCTCCCTCTTATTTCTACCCAATTCTTGAGACCCCTTTCATGCGTCTCAATTGAAGAAATAAACCACACAATATCACACCATCGAATAACTCAATGTGTTGTTCTTACGCTTATTTTTTATTCACAAGCCAATCTAGAGGAGAGGCGTCTCTGAATGGGATGGAGCCATCATTTCTCTTATCCTTTTATAAATGTATATACAGGGTAAGTAAAAAAAGCGGAACCCAAACCCCAAAATTTATATTTCATATTTAAAAAAAAATGTGAATAACCAAATATAATATTGACTGGAAAGCCAATTTCAAAAGCTACTTTTAGATGAAAAAATACTTAAATTGCTAAAATCGTTCAAAGAATATCACCATTTTAACGAAATAACCCTAAAACCTGTCTCGTCCAAAAATGTAACTTCAGGAATCGTCGTCATATTGTCTTCAATCATCACCAGCGATAAAACCTCAAAAGTTAAAAATATTCAACAAAGTCCTTTTGGAGGCGCGTCTTTTAAAGAAGGTGGATTACATAAAACATATTGTTTTCCTCACCAGGGTTGTTCATAACGATATTGTGTACTAGTTGTTGACAGTTGTTGAAACAAGTATTCTGTGTCATTTTCTTTGTTGTTTCAAACAGTCAAAACACACAATAAATTGTTTTTTTTTTGACGAAATAGGTTTTAGGGTCATTGCGTATAAATGGTGATATTTTTTAACGGATCGAGCAATTTCAGTACTGTCTTTTATCAACAGTAGCTTATGAAATTGGCTTTCCAGTCATTATTATATTTGGTGCAATGATATTTTTTTAAATATGAAATATATTTTGGGGGGTTTGGGTTCCGCTTTTTTGTTTTACTCACCCTGTATGCAGACACAGGGTGTCCCCAAAGAAAAAAACCCATACCCTCCTCTTTTTTTCTTCTTTTTTTGCAGCTTTTAAAACGATTATAGATTTCAAATATTGATACATATTTTGGAGAATGTAATTCATAAGCTTTTCAACAGCGAAAACATCTATTACATGAACTATCAAAAATAGTACCGTTTTGGAGACACTTTAGCGTCATAATCTTTGGAAGACATGTGAAATGAGGGAGACATTTCAATGTCTCCCTCATGAAGGAACTTTTTGTCGCAAATTGGCCAAATCGATTACTCGTGGTCCAATTAATACATTTTTCGTGAGGATAGGATTTATAAGGTAAACTTATAGGGGTTAGGGGTCAGGAAAGTCGGGCAGAAAAATGTGCCCAAGTCTATGGGAATGTCCCCCTAATGGTACTTTTTTTTGGTTATCGTTCCACTAAATGTACCATTAGGGAGACACGTTATCGTAATTTCTTCGATAATAGGGAGACACCGGTCATTAGGGAGACACATAACTGTCTCCCTAATGTCACAGCCCCCTTTAGAGGCAAAATTGTATTTTAAAACAGAGAGAAAGAAAAACAATTATAAACAATTCTGTCCTTGAGAGAAACAAGAATCGAAGTGTATCACGAAAAGATATTGCACAAGTTGGACCGTCTAAGATTACATCTTACCACGCACTGTGTAATTATTCTATCCATTGGAACTCTTCTACCGGAGTGAAAAGCTAACATGGATTTTCTGTGAGTAATTTGAAGGAAAAAGAAAACAAGGAGAAAGAAAAACTAGTAACATTATTGTTCTTAGGAGAAACGCAGCTTCGAAGAGCAAAACGAAAGAAATTGAACAAGTTGGACCGTTTCACTTGTACAATGATGTAACTTTCAACCCCTACCTATAATCCAGCTATTACTTGTATGAACTATTCCCTGAGCACTTACAAAGATAACACGCCTCTTAGCTATCGACGGTATAAAGAACAGAATACAAACGACACAAAAAATGACAAATCTCTGATCTGAAATGCCGGGAAGTATACTTCACTGTAAAAATATTCCCCCATGTTCGGCCACCATTTACAGTTACAGTACAGTGCACCTGTCTTTATATGATTGGTTTTCCTTTATTATTGAGAAACCGTTTGATTTGCTATTCAAGCAATTTTAAAAACACATAGCTGATAGCCTCATACAATAACGAGGAAGTCACGAGAAAGCTATACAACTGCCATTCTCGCTTTGGAAAATAGTTTTGAAAAGCAAAACGAAAAGGATCAGCATTGCATTCATTTGGGACTCTTTGTAATAACAGTACTTGACCTGGCACAATGCAGTATTCTACGGCCCCTAGTGTCGCTGTCAAAACCTTCTCCTGACATGTCTTCATAATAATTGTCTGACGTCTTAATTTTACGTCTTTCTCAAGCTTACGAATGAAGCAATACGGAAATGTCATCAAATCGTGTTTTTGACCTGTTCTAATGATAAAGTTATGGTACTTCAATGAACAAAACCCTTGATGTCAATTCATCTTCATGTAAAGGTAAACGACAAACAATTTACGTCGAGCCTTATAGTAATCAAAATATGTCCCTCCTGGGAATATGGAGAAAAAAAATCCTGAAAGGACTAGGGTGGAATCCGCTCCATACCA
Source organism: Patiria miniata (assembly GCF_015706575.1). Classification (NCBI taxonomy): domain Eukaryota; kingdom Metazoa; phylum Echinodermata; class Asteroidea; order Valvatida; family Asterinidae; genus Patiria; species Patiria miniata. Next base: position 13,922,835 of record NW_024037058.1, on the reverse strand, counting down.
TTTTTCTGATATCATCGTTGCGCTATCTTTTTTTTTCGTGTCGAGTCTGCGTGCGTTTGTATTCCGATGTCTGACGGCCGATTTTACACAATTTCATAAAAGTCGGATCTAGCGTTTGCTTCAAATGTTAACTCACGGCACAGGGTCTCAATGAATCTTTTGTTTTCCATGGACCGTGTAAAGCGTAACGTATAGTCGTTCGCGAAAATTTTTTATTGTCGTATCTTTTAAAAACATATTCTTCGTTTAATTGAGCTGAAACTTCCCAAAAATATGCCTCAGCCATTGTCAACTTTGAAAAAGCAAAAGATAAATGAATTGACCAGTAGGTTATTTTTGAAGAAAAACATATCAGATGTTACAGATATATGTATGGGGCAACGATAAGGGAATACAAATGTGCTTGGCCGGTTTAAATCAAGTACGTTTAAAACCGGTCTTTTGGTATGTGCCTCGCGCGCGTAGTGCTAAATGTCCCCTTATATTGAGATTTGGGTGCGCTCGGAGCGTATACTGCGTGATGTGACCCAGAACGGAGGGATGTTTTATCAACAATTTAAAACCACCAACGTGACGTGTTCACGACCAATAGGAATGGATAAACTGTGTCAGGTATTTATGAATTGTTATAAATATCTACATGAGTTGGAGAAATATTTGCGACTAAATAAGACTGGTTGGCAAATGCTGATAATAACCGGAGGCGAAGCTAGCTAGTCCCCCAAGCACACATTCATTCCCTGATTAACATAGCTCTATACAGACTGGAGTCGTAGCCGGTCTGGACCGATGATATTACTGTATCCAAACACACAATATAACAATGTGATTTAGGCCTATCTCTCTCTATCTCCAGTCCTTGAAAAAATTTAACCTCACAATGTACTCTGTGGCTAGAGCACGCGGGACAACGACGTACAGCTTAGATGCGCCCGCCAGTCATGTTGGAAGATTGATTGTTTGAACACAGTGCACGAGGGGGTGACGGAGAATGGAGCCTTCCCGTAGGAGATAAGAAAACATCAAATTCTTACTCAGCGGAATATCATCGACGTCATTACACACCGGCCTCGCGTTACACCATAAGTCATAGGGGATGTTTTCAGGCTACGTCAACAGGGTAATCACACCGTGACTTGAAGATCAAACTCCCTATGGCGGTGGTGCAACAACAAAATTCAGGTTCTTAGTAAAAACAAAATGATTGAAAAAGCAAAAGGTAAAGTAACTTTAATGTAGGAACGTAGCTCGAAGAGTTTGACAATTAGATTTGTCATTCCCAAGTTAAAAAGGGCGGCAAGTTTTAATTCCAGAGTTGACATTTGAGCTGTCAATAATTGACATTTCTAATTATTTGAAATGCCATAATGGACGTGTTTATGCCTCGTGAATAGAGTTACCGATTTACAATTGACAGTAAGCGCGACCGGCAAACAAGTTTCGTTCGAACCCAACCCCGTCAGGCCACAATACGGGCCTGATAAAAAATAAATATAAATACAAAATGAAATAGGACATAGTCATATGAAAAGTGACAATAAGAATAAGACTTTGACTGCGTTATTTTAAATTATTTTAAATAAGCCATCTTAAAAAAAAGAAACTCTCAGTTACTCTACACATTTTGAAAATTAAAATTATGTCCCCGATTTTTCTTCGTTAAATCACATTCATAAATACCTCAGACAGTTTACGCATTCCTATTGGTCGAGAACCCGTCACGTGGCCGGTCTTAAACGGATGATAAAGACATAACTATAGCTGGTCTTAAAACGCTTTTTCAGTGTCACATGAAATTTGGACTTCTATGAAATCCGGTGCCTTTTAACGTTTCATTGGCTGAACGTTCAAATTCCTCCCGTATGCATGCGCAATGTACTACCAGTGAATCAGTATTTCATGGTCCAAAATTCACACTTCACCTGCCCAGCTGCTTTTTGCGCGACATCGCGCAGTACGCGCGACGCGCACGCCAATGTCCCAATTAGGTAACGAGTTGTGGAGGGGCATTCCATATTATAGTCAGAGGGGTGTTTCGTAAAACATGATGTAAAATTGTTGAACAAAATGGTTGGCAACGTCTAGTTTTTGACATTTTTTTTTTATTTTGGACCGAAAAGGTATTTATGAATGAGAATAAATGTGTGTTCGGTCGGTATTAAACACTCTGTTTAAGACCGGTTTGAGTCTGGATGGGCGATAATTACCCGAGGTGAACCATCCAGACTCAAACCGGTCTTAAACAGAGTGTTATAATACCTCCCAACACACATTTATTCCCTTATTATTATATTGTGTGTTTGGAAAAATTGTTATATTGTGTGTTTGGATACAGTAATGTCATCGGTCCAGACCGGCCACGTCTCCAGTCTGTATAGAAGTTTAGAACTATATTAATCAGGGAAGAAATGTGTGCTTGGGGGACTGGTATTAAACACTATGTTTAAGACTGGTTGGAGAATGCTGATAATTACCCGAGGCGAAGCCGAGGGTTATTATCAGCACCAAATATCAGCATACCGACCAGTATCAGTAAGACCACAAATTAAACCCACTATTTATCTAAATTACATGAACTTAGAATTTTTGTTTTGATTTGTACACAGCTTCCAGCTGTTTGCTGTTGCCACAGTAATTAGGTATGATAATATTTTTGCCATCCATTATTAAGGTTAATTATACTGCTGCTTTGTGCTGATCAATTGTTAACTCCAGTTAAAAATTGACAATCTTGTGGGGTGGGGGGAAACCACCTAGCCCCCACCCGTAGATTCGCCACCGAAATATTCACATCGGAATTCGCCGGAGTTGGAAAGTATTCGCATTTGGAGAATTTCGGTGTGCGAATCCCTTTTTTGCCATGGTTTCAGGAATTGAAATTACAAAAGTATGTATTAAGCATTAATGTTGATTCATGTCACTTTTTTGATTTGATGACATCAACGATTTTATATTTAAAAAAAATTAGTAACGTTAATTTCAGCATTACATATGTATATATTTTTTTCCAGAATGATAAAAGGAAAATAATTTACCAAAAATGACAAATCACGAGAGTCATTATGCATTGACTTAAGCTAAACTTCCGGTTACAAGACGTCACTATTTGAGGCTAAAATCAAGAAATGTAGTTGATTATTTAGTTGTTTCCTAATTTGTAAAAAAAAAAAAAAAATCGTTGTTTTTGTAGTTTCAATTAATCATCAAGCGGCAAAAAAAGAAACAGTAAAACATGTTGGCGTTTTGTAAAATGAAAACGCCATTAAAGATATAGTCCATCATTTGTAATTTGTGCATTTTGTTCGTTTGAAGCAACAAAAGTGTTCAAAATCTAAAGAAGAGTACTGAACAAATAACCTGATGAAGTTTCAGCTCAGCTTCAGCTGTATATTCCGAGAAAAGCAGCATTCTAGGATCTCGGTTTCAAATCAAAAGTTGCTGAATCATGTTTTGAATTGGGCCTGAATTCAGCGTCCGAAACACGTTCTCACTGAGCCGATTGCAGCTACGCGATGTCGCGCACTGATCCGACGAATTATAGCAACCGCGCGCGCGTGTGAGTCGTGCCAATGCTTGCGCGTGTTTCGCCGAATAACAAAACGAAATACTATAATTTAAATTTTCCTACGGTGCGTCTTAAGACGCACCGTTGGAAAGGCCTTCTTTCGTTGATTACTTCAAAATGACAGCTTGCCAGAAATAATAATTTCACAGGGAGTTTAGTCCCCTTACTATCTTTCAACGGCCAAGTATGTTTTTCAACAATAAGTACGCCAGCTACTTTTCAGATAGCTGCAAATGATGGACTACAGCTTTAATATGTCACAACCAATACAAGCGGTAATACATGTAGCTATGGGCTCCGTGTACAAGTACTCCTTCAACGGCCAGAAAAGGAGAGTTGGGGGAGACCTAGCCTGGTTTCCGGTCCATTCACTGCGTATTTCGAATGATCCGAATTTATTGGGGGCTGGGATTAGCCTGGGAGACCATCGCGAAGACGCTTTGGGCCTTATTCACGAGTTGGCAATATGTTCTCTGAACATATATCATTAATGCTTAACTTGTTGAATGGGATGACGCCAGACTATTTTTGCAGGCATAATGCAGCCTTTTTTACTGTCATTTTTTTTTTAAATCTGGCTTTAAACATTCGGGCACGTTTAATTACCAATTTTAAATTATTCATTTAAGCAGACTGGAATTAATTAGTTCTTAAGTTGCTATCATTTCTCTACACAAGTTCCAAAAATGAAGATTTTACCTCACTCTCGATCCAATATGGCCGATTCGTGAATAAGGCCCATGGCAAGATAAATAAGTCGTGCGTACTTCGCGCGCGAACAAGTGCAGTAATGGGCTCTAAAAAGTGGTAAAACGCACCCTCTTTGTTGGCGCCATAGGCGCACGGAGCCCACCGAGCTATATTAATTGAGATATAGGTTTTACCTGCCCCAGCTTTTTAAGGAAGAAAAATCGGGGAAAATTTGTCAGACCCATAATTATACGATTTTCCCCTCCCCATCCCCGACCCAAAACTTGGATACAGTATTAATTGAGCTTGATTTACCTGAAAACAGCACCAGCAGCATGGTTGCCGCTACTAGGCAACGGGTTATACAGGCGTGCAGTTCCCGTGGCATGTCATTTTGATCTATCCAATTGAAAAGGCAAGCGTGCGTGCTCGCGCAAAGAAAGTCACCGATTCACAGCAAGCATTGAAGCGAAAATACATGTAGGCCTACGTCTATAGACCGAGACTGAGAGCGAAATATAAGGCCCTGCTGCTTTCGGCAAAATGCAAATGTGAAGCCGGTGATCTGATAACTAAACTTCCTTTTCCCGAGATCTCAATTCTTGCGAACAGTAATTTCCTGTCAACAGATTTTTGTAAAGCTGATTCATGTTTCATGATCTGAAAACTAAAAGTCATTCTTTTCCCGATCTACTTCTTGCGAACGATATTTTCCTGTCAACATAATCTAAGATCTTCAGGAAACATTGTTGGTGTTCTGAAACAAATATACTCGAATTCCATTAAAGCGACTTAACAACCGACAAGATAGAGATGGAATCCAAAGCCGAAAATGCAACTGACTTGATCGATACTTCGGGGGATGACGCAATGGGACCAAGTTACAGTCAGGTTCTGGGAGCTACATCAGGGCTAGCTGGTATCCTGGGCAATGGCCTGGTCTGCTTCGTCATGCTCAGGTATCGTTCCGCTTTCAGCTCTGTTACCAGTAAGCTGATGCTTCACCAGTCCGTCGTGGACTTCGTATTCTCGGCTCTGATGTTGTCCACTCGGCTTTATACCCCTTGGACCAGCTTTTACTGCCGCTTCTTTCGCGGTTGGCTGTATTGGACCCTCGCAAATGTCTCCAGCTTTAGCCTACTGCTCATCTGCTGTGACCGTTACGTAGCAGTCTGCCACGCCGCTAAGTACCGCCGATGGTTCTCCTTCAAGCGCGTCATGATAGGCCTGGTCTTCGTGTGGCTGCTCCCGATTCTCTGGCAGTTCTACACGTTTCTCTACTACACGCCCGACGGAGCAGCCTGCGTCGCTGTCTGGCCTGAAGGCTCCTCCAGTGTCCAACTCGGCTTTGGTGTGGCCACATTCTGCTGGGAGTACGTCTTACCTCTGGCTCTGATCGTCGTCACCTACGGCCAGACAATTCTGGCTCTTCGTAAACGGCTTCGGGTGAAGGCGAACCAGGCTGCTACTGAACCATCGACCAGCCGTCACAACCCAGCAGGCAACCGGGCAAAGAAGGATCGTCTGCAAACTGCCAAGGTGAAGCTGACCATAACCTTCCTGGTTGTAGCCATCTTCTTCGTCATCTGCTGGGGTCCCGCGGAGATCACCTGGCTCCTCTTTAATTTTGAAATCCTGCCTTTGTCCTACTACAGCACCCTGTGGCATTGGGCTTTTTCTTTGCCTCTCCTGTGTCTCAACTCCGTAGTGAATCCCATCATCTACTTCGTGACTTACACTCACTTTCGAAAGCACCTCATCAAGGCTCTGCGTGGAGGGTGCAAGTTCAACAGAGTCGAGAATGGATCGGTTGAGAATGGTACCGAACAGAGCCCAGACACTGAGTCCAATTCCACCAAGAAATCGGTAAAAGTACCAACAGTGTCTGCATCCATCTCTCAAAACTAACATAACACATAGAATATAGGCCCAGCTTTTTCAGGTCCCTCTCTTCGATCTTAATATCCCTCATCTCCAAACCAACCACGCCACCGGTGTTCTTCCACTGGACATACCTTCTCTCAAAGAAATCAGCTAGAGCCTTCATGGATTCCTTACCATCCAGCAGACCTCTTGGTAGAGAAGTTAAGGCAGTCATACTTACTCACGGTCAATCTGACAAGTTGTAGTGCTCTCTGCATCGTCCTATCTTTCAATACCAACTACATAGTCTAGTAAGTAAAGGTCAACTTGTGACAGGTTTAAGAAAGTGAGCATGGTCAGTTTACTGTTTTTGAGCTAATTAAAGTCACCTTAGTTTTTAAGCTAAGTCATAGAAAACAGTGATGCACTGCATGTGAAACTAGTATCTTTGTGAGTGTCATACCAGTAAAATGCGCATATACACGCACCTGCCACCTTGTCTTCGCTTTTTCTTCAAAATGTATTAAATTTAATGTTAAATTTAATCCATTAAAATAAACGATGCAAAACGTTTCCGTGCCGTAGTCCCCTAATGCATATGCTATATTGGAACTTCAATATTTAGGTGATCGGGTACGAGCCAATGACCTTCACCCTTTGGTTTTATTTTCGTTCTTTATTCGCGTTCGTGTTCTGTGATTTTCCTTCTAGGCAATAATTCGGAACAATACATGAACGTCAAAATTGTTATGAACATCAAGTTGTCATCAACCCTGATACCGAGGTGTGCATACAAGTATGACGCCCTGCTGACGTCATAAGGTGTAAAATTACAACCGATCTTAGTGAAAAAGGTAGCCGTTTTGTTTCAACCATAACTCTCGAGCAAAACGTTGAATCATGTTCATACTTTGTGATCTGACAGATCATGCCTTGATAAATATTTCATGTCAAGTACGTAAAGTCGCTTGACCTTACTTCAAGGGTCAAAGTTAGGTCGGAAGGTCCAAGTTAGATAAACTGAAAATACTAAAAGACGCGTGAATATTAAAACAAAGATGTTAAAGAAATTGTGACGTCATCATGACATAACTTCAATAATATCTCTTGAACTGAATTGATTAACGGATTAATTTTTTTGTGAGGTGGTAGACATTACCTTGGGCAACATTTTTGGTTACCAGGCACAAAACTGCTTGACCTTAAATTCCCGGGTTACTGGAATGCAACAATAAATTAATCTAACTTGAAAACAAAAGCATTTTACTACAGTAATAAATTCAGACAAGTGATTCACTGATCGCGTATGTCGCCTTTTTTGGGCGGTCGAACCCTACTTGTTTTGTGTTCTTAACGAGGTCAAATGTAGTGCATTTTTAAAAAACGACCTGAAATGACCCATAGATTTGCTTGGACCTCCAATTTCGGAAGAGTTGCGATGATCTCCACCCAAGGATCACTCCATCCAAGATACATTAAAATCCATGAAATTTCGTAGACAAAGAAACATTGGAAGCATATTTGAACAATGACCTCTAAATAAACCCTACATGACATTTGACCTGAGTAACCCGATCAAGAATTGTGTCTTGCCACCCAAGGGTAACTGCATCCAAGTTTCATCAAAATCCATGAAAGCATTTAGAAGTTATACATTTGTATAACTTATTGTGTTATTAAATAAAACTATATGTATTTTCTTTATTTTGTTACAAAGACAACGCAAACCTCTAGTTTATCTTCTTTCTTATTCCTGTCTTTTTTTCCGGACAATAATTCTCAGAGATTTCAGATTCATGATGTCGTCAGACCGGAAGTTATTGTAGGGAGAATTTCAAAAACGGTTATTCTAAAATTCAAATCCATTATTTGATCCGCGTTCCGGATCATGTCCGTAGCACAAATAAAGATATCAGGTACAGTGTTGACCTTGAGCTTTCAAATGCCGTGACGTCATCAAACCGAAAGGTAGTTGTTATTAATACATTCACTTAAATTTTCAGTATAATTTTCATTAGGCCAAAAAAAAAAGTTTCCGGTTTCTGGTATGGAGCTTGCCCAAAAAGTGGTGCGGCGACGCGGCTTTTTTTTTTTTACCTGATTTTTTTTGCTTCAAATGTCGGCTGATGACTGCAAATGGTGCCCGACTAAACTTAGTGCAAATATATGGGAGTCCAGAGAGGCCACATAAAGCTTATTCTTGACCATAACCCAATCTAAAAACACGTTAAAATTGTGCAGCAGCAGGATTCCAGTCAAACCAGTGAGTTTGGCGGTTTTGAGACATCATCTTTCATTGAAAAAAAAAACTTTTTCATTTTGCCGACGCGCATGGCTACGGCGACGCGCGCGCATACCAGAAACCGGAGACTTTTTTTTTTGGCCTTATTCAGACTTTTTAACGTCATGTCAAACACAAATCCTTCCTGAACTAAATAATGTTCATAATATACGTGTATATAAAAGTACATGTATATTGAAATTAAACCTACAGTACTCCAAAAGATGCCCTTTTTAACTGAAAACAATTGATTTTTAATGAAAAGGCTGAATTTCATGATCCTTTGTCTGTTATGGCATATTACTCGCAGCTGGGCGTCCTATGAAATAGACTTCGGCCCGATCACCCTGCGTTTGTAACTCAGCAAACGCGAACCTCTAGCTTTTGTTATAACTTTTAGAAAATTCTACTTGGCCCAAAGGTCAAAAGTTGACAGTCTCTGACACAGTTTTCATTTTCTATTTATCATTTGATTAAACCACAATTCTCCTGCGTCATCGACAGCCTATATTCCTTTCGTTTCCAAATAGGCCACTCAAGGCTGTATGAAATCGAAAACAATCGTACGTAAACCGCCTATTGAAAGTCGATGGAGTCTTTAACAGAAAATCCCTTAATTGGTCTAAAAGCCTCCATAAAACCTGCGTGGACTCCTTGTCTATACCTTTTGAGAAATACGTACACCGGATATCCCAATAGTTGATGGATATTTTTAGTTGTGGATTTCTGGAAATAAACACGTACGTTTTTTTCATTCTTGTGGGGTTTTAAATTGTTCAAAAGAATTGGCCATTCTTAATTGAAATTCCTGAAATTGAATCCCATACTTATCCCCCAAAGTCCCTAGATATCAGGTCTCGTGCTGTAGGCATACATTGTTTACACCTTCTTATTAGACTCAACGGAAGAAAAATAACCTTGCGCCAGGGAAATCTCAAAGTTTCTCTTGAAGTGCTCGCTAACGTTGAATCAATCCCCCTGTTAAATCCATTGTTAAATTGTTTCGTTTATTCAATTCTTTATGGAAAATATTCGATGTTTGGTGGCTCAATGTAGACAGGCTATATGATTTGTTTTAAATTACAAATTTTTTTTTGTCAAAATGATATCAAATACCGAATACTTTTTTTAAATTAGTGATATATTGCCTTCGTGTGCGATTTCTTTCCTAATTCACTATGTAATCAAATATATTTAATTCATAGGGGAAAGAGCAGTACTTTATTTTACGTCGTACATTTAGTTGATAATTATTTCCATCTGACTATTATCTCGTAGATACTGTCGTCATAGCTCACATGCCCGTGTCCACTGAGTAAATTAACCTCACAAAAGATTGATCACATAATGTTTTGTTTCGCAAATTGCGTGGAACTGCTACGTGTCAAAAAGTCCTTCTAATCCTAAATAACCCTGTTGTTTAATAACGGAATTAAACGAAAATTTCAGATCATGTAAACAATGCATAGCATTGTGCAAGAGGGTGAGATTTAAACGCCATACAAAATATAGTTTCAGAATGTCGATACGGTGGCGGTAGGCGCGTGCTGCGGCCGAAAGCTTCCGAAGGAATGCAGGATCGCACCTGATGTCATTGCACGCCTCCTCGATCGTGTGTTGCGCCAAACAATCGAGGCAGTGTGCAATGAAATCATGGGTGATCCTGCATTCCTTCAGAAGCTTTCGGCCGCAGCACGCGCCTTCCGCCACCGTATCCAGCGCTATATCAACATTGGAGGACGCCAAGTCGAAAGTGGCGGATTCTGAAAGTACATTTTTTTTTCGTATGACGTTTGAATCTCACCCTCTCGCACAAAGCTGATGAAACTCGCTCCATAAAATTTGTCTTGCCTTGTCTATGATCTAAAATGTTGGTTTAATTCCATTGGTAAACAACATAGTTATTTAGAATCAAAGAGTAGGACACGGTTTTCTTGACACGTAGTACTTTTCAACTGCGTAAATGCTTTAAGAGTGTAAGCAACAATTTTCTCCACAAAACACTGTGCGAGTAAATAAATTTGAGCACTTTACGTAAAAATGTTGTCATAGCAAGTCACAACAGAATTGCGATGTGTGAAAGTACCCGCTGTATTAAAATAAATCATCCGTCTATCATCGCACCGTCTTGTTTAGTGTCATTAGTGAACGCAGAAAAATCCTTGCACGCATGGGCGTCGCCATGATTTTTTCCAGAGGGGGCAAAACATATTTTTCCCCCAAAACATTTCCGTATTTCCCAACATACTTCTCGATGAATCAGTTTTAGAGGGGGGCAGGTACATTTTCCCCCTTTTTTTTGCTTTTCCGGGGGGGGGGGGGCAAGTGACCCCCTTTCAATCAATGTCTTGTATGATGGAATATTCTACATTTACGTCGATGAAGAAAAAAACATTATTAAAAGATCTAACTTGATACGCAGAATTTAATTTCCATTGTAGGAGTTATTCTAAGTAAATATGTTCTGATATTCACCATCAATCAATTAGTAGCTGAGGAAAACGTTGTACACTTTTTAAATTTCTCCCTTCTCTTATGGGTAGGCAGGCCTTAGGGCCACAGTGTTCAAGTACACTTTTTGTTACCCTGGCCGGTTTTGAATATTTTATTGTCCTTGTTTTCTGTCCCTCTATCTCCACTCCCCTGTCAAACTGTCCACCCTCCCTTTCCTCCCCCTGATCCCCCTCCCCCCCCCCCCCCCGGCCCATTCCTTCTCGCATCCTTCAGTCACATCAGTCTTATCTGGTCATACTTTTTCAATTTCCTGTGTTTGTTTACTTTATGATATATATTTGCTTTGTCATTGTACATTTGTTCATTTGTTGGCCGAATAAATAATAATAATAACAATAATAATAATTACCGAGAATGGGTCATTTGGGAGACATTCCCATAGACTTGTGCACAAAATGTTTCAAACTTAAATGTGCCCTAACCCAATATTCCCTTGTCCTTTTCCAACGAATTTCGGTATTTTTACTAATTAGACCACGAGCAACAAATATAACCTGATTAAGCCTCTAAAGGGGGGGGGGCTGTGGAATTAGGGAGACATGAAAATGTGTCCCTAATGACTAGTGTCTCCCTATTGTCGAAGAAATTACGATAACGTGTCTTCCTAATATGTAGGAATAATGTGTGCATGTCTATGGGAAAGTTTTCGGATATCATTTGCGCGCATTGGCTAACTGCTGCCTTAAACAGCTGCAGCCAGATGCCTTATACATAGGTCATGATAAGTTATCATGAAGCTCATCAGCGTATCCAAGCGCCCTGTTTGCATGACAGGGGTATGAGCGAAATGCTAGAAGCGGTAACGTGGGAGCCAGCGAGAACCATCTGCTAGTTTTACAACGTTAAACGAATCATTATCATTTATAATTCAGTATCGCCGGAAAATGTACACAAAAGAACACGTTCATTTACTGCTTGACATCTCTCTCGTCTTCTCTTGCCCGAACGTTAATTATTTTTAATTTTAAGGGAATAACTTTGTTGCGTCAGCACTCAATCTATCGAAATATAGAGAATAACTAAAAACAACATCCTTCGTATTTTCTTTCAACACAAAGTGCACGTAACCTTACCTTGGTACTATTATTATACCCATTGAAAGGTATATAGGATCATTTGCATTTATCCATAAAAAATCCCAATAACCTTCCGAAAAATTAATAACAAAAACAATTTCGTGGATTAAAGATCTATACGTTTACTAAACACATTGTGAAGTTATTCCGTGTGGCCTTCTGTCATTTAGAATTGGAAATACAAAGTGCTATGGACTAATTTGTTTTTCGTGATTAAAAGAGTGCGCATGACTTTTTTAATGAGTTCTTTAAATAATGATTACCGGGAATGGGTCATTAGGGAGACTTTCCAATGGACTTGCGCACAAAATGTCCTTTTCCCACGAATCTCGGTATTTTTACTAATTAGACCACGAGCAACAAATATAACCTAATTGCGACAAAAAAATTGCCTCTAAAGGGGGGCTGCGCCATTAGGGAGACAGTTGTGTGTCTCCCTAAAAGCCGGTGTCTCCCTATTATTGAAGAAATTACGATAACGTGTCTCCCTAATAGTACATTTAGTAATATAATAATAATAATAAAGGGAAACTAGATATTCGCGTTTGTTGTTACAAACGCAGAGTGGTCGGGTAGACAACTATTTTATGAAACACTGTCCAGTTAAGTTATCTGGAAATTAAATCCTTTCCAGGACAATCAATTAAATTTCAGTAAACATGTACACATACAAGTCATTTCTGGCTTGATAACGTCATTAGTCAAAAACGGGAAGTGAATACTGATTTAGTTCGGAGTGGATGTTCATTGTGAAGTTAAATAACGTATGAAAATTTGGAAACTATAAGTGTATGTATTCATAACACCGAACTTCCGGTTTGATGACGTCACAGTGTTTGGAAGCAAAAGGTGAACATTGTAATGGTATTGTTATTTGGGCTAAGATATACTACATGGATCAAATGATAGAATTAAATTTAAAATATGATCGTTGGCAAATTCTCATAAAAGTAACTTCCAGTCTGATGACGTCATGAGTTTGAAACCTTGCCAAGTTATCTGTGGTTAATCAAAGAATATCAAGGGTCGATTTGGAAAAATTTGAACCCATGGTTTTGAAAGTAAAGAAAAGAAACAATATTTTATGTGCCGCTAGGGGCGCCCTTTCGGATGATGACGTCATCACACTGTTTTTTTTGTGTCTGGCATTCCTCACTAAACACTTTCATAATATATGAGTCTGTAGTAAAATGCTTCCGCTTTTGAGTTATATTCAGTTTTTATTGCACTTTCGGTAACACCGGAAGTGAAGGTCAAGCGGTTTTGTGTCTGAGAACACGAAATGTTTCTCACGGCATAGTCTACAACCTCACGAAAAAACGAACACGATATTCTATTTACATTGTAGTTCAAAAGATATAACGCAAACTATTTTGTCAAAATTTGCCCTTAAATCGCTTGTAATTTCATACCTGATGACGTCATGATGACGTAACAAAATTTATAACATCTTCGTAACATGGTAATGTCAAGAAATCTCTCCAGGCAGCCATTTACACTGCCGTCTGAGTACCGCCAGACCAAATTGGCAAACTGTTCGGTGCCGACACAGAGTAATCGAGGATGCTTTTTGAAGGGAAAAATCAGTCCGGTAGTTTGTCTAATCCTGCTGACACACAGAAGGAAGCTAATCTTCCCTCTGATCCCCTGTGGGACTTTTGGTCCGAAGCTGAAGCGCTTGTTTGTTTTTTTCTTTGAAGTTTGTTGGTTCTTATCTAAGTTGGCATTGCACCTACATTCATCTCCTCAGATTAATTCAGTGAACCTGGTTTTAAAAATTGGGTCAAACGGCAAATAGCCACGGCGATGTCCCATACCAACCATTATTTCTTCAGTACCTAATTTAAGTAATTTCACGTGCAGTGCCTTTGATGTCTTGGGTCCAATCTGGACAAAATCTATATCATGAGAAACTGTCATTTTTTTTGGATCTGGATTTGCGGAAAGTCTTGCTTAAGTGTTGGGAGGAACTTGTTTCAGAAGTTATGCTATAAAACTCTTGTGGCACTAGGGTTGATTGCAAGGAATATGTTTAAATAGGTCACTCTCTAAAATTGAACTTCTGTCCCGATATGTTCCGGCGTTTTATGGAATTCCTCATAATAGCTTCTATTTTCAGGGGCCTCTGGACACTATTAACACAATTTCAGTACTGATCCCTAGATTTTGCAACATGATGTACAAGTTCAATATAAGGCAATTATTATTCATTGCCGCTATAAAAAATGCAGCACCAGCCCAGGAATGAGGCGATCGGGGGGCTAAATTTGCAAAAACAATCATGAATGGGTATACTGCAGTAATTGGGAGATTTGTTGTGTTCTTTGAGACACCGGAATTTAATGTTCCAGGCTAATTTGTGCGGGGGTCGGTTATTGCTTCAAGTTAATTGAAATTTACCGGTGGCATCATTTGGCATTGTCACGCATGTGGTAATGGGGCGTCATACATGTAGTGGTGACAATGTCCAATTACATGTATTACTTTTATGTGACATCTGTGAAGGCTCTCAGGCATGACTTCACGCTGTTGTGTGCCTTTACTTTGTAGAGAGCATTGTGATAATTTAATTGGCAGGCAGTGGGCAGTGAAATGTTTTAACAAAGACGAAGGAGCTTCCTTAGTTTTCAGGGTTTTTTTCTCCAATATAATAGTTCATGTTAAGAGCCCGTAGACATAAATTCTGTTTTGAGATCATGACGACTCCACAGAAAAAAAAAAATTCTGGTCACGAGCATCCCTAGAAGGGGGGGGGCATGGAGGATATGACTCCCCCCCTCCCCCTTAATCTTTTTTGTCGGCAAAATCGTTGTCTTGTCGGCAACATCAGCCCCGCCGGCAAATTTGCCGGATTGAAGAGCACCACATTTTGTCCGATACTGTCCATGATAGTCCGATTTGAACGGCAGCCCCATAGGAAGACTGAAAACCCAATCCACATGTGGACCTGGCCAGGAATTGAACTCGGGCCATGAAGGTGAAAGGCCAGGAAGAACTTCTGCGCCAACCCGATTAAAACAGACAAATTGTGATCTGCAGTCTGTCAGGGAATAAAATTACAGTCAGGCTGCGACTGACATCTGCACTCTTCCCGTCAATTTATGTATCTGATCTTACAATCTCCAAGGAGATGGCACCATAACAGAAGAAAACGGGGATAAGTTACACGAACTTGCACGGCCTGCACGGCTAGCAACAGACACGCGTCGCAAGGATGCCGCTTTTAATAATAACAAGTTCACACAAGGTTTTGTGATCATACCGTGAACCGTTTGGAGATGGCACCATAACAGAAGAAAACGGGGATAAGTTACACGAACTTGCACGGCCTGCACGGCTAGCAACAGACACGCGTCGCAAGGATGCCGCTTTTAATAATAACAAGTTCACACAAGGTTTTGTGATCATACCGTGAACCGTTTGGAAGAAATTTTGCTTTGTTTTGATGTCAGGCTAACGTCTTCATTTTGAATTCACCTAACTTTGACCTTCCGGTAGATCCGGAAGTAAAGGTCAAGCGAGTTTACGTACACGACAAAAAAGGTTAAGCAATTAATGGCTTAAATCTCAATTCACAATTCAAACATCATTGATTATTTAGTTCAAGAGTTATAGGTGAAAGTAATTGGTCACTTTTCCACCTAAAATCGCTTGTAACTTGACACCCGATGACGTAATCATGACGTCAGAGTAATATGCACCACTAAGGATGAGGGTCGATATAAATTGAAAGTTACAAGTTCCTATCATAAACCGTTCAGGAGAAAACCCGCGGAAACGTGCTGTACGGAAGAAAAAGAAAAAGAAAGAAAGATTAATCGTAACAGATCCAAAGAGTGGTCGGGTTGTGCCCGACCACTCAACTACGGTTGGAATGGAAAACGTGTTTTAAACGAAATGTTATTAAGTAAGAAGGACATTTGAAAGTAAAATACATGTATAAAAGTCCATCCAACCATCCTTTAAACACTGAACGTGTATACACTGCATTGAATAGACACGACTTGAATTACGTATGGATATGCCACAAAATGTCCGTCGCGTCCGATGTAAACAACCGCGGTGTTGTTTTCGTCTTTTCTCGGGAACGGAATATTTTATTATGATATAAGGCCTTTGAAAAAGTATAGGCTAAGTTAACAATCCAAACATGATGTTCAGGCCGTAATGCCCCTTTAACACCGTGGATTGAGTACTTGGAATTAATATGAATTATCCGATCACGAATATTGAGCAATGTTGCGTACCAAACCATTATTAAGTTTCGGACATTGTAGAATGTTTTTAAAAGGTTAAAAAATGTAACATTTTCCTATATAACTCAACTCAGATAAACTATATGTGCCTATAGCCTTATTGAATTTAATGGGTAAATTCGTTTTGCTGGTTTTAACTCCAACTAAACGAATTTTTCTCGGGCAGTATGAATTTATCAATCATCAGTGGTTGGATTAAAGTCTGAACTGTATTGTTGATTCATTGGGGGAAAGTTCCAAGTTATAGACAATACAATTACACTTTAGTGACGATAATTACAAAAAAAATGCATCTATCATATAAACCTTATACCGATACTTTAAGTATTTTACAGTCTGCTACCACGCCAAATTTAATAAGTTGTCGTGAGTATATTCATGTAAATCAATGTATGATGTGCTGGATTCAACATTAATCTTGAATGTTTTAAATATTTATCTAATCAAGTAAAACCAGTTGTTTTGATTGTTTAGAATTAATTATTGGTGTGGTGAGAAGGTATTTAGAATTTCCGTACCACACAGAGAGTGACATGCAGGGCGTCAAAGTTTATAAATGGTTTAGACCAAGTAAAAAAAAAGACTAACAGTTTCTCGTCAGGCTTAAAAAAGATGGCGGATTTTCCAAAATGGTGGAGAGATTCTCCCATTTCCCGACACTTCTGCTGATAAACATTGTGTCCAAAGGACCGTCACCCTTTGTACCAGATTTTGGAATTGCATACATTGCTATATTTGTTTCTTGGAACAAATACAAAAAATATATATTGTATATTGCAAATTTGTGATAACAAAACAAAGCAAGGTTTATTATTTACTTGGCCTTACCAGGGTTAATATGTGGTCTGGGTGTAATCATAGATGTATGTTTCTTCACAGGATGTATTGCAAAACTGTAAATTCGTTTATTTAGTAATTGTTGTCGAGTAACGTACATTTTCGCGTTGAATGTTTGGCTCAATTGGAAGTATTTCGGACTTATGAGGCGTCGGACCCATGAGGCGTCGGACTTGTGAGCGGACCCCATAACAACGAGCAAAGTCAAATTCATAAACGTTGTTATTGAGCGTTGTATATACTGAAATAGGCCTAAAATAAAATAAAATAAAAAGTACGTACTTATAAGGACTGTGTTAATATACCTGTTTTACTCCTTGCCTGCTGATCATACTTTGAAATGTCTTTAATTAAATGTTGATTTAAATTTTAATGTTACTAAATGGTTGTGCGTTATGTTTCAGTTACAGCCATGGCAACGCTGAGTCATGATCATTAGCGACGAACACCAAACCAAAACGGTACACTAATACAACTGTCCAGCACATTGTTTTAGCGTTATTTATCTTTGACTTATTAACAGTGTTGTCAATACAAATGTTCTTAACATCATTACGGGGTGTATAGAAATCGCATTTGTTCAAATGTTAACAATTACACCTAAGTTATTATCATCATAATATTAATTCCTCAAAGTATAGGTTAGCGTCCATCATGTGTAAGTTGTGCATTATGTTCGTTTGAAGCAACAAAATCTAAAAAAAAAAGGGCATGGGCGTCGCGGGGGGGGGGCAAGAGGGCGCCCCCCTCCCCAGGAAATGCAAAAAAAAAAAAAAAAAAAAGAGAAAAAAAGAAAAGAAAAAGAGGCGCCAAGTCATAGTGGTGTAAATTTAATGAGTTGGGGGAGGGCAAAATGTCCCTGCCCCCCTCTAAAACTGATAAATCGAGAATTTGTTGAGAAATAAAAGATTTTTTTGGGAAAAATATGTTTTTCCCCCCTCCAGAAAAATCCTGGCGACGCCCATGAAGAAAGGTGCTGAACAACTAACCTGATGAAGGTTCAGCTCAGTGAATGATGTATAAACCAATATTCTAGGATCTCAATTTCAAATCAAAAGTTGCTGAGTCGTGTTTTGAATTGGGCCTAAATTCAGCGCCCCAGACACGTTCTCATGTCATTTTGTTTAGAATGTAATGGATTGGGGTGAGGGTAGCTTGCTTTCTTTACTGTTTAAATCTTTCTTTATTTTGTTCTTTTTTTAATACTTTTTTGCAAAAAGGGTCATTCACCTTTTGGAAGTAATGGTAGTCCTGAAAAGGACTGTTTTGGTTATCTTCTTAGATGTTTACTGCGCTGCTCTGTCTCTGCCCTAAACTTGCAGGCAGCCTTTTTTCACAAATGCAAGTTTCAGACCGGACATTTTTATTGCAGCAGTCAAAATATCAGTCGCCGTGGACAATACGAAAAAGCGGTACTTTTATTCAATTGGCCACAACTCAATAAATATTTACCAGATTGGAAAGATTTTCTACGATGTTGAAAGGCTAATGGATTATACTATGTGTATCAGTATTTGCGATGTATTTCTTTTTTTTTAAAGCTGTGATAAAAAGAGGGGTCTTTGAGGGTCCGTTTTTTAGATACTCTGTATAATTCAAATGTGTAGAATTATATTTCGTTCTAATTTCGGTACAGTACGTAACTCGAGGTAAGCCTCATATCTGGTCCGACTGTATTGTTTTTGGTAAACATTCATATATCAAACCAGTACACTTTAGAAGTTGTATGTATTATTATACATTAGCACACATCTATATATACCATTTTATTGCACACCTTAGATGTTTTGAGTTTGTGATGTAAATGTAAAGGGGTGTCTAGTTCCCCAATTGTTTAATAATCATTAATTTCTTTAATTAAAGCAAATGACATTATTGTAATTTACTTACCTCGTACGTATGCAACGTACGTGTTGATCACTCTCACACTCTGAACATGTATTATTACTGGAGACATTGCGCGTTTGTATTCCAAACAAACAACTCATTATAAGTTTGGAAGACGGAGCATGTAGTTCGTAAATCTCATGGTTGTTTGATTGGGAAAGTAAATGCTTTTCTGCATATTTAGTTCGTTTCATTTTAATCAATATTCGTATATTTTCATGATCTTACTGTCAAATGCACTTCAATTTACCAGATTTGATAATTATTTGTGTGACATGAACTACACGTCATTTGTCAGCTACGGTTGACGCGTGCTAGTGCCTGCCCCACTGTTACAGGTAAAGACACTGTAGTTTAAACGGATTTCAATGATATCATTTCACATATTATTTGCGAAATTGCAACTTAGAGGCCTTGTTTATTTTTACCACATACATTTAAAGACCCATGCAGATGATTTTAAGATTGATAAGGAAGTTTAATAGGTAAATTGTGGACTTTGAAATGGAATGTACTGTAGAGAAATTGTAGTCATGTTAGTTCAGAGAGAAATGTGCGTTCGATTTGACCATGTGCTTAGACGATACTGAATTCATAGGTTTGCAAAATTAATAAATGTATGCTTTTTTTCATTTAGTCGGTCCATTAATTCCTGATCTCAAACAACTATAAGTGTGTGAAGTTTTGTAGTCTGACTGGGCGATTTCGTATACAACAAGCGGACTTGTGTGTTTGGATTGGGTGTGCTGTAGCTCCTATGCTCACGCCAAGGGTGGATCCGGGGGGGGGGGGGAGGGGGCATGCCCCCCCCCAAACAAACAAATCAAATTTTTTGTTAGGTGACTTCGCAATAAAGGCAGGCATAAGTACACCATCTTTTCCTCAAAAAAAAACATTGGCTAAAGTGGTCAGAAATTGCCTTAAATCGCACAACAGAGCATCTAGAATCCAAAAATTTGTCGGGGTCCTTAAGCGGCGGCCCCGAATCCCAACTTTTTTTTTTGCCCCCCGAAAAATTGTGTTCTGGTTCCGCCCTTGGCTCACGCACTGGAGAAACTCTGTGCTCTGGGCCATACTGCTGGGACAGCGAGAATTTACGGACTTGTTTTTTTCATTGGAAATCATTCGGCCTCAAACTCGGCATGTGAGTTCACTAACCTGGCCTATACTGAAACGACTCCCAGTGCACTCGCGATCGATGACAGAACCGCCACTTCGTGTCCCAAATTAAGAGACAAATTACACCTGAAGGCCGAGGGGCAGCGGAACCGACGGAGCGGTGGGGGTAGGGGGCACTTGCACCCCAGATTTACCTAAGTGCCCCTCTTCAGGCATGCAACTGGGAAATCACAAAAAAAGAGGAAATTCAAATTTGTCCCAGATTTTGTACAGTGTTTTTCTATTTTCAATGGCATACATGGGAAGTAAAAAAAGAGGAAATCAGCTGATCCGAGGAAAAGTTGCATGCCTGCCTCTAGCGAACATAAATGTGCCCCCTCGAGCACACATGTGCTCGCTTGCAATGAAAACAAAACTGGCCCCAAAATTTCGGAGAATTTGTTTTCAGTAACCATTTCCCAAAATGGTATAGGCCTAGTGAGTTTTGATTTGAACGAGGAATATGAA
The DNA here is from genome assembly GCF_015706575.1 of Patiria miniata. NCBI lineage: Eukaryota > Metazoa > Echinodermata > Asteroidea > Valvatida > Asterinidae > Patiria > Patiria miniata. Next base: position 13,902,240 of record NW_024037058.1, on the reverse strand, counting down.
AACCAAGCCCCAAAACCCTTATTACAAGGCGCCCTGCAAATGGACACAAGCCGGAACTGGCCTCAGAAGAGAACACCTTAATTTACGAGGGAGCTAGAAACCACCATCCACGCTGTTTATACACCGCCCATAATAAACATATCGTACGACTAAACGTGTCTCAGGTTTTTGTTTTATTTCCTTCTCACGACAGTATAAAATCTGTAAAATACATGAACGTCAACAAAGTTTTAATTCACAAAAAGAAAAATGTGGTTCCATTACTAAGAAGAAAACACAATTAAGTGTCATTAAACGACAGCACTCATTCGAAGCATTGTTCGAATTTAGCTCCATTCAGCTTTTCTAGTTTAACAGGAAAAGGGACAAAATAAAGCATTTATAATTAAAAATAAATTGTAAAACTTATATAACGCTTTCCATCGTATCAAAATCTCAAAGCGCTTTACAATTATTCCCCGGTTCATCAGGCCACGAGACCACGCGGCAGCCGATATCAGCGCACGTTCGGTCATCTACCCTCACAGGTACCATTACTCCTGGGTGGAGATTACTATATGGCTGCAAGAACGCGAAATAATTAATGTCTTAACCACAAACATATCCATGCAAGACTCATTTTGCACACGTTACATGGACTGGCTCAATGATTTTCGATCATTGAGGCATAATGCAAGCATGAATACGAGTAAAGGGCAGTTTTGCAAATTCACATACATTCCATGCATAGAGCTACTAGAGCGCTAACTTCTCATTCTTGCGCGCGGAGACGCTTTGAAGCCGCTCTGGGCGCAGACATTTTGAATTTATGTACGTGTTTCTAAATAGATGGATTGAATTTAAAAAGTGTACAGCTCTAAATGCAACGCGCAAGTAGAAGATACGCAAACAACTGAAACGCGTCATGACGGTTCGAAAAACGTCTCGGCGAAAAGCATCTGCAGCGGAGGGACGCGCACACGTTGCGCTGTTTGCGTAGAGCAAAATGAAACGCATTTGCTTATCGTGCGTTTCGGTTTTGGGCGTATCGGCTTCGATGACGCACCAATATGGAATACAAACGCAGATATGCAAATAGCCGTACAAAAGCCGTACAAAATTTCGAGTTTTCCATAGGGCATTACCATTGATCTCCATATACACAGACTGGATAGGACATCGCGTACGAACGTGCGTCCGCGCGCGCGTTTTTTGAAAAGGGTAAAGAACACAATTTCGCATTCGAGTTGTGTACACTTTCGAACGGAGGATTAAAAAATGAAGTTGGGTTTTCTTCGGTTTCTTTGTCATTTTTGAAAAAATAAAAGAAACAGAGATCTAAATTGATCAAAATCGATGAGGAGTATAGTCAAGGTGTGCGCAGCATTAGATTGCTGGAGTCGGTAAGTAAGGAGCGTTGAAGAATAGGACAATTATTCGCAAGTAAGTTGTTTTTTAACGAGGCCTATAGTATACAACATGGCATGGAGGAATATGAACATGGGAATGACAAAGCAAATTATAATATCGTTAATGTTGTCGCTCTGAGTTTGAGGGGAAGGAGGCCTGTGTCTAGCGAGATATTCTGTTCAAATTCCATGCGATCTAGGCCTGTCATGCTGGTCGCCATCCATGTGGTTTTTTTTAAAGACATATCCTACGTGCATGACTGACCCGGCAATGGCAATGAACAAAAGTTGACTTGTTTAAAATAGTTTATTCGAATAACTTTTATAACTTTTATATGCAAAATCTGATTGAATTATGTCTGCCTTGGCTTTAGCTCTACCGAGTGGAGCGCTGGAACTTCGGCACCCTCCGTACAAGCTTGTACGGAGGGTACCGAAGTTCCAGCGCTCCACTCAGTAGGGCTACCTTGGCTTAACGCCTACCGAAATGTTTCTGTTATTTTTCTTTATAAAGAGAAACCGAGGAGATGGTATATGCTAACTTACTGCACAACTGGCCGATTGACCTTCATATCAAACAAAGAACTTCAGCAAAGCCACAGCAAAAACGCTGCAGGACCGAGCCGGACGAAAATGGAGAACTTCACGGAGGGATGGAATCGACTGTATCATCCACTGAATGGAACATGCGATGTGATAGGCATCTGAGCGTTTGACTTTTAAAATCAATTCTTACGATGTGGAACTGTTAACATTGATTGATTTTGTTTTTGGAAAGAAGCTGTGGAGTTCAACGCAAGTATTTTTATGAGCTCCCAAGATGACTGTCACATTATTGACAGTTTGTATGATGAGGAAAGCAATGAGTACTTTTACGGTTTGAAATTATGTTGTGTACGCCGTTATATAAGATTACTAGCTATACTATAGCCATAAACACCGTCATATTCGCTCACAAAAACGATTCCCACTACACTTACAAGTAATTATATTTATTTTCAGAAGTAGAGCTAAACATTTAATTGTAAACAAGACCGTGCATAGCTTGAATTATTCTTTGACAAAATTAGTATAGTACTAATTTTCTCGTGTGAGTGTTCAGTTAAAAAAATGTGATGTCATTTCAGCATAAATTATTACTAATACAATAATTCGTACTTAAGTAAGTTTCCACAGGGAGAAATGGCTTTAAGGGAAATAAATAAGTTATCAGGAGAATCCCTGAACAAGGTCAAGAACATCATAAAGTGTATCGAAACCTTTTAGATTGTAATTGGTTTATGTCCAGGTTTTTAATAAATATATCAACCATTTGAATGAATCTCCATACAATTTCTCGTGTGAGTGTTCGGTTAAAAAAATATATGATGTCATTTCAGCATATTATTAATACAACTATTCATTCGTTGATGGAGTAATTCAGTGTGCTCTAATGACCAATGTGCCAAAAATGAAATGGCAATTTACTTACAATCATTTTTGGGAGGAGAAGGGATTTAAAAAAAATAAGGGAAAAGGAAATGGGGGGGGGGGTTCTTGAATTTCGAAAATACATAATAAGAAAGTGTATATCAAGAAAGTGTGGAAAAGCTGTTCATCGTTCAGTTATTTTTTTTAAAGATTGTTTTGGAGGAGCGCTTGAACTCCCTCCTGTAAGAAAAATTTCACTCAACGATCCATTTTCCAAAGTAAACAAAGTGAAAGCACAATGCGCGTTTACCCGTCTGACAGTAAACGCGCCGCCATTGTTCGGCCGCGCATTCGTGCACAAACACGGCGCGATGTCCTATCCAGTCTGTGTATATGGAGATCAATGGGCATTACTTTGTACATCGAGTTAGCGCTCTAGTAATTTAATATAGCTCATGATTCCATGTTTATTCCGAATTAAGGCGCGCATGTACCACGTAATTAAGACGTAATGAGTTTTGCTTGAAAGTGTGATGCGGAGGAAGTCCGGTAAACGTATTCCAGCCACACATGGGGCCACAAGTCTAAGTAATATTCGACAAGACAACAACATGGCATGGTATTGTACGGTAAGGTAATATTGAAAACAATTTTGCATTATTATTCTGAAGTGATAACTCAGAAAAAAAAATCTCAGAAAAATGTTCACCAATTCAGTTAGCTTTACATGTATTTCATTTGGATCATAATTACCCGAGTTTATATTCAATTCGAGAAAAGTACGGACAGATATTACTAGTATACCCCCACCATTAAAAGGACGTACACAAAAGTCTGGGCAAATAATAATAATAAAAAACACCCTCCACTAATGTACAAATTATATTAGTACGGTACAACCTAATGACCAGATTTTAGTGAACTTTCTGTGTAAAATATAGGCCGGGAATTGTGTTTTAGAAAATAATGCTCCATTCAGTACAGTACAGTGTACCGTAAAACAAATGAACACATATGTATACCAGCTATTTTCTGTCTACTTTTCCACCAAATTATACTCAAATCTTGAGCTATTAGAGGTTGTGCTATGTGTTGAGATAAGCCAGTTCGGTATTTCAACTACGCATTTCCAAAAATTTCCAAAAATTCTAACCAATCATAGTCGTCCATGTAGGCAGCATCTTTAAAGATATATCAAAGGCACTTCTTATTGTATGGCCGGTTCAACATCAAAAAGCCGATCAAAATACTATTCCTTTCAATTTCAATAAGAGGATCCAGTCGGATACATTGATGTTGCATGTACGCGCAACCCTCAATCATCTTCATTAATCCTACATGTGAAAGTGGATTTCTAAAACAAATTTAGTTCACAGCTCGCTTGAACTTTTTTTATATTACTATTATTTTTACAGCAGTTCATTTGTTCCCTCACTGCAAATATAAAATATCAGAAACACTTTGTTTTGACATGCACGTCATCATGCCCATGTGAATTATGAATCAGCCTTTTTCATCTGCAGTGACATATCGAGCTAAGAAAAAAAAATGGTCGACTGCCTTTTGTTGTAATATTGAAATACTGCATTAAGTCTTAGAAATAATTAAATTTGCAATATAGTATGGACAAAATTACAGAAATATACATTTTTTTTTAGTATCAAAATAGACACCTACATTATCTACAACACCTAGACAAAAATTAATATTTACAACTATTATTTTATGGCAGAAAAGCCCCCAGACCCAACTACATGGACAGAAACCATTTAAACTGAAGAAAAGACTGCTCAATATAACTAGATGTACAGTATGTTTACGGCATAAAAAAATTGCAGGTGCATTCAAAAGCAATTTTGTCTAGTCTAATGCAATGCTGTTAAAAAAAAATATGTCTTCAACCAATGGGCATAACTTAACACTTTACACAACTTCTTTTACAAACAGAATCGTGACATATTGCCATATTGGATACATGTAGCCTACATTCCGCGGAATATGCATGTCAAGGTATTGCACTGTATGAACATGAGCATTGTCTCATCACATGCATATATAAGGGGTGGGGTGGGGGGGGGGGGCAGGCCTCTCCCCGATTCCTTATCCCCTTTTCAGAATTCCCTTAACATGTGATTGACTTCAGGCTGAATAACACGGGTGGCTGCTGTATGTTCCGACACCCTTATGTTCCGACATCCCTATGTTCCAACAACCCGCACATAAGATTGTTAGCCCATTTAGGGTTAGGGTTGGGGTTAGGAACATGAGCAGTTGGAACATAGGGGTGTCAGAACATGTATAACCGAATAACAAGCAACTAAGCCCTGTACAGTCATGGAACCTTCCACTGTCATATAATGAACATGCCAAGCACTCTATTTGCTAATAACTTGTAGTACACAAACATGGCCCGCAAAGCTTTAATGTACAATTTTAAGGCTTGGGACATTTTAATTATATTCCTTAGAGCTGAAACCAAATCAGCACACTATAACTCAATATTGTGAAAAAAAAGATGTTCTGCTAAATATGATCCAAATTTTAATATGTTCTCCCAACACTTCAGATATGTACATATACATCAATAATTACAAAGGAAACTTCGCAGTAACATCAAAACAAAGACTACAACAAAACAATAATTACCAAAAATAATCACCTTAAAAAAATGTTAACAAAAAAGTTGAAATCATCATCCCACTTACAAAGTCAAAATGAAATTTAGCGTACATGATTTGGGAAGGTACTAGTCATTGCCCAAGACGTCCGTGGTGAAGAGCGATAGCTGCATTGTTGTGTAAAGCCCTTGCATAATTGTTTTTTTTTTGTTTTTTTACTTTCTCTCGCTAAAAATAACGTCTTGGTAATTTCGTAGCAATGGTGGCGGGGCCATTTTATGTAAATAAGACCGTCTGTTATTCGAACAAATGCAGTTCCCTTTTATAGCTCCATGTTTGATCACCGCAAGTGCAGCGCATATGTTTACAACCGTCCAGTGGGCCACATGAACGTGTTCTCTATCAACTTAGGTTTTGCCCTTCACCGACGTTTAAACGTCGGTGAAGGGCAAAACCTAATTTGATTTATATCACCCCGGCGCAAAATTCCATCTTATAATAGTTCATGCGGTACCCGCTGCTATGTACATCAGATTCGAACCAACCAACCGATCCCGTTAGCTCGGTGGTCGAGTGGTAAGACATCTGCACTAGAAAGCAGGAGGTCGTGGGTTCGAGTCCCACCCGAGTGATTTTTTTTCCAACTTTCACTCGGGAGGTAACACACCGAGTATACAGTGTTTAAACGTCAGTGAAGGGCAAAACCTAATTTGATTTATATCACCCCGGCGCAAAATTCTATCTTATAAGTGTTCTCTATCGCTGATTGGTTCCCTAGGAAAGCGATGATGCACGGTTGTAAACATGCACGCTACGTGCGCTTATGTTTACAACCATACGCGTCAGGCGAGCCATCCTGTTCTCGATCGCTGATTGGTTCCCTAGAAAAGTCTAGGGAGAAGAAAAAGAAAAGTTAAACCGCTGAAACGAAATGGCCAAGACGTCAGTGCGAGTAGGCCCGCTGGTCTTAGAGGGCGCACTATATGCGTTGTCTACTATCGATCACAAGCGTCTTGGGCCAAGACTAGGAAGGTACATGTAAGGAGGAATAACTATGTTCTATGTTTCAGTCTATCTGAATACAGGGTATATGCATCATATACATACTAATGATCAGAAAATATATTTGAAGCAACATTTCCTTGAATTGTTTTTTCGCAGCTGTGTAACTTTAAATTTCACATAAAAGTTTTAAACACCCTGTATGTAAACAGCAGACATTTTTCACTTGTGCGTTCACTCCCTGTGCACATTTCGGGAAAAAAGTTGCAACCAGACGCCACTTCTGCGATTGTGTACAAAGTCTATGGAGAGTCACAACATTTTTCTAAGTATTTCCTAACAAAATTGGAAATGTGTCTCCTCCAGATTCATATCTTATCATCATTTTTGCCATGAATGACCTTCATTGAAATGATATATGAAGAAAAAAGTTGTGTCAGGTTGCAACATTTTTTCATCAAATGTCCCTTAAAGTACAAACTCTACATGTACATATTTATATGAAAGTGACATATGAAAGATACACTTTCCATACAAGCACTGTGTCATAAAAAAGACCAGAACAGCATACTGAGCAGCACTGAAAACAATTAAATGACAGTCTGCCACACTGCACAGCACACGTACATGTACTGCATGCCAAATCATACGCAAATTTGCTCTAGCCCCAGTTTACCCTTCGGCTACAAGTCAATGTCCAGAATGGCTGTGTAGTTACATATAAGTGTTGTTATCTTAAGAATCTGGTCAGTTGCTTTGATGAAACTGCTTTGATCTGCTTTGATCAAAACAAAAGTGAGCTGATTTGTACTATCGACCAAGAACAAAGTATTAAGAAAGACACTACTAAAAAAATCTAAGTCATGAAAAATACAAGATTTATTTTGGCCCCATCACGAATCTGAAGTTGTAAACAATATAGGTTTGGCACAGCAAATGCCATAGTACTTTTTGTTCTATGTCATAGTAAAGAATCCAAAATTGACAGACACTTAAGTGTGTTAATTTTATGAGGTACTTTTCGAGCACAAACTTCTGACACAGGGTACAAAACGAATAAAAATTATCTGCCACATGTGACTAAAGACAATTCATGCCTTCAAAAACAGAGATATGTAACCATAAGTCCATTACGTCCTGGTTCTCTTCACCTGACTAATGTGCAGAGATCAAACGACACATACTTTGTCCTTGTCTTTTGAGGGGCATCCAGCCCTCTACAGGCTTACATATGGTCTTAGTCCAAGACAGGCTTTGGATTCTCCTTATACAGCCGGTTTTTGTCAAGCGTGGCAAAGCCACCGTGGCAGTAGAGGTCCCAATCAAATCCAGTCGTCTTGTTGGCACTACTCAGGAAATTTCGAGCAAAACCCGTGCAAGATGTATTCAAGCTAATGTATGCCCGTGGTGGTCATTATCGACTAGATGAATCAAATCCAGTCTCGGGAGTATTGTTAGCACTACTCACGCAATTCCGAGCATACATGAATCTCAGAATCTCAGAAAGTTGACTGGATATCGCCGCTAGGCATCATCATCCAGTTTGACTTCACGCCGGTGCCGTGCAATGCATGTACCTCATGCATGCTGTATTCAAGCTAATGCACGCACATGAGGTATGTTCAGAATTTCCTAGGTAGCGCTGCCAATATTCCCAAGACTGGATTTGATTCATCTTGATAGTGACCTCTACCGTAGCGGCTTAAGTACCACGCTTGTCATGGACTGGCTGTATACAGGGACTAAAATCCAAATCCAGTCTTAACTGGACCAAGACTAGTAGCGGCTAAGCTGAACCTTCCTTGATCCCGCAAATCCCTCCAAAACCCTTTGGTGGACTTTGAAGTCTCTTCATGTACATGTACATGTAGGAGGGTTCAGATTTTGGTTAAAAGAGTGGTATGTGCACCCAATATGCACCCTATAAGCCTGTCTCAACAAGTGGCTCACTATATCTTCAACACGTGGATTATCTCACCAGACAAGTTGAGGGTCACATACAGGGTAAAATAACACAAACTGAAAAGATGGAGAGGATCATCAAGGGGTAACGGTACCTGTTGACACAGTGCACCATAAAAAGATGACTCATTACAAAACACATTAAAAAATACAAAAGGCATAATCTATTTACAGCTTGTTTAAATCTTACTGTGATATCAAAATGAAAAACTTCAGAAAGAGTAAATTTACAAAAAAAAATTCCTCAGCCTCCAATTTGATTTGATTCCATATAAACTGACTCCTTTCATTAATTCTATAAACCTGTACACATTACAAATTAACCAAAGTACATTACAATTTATTCGTATTAGACAGGCAAGGTCGATTAAACAACCAAAGAAGAAAACAAAATATGTTTTTTTAAAGGGAGTAACACCTTCCACCAAAACCATTTTTTTTTAATATATCCCTCTAGTTACACGTACAAAAAAACAACAAGGCTCAGTATGGGTCAAACCGCAGTATCCGTGTGTGAGGTCTGTCTGTGTGGTAGTCTGTCTTGGCTCACAACGTCCGGTAACCGTTGCACCTCGAACACAATCCCGTCTTCGTCTTCGCTCAGTGCCACTGATTCATAGGTTGGGGGTGGGCTCAAGGGTGGCCCCTCCCCCTGCTCCTCCTCTGCGATGAAAACGTCCCCGTCAGGCTCCTCCTCATTTTCCTCCGTGATCACGGCGGGCACGGCGTTCCGCTTGCCCGGTGGCGTAGAGTCGGTATCATCAAACACGCAATCAGAGTAGTTCGGTGGGAGGTCTATGGCACCCGCTGCTGTCACAGATGGACGCATGCCTCTTTCATCTGAAAGACATAAGTGGAGGGTTTAATACGAATGACTGAAGAACTTGCCGGCACTAGATCCTGGAGCTGTAATGAAGTCATTATGTGTCCTTACAGGGCATCCGGTATCCAGTCAGGTCAGCTCTTTGAGTGAATGGAAGACAAAGGCATTGTTCTGTCACTGTTCATGCACTGTTGCTTGTGAGCTAACATGGGTTCGACTTGTGATTGACTTGAGACATAATGAAGTCATGCTTTGTTCACATGTACACTTCCTCATAGGAGCTTGGTGGTTCTGTCCCCACCTGGCTCAATAACAACTGTGTTAGACCGATTTGTTTATTTCAAACCCACAAAATGATCTACAGAGGATAAAAAGTTATGTTATGCTACAATGTATGTGTATTCAGATCCTGCAAAATATGGCAACAATTTTACACAAGTTCCTGGCACAGGTAAACATCCCCTGAATATACCGATGTGGCCAATTTTACCAATGAAGAAAGTTTGATAGTTGCTGCCCAATTCTGATGTGAGACAAAACAATACTTTCAAAATGGTTGGTTGAGCCGATTCAACAACTGTTTTGAGACTGAAAAAGAAAAAGAACGGTTCAAGCTGTGAACATCTTTGTTCAAAACGTTTATTTAATATTTAATGACATGTTGTGTAAGTAAGTTTCATGAAATCTATCAATTGTTGCTCAGCTACACAACAAATCTGTAGCATAAACATGATAAATCATATACAGCCTGTCTCAAAAAATGGTACAATCAGAAAAAAAATTGGTTAAATATGAAATTTCAAAATAAGTCATTCTTACTTGGCATAATATTAAAGAACAAAGACTGGGCTTTCCAATAGTGTTTGTTTGATCTGATTTGCTTATTTGCAATTGTCACCAAAATCGATTTTGTGCCACTTTTATGCATGGGCAGAGTTGTTTCGAGTACTGTGCCATGCTGTCTTGAAGCTCACAAAAGATTGCAACTTGGCAAAAGAAACAAACCCGATTTTTGTATTCCGCAGTAAACTGGAGTTATCTCTGGATTGACAAAAGCAAATGAGATGAAACAAAAAGTATTGGAAAGCCTTGTCTTTTTTCTTTAATGTGATGCTCAAAACGACTTACTTATGTTGAGATTTAATAGTGAAAAAAAAAAAAATCGTTTTCGAGACAGGCTGTACATTGTAAAAGGTGCACTCTATTTCCACTAAATCAGTTGCTGCCAATGGTAGTCGTACATTATGCTCTCCAAAATCAGCTAGACCTTACCTCTACTGTGCACACTAACTATCCGCGTGACTCTTCCCACAGGTTCGTCCGATTGCCGCTTGCGAGCCATGGCAATGAGCCAGCAGATGGACAAGAGGCAGACGGCCCCAACAAAGGCACCTATCATGATGCTGGTGTGCTGGAGGTCTGTGTAGTCCGTGTTAGTGGAGTTGTCTGCAATATAGGCAAGGTACCAGTAAGTACACCCATACATGTAATACATTTTCAGATTCTGTGCACAACTATTGGGTAATAAGGTAAAAGCTAAGGAAACTTGACATGTTGTTGAACAGTCAATATTTAACTTTCATTTTGATGCCTTCCAGCGGTCTGCACAATGTCAGCCCTGGTGGTTTTCAGAGTTTCAAAAGCACAACATATGAACATGGACATTCACTGAACATGTTGATATACACCAAAATAACCGGTACATGCACCAATAAGATATGCTACTGTGGGCAAACTTCGACCAACAGTTTGCTTTAGCCTTCTGTCAATCTGAATGTGTACTAATTTTACAGGCGGAAATACACAAACATGCACTCAAATACTGAACAAGTTGAATGGGCTGTGGCAGTGCCAACATCTTAATGCTGAGAAAACTGCATTATTTGCAAGCAGTTACCCTTGATGTGGGTGCATGACATTAGACAACAGCTCTTACAACGGATAATCGTGGTGGCACTGCACCAAGTTGGCAAGGGGTGATGAATCACTTCCCTGGGTAGCCTAATAGCAGAATCAGGCGACTAGAATAAGAAGCAATTACGGCGGTGGTACCGTACTCAGGCATGCAACTGGGAAGTCACAAAAAAGGAGGAAATTCAAATCTTTCCAAGACTTTGTACAGTGTTTTTCTATTTTCAATGGCACACATTGGAAGTGAAAAAAGAGAAAATCAGCTGATCCGAGGAAAAGTTGCATGCCTGCATACTCATGCGACTAAGGTACGCCTTCTTGAAGACGAGGCGTGCGCATTTTGGTAACCCACATTTTGGTCAAAGGAGCCCGGAGTGTGCGCGTATTACCCGAGCGCGACTTGCGAGTGCGAGCCTGGTGCAGGATGAGTCTAAAGTGCTAACTAACATACGGCAACATATTTATATCACTTCAGAAGCCATTAACATACATGTATAACCAACACAGTGATACAGGTAGATCATGCTTTCTAGCTGAAGTTGAAGCTGTTATTTTTTGGCTCATGGTTGCATGCTATGGATAATTTCATGGGCATCATTGCTATAATCTGAAGTTCAAAAGTGAAATGTCAAAAAGAAGTTACAATGTAAATGAAAGCAGGCTTGGCTTATTGAAATGAATGCCCGAAATCTGTTTCATGAATGAAGTTAACGATGTTGGTGGACAATGTGTATATACATGTACGTGTACATTTTTTTTGTAACTGTGCATGAAGAAGTCCATGTGAACAACCCTGACATAGTACGAGCTAAACATGACTACAAATGTGCGTGTGTGAATTATCTTGTGAAAACTAGATGAAGACAGGATGTTTGTTCAGGCATTGATATGAAAATCTTTGAGTATGTTTGTACATGTACAATGTAGCTCTTACATGTATCACATTTCAGGTTGACATCTACATGTATTCTACTAATTAGGTCCTGATTGTCAGTCCTTGGAAGTCAACATTACATGTATTCATGCCATTTAGGTCTCTTACACCTTTCTCACATATAACCCTTACAATGTACACGTATCATGTGCAATCTGAGGCTGCAAAGTGCAAGAAATTGTAAACAAAATGCTCTATGAATCGCTCTTACTAAGGCAAAAATTATAAAGCAAAGTGGCATTAGGCTTTCTGCCAAAATAGACCCAATAAAGGTCTAGAAAATTCTTTCAGCTCAAGACATGTTATATTTAATACACTGATGTCATTGTTTTCATAAAAAGTGATGATCTTCACACACCGACATGCCAGATGTCTGACATGTCAGATGGCCTACCCAATGAAAAAAAGGGGGAATTAAGAGTTCTGGAAAGTTTAGACAGTACCAAAGATAAGTTTAGATAACACAGGGATTCAAAAAAAAATTCTAGGATTTCAAAATGTGCCCTGGACCCAACGTCGAAAGTGCATTTTCTTGAATGTTCACATTTGCACACTCTACCACCTTGTTACCGTTTCACCCGGGAAAGATCAGAGTTTACAGTCAAGATGTGACCACTCACCCACAAATTCGCAACGGTTCCCATAATATTTGTCTTTGCAGATGCACACTCCATCGATACAATTCCCCTCATTACAGTCACCCAGCCGGCATGGCGTGCCTGCATTTTGATATTGTACAAAGAAATGAGTACCAGTGAATGCTGGTCCCAGTGCTAATACATTGGTACAGATTTTGTGAATAAAAGGTCCGCAATGTGAATTTTTTCAAAGTGCTGATGGAAAACAACACCAGGTGGTCAAAGTGAAATAGTTTACCACCAACCAGGTGTTTAAGGTGCAATAGTTTACTATCGACCTGAGTCCACATGCATTATGGTTCCATACAGGAATATACAGTTGGCAATTCAGTAACTGTCCGGTGTGATGGGACAAACTGTACGCACTAGCTTGCACGCCTGTTGCACAAATATCAAACAACTGATCTTCATCTCAACATTCACAAACCCCTCGCATCTTCAAAGAGCTGCATTGGATACCAATGGCGTTCAAATGTCTTGTCACATCTCTCTCTTGCTGTCACCATCAACGGGGTATGAGGGCACGGATCTTTGCAAAGAGACCCCTCTACCAAACTCTGACCAACTCTCTGCTCCACCTTTTTCTTATTCTCGTGGGTTGAACCTTTTGATTGACAGGTAACTACTGTGGTATGGATTTCAGTATTTGAGTGTGCTAATTCCCAAACGAATCAAACATGCCAAATGCATATCGGAGCATAATGAAGCACCTAAAAGACCCAAGGTAAATTACCCACTTTATCATCGGTCATTCGTGGGTTCTTTTAATATGCGAAGCCAGTTTACTGTATGTTGTACTGTATGGTTGAATGATTCATTTGAAGGACATAACTCTTTCAGATAAGGCTCTTTCACGACCAAACATGTGCACCAATCTTGGCAAGATGCCGGTGTGAATCCAAGGAGCAATATGTGGTATAGTTTTCACATCCAAGTACTGCTGCCAGTCAGTGTTGCTTAACCGTAACCCTCCTCAATCCTCCGGGCAGTTTTGGAGGATTTTGGTGGATGCAGTGTGTTGATGCATTTCGTAGGCTTTACAAGGCACTGCTTACATTGCATGTTCAGCCTTGCATAATTGAGCCCTGCATTACATGTACATGTATGCTTGATATCCTCCGTACTGCTTCTGAAAGGCATCAGCACTGCCTCAACCCATTAACAGTGATTGCTGGAGGATTTTGAAGGAGATTTCGAATGATTTAGGCAATGGTTACCCCTCTTATGCACAGTTTCAAGAAATAATGGATACTTTTTGAGGATTGAGGCAGGATTAAGGATGGTTCCTAGCCAAAAGGGCCTAGGGGGTTAGGGTTAACTAAAATAAAGGGAAAATTGCCCCTCCATAAGTACTGTGAGATGTTAGTTAGTGTTGACAATTGCTCTTCCATTCTGGCTAATTGTCTGAAAGCAATTAATCTTTTCTTCTCGAATGAGATGTCACTTTTATTTACCCTCAAAGGAATTTAATCTATTCCAAAGACTGAAAGACTTACTTTCTTGGCAGAGTGGTTGGAGGAAGTTGCCCTTGCAGAAACAAATGAAGCCTGGCCCATTTGACATGGGCTCACATGTTCCTCCGTTCTGGCACGGCATTGAAAAACAGTCATTGTTTACTGTTTCAGAAAAAAAGAGAGAAACTTTCCATATAGCAGATGTCAGTAATTACATGAATTATGTAATATTAGATTGTTTTGAGGGGAATGTACATGTAAGAATATAATTATTGCTAGAGCTATAACAATAGCAAGTGCATTGTATTCTTACATGTATATCCTCCACACACACAAAAAACATCCATTATAATTATTTATATCAGGTTGACTTTATCCGAGAAATCTACATTTAATGAAGATTGCGGTCTGCTTTCCTCACTTCCACATTAACACTTTTCCAGCATCTCAAAACCCATCGGTAGATTCTTCGCAACTTGTATTTGATGTTCGCAGAAGTTGCTGTCACCCCTGTTGCTTTCAAGGTATTTTAGCGTATTTAGTTCTCAAATTTTGTTGGATTTTAGCTGGCTATACATTTGTAGTTGTTGGCAAACCAGTACAGTGCGATGTGTTCGTGAATACCCTGGATGTGCGTGCACCCAAACTGCGTGCTACGGTCTCTTGACTGGTTGACAAACATGAGTTTGTACATGTACCGTACATGTACGCTCTTATTGAGTAGGAACCAGCGAATAACTGAGCATGTCAAATATTTCGTTCAATTTGGAAAACTTGCTTGGTATGCAGTGATTCTCTTTAAAGTGCGATAACAGAACGACATACCCAAGAAAGTGTAAATAAAAGCTTTTACTTCTTGGCTGGTACAATGAACATGTGTACATAACCTTTCCTATCAGGGAGGCATTGAGCGCTGGTTATGCGACCCCATACGCCAGCCGATTAAAGTCCACTTTCTAAAATCATGATCATCATGTCATTTCAAAATCTGGACTACATGTAAGCTGTTGATTGTTTTGGCTATGATATTTCTTCTTTGGAATTTGTTTAAAAAAGAACAAAGGAAACCTTTCCTATGGAAATCAAAGCCATTTATCCTGGTACTTGGGAAACTTTGGAAATGAGAGTGATTTAAATTGAAAATGTATGTAATTTCAGATAATTTAATGTACCAGACTGGCAGAAATCTCCGTAGTATCCATAGCGGCACCTGCATGAAGGTCCAGGGGTGCTACAGGTTCCTCCGTTGAGGCAAGGAGAGGGATCGCAGATATCTTCTGATTATGAAGAAGGGAAGTCAGATAACCAAACCACACATCGAAATAAATTCCTGTCCTTATCTGACCCTGACACTATAAGCAGGATTTCATTTTTTGAGTTTTAGAAGATCAAAAAAATACTATATTTTGGGGTAGTATACAATTACATTTGCAAACATCCAAAAACAAAACTACCAAATTGTTATGAAATACCTTACTTGACTGGAAGTGAATAATAGTCTCAAGCATCCTACATTGTACATGTATGGAATCATGGCACCTGGTGTGCCGTCACTTTCAAGAAAAGTTGATTTTTTTGTATCAATTTCCAACAACGGTCAGCTGACCTTTGTTGGGGGAAAGAAACTGACTTTTTTTTCAAGCACTGCCCCCAATTTACTTAATTTAGTTAGTCCACATTTCGTTTGCAATCGGTAACACATCCCTGAATGGGATTTTCCAGCATCTATGAACACAAAACTTATTTGCTCTATAATACTGACCCCCGTTTATCCGTTACTGAAAATAACAGCAAAAGCAAATGTTGTTTAATGTATGTGTACCTTTAACCCTAACCCCTTCAGCACTCATACTAGAAAGTATCCTGAATCTTCCAAAATCCACCAAGTTTGTCGTGTCGTTTTTTGGTGTCCTGAGTCTATCAGAATCCACCACTGAGTCCATCAGAATCCCCCAGTGTAGTACATACATGTATACCTCGTACACACCAAACATATAGCCAAGGAGTTAAACTGTTGACATCCTGAATCCATCAAAGTCCCCCAACAGCTCAATATGGAGGTACCCTGAATCCATCAAAATCTTGCAGTACCGCTAGGCTTACTGTCCTTAATCCATCAAAATCCCCCAACTTTTTCAATATGGAGGTATCCTGAATCAGCCAAAATCCTCCAAAACAGGGATTTGGATGGATTCAGGTACGTTAGGGTTAATATACAAAGGTTGTGATTCGACACAATCTTCACAAGAATTCCTGACAATTGAATTTTATGCTGTCCACAAGACCAAAAAGATACTGATGATTAGCATAGCAGGCTAAATGTATCTCCATGACAGCCAGCGTAAATATAAGACTTGTAGCCGATTTCATGAAACATAGCATACATTTTTTGTAACTTACTTCAAGCGTAGGATTTACGCAAGTTTCTTGTAATGTTGTTGCGCAGCTTGCTTTACTTAATTTAACAATTTAATTTGATTATGTGTATAATTACAGCGTAAATGAAGGATTTCTGTTCAGTCTGAAAACGTGAGTTGAATTGCATGTACATGTACCTCCGCCTCTGGTTTTGAAAATACATTTGTTCGACTTTACTCAGGATTGTGCGGCAACTCTAAAAATCCTGTCACGGGTAAAATAGCAATTCATTTCTTCAAACACAAGGCCGTGAGTTTCTCGTTTCAACCTTCATGACCTTGAGCAATGACAGGCTCCACAACACTCACGATTTGTACATACCATGGCATATGTCAGTCAGGCTATCTCGTGCCTCATCGGAACCATCACCACAGTTGTCTATGGAGTCACAAGTCAATGTGCTTTTGATACAACGGTGGTTTTTACAATAGAAATATGAGTTGCCATCAGCACATTCACCACGGGAACCTTGAAAATCGATGAGAAAGAAAGAAAAAAAGAAGGAAAAAACCTCTTAATATATCCCAAAGCACATGTGCCTGTTTTCCCTATTCTCCAAAAATGTCAATATTGTATTTTAGAAAATCCTCAATTGTTTGAACTGAAAAACTATGCGAACAGTTCATTGTGAAATTGTTTCATAACGCACCACGATAACTATGGGAATCCGCTATCATGGTTTTAGCAAAAGAAAGTTCAAGAGCTGTAATCATCTAAACACCTGTACATTGTAATTGAACAAAGCGGAATTCTTTGTTTAATTGATATTATCTTTTAATTGATACATATTCTTTTGTTTAATTTGATACCCTCCCGTCATTTTTGTCTAACCCATTTATCAGCCTGTCACACTGCATCTTGACTTACTCGGTTCTTTAAAGGCAATGATGTCCATGCTTAGTGTGAGCGTGGCGTCTCGTATAACTCCACGCCAGCGGATGTACATAGATGACTGTGTAGAGATGACTTCAGTCCGTTGCTCTAGGGTGCCGTCATACAAGAGGGGCGCCTGTGACGTGAGGCCATCTCTGATCTCAATTGGGCCGCTGTTTGAATCCGCATTAAGGACTTTTTTCAGTCGCGCAATAGAAAATGGGGAAAAAGGGATACGTTAAGTTCCAACCATTTATTGCTTTGAATGATTGGTGCCATATAACAAAACAATAGTTGACTGCTGTGATGTGGGATATGCCGTTTTGAACCCCCTCCGGGTGCCATGCGCCCCTCGGGTGTTAAACACATCATATCCCACATCGTATCAGTTAACAATTGTTACATGTAAATGCAAACTGGAAGACTGCCACAGCCAAATATTGCTCATCATTACATATGGGTTGTGCAGTATTCCATGACTTTTTTCCTTGAAATGTCAACTTTCCATGACTCCTTTCCGAGTAACAAAATTCCATGACTTTTCATGACTTTCCATAGCAGCCTTAAATTCCAGTATTTTTCAGGAACTGTCCGTGGGAATACTGACATCATACATGTATCTCAAGAGGGTTAATGCAGCTCAATACTCACTATAGGCAGTGAGGCTAATCTTCATCTCCGGTGCTGCCTCTATGTAATACAATCCATCTATGACTCTGGAATTTACAGCGGCAGGCAAAGGTGAAATAGGAACCTCCACCATATGGTAACCGCTGCTTATATCTGGCTTGGCTGAATCTGTGAGCAAAAAAAAGAAAACATTTGCTGGTTGTAAAAAACAAAAATAAAAGATATTCTAGATTTCTGTCACTATTTTCAAAACTGCATGATTGCTCCTTTAGCCTTAACCCTAACCTTCCCAAATCCTCCATGCATTTATATATTGCAAGTGATTAAGGGATTGAGGTTGCACAAAATGTACGGCAGAATTGTGTCAGTGGATTTTGGAGAACTTGTCAAGGTCTAGGCTATACCCTGTGTTTATTTATGCTTAGACATCCATGTATAAATGTAGGCCGAGTTAATACTTGAAATCATCCGCACTGCTCCAGGATAAATGTACATGTATTATCAGCATTGCCTCAACGTATTAACAGTGATTGTTAGAGTATTTTGCAGGATTGAGGCAGTGGAGGATGGAGGTTGTATCCAATTTGTTCATGGTGGTTTTTTTGGTGGCAGTTACAGGATTTGCAGGAATTAAGGGACTAAGCGGGTTAGGGTCATAGAGCTATATTAAATTGCTAGAGCGCTAACTCCTCATTCTGCGCGCCGAGACGCTTTGAAGCCGTCCTGGGCGCAGACATTTTGAATTCATGTGTGTGTTTGTAGAACATAAGGAAAATTAGATGGATTGAATTTTGAAAGTGTACTCTACATGCAACGCGCAAGTAGAACATGCGCAAACAACTTAAGCGCATCATTGACAGTTTAAAAAAACGTGACGGCAAAAAGCATCTTCAGCGAATACGCGCATGCGTTGCGCTGTTTGCGTAGAGCAAAATGACACGCTCATTTGCTGATCATACATTTCGGTTTTGGGCGTATTGGCTTCGATGACACACGAGTATGGAATGCAAACGCAGATATGCAAATAGCCGTACAAAAGCCGTACAAAATTTCTAGGTCTCCATAGGTTTGTGCACAAATATGGATGCGCCCAGCTGGCATTACTTTGAACACGAAGTTAGCGCTCTAGTAATTTAATATAGCTCTACGGTTAGGGTTAATACAAAAGCATGAAACCACCGGTGGTTTGTTTAATAAGAAATCAATCTCTATTTGTACTCTGTCCAATATGATACATGTACTTGAATACATGTACGGGTACATATATTAATATTACAAAAACTGCTGGGGCAGAAAAAAGAATTGCCTGGCAGATGGTCTGTCTATCTAAAGCCCAGACTAGTTTTAAAGCTATACAGTCCATCATTTGCAGCTATCCAAAAAGTAACTGACGTAATTATTATTGAGGAACATACTTGGTTGAAAGACAGTAAGGGAACTAAACTCCCTGTGAAATTATT
Organism: Patiria miniata; assembly: GCF_015706575.1. Taxonomy (NCBI): domain Eukaryota; kingdom Metazoa; phylum Echinodermata; class Asteroidea; order Valvatida; family Asterinidae; genus Patiria; species Patiria miniata. The sequence goes on along the minus strand of NW_024037058.1, from coordinate 13,882,719 downwards.
CTTTCTAGCATGCTGTCATTTTAAAAAAATCTACGAAGAAGGCCTTTAATTCCAACGATATCGCGTAGCTGCAATTGGCTCAGTGAGAACGTGTCTCGGACGCTGAATTCAGGCCCAATTCAAAACATGATTCAGCAACTTGTGATTTGAAATCGAGATCCAAGAATGTTGTTGTTCTCAAAATATAAAACTGAAGCTGAGCTGAAACTTCATAAGGTTAGTTGTTGAGCACCCTTCTTTAGATTTTGAGAACTTTTTGTTGCTTTAAACAGGCATGCAACTGGGAATTAAAAAAAAAAATCAAATCCAAATCACACAAGCCTCTGTACAGTATTTTTCAATTTGTAATGACATTCATGAGAAGTAAAACCAAGGAAATCAGCAGATCCAAGGAAAGGTTGCATGCCTGTGTATTGGTTTAATTAAAACCACACCTAAAACACACCTGTGCTGATCAGCATGTCCTTGACCCAGTGGTTCTTCACTCTACCATGTCTATAGGGTCTATTACGAGTCCCTTTGAAACTTTCAGGTCAAGGTCAACCACAGCATCTATGTATATATGTACAGGTATTGGTACATGAAACAGTTCTATGTACCGGTACCTCTACCCACTACTCAGGTGTGCCTTAGGGTAGACTTGAGGACATCAGCAACTACATGTAGACAGCCACACTGTATGTAAGATGAATATTCCGTTGATTATGAACCAATCAAACTGCTCCGTCTCAATCTGGTAGCAAGTCCCATGGGTTGTGTACAAAGCCAAGAGAAGGTTATATTCAGGTCGGTACTTACTGGGGTAGAGGATGCGCAAACTATCTCCGCATGGCCTCTTCATCAATACATGCATGACATGATAGGATTTTTAATAGGTTTTGAAAATCAAAATTGAGGTTTTAAACGTTTTTCAAGCACCAAAATAGGCATTTACATGTGTTTTTAGGAAAACAGTGCAGTTGTTCAGCATGAGATAGCTATTGCTGACATGTACCGGTACATGTACCTCAAAGTCTCCACACTAAATAAAATTACCAATTGTTGTTGTTGGGTGTTTCACGACTGCAGAAAGTTTGAAATGATTTCAATGTATTTTGCCAAAAATATGAGCAAAAAATGTCATTTTGGATGTAACATTGACACCGTGTCAGTTTTACGTCCAAATGTGACATTTGTACCTTTTAGTAAAATTTCTGCGAAACATCACCCAAATTCACTTTGCGTACTTCTTACTATACATGCAACACAATAAGAAAAGCTTTTGTTATGGTAGTCAGGTATCAAATAAAGCAGAAATGATAGCTCGGTTGTGTGGATGTAACACTGACACGGTGTAAAACCCAATGTCACACTTCCATTGAGTGATTTTTACACCGTTACATCCACACTTGAGGTATTGTTTCTGCTATATTTGAACCCTGACTATACCAAAACAAAAGCTTTTCTTGGTGCTTAGGTGTCCAGTTGTAAATATGCAATGTCAGTTTGGGTAATATTTTACATAAAAAGTGTAAAAAATGGCAAAAAAAATATTTGGATGTAAGGCCAAAAAAAAAAAAAGTCGGTCTCTGGTCAGCGCGCGCGTCGATTTTAATCATGCGCGTCGATCTTTTTTTTTTCAAAAATGTTCCGCGGTAGCTCCAACAGCGCCCTCTATTTCCGCACCTCCTCAATTTTTTTTTACCAAAGAGCACCAAGGAATGGGAAATTGCACCAAGGCAAATGATCGAAAGCACCAAGGCAAATTATGGAGGACACCAATGTACATGAGGACACCAAAAGAAAATAGACCTACCTTGTCTGTACAATCCAAGCTTGAAAAAAAAAAAAAAAAAGCCGCGTGGCCGCGTCAATTACGGAACTTTGGTCTGACCAGAGACCAAATATTTTTTTTTTTTGGCCTAACATTGAAACGGTGTCAATGTTACATCCGAATTAATACATTTTTGCTCATATTTTTGTCAAAGTACTTTCAAATGATTTCAAACTTTCTGAAGTATTGAAACACCTTAAGACAAATATTATGTTGAGCAATTGTTTAGAATGCATTGATATTTTTAATAATATAACCAAATATATGAATGTAACATGCACTGCTTCCCAACCCGGTGGAATGACCCATATGGCAGACTAAAAAAATATGGGCTTTTATATAGTTACTTTAAATGAAATAGGTTCTAAGTTAATTGATATAGGTTTTCATAGGTTTTATAGGTTTTGCCGTGGGGCCTGCCACATGTACCGGTAAGTGCCTTTCTACACTTACATGTGGTATGGTGCTCAGATATTGAGCACCATGCAGCCATATGTATGTGTGTAACGCGAAATTGTGGCTGGAGTGGTTATCTTTTTTTTGCGCAAATACTTTCTGAGCACAGCGATTTCCTATGCTTAACAGGATCATGAGATTAGCCCCTGGTTCTGTCAGAAGCAATTCCAGCTCTCACAATTTTCACTTCATATCTCTTTTACAGCCTGTCTATGCTTGTTTGTGTACTCCCACTGTTGAAATTGTGGCTGGAGTGGTGATCTTTTTTTTGCGCAAATACTTTCTGAGCACAGCGATTTCCTATGCTTAACAGCTTCATGAGATAAGCCCCTGGTTCTGTCAGAAGCAATTCCAGCTCTCACAAGTTTCACTTCATATCTCTTTTACAGCCTGTCTATGCTTGTTTGTGTTCCCCCACTGATATCCATGCACAGGCTTCTATCGACTCGCAACGGCCGGACATTAGAAGTGACTTTTATTGCAGGAAACGTTTTGATGGCAAAACGCCGCCCACTGGCCCAGAAACCCACACTCACACAAGTAGATGTCATTGAGGTTCATGCGCTCTGCGGCGGCGAGGTACTGGTATCGGGCCTGGAATGCCCTGAACGCTGACTCATCGATGCGAGCGGGTCTGACATGCAGCTCTAGCCTGACCTCCCCTTCGTCATGAATCAACATATCTGGTCTTCGGCATCCGCAGTACTTAGTCACTGTAGACCCTGAGTATATCTGGGGAATGGAATGAAATACACACATATTAACCCTTGCCTTGCCCTGCGGCATTGCCCAGGGTGCCATCAGATAAGGGTTTATACATATGTATACGTTTGGCATGTGACTTGAGCCTTTCAACTTTATGTATGAGTAAAGAGTGAGAGTTAATTCACACATTAATCTTAAAAAACAAATAACTTTTCATTCAGATAAATATTTAAAAGAAGTTGGTAGTCATATCAGGTCATCCATACATGTACATTTATTTCCTCATGGTCCTTTTTTTTTTATAACTATACCTCATACAGTACATATTCATATAACTTTATGAAATTTTTCTGAATATGTACAAGGCTTTGCCTTGGAAAAGTCAACTTCCTATACCTCGGGGAGATAATATTGACGGTCAACCCTCAATCCATGTTTCATTCCTACAATAATTTACGTATGCTGTTGGAGACAAACTGCAAAGTTTATTGTGTTTTGCTTTTTACTTTTTGTAATAATGGATATAATTTGTATGGATATGTTTTTTGCGGATTGCAGATAAACCACAAGTAAGCAGTACTTATAAATGTCAGAAAATGATCCTTCTAGCTTCCAAACGTCAGGCCCTTTAAATTTTATGACTTCAGTTTTATCATGCAATAAATCTTCACATAAACACACGGCAGTGTCATTTTTGAAGTTTCAATGCTACTCTGAATTATCAAAATGAAAACGTTCTATCTAGTTTTTTGGCTTGTTTTGAAATGGGGATTACATGTTAAAACACAAAAATCTAGCAAGTACTGGCCATCTCCATAAATGCCATATGGACCCCAAATTGGCTGAATCTCCCCGAGACAAGTACTCGGCACATTGGTTCATGTATATTTGAAATTCATAAATGTACATGTATGTACATTGTATGTTGCTCAAATTCTTCCTGACAATTCTGGCATGTCTGGGGTTCATAGTGTATGTCATTGTGTATGTGTATGACCAAAAAAAACCCACCCAAACTTGCCATGGATACTTACAGCCAAATAATCAAATTCCTCAGCGTCACACATGTTGTGGTGAACGTACTCGCTGCTGAGGTGGAAATCATCAAACGTGAGCCATAAGTCCTTGTCAGGGTCGTCTGGGATCAGTGTCAGCCAGCAGGAGTAGGCTTCAGGCAGCTTGGGGTAGGAGGAAGGGAACGAAGGCGAGGAGAACACACCCTCACTATTGGAGGAGTTGATTGTTATGGTCATGTTGCAATCTAGGGAAAGAATGAAAGAACAAAAGACGAAATGACCAGTCAACATGTGGGATTGTCAAAATATCAGCTTTGGCTTCACTCTGGCCTTAGAAATCATTTGGAAGCCTTTAACCCTAACGATCCCCAACCAGCCAAAGTCCACCACCAGGGTTTGTTGGAACCTTAGGATGATTACTGCACTAGTAAACTGACTGTGATGGGATTAGGCATAATGCAATGTGCAGTTTACCATACATGTATGTGTTGGGATAAATTTGCAAGGATGAGGAAGGTTCCCAGTAAATCACCCTGGGGAGTTAACGGTATTAGGGTTAATACCGGTAACCAAATCCAATCAAACTATTTCAAATATTGTCCTCATTTTAGGGGGGCTGGGTTTTACAAGGTGGTTGATACTTTGTAAGTACCAGTAGTTATCATAAGTCATGTAAGTCTTTTGGACAAACTTGGCTTACATTATAAACAAAGATTAACTCCATTAAACTGCATCGTGTACATACAGTATGTACAGCACATGTACAGTATGGGGATGACCTGGTGGCTGAACAGAGAGATAACATGGATAATGTGTTATGTAATTTGCAAATACTGTGTGTTTGTTTGCAAACTTTTATATCTTGTAACAAATAAAAACATAGCCACACTCTTCATGTTCTTAGAAATGTTTATTCTGTCAGTAATCTGCTTTGCCAGTATTCCTTCAAAAAGGTTTGAGGGTCAATTGCATACAGGTATGTGTATAACAGGATGACCTGGTGACTGACAACATAGTTAATGTGTTATGAAATTTGCAAATCTGTGTGTTTGCAAACTTTTATCTCTTCTTATAAACAAATAAAGACATAAGGTAGGGCCTAGCCACATTCTTAGAATTGTGTATTCTCTCAGTGAGCTGCTTTGCAGTATTCCTTCGAAACGGCTTTAGTATCAATTCCAAGAAAAAGCGGACATGTCTGAGAAATGGAAAATTTATAAAATCTTCAAAGCTGCAAGCATCACAACCTCACTGGTATCATATTATAGGGGACAAGAGCTTCCAGTATGAGTGATGTGGCAGTCAGATTGATACATGTATGGTTAAAAACAAATTGGCTAAAATTATTTTGACACCTTGTTTTTACATTGTACATTTGTACATGCAAAAAAAATGCAAGAATTAACGTGAGCTTTTGTTTTTAATAGGCAGAGAGAAATGTTCATATTTTCTAAGAAAAGATTTTGTTAATTTTTAATAGCTGTAACAGTACATTTGTACATATGACCTATAAATGATGGCTAAATTTAATGAATTTAGGTATGATTTTAGGTAGTCTTTTGGCACCTTGCTTTTACTAAGTACATCAATACATATGCAAACAAATGCAAGAATTATCCTGAGCTTTTGTTTTTATTAGGCAGAGAGAAATGTTTATATTTTCTGTGAAAAGATTTTTTTTGTTTGATTATTTGTTTCTGATATGTTTTTATTTGTACCAAAGATGGGCAGACAAGCTGTAAAGTGACTAGTGAGTTACAGGAACGTGAGTAGCCCAAATACATGTCCCTCTCGAGATTGTTTGATTATTTTTTAATAACTGTAACAGTAGCATATGACTTCATGTACACCCTAATACACTTAAAATATTTTTCCATCGGTGCACAGTGTGAGGAAACTTTCATATACAGGGTATTTAAATTTTTGCAAGTTCTTCTCTTGTACCATTGCCACCAACAGAAATTCATTTGGTTGACCTCTTTTGTAGTTTATTAATATCACTTTATTTCAAAGGAATCTTTTGTGAGTACATTTAAATACTTTGACTTTAGCGATGCCTTCAAACATGACCGTTCGTGAGGTCAGCGAAGTTCGCGAACCAAATTTGGTCCTTAGTTACCAGCCACCATGACAGCAAGCTTGGCAGGCTTATTTCCATCACATGACAGTGCGCCTTTATAATGCTAATTCCATGCTCATTTGCAACAGCTGCGTACCAATTGTATGCGGAGTAGGCATAGCTAGCCATCAGCGCTACAGTAATAATGTTCAGGCTTTTCTGCATCGGCTGCATTTGTCAAAACTACACAGAGCTAACTGACGACCACCTCTTAATGGAAATTTCCTTATAAATTCCAAGCTGATGGTTCTGAATCAATAAAGAACCATTTCAGAGTATATGCACACTACATTCACCGGTACATGGTTAGTATTGGTGCAAGACGTACATGTACATGTAATAGCGGGGTAGTTAATGATAGACTGTACAGCAATGTACCGCACAGCAGCATGCATGTTCCCATCAACGAACCTGACTCGATTGGTCTCCGAACCGCTCTGAATGAATGTCTTTAAAATCTTGCATTGCAATAGAGGTACCGAAGTGTTACAGGTAGGTTCTGGTTCACACGCTGGTTAGTGCGTTGCTGTCAACACACTAAAGCTGTGGGCCTGAACCAGAATACGCAGTAATACTTCGGAAGTCTAAAGGGTGTGATATGCAAAATAACAGTGCATGCGCAGTGGTGGAAACAAAATTAAGAGCTGTTCTGAAAACCGTTTGTCAGGTGACGTGATGTACACACGCATTGGATAGCGCTAGGAAAACTGCAGCAGTGCGTACAGAAACCAGACATGCTAATGCCACACAGTTCAGCTCGGAATTTCCCGAGCAGAAATGTAAAATTCCCAAGACGTCCTTTGCGGCGTGGTAGCAATTAATGTGTAGCGCCTGCTTCGGTGAATCCAATAGCCCGTGCACTCTTTAACCATGCTTGAACATTGCACTGCTAAGGACGTCTTCGCACCAAGGCTAGAGCATACATGTACTGGTACATGTACCGGTACATGTACCGGTACTTTACGATGCATTGGTACATACCAAGACTAAAGACATCTTTGCAGAAGTACAAACACACAGTAAGTACAGCAAGGCACCCCAGCCTTAGTTGTCTTCCAATAAGCATCATCTTCTGCAACAAAGAATACAAATAGACAAGATGTCTTAATTAACGCAAACTGTCAAACATGTACATTGTAATCATGCATGGAGCTGAACAACGAAACAGGCTAACATATGAAGGTTGCCATGCTGCATCTACCGGTATGACCCAAGTTTGGTTCCAATTGGACATGAACTTGTGAAATGAGACCAAGTTCACATGTTCAGCCTATTTTACAACTTGACCCCAGATGATCTTTGACCTCGGTATGTGACCTTTGACATCATTATCATATGAAGGTTCCCAATTTGCATATCTATGATTCAAGTTTGGTTCCTATTGGACTTCAACTTTGGAAATTAGGCCAATTTTACGAAACTTTAATACGTGCAGACAAACGTATACTACATGTACATGTTCAAAGTACATGTACATATACGGACAGATATAGTGATATTTGCATAGTCTCTTTCCTGAACAAAGTTCAGGCGAGACAAAAATAATACTGCCTTGACCTACATACATGTATACTGCATGGTAAACAACTCTGCATACTGGTACATACATGTACGAAATATGTGTGTATACTCATGTTGTATTTTGCACTAACCACAACATACGTCATGTTTGCCATCACATGATGTCTGTAGATAATTCAGTGGAAAAACACTTACGTGTAATATCAATATAACCCATCCTGTATACAGCACTTGTAATATTGATAATGACTGGGTTTGGCTGATAACAAAATACAAAGGTTAACATGAACAATAAGTGCGTGGACCTATACACTGTTCGGTCAATGACTGCAGCCAATGCGCACAATTGCACATGTACAAGTACCGGTAATTGTACATGCGTGTACCGTAGGTTTACCAGTATGTTTAAATACACAAATTTATTTGAACAAATTAATTGTCAACTCTTCATCACTATACAAATATTCTCAAGTGAATCTATATATGACCCAATTACATAAAATGTTGTTACAGTCAGCCAGCTTAGGGCTCGCAATTACAAGTAGTTGGAAAATGGTTTATTTAATAGAATCCTATAGGCCCCCTATATACCGGTAGCTTGTTTTATGATTGGAGCTAGTAAAAACAAAATCTTGCTAGGCATGCTAGGTAATGAGTAGCCAAAAATCAGTTTAAGCTTGGGCCCAATTTCATGGCACTGGTAACAACAGAATTGTGCCCAAATGATCATAATAAAGTGCTGAAGTGCAAGCAGAATATTTTCTGCAAAAACACAATAAAAAATAAGCCAAAAAAATAATTAGTTACGGGATGTACGTGTACAAGCATGCACACAATCCAAAATTCCTTGCTTACCCGTGAAATATGCTTACTACGGTATACACGGGATTTCTATCATGTCTATGCTGTAGTAAAAAATGATTGTGCACTATTCGGTATAAAGCAGAGCCATGAAATTGGGCCCAGTTGCAATTTGAAAGCAAAGTACATGTACAATGTACACACATGTGTACATGTACGTGACATACCCGGTACATGTACATGTAATGTGTTTTTGTGCACAGAAAATTGCTGTATTTAATAAGAGCAGTTGGGCCCAGAATAGAAATGGGATGCACATCAACAAGTTCAGCAATTCTAAATGAAATCATTAAAAAAAATTGCTTTCAGTTGCAGCAATTTTTGTTGATTTTGCTTATTTTCCACACCTGAGTGAATTAAGCTTCCCTCGATCCACACTACCGGTATGTACACACCCTACCATCAGCATGGACATGATGGATGGAAAATAATATTCATCTTTTTTTTTATTAATGAATGCAGTAGGGGACCTATTCGCTCTTTGCACGCTCCGCCATATACAGAGCCTCGATCTGGCAACTAATTAACACAATGATGACAATGAATAGCCGGTTCAGTGATGCCCGGGTATACACGGGTATCACTGAACCCCGACACGGGAATCACTGAGCTTGTGTAAAGTTGCCCGATCGAGGCTCTGCCGGAAAAGTGAAAAGAGTGAATTGCTACACATATTGGGTACTGTCAGTCATCTACACGTTTAGTATAGGCATGAGAATGAATTTTAATGATAAAAACAGGAAACTTGTGAAAAACCAGAAACAAAGATGTGAAATTAGGCCAAAGAAAAGCCCCAAAACAGGCTCAAAATAAATAAAAACGCAGAAATTTGGGCAAAAACAAACAAACAAACAGGAATTCCTGTTTAAACAGGAAGATTCTTCGAACTTGAAACTCAACCATTACCGATCACCATACAGTGTCCATGTTCACTCTCTGGGTAAGACCTTACCGTAACGGCGTAAGGTAAACTTAAAATACATTGTATGGTACATATGTGTAAAACAATTAATGCCTGATTTTAAAAGGAGATTATTCCACAAGGTAGTTTGGAAAATGGCAACAATAGAGACAGAGTTTACAAGTTTAATCCACACAGTGTGTATCCATTATTCATGCACTACTGGATCCCTAAATTTGACCTATACTTATTTATAAGCACTCAGGAAGCGCGTGACCATAGTCCACAGGCATGACAGGAAGGCCAGGGTCACAGTGTCCTGTATGATTTAATGGACTCTACATGTACCATCACAAGGACTTGTACTTCAATGGTATTCATACCAGTATTCACACAAGAGATATCTCTTTACTTGAGAAAATAACTGGTCTTTTTTCTTTGTTATACATGTACGTACCGGTAACATGAACAGACACAATGCAAGGAAAAGGGTGCTTAGGACAAATTCAGTTTCTAATCTACATGTACATAGACACTTTCATTTGACATTATTGACATATTCTTTCAAACAAAATGCAACAGAATTTTTTTCACCACAATGCATTTCCATAAGGTTCCTAGAATGACTAAAAGATCTACATGTGTGTAAGTGGTGGAAATATGCTTAATTTGCATAGATCGTTAATACCTGCCGTGTATACATTATATTCCTATACTATTATTTGGCTAAACACCATGTCTTTTTACTTTTTATATTTTGAAAAGTTCATTTTGGTGATACTTCTTACACATCCTTACTCCAATAACATTTTGTAAAGCATAAGTGACTGAATAATTACGAGGACAACATTAGGGGATCATTAAATGTTATGATTTGTGGAGCCCTTTATCCATAATGTCTGTCCTTCGTTACGTACGCAACACTTTAAAAAAACAATATCCACCATATTTTCTAAACTACAAAACCAGTTCCTTTGCAGGTGAGGATATTTGTTCAAAGCTTGCAATGTTGACAGCAAAAATTGAGAGACCAAGATCCTAGTTATTTTATCAAAACTCAAAAGGTCTTCTCAAATGTCACACTTTTGGGCCCACATGTACAAATGTATTGTCTTTTTATTTGTTTGCAACAACATTGTACATTGTAGCTTTGTAAAAAGGTTCCTGCACTATTGGACATAATTTTGTATTGACAAAAAAAGTTCGAGAAATTGAATAATCCAATTGAATCTGCCATCTTGGTAAAAAAAAATACACACACAAAAACAAACAAAACAACTGCACCCCTCTTTCAAAAAGCCCGGATGATAAACTATTCATATTTTTCTGGCCTCAGTAAGTGAACAAAGACTAGCTTTTTCACCTTGAATATAAACTGCCCACATAAGGCCAGGATGATGAATTGACCACTGGAATTGTTTTGCAGCCAAGGGCAAGTTTTTGGACCACACCACATGTGCATGCACATGTGGTGTGGTCAACGCTGGGAAGAGGGGTATTGGGAATATCAATATCGCGGCCTTACATGGAGGGTCACGTGCTGGAGGAAAGATACAAAAAAAATGCGTCCCAAACTTGACAAACGCAATGCCATTTACGCGCACAATGCGCTGTGCATAAGCACCCTAGGTGGATTGGGTTTTCAGTCCCTACCTGATTCTGTGGGTTTTCGCCAGACTATTCTTCTGGGGTTTTCCTCCAACCATGCCAACCTCTAAAACTACAATTTCTTCTCATTGTCTTCTCTCTACATGTTTCTCTCTACAATTTTGCGAGCTAAAGTGCCTGGGTATGCACTTTTGAGGAATCCTTGGTTTCATTACCAGAAATAAATAAATAATTAAACAATGGATCGTTTTGTATGAATAAAAAGGAGTAAATGCTTCAGATTTCAAATATATGCACTAGTCATTTTCAAGGCTGAGTTGGGGCAACCTTGAAATTATAAAGTGAATAATTCTGTGCAAATATTACTGCATTTCTTAATGTTAATGGGGAAAAAAAATTAACAAAGTTCATAAAGTACAAATGATACCATATGGCATGTTCATATGAATAAAACATGGCATTTGCTTTTACTACCAATTTTTGAGTACCGGTATTTACTCGCATATGAATGAAAATTAAGCAAATGCTTTTACTAAAGACCATTTGCTCAAATCTGAAAAGAATTACTTTTTACCTTTTAGCTTTTGCCACACTATATGCCTAAGCGTTTACTTCGTTCGTTTCGTATGAATAAAAAGGAGTAAATGCTTCAGATTTCAAATATTTACTTGTCTTCAAGGCTGGGTTGGAGCTACCTTGAAAATATTAAAGGACATTCTGCGCAAAAAAATTCTGCATTTTTTAATGTTCATCGCGAAAAATTTATATTAACAAAGTACAAATAAAACCATAGTTTGTATGAATTAAAACTAGCTCATATTTGCATTTACTACAAATTTTTAGCATTTATCGCATCTGTATGGATAACATTTAACAAAGGCTTTGACTAAAAAACCATTTGCTCTGGAGTAAATGGCCTGCACAATGTACAGGTTTACACTGGTATAAATACATTTTGTTTGTAAGTTTGCAGAAAATTAAATTATCGTAACCAAAACAGAAAGCGCCACATGTGTGCACAGCGCGTATGTATACTCGGTGCGCATTTCTAGCTTCGCGCATGTTAGAGCTAGGTTACGTGCTGGAGGACAGATACATTTAGCTGTATGACTTTATGTAAATTTTTTGCGCGTCCACGAGAGACCACAAAAATGGCGCACATTTATCGCACAGTGAATGGGGGCGTATGCACGTGCCGCAGATCTTGTCTTTTTATTCTATAAAATCTATGGCTGTAATACAGACTGCACTCGCGTTGTGCTCCAGGATGAGCTACGAATCATTTTTTTTTTTAAATGTACTCGATTTGTACTCCCGAGTACTGGAGTCCAGTACCGAGTCGAAACCAACGAGTCCGTGCCAAAATTCAATTACAAGGAGTCGAGTACAGGCCCAGTCCAAATAATTTTCGAGTACTGACATGACTGATAGTCTAGTACTGCCGAGAACTTGCATGTACTTGACTTGTGCTCCTCGAGTACGAGTACTCCAACACTGGTAGAGACCAAATTGCACTGATTTTGAGCTGCTGCAGAAAAGATGGTATCATTCTTGATGTACAGGGATAATAATTGTAAAGCACATTTGACTATATTTATATATGAAATTTGCACAATATAAATGTTGATTATAAATTAATATAAATGTTTGATTATTTGACCTACATGTAAGTGGATAATTTGCGCGCACTAAAATAGTCAGCTACTTAACCGAAGCATTGCCACACGCTGCCAATTGTGTGGGATGGGGAAAATGACTTTGTTATCTGTACCGGCGATTTTGAGACGGTGCATACCGTTACATCCTCTTTTCATTTGTGCTGATGACTACAACTTACAAGTCCAATGGGAACACAACTTGTGACGTTTCAATACCAGGTTAAACCCAGACTGGCCGGGACCTAGAGTGCTCTCAAACGTGCAAAACTAAATCAGGCCAACTTTATTCACTCTTTAGCCAGCAAATCTCTCCAAAAATTCCATTGGGCAAAGAAAAGGTCCTCAGTATTTCACCATCCAAGTTTACAGACTCAATTCAATTTTTAAAGGAGACATTACTTCAATATTTTGCACATGAGAGGGAAGTCAATGGATTTCAAAATGAGACTAAAGACTAGACTGGTACATATCCAACCATGGTCCTAAAGACTGACCTCTTCATTCAGTGTCATTAGTCTGGTGGCTGTGGCTTGGAAAAATTTGTAGTAAATCATGTACACGTAGAGACTAGTTCCTGGTTCATGCCACATGTTTGTTTTAATTGGCACAGTTGATCGAAGCAGTACTGAAGCGGTGTTGGACTGGTTGTTTCATGTGCCAGTCTGTTTTCTTGTATTGCATGTATTTAATACCTTAAGTTTTGGGACTCTCATACACAGTATTGACATGATTGAGAGTTGGCAACTTGTGTTCGATTTGATCCAGTTCTGCTTACGATGGGCCTGTGTTGATTTCAACAGGCTTTAGGCAGGACAAAAATGTGTAAACGCAAATACATGTACATGTGCATGATGTGCATACATGTACAATGTACGTGTACATGTGTATACGTTTGTGCATACATGTACATGTACCTAGGTATTTCGTGTACCAAACCAGGGATCATGCTCAGTCATAAATGCTGACAACATTAGTAAAATGTGGCAAACCTATGCAATGCACAAATTTGTTTGTACATGTACCGGTAGTAGCAAAGGGGATCACGCACAAAGGATACAACTTTTGCACATCATCAAGGGATTTCCTGAGTACATTACATACAACGTGTACATATGTACATGTAGGTCATTTCCCTTTCATGATTGATAATCCACATGTGTATATAACCACTTCCATGGTATAACTTGAGAAAAAGAGGCTAGTCAGTTTGTCTGTTCAGTCCACACTATCCACTCCGTTCACAAGTACCCCCTCACACCGGCAAAGAAAGTACAGTTGGGGATCGCTTGCACCCCCCGCCCTGCAAACAGGACGCTGGGATACTCTGATGAATTCACGCTCTGATTGGTTGGATTTTGCGTGACCTGTGACATGCGCGTCATCACGGTCATATGACTCTGCAAGGTTTGAATGGCCGTTAAGACTGATTCATTACTTTTTTATTCCAGTTTAGAGATGTTTATATTTTCCTTGAAAAGCGTAATAATGTACAATGTAGGAAATTCTGTAAAACTTATCTGTGTTGTAAATTTACAATTCCCGTCACTTGCTCAGGCTCCGTTTCGAATCAGGAACGGTCGGATTGCATTATGCGACGCTCCAAATTTTGTCCGAATGGTCCGCAATGAAACAGAAATCACATCCGGTATGGAACGTGTGCATTTCTATGGGAAGTTTTCGGATAGCATTTGCGCACATTGTCTACCTGCGGTCTTGAACAGCTGCAGCCAGATGCTTTATACATAGGCCATAGGCCATTTCCTTCACAAGATTCTGTGAAGCTCATCAGCGTATCCCAGCGTCCTGTTTGCAGGGAAGGGGGTACGAGCGAACAGTTGGGGGTGACAGAACGACGCCATCTTGCCTGACTGCAATATTTTGCCACGAAGCACGGCCACTGCGTGTACATACTAACATGGTAGAAATCACCTGGTGTACATGCGTCACACACAAGGAACGGTGCGCGCGCACCAACCAGCGAAATGTATGTGTCTCCCCTAGAACTTCGGTACCCTCCGTACTAACGCTCCACCGATTTGGCATACTTTGGTGACAGGTACACGGTGTATGCATTTTGTGCATACCCTCACGAGGACTAAAGGCCCCCCAAAAACTGGTTCTGGTTGAGTCGGTAAAATTCACTTAAGAATATCACACCAACTTTAGCCGGCAAGATTACCATATGCGAAGTTCACTAATTTTCCTCTGTATTGACCAACAAGCCCCCAGATAGCAATTTCATGTCATCAAAGTCAATTTGAGCAGTGAGAAAATACAAGCATTTTCTTAGAAAACACTTAGAATTTTTCAGTCCAATCTCATAGGGTTTGTATACAGGGTGTTGAGTGAACTTCGTATACGGAAATGTTGCAGCGTATGAGGATAACCCCCAGAAACGCCGGGGCAAACCCCATCTCTTCTTAGCGCCAAGTGTTGCTGGGTTCTTCCGTGCATTATGGGCTATTGGCACGGGACACATATCAGTACATGAAACAGCCGTTGATTGAGCGCGAATTGTTTTTCTTCATATAGTGACGTCACACACGGGCTAGATTGATCGATAAATGAAATGGACTGCACAACTCGGCAGACACATTTAAATGTGAGCGGTAGGGCCAACATGTATTAAGTTTCAGAATATTTTGTTCTTTTTTCAAAATTACCTGTTGTTTGGAACAATTTAAGGGGTCTTATGGAATGTCATGAATGCGTGGATCTATCCAGGGTAACTGTCTTCTCATTTGTATTCTCTTTAGTTTACCATTTTTTTTGGGGGGGGGAGGGGCGGGGTTGGGCCTTTTGTCCTCACAAGGTAATGCACAAATGGCATGAATGGGCCTACCAGTGTGTAGACTGTGTCACCTCAGCGTTAACATCCAGAAGTGGACTTTGCTGAGTACCTGCGTAGATGTAGATGTACCTGTCACCAAAGTATGCCAAATCAGTGGAGCGTTAGTACGGAGGGCAGGGTACCAAAGTTAATTTTGGCGCTCCACTCAGTAGAGCTAATTCGACTACTATACCAGACTATGCTGGGGATCCCGGTTCAAATTCGCTGCCGCACTGGCGCGCCGCTTTTTTTTTTTTAATAGTTTTCTTTACTTTCTTGTGTTTAATCAAATTGTTCTTTTTATTTAGGCCTATGTAAATTTCATGAATTTATTTTCCTTTTTTGACTTTTTTAATCCATGGCTTTGGAGGATTTTTTTTTGGAAAAAGTTCCGTACTCGATCGCCACTTTTTTCAATTAATTTTCTAGCGCCAAAAGTTACATCTTTTATGGTTATTCCTCCACTTTCCCTCCTCTACTCTCACCCTCTCCTTTCCTTAATTTCTCTTTATTAATCAGTCAGTTACTTCACCGAGATTCGAACCACGGACGCTTGCTTGATACACGAGACTCTTAACCGCTAGGCCGCGCACGATCGCTGTTGCAATGATCAATCTTTGGACGTATTTGAAGTATCCATTGAAATAAACTAAATATTCATGAGAAAATAAATATTCATAATGACGTATTGCACTATCATTGGCCGGCTCATGCGACGTCATGCGTATAACGTACTGCTGTCTTTCAGCCACTACAATCAGTTTTGACCGGCTGCTTCAACCATGCTTCAACCATGGAGGAAGGAATTAATAATTCCTTCCTCCATGCTTCAACTTAGTTCTGCACGACGTGTGCATCCAAAATGTGCTCTAAAAACACATTTTGCCTATTTTTTTTCGCATTTACACAGCTTCCTGGATTCCTCTTGGTTGAAATCACAAGGTGAGGTGAAAATTGATATGTTTGGCGGCAGTTAAAGTGGCGATCGAGTATGGACATTTTCCCTTTTTTTAAAGGGAAATAAAGTCCGAGAGCCATTTGGTAGAATGAAACCCGAAGAAAGACATTAAATATTAGGAGTACTACTTTCACCATCAGATGCTAACGAAAGTGCATTACGGCTGCCGTAATTAACAGCCAATGCATTTAAAAAATGGAGACGTGTGTCCTAAAAACTACACTGTACACGATCACTAGTCCGAGTAACTTGGACCCAACTTATCGCCTTTTTTAACATTTGGACATGGTCTGGCTATCGCCAGACCATGTCCAAATGTTAAAAAAGGCGATAAGTTGTCCAAATGTTAAAAAAGGCGATAAGTTGGGTCCAAGTTACTCGGACCACACGATCACCCGTATTTTTACCGTATACGCACTGTACATGCTGTATCGTGCAGAAGCCAGAACAAGCCAGAAGGACATCGAAAAAATCCGAGTACAAAAATTGCAACCTTCAACATGGTAAAATACTGACCAACTATCACAAATAGCTCCATAATCACACAATACTTACTTCGTACTCAATACTTGAAGGTGTAGGCCTACTACAGATATACAACGAAGACAAATCATCAAGTAAAATCGAACATATGTAGCCAAGTCCTAACCTACATGGGTGTGCGTTACAATGTGTATGTTGTTATGTTATTTACGTGTCAAATGTCAAATCTATTGCGCTAGCGCAGCACACGTACAACATTGCATCGCTGGTTCCCTTGTGTTTCCGCATAAAGTCCATAACTAGACAGTAGTTCACCTGTGAAGTTCACTGCAGTATAAGAAAGCGCGCTGCAGGTGCACATGCACAGTGCATGGTACAAGCAGGTGCACAATACAATTATTTTAATATTATGACATCACGGAAAGTTTTCTCTGAACCATGACATTGAAATCACTTGAATGTGCACATATCCGGCTGTGACTTTGTTGGTAATATTAAACCATAGGCATATTTACTGAGAAAACTTCACTAGCCACCGGTTTTGCCGCCGATCCAAGTGGTGATCCACTACTACAAGTACTAGTTTAGGCAGCTCCGAAGATGAGCTGTATAAGGATTACAATTAAGTATCAATTATAATTATTTAGTAGTAGTAGTAGTAGTAGTAGTAGTAGTAGTAGTAGTAGTAGTAGTAGCAGTAGTAGTAGTAGTATTTATTCGGCATCAGTAAACAACACATACAAACAACAAACATTCCAAAAATATCAAAACAAAACAAAAACAAGAAAGCAAAAACGAAAGCCTAAAAACTGTGGCCCGAAGGCCTTCAATTCCAATACCTCTGGCTACACAAAAAAAAAATATAAATCTATAAAAATCTATAAAAATGTATTAACAGTAAACACATAATATAAAAATGGCAGAGGTATAAATGCTAACAAGCTAATGTCCCCGTTAAACAAAAACAAATAGATATGATTATCCCACAGTAAACATCAAAATACCACGATGAGATAAAACAAGATAAAAAAAAAATAAAAAAATTCAAAGACCCAATTATTGTAGATGTCCACAAGTTAAACATTAATAAGTTAAGAAGTTTAATTGCAAGTAAGAAGACATTAAATTACCTTTAAAAAATGAAATCCAGAATTAGCCACTGAAAAAAAACAAATTAAGCAATTAAACAAAACATAAAAAAGAGGCCAATCCCCCGGTTAAAAAGTTTCATTGCAACTTAAAAGACATAAAATTACCACACACACAAAAAGTAGATGAAAATTAGCGCACAAAAAAACCAAAACACAAACACAAAACACAAAAAATAAGCAGGACAAGTTCTGTTCTGAGCAGCAGAAATCAAGTGATATCAAGTGAGAACAACTTTGTTTCGTCCACTTTTGAGTTCACCAAGTTACGGAGCTAGCATAAAGCCGGCTCCATGAGTTCACTAAGAGAAAAAAAACTAAATCGGTATTTTCATCCAAAATTGTCCGACGGAATGATATGCACAAATGAACTTTATTCATTATTTAGTCATTATTTTTTTAAATAATTATGAAGCCAGGGCAAAGTCTTTCCATGTATAGTGGCCGCTCACCATCGGATATTTTGGGTTACTCTAATTCTATAGGGTCCAATTTGTGGGGGTTTTTTGCGACGTCGTGAATTTATTCACATTTTGCCGACGTCGTGAATATTTTTGCGACGTCGTGAATTTATTCACGATTGCGGTCGTGAATATTTTTGCGACTAGTCGTGGCGATCGGCCTTTGTGGAATATTTTTGCGACGTCGCGAATTTATTCACGACCGATCGTGAATATTTTTGCGACGTTGTGAATATTTTTGACGACCAGTCGGGAATAAATTCACGACTAGTCGCGAACGGTTTTTCGCTGGGTCGTCGACTTGAGAAGAAATAAGAATGGTGATGGGACTTTCACAATTGGCTTTTGTTTTTGTGTGGGGTACTCCTAACTTAATTGATTGCCACAGAAATAAACACAATCGGACGAGAGGCATGCAGACATATCATTCTGGAAAAAGAAAAAACTTTTCCGTACAATTTTCAGTCTAATGGAAAGTTTAATAAAATCACATGGAGGAAAAGCATGTCTGGGTCATGTAAAACAAAAACCCTGTAACAATTTGTAAATGTTTTAATGCACTTTCCTATTTATTTAAACACCCGAAATAATTATTGAATTTCCAAAACAATGTGTTAGATAAAGGACAGTATTCTCCTGTCTATCTTCTTTTAAATTTTTGAACACGTACCTGGAGCTGTAAGCACCGGCAGTGCACGGATCGGACCGCGCAACTTCGGACCGCCCCACAGGCATTCCGCGAAAAAAACACGCTGCGCTATATCAGTCTGCGCCGAAAATGTGCCCAAACTATCAACCTTTACCGAGTTTCTAAGATATGTTCATCCCAAACTTTTCATAGGTAATCGCTAGTTTCTTGTATTTGTACTGGAAATCCTTCAAAACTTCGTTTGACAAATTTGGCTCTACTCCAGCGCGTTTCATGTTGGGACCGCAAACCCGAAACTGGCTTTAGTAAGTCACATGGTGGCGCCCTTTTTTCAGGAAGGCTGCCGTGAATGTGTACACGGCCGGCCACGTGCGCACATGCAATACGTATGCAATAACCGTATCGTATTTGTAAAATTTGCGTGCGCTTGTAAATAAACAGTTAACCGAGTGTTACTGTTTACTGATGTGTTAAAAGGCCCCTGTTTAGGCGTTTTTAAAAAGGGGGAACATCTGAGTAAGTACTAAAGTAGGCCTGAGCCTAGCTGGAGTTACCCAGCCCTGAGTTTTATCATTGGGTTGTCTATTAGGACAACCCAATGATAAAACTCAGGGCTGGGTAACTCCAGCTAGCCTGAGCCAGGATCGAGGATGTAACGTTAGTTTTCGCATCATGATGGAGGAAAAGATTTTCGAGTCAACTCGTACTCGTCATTAGCCCCACTAGTGTGGCCGCGGTATGCTGTGCTGAACCTCGCGCAGCATACCGCGGCCACACTAGTGGGGCTAACTCGTCATGTACTCCTAGACTATGAGGCTCCACGTAGAGCCTCATACTAGTTCTAGGAGTACTCGTCATACTCGTACGTCGTACTACTACTACTAGGTCGTAGTCCCTTGGGCAACTCGTACCTTGGACAACTCGTACCCGGGACAACTCGTACCTTGCACAACTCATACCTTGGTAATCTCGTACCTTTGACAACTCTAGTCCGAGTAACTAGGACTCTACGGATCGCCCGACCATGTCCAAATGTTAAAAAAGCGATCCGTTGAGTCCTAGTTACTCTAACTAGGACAACTCGTACCTTGGTCAACTCGTATCTTCCGTTAAGACGACTCGTACAAAT
Source organism: Patiria miniata (assembly GCF_015706575.1). Classification (NCBI taxonomy): domain Eukaryota; kingdom Metazoa; phylum Echinodermata; class Asteroidea; order Valvatida; family Asterinidae; genus Patiria; species Patiria miniata. The sequence goes on along the minus strand of NW_024037058.1, from coordinate 13,862,403 downwards.
GTCGTACCATACAAAATAAAAAGTACACCTGTCTTAAGATATTTTCAGCCCAAACTGTTCATAGGTGATCACTAGTTTCTTGTAAAGCTACTGGAAATCCTTCAAAATGGCGTTTGAAAAATTTGGCTCTACTCCAGTGCGTTTCATGTTGGGACCGCAATCCCGAGACTGAAGTTACATGGTGGCGCCTTTTTTTCAGGATGGCTGCCGCGGAATGTGTTCACTGCCACGTGCGTATATACAATACATATGCAATAATCGTATTGTATTTGTAATTGATTGCGTGCGTTTGTAAATAAACAGTTAACCGAGTGTTACTGTTTACTAATGTGTTAAAAGGTCCCTGTTTAGGCATTTTTAAAAAGGGGGAACATCTGAGTAAGTACTAAAGTAGGCCTGAGCCAGGATCGAGGATCAAACGTTAGTTTTCGCATCATGATATGGAGGAATAGGTTTTCGAGTCAACTCGTACTTGTACTCGTAATAGTTGTAGTCCCTTGGCAACTCGTACCTTGGACAACTCGTACCTGGGACAACTTGTACTGTACCTTGCACAACTCGTACCTTGGTAATCTCGTACCTTGGACAACTCTAGTTCTAGTTACTAGCAGACTAGGACTAGACGGATAGCCCGACATGTCCAAATGTTAAAAAAGCGATTCGTTGAGTCCTAGTTACTTGGACTAGGACAACTCGTTCCTTGGTCAACTCGTACCTTCAGCTAAGACGACTCGTACAAATGTCGTACAATACAAAATAAAAAGAACAGTATGTCTGGAATCAGAAGGCTTCTCTCCGTCAGCCTTCTGGAATGCTCTTTTTTCGGGGGTCAGCACTCTATGGCTTTTGGAAATGCCCTTTGATAGGCGAAATACCTTTGTCTGAAATTCCACTTTGTGAAACACAAATCCACCAAAAAAGTTGAGCTGGTTGATCTATAACTCTGAAATGTTTTAAAACGATTGCCATTTGGATCACGGGACAATTTTTTGGGGGTGGAAAATCTGAGTTTTTACTCACCAGCCTCGCGTCTCCGATCTGACAAATGCACGGTTATGTTCAAGTGTGTGTTTACGTACGTTGCACGTGCACTGATCTTCGCGTGACCTCGGCAGGTCAACTCTACATTCGGCTTGACCATTTGCAGTCCTGATTTGAGGCGTGCGATCGCACCCCCCACGCCATCATACGCCTAAAAGCTTCCTGAGAAGTGCGAATAATCACATGCCTGAATCCCTCTATACCACACACCTCGGCATACATTTACAGCATAATTATACATAATTTGTGACAAAAAATAGGTTTACGAAGATAAAATGTCTTTGCTGTAAACCAAGAAGAATATTAAAAAAAAAATACCCGATTGTTCAGTCCTCCTTGGACCACAGAATCGCACGCGCAGAAAATCAGCACACGCAGAAAAATCACACGCCTTGGTTCTAGCAAAATCCAGGTGTGCCTTTTTCCACACGCCTGTGATTTCCAAATCAGAAGGACTGATTTGGGATGGAGGGGGATTGTATCAGTATGCTTTGCATTGCGCAACAGTGCATTATTATGTACATCATTTTGGTGCGCTGAATACGCTGCGCTGTGTCGTTACAAGTTGTCAGTTTTGGTGGACTGTTTACTGATGGATCTTTTCATCCCTTTTTTGTCAAATTTAAAAACAGTTCACCAAAAATTTTACAGAAAGAATCATTTTACAGGGAGTTTAATCCCCTAACTATCTTTCAATAAATTATGTTTTTTAACAATAATTACATGTATGTCAGTTTACTTTTTGGATAGATGCAAATTATGGACTGTAGCTTTAATTAATGACTGTTTCGTGTTCTGTTATGTGCCCCGCGCCGTATGACAATGGGCTTTTGGCGCAGGGAACATCAGTACACGAAACAGTCATTGATTAAGCGTGACTTGTTATTAAGCGCAAGTACTTTTTTTTTTGGCCTTACACACGTATGTGTCTCACCTTTGTCATATAGTTCAGTGAGGAGCACTCCCAAGTACATACACATACATGTACAGTGACTAGATAAGTGTGTGATCATGCTGACCAAACCCTTGCTGCCGAGAGAGTCGGGGAGACTTATCGCCTCAAAGAGTCAAGATGTCACCATCTCGGAAGATGGGGCCACTGATGTAGCCAACATGGTGAGAAAACTCTGCTAATATCATGATAAATAGACACATAAATGTACACAACATGCACAAAGTAACGCATTTAGTTGAAAAGCTTACTTGGTTTTAAGATGTTTAAAGCGTTAAACATTATCGTAGAGATGGCTGTTTGTATACGTTTTCTATCCATCGCAAAACAGTTGGTGAATTACTTTTGAACAGCTACATGTAGTATACACTCTGCCCACCATTTTAACAATGCATGGTTTTGTCAAACCTTGATACATTGTAACTCTCAAAATTCTGTCCTAACAAAACAAACTACAGTTTGACATGTGTTTTTCATGCGGGCATGTAAGTCATGAATGTGTACATAAGTTACACTGTTATTTGTTGTGCAAGTTGAATTCTTTTGTGAAAAAAAAAACAAACCCATATCCTGCAACTTACATACCCATGCACTGTATGCATTAGAATGATGCACAACTTGAATTGTGTACTTGCATTGCCATGTAATTTACACTCAGTGTTGAACTTGTCTTACAGATTTTCAAAAGTTTAAAGAAAAATGAATACAGTGTGGAGGCGTGGAAACAACACGATCTTCACCCAAAGCTGATGACAAAGGAGACTGTTGATTGGTAGGTACAATGTACAGGTACATATATCCTGCATATTCAAATGTGTTGAACACATTTTCACACAGTGATTTGATTGGAGTGCCGTGGCCTCGTGGTTAAGGGCATTGAATTTGTGGTATGCGGGTAATTCTGCGGGTTGTGGGTTCGAGTTCAGCCAGGGGTTATGGTGCGTGTGCCCTTGAGCAAGGCACTTTGTCACTCATTGCTTCTCTCCACCCAGGAGTAAATGAGTACCTGTGAGGGCAGAGATGGTTTCTGTGATTGAATTAGCTTCCTTGCGCCAGGCAGCATTGAGCTGTATACTCCTCAGGGAGCTGAGATGGTATTTTGGATGTTTAATTGGCCCAATGATCAGGGGTAATACTAATACTGTAAGCACTTTGATTTAGTTTACTAATAACAGCGTTCTTAAATGCCGATTATTATTAGGCCAAAAAAAAAAGTCTCCGGTTTCTGGTATGCGCGCGCGTCGCCGTAGCCATGCGCGTCGGCAAAATGAAAAAGTTTTTTTTTCAATGAAAGATGATGTCTCAAAACCGCCAAACTCACTGGTTTGACTGGAATCCTGCTGCTGCACAATTTTAACGTGTTTTTAGATGGGGTTATGATCGAGAATAAGCTTTATGTGGCCTCTCTGGTCTCCCATAATATTTGCACTAAGTTTAGTCGGGCACCATTTGCAGTCACCAGCCGACATTTGAAGCAAAAAAAAACAGGTAAAAAAAAAAAAAAGCCGTGTCGCCGCACCACTTTTTGGGCAAGCTCCATACCAAAAACCGGAGACTTTTTTTGTTGTCCTTATTGATAAATGCTTTTCCTTCCAAAATTTGATGATATAGCAACAGCCAAAGTTCAGTCAAGTAATTTTGAAAAGTGCACTTACCAGATAGCATGCGTGTATTTGGGTTACACTACAAGAAACAATGGATCAACAGCGACAAAGATGTAATTTTTTCACAGATGGTTTTGAAAGTGACATTGCTTGAGATTGATTAACTTACATGTAATTGTGATTGACTTACATGCACAGTAACTGATGGGAACTGTGATACCAGATATATGTACATGTACTCACCAGGGCCCAATTTCATAGCGCTTCTGAACAGCCAATTTTCTGCTAACAGAGTCTCCGTATATAAGCACAACATAAGGAAGCTTAACCCCGGAGGAAAAAGCTGTTGAAATCAGTAACTCAACAGTAGAAATCCCATACTTGCCAAACCATTAGCACATCCATGCCATGAAATAGTGCTTATTTAATCATTAGCATGATTTTAAGCACAAGTTTTCTGCTAAGTGTTAAGCAGTCCATGAAACTGGGCCCTAAACTTATGCTGCTTACAAATAGCTAGATGTACATGTGTGCTAAAATCAGTAACTATGTGAGAAATGTTAGAAGTGCTTTTAAAGCCATACATGTAGGTAATAGCATTTGCTCCATCTTCACACAGCTTACAGAACCCTGAACTGAGATGCTTTCATATCAAAGCTTGCAGTGTTTTTGGGGTGCATTTTGCAGGATCTTTGTGTTGGACACACTGAACTTCTCTTTCTGGAGTGAGGCGAATGACAAAAGATTCCTTGTGGACTACCGGGGCAGTTTGCACAGCGGCTACTGGGCCCTGTGTGCAGCTATCAACAGAGCGTTAGATGTAAGCAAACCTTTGGGGGAACTTTCAAACCATAGACAGCAGCTGAAGAGATGAGTGTACAAACATGTGACTCAATTGCATGCGTACTGGCATAGGCATCTTGTGATGGTGGCCTTTTTTTATCCACATACATGTACATGTATTTATTTTTGTTGCCCAGCTGCGCAATCAATTTCAGATCGGTTCAACGAAACTTGGCGTAGCTGTGAAACATTTTAAATAATCTTGGATGAGGATAGTAACAGCATTTTCTATGGCAGTTTGTGCATCATTTCATTTGGTCACGAAACAGTCGTTGAATCACCTCCGCCCGCCATTTTGAAAAAAGGTTTGTCCGACTTTCTTGGGAATCATGCCCCAACTCTAAAAATTCTGTCGCGAGTAAAATGGCAATTCATGTACCTCGAACAGAAAGCTGTGAGTGTCTTGTATCAACCTCGATAAGTTTGTGCAATTACAGGCTCCGTGACAATCATGATATACTAGTAAAATGGTTCAATTTACGCTACCTAAAATAATTGCGCAAGTTATGCCATAATATGTTGCGCAAGTTGCTGATTTATGCACTATGAAACTTTCATGAAATGTGTCATAACTGAGATGTTGCGCAGTGTAAAATGTTGCGCAGCTTAAGTTTGCAATAAATTGTTGCGCAAGTGGAGTTACGCCATTGCGCAAAGTTTCATGAAATCAACAACTGGTTTCACAAACGAATGGATACAGTAAGTGTGCCTGATGGATCATCAGTCTGTGTGGTCTTGTGATATGTACACGTGCATGTCATGTATGCAACTCATAGTAACTCATGTAATGCATAGGTAATTGTCAATGTTCTCCCTCTTTTCTGATGTCATTGATTTGATTGAAAGAGAATGAATTGGAGAAGAGGCGCAGGCAAGCCCGCTTAACCATGGTCTACAAAGCCGTCCATAATCAAATAGCCATACCAATCCCAGGCTACATCCAACCAAGACTCCGTACAACACGGCAACAACATCAACACAGATTCATGCGACTCAGCTCCCGTTCTGACAACTACAGGCAAAGCTTCTTTCCAAGAACTTTGCGGGACTGGGATGCGCTTCCCCAAGACATCATTGAGCTGCCCACTGTGGAGCAGTTCAAGGAAGCCATCAGCGCCTAGATCATAGGAGTTGACTTTTTACTTGAACAACTTTACATGTATCAGAGCACCCTGCACAAGTGTCCACCATTTGAGACAGCACACCACAGTCCTCGTTAAGTTGCTGAAAAGGCTGTAAACGAGTAGCTGCATGGAAGTAGAAGTAGAACGCTCAACATACATGTATGTATGTGCAATTTGTAGGCTATGTGTTTCAAAGCATGTTTAGCCACAGACACGAGGCTTCCAACGGAGGCTTCTTTTTGGATTACTGCGTTTGTTGGTAATGCTCCGATGCATACCCCGAATTGAAACAACGGACTGGCAATAACGTTAACAGATTGCTAAACATATGCGTACCAGTTTCTGTTTGAATGCAAAACTTTCAAAGCATACGAGTATGAATGTTGACGTTGGTAAACCATGAGAAATATGATTGAAGTTGAAAAACTTAATTGTTTTCGTTCATTTTAGTTGGACTGTTTTTACATTTTTGTTTTTTTTGTTTTGTTGGTGTAATTTTTTTTTTGGTATACAGGAAAACATTCCAATCACATCAGCGTCCTATTATTCCCGGATCACCGTGGATCAGCTGAGGCATATATTCCGGTCAGCGACAGACACTGATATACCGCTACTGGACAAGAGACTAGAGCATCTGCATGAAGCCGGTACGGTACTCCTAGAAGTGAGTCATTGAGATGAGCATGAATGAGCTTGCATTTCAACTTTCATGTACTTAAACCATATTTTCTTCAAACATTCTTTCTTTCTATCCATACATTGTAAATATACGCATGCCCCAGCCAGCACTGCATTGTGGGGAAGTTTTCTATTGTTAGAGAAATTAGGACCGAGTTGTCCCAAAACTCTGAAAAATGAAATCTCAGTGAATAATTTTCATAACAGTGCTACACACTGTCATATGTCCACGACACAATGAAGGCCTTGGGCATAGGAGTACCACAACTGTACTTCCAAGAGCTTTTCATGTTGAATGGAGTACAAGTGTTGTGAGTACTTTTATCCCGGATTTTTTTTCTCCAAAAACCTACTTTTGTCTTTTTTTTTTTAATTTTTATTCTGATCCTACTGTTCTGCTTCAAAAAGTTGATAAAACTTCATTTGATACCTAACTCCAAGGGAAATTTTGTATGGGGACTAGATCTGACTTCTCCAAAATCTTTTACTGTGCAGGAACCATGGCACACACATGAACTTTCTCTGTAAATGTTACTAAAGCGTTTACTAAAGCATAGTGTATTAGTTTCAACATCAAGTAGACAATGTGGACATAACCTTTCATGTACAGCTAAACCAGTGTATCTACCAACTTCAATCATCAACTTGTGAGATGAGCATCTAATCTAAATCGAGAAAAATAAAATCTATAACCAGAATCCAATAAGTAACATAAATAAGGCTCAAACTCATATACATGTAATTGTTTAAATATACGGTACCGGTAGGTACCCCGATACAAAGTTTTTTCTTTTTCTGGTAACAATCCTTTAATATGATTGTTCCTTGAATTAGACAAAAAAGTTTTTTTTTGGCAAATGGTGTCCATTACCTTTAGTGTTAACTTAAAAAAACTCTATTTTTGATGCTGTAGCTCAGCATACATTCATCTTTAAATATGTTTTCTGTTTACTTTGTTCAGAAATTTGAAGGTTCCTTTGTCAACTGCATCTCCCAGTGTGACCGTAAAGCATCCAAGCTTCTGCATCTGATCACCGAGAACTTTCCGTCTTACCGAGATGTGGCTATGTTTGAAGGAGCGGCTGGTGTGTATACATGTATTTTTCCTTCTAGATTGAATTGACTGTTGTTGCATGTGCATTTTTGTGTCGCCGAAACCAAGTTCTGGGAGACACTAACCAGTCGTATATTCTGTTAGACTGTAGACCCATATGTTAAAGTTTTGAAAAAAATGTATAACTTCTACATGCTTCATGGATTTTGATGAAACTTGGATGCAGTGACCCTTGGGTGGGAAGACACAATTCCTCATCGGATTACTGAGGTCAAAGGTCATGTAGGGGTCTTTAGCAGTCATTGTTCAAATATGCTTCAAATGTTTTTTGTCGAAAGAATTTGATGGATTTTAATGTAACTTGGATGGAGTTTTGGTAGGAGTTCATCACAAGTCTTTCAAAATTGGAGGTCAAAGGTCATCTAGGGGTCGTTTGAGGTCGTTTAAAAATGCACATAATTTGACTTTAAAGAACACAAAACATAGGATTGGCCGACATTGATGACAGAGGTCAGTTGTATTTTACAGCAAGTGTTTTTTTTGGGGGGGGGGGGCCTTCAAGCAGATTCAAATCTTATTCACCCCTGTTGCGTTTTTTCCTCCAGTTTCTTTATACAAAAGGGCACAGATCCTGATTGCTGACATCTGGGCGTGTTTTGAAGGCAAAAGCTACGGAGAGTTCATTGATATTGATGTACTGACCATGTTTGCAGATTATAGGTAAGATGGGTGTTTTCTAAACATGTACATATATCTATACACTTGTGACGTGAGGTGCCGAACGAGCTGAGATTTCTGTCATTAACCAACTTAGATTCCTATTATACGATCTAGTGCTGCAACTAATCCTCAAACTTCGGTTCGGTTCGGTTGCAGTTCAGTTTGGTGCTGGTGGGGGCATTTCCAGCTAGGAGTTATTAAGGGAATAAATGTGTGCTCTGGAGGTTTTTATCACTCTGTTTAAGACCACTTAGAGTCTGGGTGCTGATAATTACCTGAGCCGGAGGCGAGGGTAATTATCAGCACCCAGACTCTAAGTGGTCTTAAACAGAGTGATAAATACCGACTGAGCACATATTTATTCCCATTCATAAATACCTTTTTGGTAAAAAATATCAAATAATTCGTTCAAAAAATACCGATTTGTTCAACAAGTTCACTTCATGCTTTTTGAAACATCCCTCTAGCAAAATAATGGAGTGTTCAGCTGGCGAGTAAGATGTAAACAGCCCTTTTATGGAGATTGACGCGCGCGTGGCATGTTGTGAGCGATGTCGCGCAGAACGCACCTGGCGCGTTGCGTTTTGAATTTAGAACTATAAAATTCTGACTCGCTGGTAGTGTTGCGCATGCCTACGTGAGGATTGTGAACGTTCAACCAATGAAACGGTAAGACGCACTGGATTTTTAGGGATCTACATTTTATTGCGACACTGGAAAAGTGTTTAAGACCAGCTAGCCATGTCTTTATCATCCGTTTAAGACCGGCCACGTGACGGGCTCTCGACCAATAGGAATGGCTAAACTGTCTGAGGTATTTATGAATGATGATTAATGATAGGGAGCCGAAGTAATGTGAGTCTTTGAGCTGACGCCTCGATTTTAATAAATACAGCTGGTTCATCCAGATGTCCTGAGGCTGAGGGAGAGTATCCTGGCAGTTTTTAAGAATCAATTATTTGTTCAACTTAAAGGAGAAGTGTCTTGTGTCCATACAGTCATATCTTGGTCCGTAGGAAATAAGGTTGCCTGGTTGTATATTTCAACCAAACAAATCTGGGAAATACAAATTTATTGTGACTTGGCATCATTACTTCTAGCAAGGTGACGGCAGAAAGTCGTGAAAAGCACGGCCGCCGTGTTATGCACTCACTGTTGTCAGATTTTCACAATACATGTATCAATTATCTGCTACATAATATAAAAAGTGTTGGATACTATATCATGTGCTGAAAAACATGATTGTTCAGTTTGATGGTTGGAAGAGTGATGCACATTAGAATTTGTGTGAGCTGTTGCATTAGATGAATTCTGTCCTCTCAGTGTCATGGCTTCACTGCATTAGGAAGTATAGTTCAGTATAGTTACTTGTTTACATGTACATGAACATGTACGGTATAATGCCATTGCGTTGCCTGCATCCATGATACTGCATATTGAACCTGATTCAGTAAGAATATTTAGATAAAAAATCTGCATTTGTGCTTTTTGTTTTTCACATGACTGAACTCCAGATATATAGTATAGACTTACTGAAATGTAGTGAAAATAATGTGGGACAGTGTTAATTTTACATTAAAGATATATTCCATTATTTGTAATCTGTGCATTTTGTTCGTTTGAAGCAACAAAAGTGTTCAAAATCTAATGAAGGATACTGAACAACTAACCTGATGAAGTTTCAGCTGTATATCCTGAGAAAAACAGCATTCTAGGATCTCAATTTCAAATCAAAAGTTACTGAATCATGTTTTGAATGGTTTGAATTGCAGCTATACGCGATTTCGCGCACTGATCCGACGAATTATAGCAACCGCGCGCGCCTGTGCGTCGTGCCAATGCTTGCGCGTGCTGCGCCGAATAACAAAACGAACTACTAATTAAAATTTTTCTACGGTGCATCTTAAGACGCACCACAGGAAAGGCCTTCTTTCGTTGATTACTTCAAAATGATAGCTTGCCAGAAAGATTAATTTCACAGGAAGTTTAGTCCACTTACTATCTTTCAACCAAGTATGTTTTTCAACAATAATACGCCAGTTACTTTTTCGGATGGCTGCAAATGATGGACTATAGCTTTAAAAACTACCATTGTATATCTAATAACCAAAAATAATGTTTGTTTTTCATGTCCTTTGAAATATTTGTCACAGAAGTGGTTGGGATTTTGTAATGTAGCAGTTATCTTTTACCTGTTTTACTATTCAGAGTACCCCAGGTGTTGAACTATTTTGAAGTTATCAGGTATTCCCCTCGTCTGCATGAGATTCTCCAGTCGGGGAGACTCTTCACGCCAGGTGAGAGGTTGGAGGTAGAAATCAGAGGCTGCTCCATCTGGGCAGTAGAGGTAAGACCTACTTACAGACTGTCATTCGTTCTACTTGCTTCCCCTGTTAAAAGTAAGATATTGACTGATAGCCCTTGTGGTATGGTAAAGCCTCCTTAATAGTGACATACATACAAGAGCACACACACTCACAACCGAAGAAAGGTAACTGCATTCCTTACACAAATTGTGCTAATATTTCTATTATGCTCATTGAATAACGCACTTATTTTATGCTACATAGTGTACATGTATCCATCATATCCATAGCAGTTTAACATTGCTGTTGTTGAAGGACAGGAAGAACAATTCTGTTGTTCATCTAAGGGCTCACAGCGCCAACAAAAAAGGGCGCGTTTTTACTACTTTGGAGAGCTCTGTGGGTGTGCCCCACGGCATTATCATACTTTACTGGTTCCTGCGCGAAGTACGCATGACTTCCTGAATGGCGTCGTCCGCGCAAATACATTCGAATTTAACTTGCGATGGTCTCCCAGACTAATCCCCGCCACCAATAACTTTGGATCAATCGAAATATGCAGTGCATGGACCGGGAACCAGTCTAGCTAGGTCTCCCCCAACTCTTCTTTTCTGGCTGTTGCACGGAGTCCATTGTGACAGAGGCATTCCTTTTGCTTGAATAAATCCAAACCATCAAGTGTTCCATGATGTCTGAAGAAACCTTGCCTTATGATATGTGCCACGTTCCAAATGGATTGCTCCTAAAGTCACCCTTAAGATATACATGTACATGTATGCTCTCAAGTTTTATTTGAGACAATGCTGGTATCGTTATTATTTGGCTCTCATTCGCAGCTGATACGACAGGAGCTGAAAAGTCTAATGGCTGAGGACTCATCCCTCTCTGGACTGACTTTGAACAGCATCATCATTGACTTCTACCTATGGGACTACTCCAAGGACCACTGGCGGGACATGCAACATGTACCCATCCACAAGATACGTAGTACATTCTATTGACGACAATGACAACAAGCAATTGTCAGCTTGTTTTGGGATAAGCAACTAATGAGCTCAAACTTTCATTCATGTTGTACACATGGCCTGAGTGAGGAATGTAATCAAATGCAAAACCATTTCTTTACATTTAACCCTTGCTCCTCTAGACCTTCAAAGACACTTCATTTTTTGCCATATGAAAATGTTACATATTTATTGCATGGACCAAGAAATGCCAATACCAAATTTAGCAATTCCGCGCTATGCTGAATCCCCTCATCATCAAACTTGTTGCATTGGGAGTCTTTGCTGATCAGCTTGATGTTCAGCAAATTGGCTTACCATCTTCCATGGTGACGTGAGTGCCTTCCTGCATGCAAAAAGTTAATGTTGCTCTAAGGTATCGGCACATGCATTTCTGGCAGACTGGCAAAAAAAAATATATAAGTTCAGAGAGCAAGGGCTAATCCACATGATCCAAACACACTCTAGTAAGAAGTTCGTCCTTTAGCCTGCACGGCACAGGGACATTTTTTTTTAGAAAAAAGAAGCCAAATGCTGCATATAGCTCATGGAACTATGTTTGCCATTAGAGAGTATTGTCAAAAAGTATTATCTTCAAGTAAACTTGAATCCTCGATCCTGATTGGTGGATCCATGGCAACAAGCCGTGCTATATATAACCATGTAGCACGGCCTCGGTCCATACCGCACTCCGTGTATTACGCATGTGTGCGTGTTCCATGAAGTGCATCAAGTTTGCTTGAAGATAAATTCGTTATCACGCTCGCGCTCGTGGAACACGGAAAATGTAGTGCGTCTGTGTCCCACATACATGTACCACTCGGTCTTCGGCCTCGTGGTATGTGAGACACAGACGCACTACATTTTTCCGTGTTCCACTCGCGCTCGCGGGATAACTTATAATATTCAATAAGATGTTTGAAGTAGTGTTGTAGTCAAATCCATAACAAGTGTGGTCACAAGTGAATAAGAGTCCATTTACAAAACCTGGGATTAACATAACACAGGATTAACAGTAAGAAAAAAAACGTCTTTGTCTATCTGTACATTTGAATAGCCTGTGACTCAACTTAGGACTTGAGGACTTCTGATGGACTTTAGAATTGTTGTGATGGACTTGACTACAATACTGGTTTGAAGTAAAGTGCAATATTATTTATGATTCTCTTCTGAGATAATCACTAAATCATTGAATCATTGTACATGTACATAAAGTTAATGGGGCGTTGACTAGCAATAATGCAGTCAATATTCGTATTCAGTAATGAAGCCAATATTCAGTATTTGGCCAGATCTGTGCCTGTTTGTGGTCAGTAACCATGGAAATAGGCCCAAATGTTGCTCCATAATACATGAAGATTTGGTTTGCATACCATTACGGTTAACCGTATCATGGTTACACCTACGATTAGTCAAATTTACATACATACATGTACATTGCAAATCCAACTTACTGTACATATAACCGTTTAGGCTTGTTCAAAGTGTTGCAGATGGTCTGCTGTAGTATCCTACATGTACTGATACAGGGTTCAAGTTAGACATGATGTCACTCATGGACTAAGATGCATTGTGCTGGTTTTGATTAACAGCATTCCACTGATGTATTCTTATCTATCTGGTATTGTGAGGCTTGTGAAGATGGTAAGCGCAATTCTTGCAATGGCAGCTAATTGCGGGGGCATCCCTGCTGTTTGCTCCTGCGCCATGCTCTTGTATTGGGGCTTCTGCTGGAGTTGCTCTCCTTGTGAAGGCATCCCTGCCAGTTGCTCCTGTGCCTTGCTTGTGTGTTGGGGCTCCTTGCAAAAGCATCCCTGCCGGTTGCTCCTGTGCCTTGCTTGTTGGGGCTTCTGCCGGAGTCGCTCTTCTTGCGAAGGCATCCCCGCCGGTTGCTCCTGTGCCTTGCTTGTGTGTCATGTGTGTTTGGGCTCCTTGCGAAGGCATCCCTGCCAGTTGCTCCTATGCCTTGCTTGTGTGTTGGGGCTTCTACTGGAGTCGCTCTCCTTGCGAAGGCATCCCCGCCAGTTGCTCCTACGCCTTGCTTGTGTGTTGGGAATCCTGCTGGAGTTGCTGTCCTTGTGAAGGCATCCCTGCCAGTTGCTAATGTATGTATGTGCATGTAGTAACAACATTCTTCCTTTTTAGAGCCGCATTGAAACTTTAGAGCCGCATTGAAACGCATTGAGCCTGTGCTTGTGTTTAAACAACTACTTGCATTTAAAAGACTCTCTGATCCAAAGACTACCCGTCCATAGTAAACCCGGAAACCTTTCTTTCCTTCTGTTTCCCACTTAAAAATGATATATTAGACTTTGTGTTGCCACTGATGGCAGTGTACACTCTTCGAAGACATATGAACCTTCATTTTGCACTCGATGGCATCTTCTGTCATTTCACTGTCTCTTGAGGTCATACCTTATTATGAAGCTGTGGCACATCTTTGTTGGGTGTCTGCTGTTATTGCAACAGGTTATTTCCTAAAGAGGCTGAAGCTCCCGGAAGACTATTTTCTGGGCCAATGAGCAGCACATAAATAATACGTAATGTTGAGACAGGTGTCTGAGAGTCCTCAATAACTAGTACCATCTTGGATGGAATGTTGTTTCAAACATGTCAAAACACTGATGTCAGTTTCGAAGAAGCCTGTGTATGGTATAGCATATCTGCTTCTTTCAGTTGACTGATGATTTTGTGAATATTGAGTCCCACGTATCATTCTATTTAATTAATGGTTCATATTTTCAAAAGCAAAGCAAGAGATGGACCGAAGCAGACCCCAATTTCTAACATAATCTGCCATGTGGATGAGTTGATGGACATTGTATGTTACATACTTAATGCCATACAAAGTCTCGAAATATAACACATTTTGCGTCGGAAGTCTTTCTGCGTGATTAATTGATGCAGAGAGGATAAACATACAAATGTAGCTGTGACAAAATGCCTCCAGTGTTTGAAGTATGACAATTGAAGAAATTTCTCTGTATAAACGATAGGGGAATAACGAAAATGCCTGGATCACCACTCATGGGCCTTCCAATATTTTTGCTGTATGAGTGATCTTGTTAGACTTGTGAATTTAGAACTTGGTTTACATGCACTTAATATTTTGTTCAAAGTACAAAGCCTGTGCCCTCAAGCCACATACATGTATGTTAAAGTTCTCCTAATGCCAAGACATAGGGTATGCATATCATCGACAACTTGAACAAATTCTGAAATTGTATTAAAATGCAACAGGAGCAAAATCATTGAAGGCCCTTATACGCCATGAGTTGGTTAATTGGACCGTACCGCTTATTGAGCATCTTCTTTGAAAGAATGTTCATCTCGTTTAGTAGGCAACTTGCCCATCTGCTGAATTGGGTACGCGCACGTATGTGCTCACTACCTGTTTGTACAGTTTCACCAGGATGGAGGCACCACAAACAACCATACTTGCCATTGAATTGCATGATGTTTTGCAGCTGGCATCTAGCCACGCTGTCACAGGCCAACGGATCAGGGAAAAGTCTTGTTTTCTAGGCTCCTCAGAAATGGTGTAAGAACAACATTCTGGTGATGGCATAACCCCCCCGCCCCCCCGGCAAATAATACTCTAGCTGACGTTCCACGACCTTGACTGCCTCATAAGCTTCTGAATATTGAGGAAGTCTGCTCATGTCTCATTTGGGTCTGTTAACTTTGCATATGTGGTATCCCTCTTCACCTCGTTTGTGAATGATGTTGTGTCAAATCCATGGATGAGGGTGTTGCACTCTGCTTCTTTCAGTTGATCGACTGATGATTTTGTGAATATTGAGTCCCACGTATCATTCTATTTAATTAATGGTTCATATTTTCAAAAGCAAAGCAAGAGATGGACCAAAGCAGACCCCAATTTCTAACATAATCTGCCATGTGGATGAGTTGATCGACATTGTATGTTACATACTCAATGCCATGTAAAGTCTCGAAATCTAATACAAATTGCGTCACAAGTATTTCTGCGTGATTAATTGATGCAAAGAGGATAAACGTAGCTGTGACAAAATGCATCCAGTGTTTGAAGTATAACAATTGAAGAAGTTTCTCTGTGACAATAGGGGAATAATGAAAAAGTTTGGATTCTACTCATAATGGGCCCCTCCAATATTTTCGCTGTATGAGTAATCTTGTTAGACCTGTGATTTTAGAACTTGGTTCACATGCACTTAACCTTTCGTTCAAAGTACTTAATTGATTGCCAATGTAATATACGACATGATTGTGCCCTCAAGCGACATGCATGTGTCAAAGTTCTTCCAATGCCAAGACATAGGGTATGCATATAATCGACAACTTGAACAAATCCCGAATTTGTTTTAAAATGCAACAGGAGCAAAATCACTGAAGGCTCTTTTATGCCATGAGTTGGTTTATTGGACTGTACCGCTTATTGAGCATCCTCTTTGAAAGAACGTTCATCTCGTTTATTAGGCAACTTGCCCATCTGCTGAATTGGGTAAGCGCGTGTGTGCTCACTACCTGTTTGTACAGTTTCACCAGGATGGGAGGCATCATGAACAACCATACTTGCCATTGAATTGCATGATGTTTTGCAGCTGGCATTTAGCCAGGCTGTCACAGGCCAACGGACCAGGGAAAAATCTTGTTTTTCTAGTCGTTTTAGTTTGATCTTCCCATGAAATTCCCTCACTACTGAGAATATTCATCCCTTCTACAATGGGTTTAAGGAAAGAGGGAAATTGAGGCTTCCCACTACCAAACCGCAAACTGCCCATCAAGATACATATACGCTCCCTCCTCAATGGATAAGGCAGTTCATTGATCATAAGGACTGGTCAAATCGAAAAATGTGAAGATGAAAACATCGCTGCCCCATCTCATCATCATGTAACGCTATCGTCTTCACCCATCGGCAACTGCTTGTAGGACTTCCCTTGTCAAGTCACACAAGTCACAAGTTTCTCTTATGTTCGTTTGGACGTCTGGATCTTGCAACGGATATTTGATTTTCTTGTCAATATTAAAAATTAGAAAGTACTTACATGTACCACTGCTGACACTTGCATCATGGTCTACAAGCAGCCCACAGTCAGTGCATAGGTCAGACTCCACTGTCTTTGTACTCCTAATGTGTATGTCTCTTTTTCAGATGCAACTTGTATTGCTACATGGATGGTGGCTACCTTTTGTTGTGCTGTCATATTTAAACATCAGGTTTTCTTGACCTTTCAATTCCTCTCTTTGTGACCGCTTTCATCTCTGAGGCAACTCACTGGTGACAACTCTTTGATGGGAGCGGCCCATCAAACCCCATGTCAGTCAGTGTAATCACATGGCTAATTGCTAGTCCAACATTTCCCTCTGCAAAATCAAGTTCCTGTGATAAAGATGTATAATGTTCACAAACACTGTCAGAGAGTGAAAAAAATAAACAGGAAAAAGTGAAGTCGTTTTTAGAGGGCATACAAACACATTTGAAATGCAAAAGATACAAAAACAAAGATATTGAATTAAATGTATCTTCATGCCTTAAAAAGGGGAGAAAAGGTGGTCTTTTAAACCAATCATCTGTAGTAATGTGTAAGGAACCAGTGCTCTATACCCATGTTTTCCATTGAACTGCTTAAAATCCTGTAACATGCATCTTGCCACTGAATCACAGGTGCAAACTGGTGTGAACACTTTTTAAAACTTTCTGCACACCCGCGTTGGGTTTCACCCAATGAAACAATCCCTGGACAAATCATTCAACTCCTCAACAAATGGTTGCAAGGAAAACTGAAGGACCTTGCTTGCCACTGCCAAATCACATGCCAGCCAATGTATAAAATATGTTGTCTTTGCGAAGTTTGGGAAGTAACTCGTTGATGGCGCACTTAATTGGCCATGTTGAAACATTTGATGACATAAAAAAACAGGCATTCCATCACTATTCCATGACGACGAAACACTAACTGCATCATTTACATGTACATGTAGCTCTGGAACTTTTTTAATACATGTAATATATGTACCATCACAAATATCCTCTATGTTATCTACATGTATATCCATTTTCTGTCTTGAGAATCTGTAGTTCAGCTTCTCAGATATGCTAGAGTCTTGGAACAATTCGATCAACTGTTCTCTTACAGAATTTATAATGAAGAATGTCCCCTCTTTAACTAGATTAGTTCTCACATGTTCTTTGTTACAAGTAATACATGTTACAATTAAGCAATCCTCAGCGACAATCCTCAGTGACATCCCTCAGTGACATGCCCTGATAACAGTCAGGGCAATAATAGCGCAAGTTGAATTCTCCTTGCTGTTGTGAACATAGTTGTTTAATATGTACAGTGTACTTGGTATTTTATTTTGACCAACAACAGTGTCAGTTAACTTTAACAGATCTTGCTGTGCAACTTTGGTGAGTGAATGCCTTAAAGCATATGAGTAAATCGTTGTGACAATTTGACAGACTGTTATGGGGTGAACCTTCAAAAATAGGCCGGTCTTGAACAGTGAATGGATTCAGAAAGGCACAGTTGTACGGGAAAGGTTGCAAAATAAAACAAAACAATTCCGTCGTGGGGTCCATTATTGAAAGAAAAAAGAGAACTTGCCTAAATTGTCCATCAAACATTCTAAAATTGTTTCACTCCTGTGAGACATTTTGTGCACCCTTTCATTGTGGCTTAAATCTTCTGGAGTTGCTTAGCTTTTCACTGGCATGCTTGTTGAATTCAGCAGTGGTGTAGGTAGGGTAAACCTTCTTTATGTATTCTGTAAACAAATGAAAAGAAAATACAGATATTTGAAAAACAAACGAAGGTGGTATATTGATTTACATGATTTCTCATCATTTATTGCTCATTCTTTCAAAAAATTACACATTGCCAGGTAAAAATATACTCATGAGTTCCTGTTTTAGGATTCTCCTCTTGACTTTAGCAACTCTAAAGTGTATTATAGATCTTACATGTATGATACACATACATATATGATACATATACATGTATCTGCAATGGACAGTAAGCTTATGTGGGCTGTACATTTTCAAACAATTAAGTATTTCATTTACAGCGTGCATAGTGCTTAGGATTAACATTTACCTTTCATTGCTAGAATTCTGTCAGCAGGGAGGGCAGACTTGGGAGTTGAACTTTTGTGCAGCTTGCACTTGGTCTCGTAAAGGGAATGCGTTGAAAATTCTTCAGCAGTGAAAGTGGCTGTCATCCCATTCAGGAGCTTCCTTGGGCCATCCTCCTTTATCAGCGATATCTTGGCAGCCGACAAGATAACTGGCCCATCTGCCAAGGTCAACTACGAATAAAACACAACAAAGTTTCATGTATTAGAGTTTGTGTGAAGCCACCAAGTCACATAAAACAATTTCACAATTCGAGTGGATATTATTATGACAAACAGTTTTCAAAGTGTACTTTGTGATCTAGCTACAGCTTGGCATGTGGTTCAACCAATATGCATTATAAAATTCAAGCATTCCTGGATTTTGCCATTGATGGAGGTAACACAAGGCTCTTCTCCCTGTTCTCTTGTACTTTACATTCAGAGTGCCCTAATTCTGATTCAGCGTCCCCTCGGGCACCAGGGTTTGCTGTTGGCCGTTTCCCGAACCCGATCCGATCCTGCGATCAGGTTTCTTGCAGTCACGGGCAAAATGCCCCTTCTTTTGACAGTTGAAGCAAGTCAACTCTTTCTTCCAGTTGGCACTATCCAGTGTCCCTGTCCCATTTCCGGTTGTGCGTCGAGCCACCTTCAGTTTAGAATCAATGAGCTCGCTCATCTTTTTCTCTAACTGCTTTTGGCTCTCTTCCATGGTCACTTTGAATTCTTCAAAGTAATTTCGACCTACCTCCCCATCTACTGCACAGGCATACTTCTGAGTTTTCCTGCCCCCTCTTTGCTCCTCAATCTTCACAAAATTCTCAGTGGCTATTGCAGCCTGTATTGCTTCGTCAAGCGTCTTGGGCCTTGCCCTAAATATGCCCTCCCTTGTTGCTTGATCTTCTACTGCATCCGAGAAATGGCCCTTGGCCAACCGTTCCCGGCCTTCATCATCAAATTCTGGGTACGACAAGGCTGCCTCACAGCTTGTCCCAATTCTTGCAGGCTTTCTTTTGGTCCCTGCTTTCGGTGACGGAGCTCCATCAGGTGATTCTCTGCCTGATGACCTGGCCCAAATCTCCGCTTCAACAAGCCGATCAACTCCTTGTAGGAATATTTCTTCCCTTCTCTATCCTTATTGCCAAGGACTTTCAGTGCAGTCCCTTGCAAACTAGCAGCCAAAAACACGGCAGCCTGTTCATCGGTCCATTCATTTACCAACCGGCAGGACTCAAAATGTTCCTTGTAGTCCTTCCAAGGGGTTTTCCCATTGAAGCGGTCTGGGGTTATATTGGGTTTCCTCAAAACCCCTCCCAACCTAGCCTTGAGTGCCTCAGCTCCTATTATTCGTTCATCTCTTTCAACGGCCATGGCATGATCGGGGATGGCGCCTCAGCCTCCTCTGTCGCCTTTTTCTTAGCCACATTTTCCTTAATGTCACTGTCCTTAATGACCGTTGACTGTTTCTGTGGGGCCCAGCCCACAGCACCTTTGAACACAAATGAATTAGTCACTCTTGCTGGTGTTTTGTAGGACGACTTTTCTAGTGTCCGTCTCTTCTTTACACTTTCTTTGTGATCGGAACCCATACTCATATAACCTGATGTGAGCTTGGATGCCACAGGTGCCATGCGAAACTTTACTTCTGCATCACCTGCATCAGGTGTCTGCCATGCACGTGTATTTTTTCTCTCTTCTCTCTGCCGATACAGTTGGAGCTCTCTCTCCAACATGTCTGCTTTTTCTTCCATGTGTTGTTTCTCTAATTACAAACGCTCAAATTCTATTCTGGACTGTTCTAACTCATCCTCACCATGCTGCACATCTATTCTCAATTGTGCCAGCTCTTCTTCATAGTCCATGGCTGAAGTATTTGCTTCCATTTGGCAACAATCAACAGTTGCACGTCTGCTCAGCCCACCACTCGAGTGTGCTATTTCTCAATTTTTCAATCAGCCAATTATAACTCCCACTTACTCATGCATTTCTACAATTCTTGCTGTATGGTCACCCTCAAGTGCCACATTCAACTCTTTTCTCAGCTACTGCCGTATGGTCACCCTCAAGTGCCACATTCACACAAAAAATACATTAAATCTACCAATTCACATGTGACAGACTGCCCTGCTGCTTGTGCAAAATTTACAGTGTCAACCTGATTCCCATCCTTTCTAGTGAACCATTGCCTATCCCACTTCTGACACCATATGTGGCGACCCTGACCCGGTGCTATGAAAGTTCCTGGCCTTGGCAGCGAGCGGTCTAGCTTAGGCCAAGAGAGCAGATCCGTTTCGGGGAAATCTACCGCCAGGCAATGGGCACAATCACATAAGGGGGAATATAATCAGTTTAAATGACACAGAAACATGCGAGCACTCAAGTCTAATGAATTGGAGGCGTTAATAAATTACCAATGAATGTCACTTTAATCATGAATTCAACTTCGCCTATCAATACAATGTAATAACTATTACATTACATAAGAAGAATTCATAAAACCCATTTAACAGGTGTCCCCTTTATCAGGTGCACCAGGTGCTCAGTTTTCTGTCTGTAGCGCTCTTCACTGGTTTGTAATCGTTTAAAGTCTGAGCTCTTCTTTTCACGTCTTTCTTTTAAAAGATGTTTTGACTCACTTCTGTCTCTTTTTTTTGGGACAAGCTTTTTTCCAACCCTATTATCGTTATCGTGGCCTACTGCTCTCTCAGCTCATGTTCTTGAGTTCTCACTTCTTTCTCTAAGGTAGATGCTGCTGTAGAAATTACTTGCTGTTGTACATTAAGGGATCTCATCTGTTCAAGTTCCTTTTTTTTTATGAATGTCCTTCCCCTAGTACATGTAGCATGGGAGGGGCCTGGAATTTCTACCGATGTGGAGAGTACATCATTTTCAAGAAATTACAAATTTCCTCTTTATGGCTTTTTCCAGGACGATTGCTCTCTTCTCACGTAGTGATGATTTGGCGTGCTGACACTGGGTTGCAACTGATATGCTATTGGATTTTGGCGCATCTGAATAACAGCTTCATAATAACACCTTCATCTTTACATGCCATAGACTTTTATCATGCTGCCACCATTTCAGTCATGTTCCCTGTATCCAACAGTACTGAATGATCATGTTTTTTTTTGTACAAAAAGGAACCAGACTATGTTTTTCCTTCCAGCCTTGCTTTGGTAAGATGGTCGCAACATGATCATGGTCTATTATGTTATGAAAATTAAGTGATTAGTATACCGGCAACAAATTAGAACTTAACAATTCAGATTTTTCTTCTTCTCAACCCACCAAAGCTTAACCCACTGTCCTTCAGCTATCTCAGTGCCTGCAACTCAGTATCATGGATGTCTAGTTCTGTCTGTGTAGCCTATGTTTACATGTGAATGTTCACGTATGATTCATTGCACAGCTACAACAAATATGTAATGTGCAATACAACTTCAAAACGTAATATGAACCTGTAAATTACATGTACCTGATCACTGTGAGTTAGGCATTCTGGCATTATTACAACAGTGAGCAATTAAAATGCATACATTATGTACAACACATGTTTATCAAACTGAAAACCTTGAGGTGAACACATTTGTCTTAAGAAATACATGTAACTTGAATTTATTGCAATGAAGAATACTGTCGTAGTTCAATGGGAAGATTGTTCCAGAGTTTGGGAACGGCATGTGAGATGAACAATCCCTGTGAGTGATGTGTTCTTGGTTGATTTCTCTTCACTCAAAGTGGAAATAAAGTGCTTGTATGTTTCCTGAAAGATGATCTTGTCATTTTCTGGATTTCTTATTTTTTTCATCCTTCCCAGACAGCAAGCATACGTCAATCCGACGTTAACTCAACGTCACGAATTCACGAAGGACACATTGGATCAACGTCAGACACCAACGTCAGTCCAACGTAAACTTGCACTGCTGATTCACGTTGGCCTAACGTTGTTTGTACGTTGGCCGGAACGTTGGACAGACGTTATTTCACCCATTTTCTGACCTTATATGTTACGTCATACCAACGTTGTTTGTAGGTTGGCATTAACATTGGATCAACTTCGTTGCGCTTATTTCCCAACCTTCTTTCCACGTCATATCAACGTTGGCCTAACATTGTTTTTACGTCGGCCCGAACGTTGGACGAACGTCTATTTCACTCATTTTTTCCGACCGTATTTTTACGTCAAAACAACGTTGTTTGTACGTTAAACGTTTGATAGACGTCTTTTCGCTCAATTACCAACCCAAATTTCCACGTCATACTAACGTCAAACACCAACGTTTGTCCAACGTAAACTTGCACTGCTGATTCACGTTGGCCCAACGTTGTTTGTACGTTAATCTGAAGGTTGGGCAAACGTCATTTCACTCATTGTCCGTCCTTATTTCTTATGTCACATCAACGTTGGTAGTCAGTTGGTGTTAACGTCAAAACAACGTTGTTTGTACGTTAGCGTTAAACGTTTGATTACCAACCCAAATTTCCACGTCATACTAACGTCAAACACCAACGTTTGTCCAACGCAAACTTGCACTGCTGATTCACGTTGGCCCAACGTTGTTTGTACGTTGGTCTGAACATTGAGCAAACGTCATTTCACTTATTGTCCGACCTTATTTCTTACGTCACATCAACGTTGGTAGTCAGTTGGCGTTAACGTTGGATAAACGTCATTTCGCTCAATTCTCAACCTTTTTTTTCACGTATCAACGTTGGCTCTACATTGTGTGCACGTTGGCCTGAACGTTGGACAAACGTCATTGCACTCATTTTCCGACCTTATTTTTAATGTCATATCAACGTTGTTTGTACGTTGGCGGGTAAACGTTGGATAAAGGCCATTTTGCTCATTTCCACGCCACATAAACGTTGGCCCAACATTGTATTTTCTACGTCACACCAACATAATTGCAATTTTTGTCACCACGCTTACTGTATTCAAGAGTACATGTATAATGTAATCAGCTGAGGGTATATCTAGTCACCTCTCATTCCTAACATAAAAATTGAGAACTGAACAAACTAACTTAATTAGCTTACTCGATCTAAAGGAAGAAAACCAAGAAGCTATATAGTTTAGTTACATGTTAATAAAATTTATTTTAATGACTGTTAACAAAGATCAGTACGACGCATGTAAGTGGAAAGTTATGGCCAATATAACACGAACACATTTTTTTTTATCAGTGTCGTTTTAAAGGGAATTAATGTACATCGTTGTCCGGAACTTTGTTACACGGTCTATATGCTGTAGCGGGTGGACGGGTGTCGGACACTTCGCCCCATTTCCACGTCGCCCCATGTCACTTCGCCCCTAACCACTTCGCCCCATCCCCACTTCGCCCCATTCCCACTTCGCCCCATCCCCGCTTCGCCCCATTCCCACTTCGCCCCATTCCCGCTTCGCCCCATCCCCGCTTCGCCCCATCCCCACTTCGCCCCATCCCCACTTCGCCCCATGTAGTATGAAAATGGTGAAGGCTAGGGGTGCAGACCAAATAAACAGCCAAAGACCCCAGATAATAAATGCTCCCAATTCTAGAAACTCAGGAAAAATACAAACTCTCTGATGAGGTGCTCGAGACACAGATGAGAGAAATGATGGCTCTATCCCATTCAGAGACGCCTCTCCTATTGGCTTGTGAATAAAAAATGTGCTTAAGGCCAAAAAAAAAAAAGTCTCCGGTTTCTGGTATGGAGCTTGTCCAAAAAGTGGTGCGGCGACACGGCTTTTTTTTTTTTTTTACCTGACTTTTTTGCTTCAAATGTCGACTGATGACTGCAAATGGCGCCCCACTAAACTTAGTGCAAATATATGGGAGTTCAGAGAGGCTACATTAAGCTTATTCTCGATCATAACCCCATCTAAAACACGTTAAAATTGTGCAGCAGCAGAATTCCAGTCAAACCAGTGAGTTTGGCGGTTTTGAGACATCATCTTTCATTGAAAAAAAAATGGGTCAGTGAGTTAAAAGGAACTCACTGCCTTGAGGGAAAGTGTTCCGTCAAAATTTGTCTGATATGTGACACTTACAACTTCATTTAGATGAGATCGGTTCCTCCAACATGTCCAAGAGTGAAATTAGGATGTCAAAGGTAATGTCGTTCTCAGATAAGTGGGAGACGGGTTGGTATAGCGCCGGGTTGGGAACAAAGTTAGATCCAGTTTACTTCAAGCAAATTTTTTCTCGGTAGGGAAGAGTGATAGCTTGAGAGGTTGGTTATGAATTGTTCATTTGGTGGGCTAATTATTTCCGTTGGTTAGCAATTAGTGAATCTGTTGGAATTGTTTTTAAGCCAATAAAATAGATGAGATTTTTTTTTACATGTAACGGCTGGGGCGAAGTGGGGATGGGGCGAAGTGGGGATGGGGCGAAGTGGGAATGGGGCGAAGTGGGAATGGGGCGAAGTGGGGATGGGGCGATGTGGGAATGGGGCGAAGTGGGGATGGGGCGATGTGGTTAGGGGCGAAGTGACATGGGGCGACGTGGAAATGGGGCGAAGTGTCCGACATTCGCTGTAGCAGTGAGTCGTGACTCCGTGAAGAGGTCAAAGAACCAATTTTCCTAGCGACCACTTTATGTTGCATGAAAACGTACACGTTGCGCATATATCTAGCTAGACATAGCAAAGATTGCAGTTTCACAAACTGTCATTGTACAGTAAACAAAAATAACAATAAAACTGATGACTCTGGTTGCAGGGAGATGTAAAACAACCAACATTTTCTTATAATTTTTCTAAATTTCGCACTGGAAAATAACCATTGTAACAAGCTATGTTAAGTGCACGAAAGAGGGAGTAATTGTTAAATGCACTGTGCTGAACCATTGCTCATGAAGTCGGCGTGACTTCACACGCATTATGCACACCAAAGGATTGGATAGTTAAAAGTCCAACCAAAAAAAAAGGAATTATTGGCGGGCTGCTGCAAACAATGTGAGCACCGGAGCTATTAAGGCATAACTATGCAAATATGGGTGTGATATTTAGTACCCCTGAACTGGTCTTCTTGACAATGTGTCGTGACGTGATTGTCAAATAATGATTTCAATAAATTGAGCTCTTAATCATTTTTACATGTTCGTATTGTTTATGACAATTGCTACCAAGTATACATTTGTATCGTACCTCATCTAATATGACACAGCATGATTTCTTCCACTCTGCCACATTATATTTATTTATTTATTTATTATCCACATCCAACAGCAGAACAAACCGCCAATTACAGGACTGGTTAATATATATCATTATATGATGATTGCGGCATGTTGTGCAGTCGTTTCCTGCAAATTGCCACCTGAACATAAACATAACCGATATATAGGTTTTGGTATTTACAATAAAGTAAAATGCAACTCACGAAATATAATTGTAACAATTTGTATTCTTGTCAGGGATAACAGGTCCATTTGGCATGTATAAAGCCAAGATCTAAAACTTCAAAATGCGTGTCAATACGATATGACGATGTGTGGTTCAGTTCATATAGTTTGAACGTCAGTACAGTTTAGATCAGTTCGCAATAACGTTGCGTCAGTATAAGTTGCAGAACTTAACTCTGTGTGATACAAGTTCATTTTTGAATTGGATATTTCTCATCAATTAAACAAAGTACCCACCTTGTCCTTAAACGAAATCTCGTGTCTCAGTTGTCCTGTGCGGTTGTGTTCGTTGGACAACCAAAGCTTTGCTCTGTATTCAGTCCTGCATAGACTACGCACCTCCTGGCCAGGAGTTGTCCCTTTTCGGGTTGCTCCTTTGAAAGCGCCTTCATAGCCAGGAAGCAGTGCTGGCCTCCAATCACAGTGTAGCGATACCCATTAGCCTGTGTGAATGTTTTGAAATGGCATTGTTTTATGGAAATAATTGATATGCATGTACACCACTGGTCTAAATCTGTGCCGGCGAGGGGGGGGGGGGGGGGAGACAAAAATCAAAAAATTGGCAGACCGTGGACATTTGAAACGTGCATCTTTTTATTACTAGACTTGCAGTTACTTAAAAACAGCACATTTAAGCTTTTGTACTTGTTCCCCTCAATTTTACCCTCAACCTACAAACAATAGTTACAACAAAATAAGGGAGCAAATGAGACACGGTGGCTTTTTATTTCGTGAAATAGCCGCTTAAACACAAGCTCTTTTGAAATAAACGAAAGAAACATGTCATTGGCAATCCTGTTTTATGGTGTGTGCACATTAATATATAAGGATCGAAATCGGAAGATGAGAATGGTTTGGAGGGTTCAGCTGTCCCTGACCACCTTCCAAAAATCATAAATCAAGATTATGCTGGAAGAGTTCAGGGATTTTGGGGAGAAATGTGCTTTGCCAACCTCTGGAAACGTCTCATAATCATTTACATGGCGCTTAGACATAACATTAATTACCTTCTTTTGGTCATATTCTTTTACTCCAACATTCTGAACATGTAGCAGCAAGGCCTGGTGTGTGTTGTCCACGAACTCCCTTACTCTTGTTGTCAGGGACTTGCAGAAGGTTTTGTCCACGGTTCGGGCTTGTTCGCCTAACTCCATATTTGATAAATTTATCAAAATATTGGTGGCTGAAATAAAAAGAGTTGCACACAGGACAATTTTGTGAAAGACGATCATGAAATAGTCAACACCAGTATTAAGCAACAAGTCCCATTCACACTATATCAGTAAAAGTTTACTCTTCTTTTGAGTTTAATTTAATAGTGAGTGAAGGATGACCCTTAGCCACACTTATTTATGCATGTTATTAGATCCAGCATGCTTTCCGATTCATTTTGTGCTTTTGCCGACCGGATGATAATGTACATTTGTCTTTATCTTATTTACTTTTCATTGCTATAAAGGACAACATTCAAAACATATTGATCGTTTTACTATGATCGTGAATTCAGTTGAAAAAAAATTAAATAAATATAATGTAAAACAGAAGATATTCATGGAGTCTCATACATTTCATTCACATCTGGACAATGTAATTCATAATTCCGATCATGTTGAGGTCCAAAATCAGGGAGTTCTTGTGTTAATGCTCTTCCCCAATATTGAAATGATCTCATAACCAATCAAGTCTGTGGAGGGGATTCTTTGCAGAAACCGTTTTATAACAAATTTTGAAGTTGTGGACGGACTTGCATCTGGCTCTAGCATGCATGAGCTGCATGGATCAGGTGAAGATGTAGCCGGTTCTGTAGAAAAAAAAGCTGCAGATGGAGTAGACTCTGGGTTGGGAGAAGCTTCAGAGGGGTCTTCATGGTTGTAGATAAGTGCTTGACAGATACTTTCAAACTTTCTTCTTTCATTGTCTTGTGTCAGTTTTCTTTAATATTTGCTGAGGCTTCTGACCACCAAAATATTTACCCGTGATAAATGTGCAGATATACCAAACTTTGCTTTGACACTTTGAAAAGTTTGATGGCAGAGCGTTCATTCTAAACATAGACAAACAATGCATGTCTATTCCTTAGTCCATCGTCAGGCACTGCACTAAAAGTTCCTGTCAAATACTCAACTGTCGAGTCATGCCAAGTTTTACAGACAGGACCCGTCTCCTTTTCTTCTTTTGAGGCATGACTAGAAACAGAAAAAAACAAACAGATATGGTGGGGAAAAAAATTCTTATGCCAGCAGCAACAGCGTTTCTCCTGACACCAGTTGAAAAATAAATATTTTTATGCAAAATGTACACTGCAAAAAAAATGTTTTCTTATAAGAAAATATTTCTTGAAATTTTCTTAGATTTTTCTTAAAATATTCTTGTTTCAAGATTTTTTTAAGAAACTAAGAAAACTTTTCTAGGGCATAAGAAAAATTTTCTTGAAATGAACTGGCTGCATGGAAAACTAGAAAATATTTTATAATGAAGGACACCTTCGTTCATGACATGCATGATATCTTGAGTCAACATTGTAGTCACATCAAAACCATGAAGATTGTTGAGTACACTTCTTCTATTAACACCAAATGTTGTCTTCAAGTGATTTTTCATGTACTCTGTTGCGGCAGTTTCAATTTCTTGGCAATATTGTGTGGATGCATGTATTATTAAAACAATGATACAGATTGTATAGGAACATATAAGAATTATAATCACAGTGGACCTTTTTTTATCTGTCATAACATTGTTAGTTTCCATGTTAATCAGAACAAAAATGTATTTACTGAAAACAGTTAGTTCAAACATGCTTTAAAGAAATAAAGAAAGATTGATGCTGATGATAAAGATAATAATGAATCAATGTTAGATTCATTGTATTTCTGCAGTCCATGATGACAACCACATTGGGAAACAATTATCAAAGTGTTACTCCAACCTGAGATATGACTTTCCCAACCCGTCGCTTCTCCTCACCACCATCCGTTGAACATAGATGGCTGACCCACTTTACCACTATAGGAGTTGCTGGGGCTACCTCCTTGAACCATCATCTGACTCAGCCTGCTGGGCTTGAAAACGAAATGACTCTGAATTGAGCTTCAGATTGCCTTTCAACTCCTCAAGACCCAATGCAATTTATTCTTTGAAAAAGCCAAAAACATGTTCATCCTTGTTGACAGGTATTTGCTGTAAAACGTGTTGACGAAAGCTCAGCTGTGCCTTCAGAGACTTCAGCTTTACCTTCAAGAGATACCACATATTCATAAACTTCACGCACATTTCTGCCAGAGTCCCCAGTTTGTACTGTTCACGTCTCTGTACACGTTTTATCTTGATCTACTCTGATTCAGCTAGGTGTGAAGTCCCTGGCATTTCCTCTGCAGGTTGCCTTTGTGCAAGTGACAATCTCATATACATGTACCATGTATGTTCCACTTAATTACAGTTGATTTACTTGGTAGATCTGTAAAATCTTTTCCAGCTAACTTTATGATAGTTTCAATCACAGATGGCACTGGTCTGGTTGATACATTCTGGTTTAACAGCTTGCACACACTCCTTCATTTTATCTGTATAGCTGCCACCACTATCGTTTGTTTGTACATGATCATTAACCATCTCTGGACACTTGAAGCCATTTATTTTCTTCTAAAATGTCATTTTTCTTCCTTGCGTTTCTTACATGTGCATTTATCTATTGCAGTTTGCAAGGCTGTGACCTTTCTTTTCAGTTCTCTGTTTTCTGCTTTTAGCTCTTCAACAGTGATGTCTTTATCATCACTGGCTAAAGTTGGGCTACTGTACAGTTGTTTTGCAAGAAAAATGATTTAATTATACACATTGTCGAAAGAGGGTAACATAATATGGCATTTTCATCATGAGGCAGCACACATGTACATTGTATCATCATAGCAAAGTTACAATCTAACCTTCACATGGAAAAAATAGCTTAGCAAATACACAATACATGAGTATAGTTTGACACGGCTGTGGGTAAAGTTAATGTTACCTGTGTCACGTCTGTTAATTAAACACATGTTACCATCAGATTCTCTGTTTCCCGACATATCTTCACAAACTTTACCAGTGGCTGTAATGAAATGTTTCACAATATGCTTGAAAAGAATTGTCTGACTTAGTAGCAGCTTACAGACAATGAAGTTATATAGTAATGGATGGAGTACATGCCTGTACCTAATGTACCTAACGTGATGCCTGGGACAACTCTGTGGGGGTTTCCTTGGTGATAACATGATACTTGAGTCACTTGTGATGTGTTCCTCTGGAAGGACGCGGGATTCGGGAAGGACAGTTTCGTCAGAGTTACTTTTGACGCGTTCTTCCTCTGGGAGGACAGGGGTTGAAGGCCGTGATAAATCAGCTGGAGAGTGAATAGTCGATGCGGATATGCATGAAGCAGGCATGCTGTGCGATAAATTGTGGGCGGGTGGAATTATAGATCGAAAAAAGGCTTATCTCAGGTTAACGTATTCTCGCACTCGCGTGCTGTTGCCGCCAGGAACTCCTCGAACCTCTCTCTTGTGACGGTCTCAAAAAAGCCCTATTGCCCTGCCTCTTTCCTTAAGTTGTATCGACGCAAGAGAGTGATGTAAGCAGAAACGTTTTAGTGTGTTGTGTTGAATTAGTTGATCTGCTAAAAACCAAAACATAAATTGCTTGCACTGTACTAGGAGGTTGCAGCCAAATAGAGAGGTGAACAAATAATTATTTGAACAAATAACGCTGTGAAAGTTTGAGCTCATTAGTTGGGGGCAGAGTTGATATCGAATGTGGCAAAACATTCCTTATCATTTAATATTTTGGTGTTGCCCTTAACCGACGTATAACCACTGTTTACTCAGTGTGTTATCACCGTGTGAAAGTTGGAAAAAGAATCACTCTGGTGGGACTCGAACCTCTGACCTCCTGCTTTCTACATGTTGTGCAGCCGTCTTACCACTCGACCACCGAGCTTGCGCGATCGGTTGGATGGTTTGAATCGGATGGAGCAGTGGGTACCGCAATGAAAGGGTTAAACTATTCGTATAGAATTGGGGCCGGGTGATGTAAATGTAACATTATTTTTTCCCTTCACCGACATCACCCCAACGCAAATTACATCTTATTCCTTATCATTGTTCATCACCTGTTACTTGTGATTCGACTTGTGATTTACCCGATAACAATTTTGTTGAGAGATAAGTACATGTTTTTGGTAATGGAATTGCTGCATTTTAATGTACGTAATAAATATTGAACAATGACCTCACCTCTCTTTTGACTCCTTAGTGGTTTTGATAGTGCCCGTTTTACCCCAAACCGCCCTAACTGATCCTTATCATATCCCAACCTTGACCTTGAAGGGATAACGATACGCAATGCTACTGTCGACGAATCAAAACCTGCTCCTGATCCATCTCCTCGAAATAGCAGTGAATAATGTATATTTATAAAGCGCACGTATTCAGACTATCCAACAGAATTTGGTTTTTACAGCGCTACATCATTGTTACCCCTGCTCGTTGGGCCGATGAAACATTCTAAATTCAGAAACAACTCCCTGGAAAGTATACCGCTCGATGCTGCCATTTCAGCGCAAATCAGGAAATCAACCACAATAACCATCTCTGCCTTCGCGGATACCCATTTTACTCCTAGGTAGAGAGAAGCAGTGAGTGACAAAGTGCCTTGTCCAAGGGCACACGTACCGTATACCCCAGGCTGGACTCGAACCCACAACCTCCATTGTGTAACATACGAAAAGATCTCGCAGTAATGAGTGACAAAGAGAAGCAATGAGTGACAAAGTGCCTTGCCAAAGGGCACACACACCGTACCCCTGGCGGACTGGAACCCATAACTTACATTGTGTAACGTACGAGAAATACTCGCAGACCACGAATTCAAATGCTCCAGACCACGAGGCCACGGCACGCCTCAGTAGAACAGTAGTACATGTACAGTACGCGGCATCTTATCCCCTGAACGTTTTGGTCAGCTTTGCATTTATGTCAATCTATGCCAACTGCCTGGTAGATTAGACATGTAATATCAAAGTTTGCATTCAGTTGACTGATTTTTAAATTTCTCTCAGTCGGATACCTTTTTAAACACCAAATATTCTTCCGAAAAAGACGAAAATCCCCCCCCCCCCCAAAAAAATACTTCTTGGGAGACAGTTTACACAATGGCACAAGAAGTTTATTGCACGTTTCAGTGATAAAAACATTTCGTTCTTAAGTGGACTCTTGTACGATTGTATTGTACCAATTATAAGGTACATGTATAGTAATGGCTATATTGCTAATGTGGCTACTTGATCAAGAATCATACAAGTGTAAAGGAAATTTATTACAAAGTTATGCATACAGTCATCTATGGTAAGAACACTCCTTTATGGTGAACACGCATTGCTAGTATCATAACCACATGTACCGGGCAAACTAATGTACTTGTTTTGTACAAAAACCGATTAACGGCAAGGGAGAGGTACTTAAGATGACTTCAAATTAATCCTGCACAAAGCAGTTTTCATTTCAAGTCGGAAATAGGAAAATCTTTGCACCTTTAAAAAGCACCACATTGAAAATTAAAGCAGATTGGTCTTGATAATAATTTCCATCAAACATGCATAGAATCACCGTTATCATCACCTTTCAAAGTGAAGAGATAGGTTTAGGCGAAATCATCCAAAATGCGTTTGGTTACGAATTTGGGAAGGGTAGATTATTTGTACGATGATATGAAAATAGCTTACATACTGTAAATGGAACTTGCTGAAAATTCATCATTAAATTTATCACATTTCAGAACCATGCAAATTGAAAATTATCACATACCCCGGATAGGGTCGGTGCTTCAGCAGTAACGTGTTGCTAATTAATCGGTTTCGCTTGCTGCCTTTCAATATTGGGTTACAGCGGGAAAGTGAAACAAAATTCCAATATGGTTTGTAAAATTATTCCCGTTTTAT
The DNA here is from genome assembly GCF_015706575.1 of Patiria miniata. NCBI lineage: Eukaryota > Metazoa > Echinodermata > Asteroidea > Valvatida > Asterinidae > Patiria > Patiria miniata. Next base: position 13,829,627 of record NW_024037058.1, on the reverse strand, counting down.
GCAGCTCTGCGCGTGTAAGCATCAGGCGAGAGTGGTATAAAGCTCTGCCATGTACACGTATGTGCGACAGGTGGAATCCCGCTCTTCAATCCTATCTAGTGTTATTCTGCACAGAGACACGATCTGTGCGAAAAAAAGTAAAAAGATTAATTTACGTTGTCTAGCTAAATTTCACACCAAATCTTTTCAATTTTAAATTTCCACAGCGCTAATTACAAGCCATAAGTAAACTGACCTATTTCGTAGCAAGTATATAAATTGGACCCATTATTACCAAAAAAAGCAAGTTACAAAGGTATCATATCGCATTTGTTTACGATTAACTATGAAAAGGCAACCAATCACATCAGTTGTTTAGCAAATCACTAAATACTTATACCATCCATATGTTAAGAAGGCTTAGGGTAGGGCCTGCGTGGCCACGTTGCCAATAGAGTTTGGAACATCCAAACAAATGTGATATTTTTCATATCTGGGAAACCACATTTGCTTCATGGTAACTTTTAAATCACCGGATGAAGCTGATCATAACTTACTGAGCGTCAGCACACAGTCCTGCTGTATAATTTAAAAATACAAACAAACAAAAACAGACACTCACAAACACAAAACAACTGAACATGACAAGAGTTTCAAAAGAGTGGATATAAATTGTTCTGGAGAGATTGCAATTGGCGTCAAGAGCGCACTTGGAAAGAGGGTGCTTCCAACTGTAACTGAACCATTTAGTTTGGAGATGTTTCTCTCGTTTCTTAATGAGATCGATTAAGTTACAAAATAAAACTGATCAATCTTAGTCTTATTTTAAATTATCTTTCTCATTTTAAGGCATGCATGAATTTAATATGTCACTCGAAAAGTTCCACCATTTTGCTACATTTTAAATTCAAAATGGCTCATACATGTATGTGTATAATATGAAAACGTCGTATCTATCCTCGACAAACAATGTAGCAGTTATATACTAGCACAATAGAAGAACATTGTTGCATTACGTGAGCTTGACAATACATTTAAAGGAAATGTCTAAACCATACTTGCTTACATTCAACGATTAACATTGCACGTCACGTAAAAGAGTGGCCCACAATTGAAACAAAATCCCATCAAAACAGATCCCGATATGAGGAGGTAGAACTATTAGTTCTGCAGTCATTTTGGATTTGAGCATTTCATTTCCAAAACATGGCGTAAAAAAGTTTATCGGTTTACGTTTCGATTAAATCATTTTAATTTGAGAAACGCTCACAATTCAGCATTCGTGTTTTACATTGGGTCACAACAGATGTCTGGTTTTTAAACTAAATACATGTATTTCGTTCAATGCGTTAGCTTTGTTTCATCCAATTTCCAGTATAAAAATCGGCAAACAACATCAATATTTTGCTCACTCTCAAAAGAACAAAATGCGTGCCAAATCAATTTACCAGCCACCTCGGAACAGACAGAAGAAATTTAAAACTACACAAACGTACTTCTTCTTAAAAAAAGAAAGAGAGTAAATCATTTACAGAATTAACACTGTGGATTACTTTGTCCCCCCCCCCCCCAAGGAATCGATTTCCCCTTCAAGGAAAAACAAAAGCTATTGGTAACTTCTGCAAGGCAGTAACTTATAAACAGTTATAAACAAAAGGTACATGCCATAGGTATATTTCTATTGAAGTACTGTTTTCTCAGATTTCCTTTTCTATCCCTTCTTTGTGTAGCCGTCACCTTAGGTGGCTCTTAAAGGCCTTTCGAAAGGCGACTCTCAATAAAAAAAATCTTGCACAATTGCGCAAACACAATGATTCTTAGTATACAAAAACGTTCACGATACAACTTCGCTTAAATATTTCTTTCACAACTAATATGCCGTTCCCTGTACATTTTCCCCATACCATCAGTTTTGAGTGGGTAATACGACGACGGAGGAAATTTACAGAATTTGATACAATAATGTTTGATATACACGTGCATAATAGAGATTATTACATCGGACAATCGGGTGTAAAATTTCACTTTCAGTGTCTTTTGTACAAACAGCTATACAAGGATAATGGATAAATAAAAATGATTCCATTTTAAGTTTCAATTAAAAAAAAAAAGACCGATTGGTTTAGATTAAAAATTAACTTTGGGTGCCAGCCCTTTAGATAACAAAAACAAGAGGCAAGTCTTCTCCGCTTCCCTGCAATCTGGCTCTCTTAGTGGTGAAAACGCCACAAATTTTTTTTCTCGGTTTTGCCCGTTGCAGATCAGCGCCATTTTCACCATGGGAACCAACGCAATGTCAAGGCCATGTCCAATTCAACCGAACATTATTTTTGGGGTACCATTTTGACCGTACACCCCAAAAGACCGGATTTGTCAGGGCCTCACGATCATATATCGTCAAGTGAACAAAATGTTGCTAAATCACTTCAATATTTACCTGCCTAATCAATAGAGCTTATGCGTTGCATATAATCTCAGAGGCTTTTTTTTTTTCAATGACAGGACAAAAGCCTATCCCAGCGACACAAAATCATTGCCCTCCGACTCCACCTTATACTTGGGGAATTGTGCCTTTGATTATTAAAACATGGCATTTAGCACACAGTCAGAGTATGTTTTAAGAAATATATTTGGCTATAGGTCCCTCGCAGATTTGTAAAAAAAATCTGCTCACTCACAGACATAAAAAGAGGCAATACCTTAGCCCACTTTCATGAAGCACTTGGCAGAGAATTACCGATGATCAAATATATGTGCTTACCAAAACTAAGCAGAGATACCATTTATTATACCGAGGCAGTTTAACTGGTAACCTGTTTTTTTTTGTCAAGCAAGCATTTGCTGTGCTTATTCTTGAACGAAGAGGGCGCTGTAACTACGGCATTTTGGGTGTGCATCAATTTGCACAATCCTACTGCTCAAACACTACATTTTTCTATGTTTAGGTTTTAGATTTAAGTAAAGTTACGAAACGGCGTAAGTAAGTAGGATTTTTCTAGTATTAGTATTTCACTAACGCAGGGCATGATGGAAACCAACATGGCGCAGCAAGATATCGTATCCATGGAGACGTTGTTACTACCCAGACAATGGCGTTGTTACAGCGCCCTCATATGTTCAAAACCATGGCCTATAGACCTTTCTTTTGTTTGTAAACATTGGCGCCATTTTATATGGCTGCCGCAAGCGCATATATTGAAGCCATGGTTGGCAACATGTTTTACCCAAAAAATTTCCCCCAACGCCCTCAATACAAAGTAAAAATTAAGGCATGTTTAGAAAATTATGTTGTAGCTTTGTTGACAATGTTGTATTTCCAACAATCAAATAATATTTTGGTTATCTTTAATAACTCTTCTTTATTTTTGCAGTGTTGGACCTTCCATAGTTTTGTAACCCGTGGTTGGCAAAAATGCAGTTTGCCAACCAAGCGTAGAAAGGTCTATAAACCGCCTATTTCTGTCCTCAGCAGCGCCATTTTGTTTTTGTAGTGGCGGCCCAAACCGGCTACAATGCCTCTTAGTTTTGCGCAACGATGCGTGTGTTGTCATAGCAATGGTGACAAGCATCGTATAGCCACCAAGGATTTCTTAATCATGCATGAACCCAGGTCAAATTTGGTAGCATCTCCGGCATATAATACCACAGTTGGCTCATTAAAAATCCATTAATTACCGTTATTGCACCGCTTATAGTTCCGTCAATATTGGAAATATGGACGATGCCTGAATTTGTAAGGCGTGTTCCTTCCGAGGAGGGCATAACACCATCTCTATATTGTCAGACTAACTGCATCAATTACATTCAACTGTTATACAGTGGTTGGTTGCAATATTATGAATAATGTGTATTGCCTCACCAACTCTGTCGCCTGTTATCTTATTTTGTAAGTTTTACCATCGAGTAGAAGCATACAATAATAAAAAGCCATGTCAAGTGCTTTCTTTTCGTCAGAAGCATTTAACAAGGAGGTGTTTTAACACAGTTTGTAGAAGAAAATACCCAAGAATATCATTAAGAAGGAATTGAATATAACATAAGATTTACGTTTCCGAATTTTTAACCATTTTTATGAGTTATGTTTCCGTTGGTGGTTAAACAGTTCTCGCTAATATTATTTCGATACCGATTCATGGGAATAGATTTAAGATGTTAATGTTATATCAAACTTTCAGTGAATACAAATTATGTTTGAAGAAATTAAACCCAATCGATAAATCAACACCTCAAGGGATATGCAGGTTAGAGTCTTATTTTAACATAAAGAAACAAGAGGTTCTGCGTATGAACAGCTGTCCGCCTGGAAACCGGGATTTAGAGTAATTGATGAGGTGCTGCTGGGCACTGGGATTAAAGGAGGATTAAGAATATAGTTCAACGGACTAATTCTCAGACAACATATATTCCCTCCAGCTTGTAGAATGCACATTCCTGGCCTTCCAGCTTTCTGCAGTAAGATACATCGTGAAGGATGGAAACTCGGTCACGGTTGCCTCGGCAGTCCACAGCCTTGGAATGACATGGTAATCAAGGGCGTGATTCCCGTGTGCAATTGGTGGAGGTATGTTGATGACTTTGACGGCCATGTGCACTACCATAATCTATATCTACTATTATCATCATCATCATTTACGAATACCAATGCAACCAAAACATTACAATCATGAGAACTGGGAGGTAGGCCCTAGTTTTGAAGCATATTTGGACTGGAGTTGTGGAAGTTTTGTATATTAAAAATTTCGATTGCGCCTTGGGGTTTTTATGAAGTATCGTGAGTGTATGAGCCAGCAACTGACCAGTTATTTTCAGTACGTGTTTGATTGAGAATTTCCTCTCCGACTTGAGTTAAAACAGGCGTGTTTTGGGAGCTTGTGATGTCGCGGATTGACATTAGGCCGGGTCCCAATTACTTGACTACGCCATTACTCGTACCTCTGGAAGCAGGTGAAGCCAGTTCCCAAAAACACTTGTGCTACTAACGGCGCACCAAGTAATTCGGATGCGATCAAAGACCTTCCCCGCTCCAACGTTGAAGGTATGTTGGCTGCTGGTGAATAAACCCAGTGATCGTTCAGGAACGTTATAGAGTACACGACCAATATGCATATAGCAAGAAGTATTTCGCCAGAACATGCCTTTCAAGTGACCAATGATAGTTCACGGCATTTTCTTATAGACGTCCCACAGTGCGGACGTGGTTGAAGCCATCGATTACAAGCTCCTGAAACAAATGATTAGAGTCACAAAAGATGACCTCCTTCCCATACGTGGCGCCGTCGCTAGGGGCTCGAGGGTGATTTGCTGGAGGCGAGTAAAAGTTTGTACCAAGCTTCGGAATCAGCATTCGGGATGAAGTTGACATTATCCAGCCATATCATGGCATCTCCCAGCAGCGTATTTCTACCGAAGCGACCACCGTCTGCCCAGAGCGAGACCTGATGAAAAAAAATAACAGGTTGAAAAATAGTTTCAATTTAATTTTGCAAAGGGCGATGATTAAACCAATTGAAAAGAATTGAAAAAGTATGTTATTTATGTTTCGGCTTGACTCAAAAATTGTAAGGCACTGTTCGAGAACGACCGAAATAACATCGGAGTGCGTTATGATTCATGTTTGACTTGTTCTCAAGAAGAGGTCGAGAACTGCCAACATAACTATGAATAATGTTTGATTATGAGTGTACCGTGACTATGCCTTTTTAGTTGTTCTTAATAATTCCCCAGCCTCAAAATTGGGCAAGTGCGATCGAGGACCATTGGTTTCGTTCAGTGGCGCAAAAAGGTTCTGGCTCCCTGCAGTATAAATTTATGATGCGCGACTATTGGTAACAAGCATGGAACCCACTTCGGTCTAAACTAGTAGTCGACTAAACTAGTAGTCGACTAGACTAATCCAATTACCGAAGTAGACCGGCGTGGGTACGGGGTCAGTTTGTCAATAGTTAATTACCATGGTTCGCTCTCGAACGTGTGTTGGAGGGATGTAAATGGGCATTACCATTTTCGAGGGGGGGGGGGGACTTACATCCCTGAACTTACTCATTGCATGCACAGGTGAAACGTCAAGGTGGCAGAATAACAAAAAAAAAGAATGCATTTTTAATGCGGGGACAGTGGTCGTGAGGACGCATGACTACCTACTTGCAACGCCAGGCCTGTTACACTCGTGTTGTACATGAAGACCTCGTTGAATTTGGGCTCCTTGGTAAATTTTGCGATGTGGGTTTTCTTCTTGGAGACCTTCCGGTCACCCACTACCAAGTAGCCCTTCACGTACAGATCTGATGGAGAAAAATAGATCAAAGGGTACGCTACTGCTGAGAAAAGAAAAGATGTGTTAATTTCATCGATGTGGCATCGATGTGCTTTGGTGCTGAAATGGACTTCGGGATTATGCAGGCTGGTGGTACTGAAGATAGAATACCGACATGTATAAATCGGAGATTCCACATTCCAGTTCCACTCTAGTCGGCTTTCTTATCTTGATCTTACCTCAAGAATGTCTCCATAGTAGTTTACCTGGCCTAACAATAGCCTTCATACACAAGCGACCTTTAGAATCCAACACTGAATTACTCTGGCATTTGATTTTTAAGGAAATACAAGTTTTACAAGTCGGATCCTCTTTAAAATAAAATACGGAAAACCGCATGTATTGCCAGGAAGAGGGACTAACACACACGCCGATAAGACATCAGAGTTGCTGTCGAGTGCATCCCAAGTGAAATGAAACGCCGATTTACAACTACATAAGTCAAGTACACAAGTTTAACTTAGTCAAAGTTAATTTCAAACGTCTGAACTAACGTAAGACCGAAGAACTTGAGTTGTAAGGACTTTGCATTAAATACAATGATGTCATAATAAGTTTCCCTCCAGTCGACGACTGATCAACACGTCCAGGTCTTACCTGGCGGATTTTCCGTCTTGAATTTGTAGCTGATCTTCCGACACTGGATGACCTCTACGTATAACTGGTCCCCATCTGCTTTGCTCTCTTTCTTGAGTCCCAAGCGAATCTCGCCAGTCGTATCATAGTCTCCTGGCAGAAAACAATATGAGCATGCAGTGAATACAATGAGAAACGTTTCCACTTGTAAATGTAAACATTGGTTTGCAACAGCTTAAAGCTGGTACGGCTAAAGTTTTGTTTGAAGGCCGGTGCAGTGTGAAATTTGAACTCTATAAAATACAGGTTCATTTGTTGTATTGCGCATGCCTTAGTGGACAGAATTAGAACGGGGACAAATCACGTGTGCGGATTAGAGTCCACAACAGGGTAAACGAAAGCAGATTTCATAGGAGTCCACTTCCATTTTGACACCGGTTTATAATACGCGGGAAAGCGAACGCCAACGCGAATTTGTGACGTCACGGAGAGTATTCACGCTGTATGCATAGTCGGAAAAGTTTGGATTTGGTGTCGTGGACGACAGAGAGATAACAAGTTGCTAAAATTATATACTCCAGAAAAGGGGTCACTGAAATATTGAATCCCGATCAGCTCCGGTGATTCGCCAGTACAATTGAATCGCAAAGCACTATTGGTATGTAACTTACAGGCGCTGGGAACATTGTCCTTTGAAGCACCAAAATTGCCCAACACTTTTGGAAGGGTGCATAATTATAGATAGAAGATAGAAGACAAACAGGGGCGGGGGTACGAGCGAAACTAATGATGTGATGATGCGCGTTTAAATTACGTAGGAACATTTGCAATAACCTGGGACGTGCCTAATTTGAAAATCCTTGCTCAAAGTAGAGACAAGACTAGTATCATATAATCTGTGAAATTGTTGCGCATGAAATAGTAATATTCGGGAAAAAACAATCACTGATGATGGTTCTTTATAAGAAAATGTGCCCGTGGGAATTTTGTTTACTGCGCAACGGAATCATGTTAGGATACACCCAATTGTTCTTTATAGTATCCAGTGAGGGGGAAATTTGTAGCAATTTTGTTGCGCCACCCCCACCCCCCCCCCCCCCAAAAAAAACCCCCAAACAACATAAAAAAGCAAATGTTCCTTTAACATTGTGTTCCCATGTGGACTGGGACATGAGTTCGCGCCGTTGTAAGATGCGCAACGAATACTTTACAGATTATGACGGAAGCTGCAAAGTCCACATGCAGCTGCAGAGGAGTCTGGTTTACCAGCCGATTACCAACCATAATCCAATAAGAAATTAATAGACATGCCAGACATGAGAAGGGCAAAGGCAATATTTTACTATAATCGTTTCAGAAGTGAGTATTTTGTCTACGTCAACTACCCACTTCACGTTTTAACATGGACTGGTTCCAATTTTGAATTCTCCTTTTAATTAAAATGAAGAATGACAGATGGTTGAAATGCATCATGGAGTCATGAATAGAGCTGATGGTGTGACAGTGATCGAGTGGCTATGGATTGCCAATTAACATCAGTGTGATTTACCACCAACAATGTGATTTACAGAAGGTATAATTTGAAGTTACGATCTACTGTGGTTCAACAATAATTAGTGAAATTATGCAATGGTTAATGCTATTTTACTGTGGAATGGAAAGAAGTGCAGGAAAATGATTCACTTCAGCTGTAATAAGATGCCAGATGGAGTGAAATGTTTGATTACTTCGGAGAACGATGCGAAGTTACCTGTGCATTTGAGGTACAAGTACTTGTATTGTGGCGATGTGAATTTATGAGTGGTAATGTTATGATTGCAACATGGAAGTGTTTAGGCCCTATGGCAATGGTGTATAGTCTTAGCATCCAGGCAAGGCCCCAACTAGTGAAGAGCTTGGTTCATAATTATAAGGCTAAACTCCGACGACACACGGCAAAGGAGATGTTGTTTGTTGTGCATGCAGGTATTAGATTTGCTCTCGCATAATTTGTATTGTGATTCCCCCTTTTATAAAATGGAAGGTGTATTGAAGACCATGTGGCCTTATAGAATATGCCTGCTTGTGCTTCTTAAACAGAGCTGCAGTGAAAACTACGCACATAAGAACGAAGGGGAAAAAAGTCATTTCGGTATTTTACATTCACTTTCCTGAAAACCACATCCGGTCAATCGGTTGTCATGCACACATGGACAAGGAATACATTTCGACAAAGAAGTTTGATCCTCGTTAGTTGGTATGGTTGCCTTTGGATTTCATCTTGGGAGCCCATTGGTTAAAATGTATTCCATGTACCCCCCTTTGCATTTGGAATTCAAAACTACATAAAAAAGGTACTTATGTTGTTATAATTTCGAAATGGGAATCAATCCTTGTTTCCTTGTTTGCACATGTTTTTCTCAAGTTTCAACAAAATGTCTTCGATCCAAGCCTGGATGCACCTATGGTGGATGACTATGTGTGACTCTATTATGGATGGACGCCCCTACCTCTGTGAAGAAGCACATCAGATTGCCCTGAGCGATGACATATAAAGACAGCAGGTACAGAAACAGATGAAGGAAAGAAGTGAGCATTGAATTGGAAGAAGGAGCATTGCAAACAACCTTAACAACACTGAGACACTTTGGGAACTCTAGGTGGCAGCAAACAAACTGGTATATATGTTTACTCCAAGTATGACATTTAAGGGACCATGCGCATACGGACTGTGTTACGAGAGCTCGCAATGTTCCAGTAAGAGTCGTATATGTAGAAATCTGGCGGCAAAGATAACAAGTCTGGAGTCACTTTGACATGTCTATGATATATGTTCGTGTTTCATAATTTAAGTATGAAATACGAATCATACTTTGCTCCGTATGCTAACCACTCCTTTGTGCGCATGACCAAACGAAAGACTGCCTTTAAAACAATCAAGAAAGGACCCAAAATCTTGCTGCCACCTCGAACCCAAATATTTCATAGCGCTGTTTTCGCAAATATGTCAGAAATAGGTTGGTCAATAAAACACAAACCATACTTCTGATTAAGAAGTTCTGAATAAATTAAGATAAGGTTGAAAGCCACATAAATAGATGGACAGTTTCGTCAACAAAACTGAGCACAGGACAAGTAGCATAATCAACTGCAGAGTGCTTCCAACAGTTTTCAAAGGTTGCGTGGAGAAATTCTAGACAAGTTATCTTGCTTCAAAATAAGGGAGGGGTACGTTGGGCACATCAGGTCCCACTTTGATCCTGGTTACACTATTTGCCAAGACTATACCCAGATTTTGAATTCTACCAAAAGAGCTTGTAAGTATTGGAATTATGGCAAAAAAAGTCGAGTGTTCCCTAAAGAAAATATATTAGCTCCATAAAATGGACCCCAGTTATGCCAAAATTGTGTAAATCGAGGATGCACAAAATTATTTTTTTCTGATTGGTATGAGGACATGAATCCAATACAAATGAGGAGAGTCCTCTGGTAAAAGTATGCAAACAACAGCGAGAGGTACAGTAAAAAGGTTTAAGAACGAACAAAAGAACAATGTAAAGTCCTCGATTAACACCAAAATTGAATTTTCATTAATTCATAATCGAAACACAGTTTCATTAAGGTCTGGGGCATGTTACTTTGACATACTTGGCGTCTCTGGATCAATGATCTGTCCTGGTCCTAAGTCTCCGGCAAACATCCTTGTGTACATAGCTGCCTTCAGGTTAACTTGCATCAAAGAGTTGCTCTCTAAACCAGAGCTGGTGCCCAGATCCAACTGCGGCTTGCGCACCCACAGACTCGGCACGCCACCAACCCTAACAAGTAAAGAAAAAATCGAGGGAATCATTAAATGATTATTATTATAAACATTTGTTTGTTATTCTTTCTGGTAAATGAAAGGTTTCTGGCTTTTTTTGCAAGGAGGTAAAGCACCGTAAGCTGCGAAGCCTATACAGAAACTTAGAGGGAGAAGACAATAAAAATATGTTCAGTTTTAGAGGTGGGAAGAAAACACTGGAAGAACATTCCGGTGGAAGGTGTGAGGAAAGTACCACTGCGCCAACCTGACTACAAAGAGGCGTGTGCCGCGTGTAGTATATAGCATTGTTAGAAGATATACGAATCGCTTCGGAATTTAACGAGCTGCTAAAACTGAGAACGATGCTCAGTCTGAACTGCAACATGCGCACCGCACACTCGGCGCGGCGCATGCAGAACTCAAGCCCTCTCGACGAAATAAAGGTCAAATACGTTGACCGACTTTTACAAATCATTGATAATTTGTCCAATAAATAAGGCTGGAAATCTAACTGGAAGGGTAGGCTAATTGGTTTTGTTGGCTCGTATAGGTCAGTATAATCAAAATGGATGAGGGTCCGCGACTTAGCATGCTGATCGTGAAACACGTTTCGTGGGATCAACTGCTAAATAAGTGACGTGGATTCATTCGACGCTTTCATCGGGTCAATAAAGCAGTAAAACATCAACAACTTTACTTTTTGAAATGTCTGGTCCCAGAGGTGCAAGCTTACTGTCTTCTTGGTATCTGACTGAATGACTGACTGACTGACTTTCACTTGTGACGTACACTTGCATAAGTCGCACCTTTGTGGACCCAGATAAGTAGTTGGATGAGCCACGCATATGACAGTTGTTTTTTTTTTGCAAAATGCCCCTGTATCTCAAAGTGCGATGGCGAAAACCATGGGTATAATCAATTTGATTGCGTAGACCACAATGCATGACGAAACTTAAGAGAAAAGCCCATTCTGGATCAATTTAATATAGAATTGTGTGCGCTTTTGGACCAGCTTTTTAAGCTTGTCTTATCTGAGTTACAGAAAAAATGTTTTAGCCCTTTGATGTGACCATGTGCATTTAAACATCTCACCACGTGGTCTTTTGTATACACATTTTTTCCTCGTTTTTACAAACATTAGACAAGCGCAAGGTAAAGCATATTGTTCACAGTCTGAAAGGGCAGTCACATTGTAGCGCAGTCAACCAAAGTGCTTTGCAACAATTCATTCTCAAGTATGGTAGACAATTCAGAACTATGATAAACTCTCGTTTCTTGCTAGTGTCATGTTAAATTGCAATAATATTCAACTGCTGTTAACCCCCCTTGTTAAATTTTAAAATGCCATATCTATTCGTTTGATTTCCATACCAAAAAAATGAAATACACAGAAAAGAGTGCCTAAAAGTATAATTTTCCCCCTGAAATTCTTGTCGTGAATACGGTTCGGAGGAACGGTAGAAACTGTACTTTTTAATTTTTCGGTATACCATTTCCTTATACTTTCACTTAACAGCTGATATTAATAACGGCAGCATCCTGTACAGCCGCAGGCTCATGTGCTGTCCCACCTGGCTCGCGGGGTTGTTTTCTTGATTACCTTCATAAATAACCAGGCACGGTTGATTGCGCGCGTACCGTGACGTCCCTGCCGCTATATTACCATGGAAACTCCCTCCAAACGAAATCTATAATTGATGGGCGACAGTCTCTTTCAAAGAGGAGTACCGCGAAGCAGACACGCGTCATTTTAAGGTTGTATTTTTAGTTTGTATTTTACTGAAAGGACAATTTTGTACTGAATACTTCCCCTTTAGAAGTTTAACAAGTACCAAGTGGTACAACCCACGGCGGTTCCACGAACAGTATTATCGCGAATTTTGCAATGCAATGGGGCGTGATCAAAATAGACGCATGCACATCAGTGTCACAAAGCTGTAGGTATTCCATAGAAACTCACTGGCCAAGCTGTGATGCACGAGCTAACTTAACTGTCCACCAACCAACCCACCCCGGCCAACCCACCCACCCACCAACCCAACAACCCACCATCATAAGCAGCTCAAGCCCACGGCGTGTTTCACACCACCGTGGGAAAAACTCAAAAAGGTGTTAACACAACCATGGGAGTTGGACAATATTCATATCAAAATAAAAGATTATTTGTAAATATGTCGAGAGTGATTTGTTAAAGCAAACAGTAATATAACTGTGCCCATACCAAAATGCCCATTTTTGTAAAGGCTTTCAAGCACGTTTTTTTCCCGTAAATGCGCCGACATGGAAACAGGAAAGTATAGATGCACTTTACGTGTAGGCCTTGACTTTGCATGGATTCACTATAAAATGCCCTTAACACATGTTGTCCATGCATGCATAATCTTCATTAGCAGTGGTAGATTGGTACCAACTACCAGACTACCCTTGCAAAGGCAATATTACGATAAACCGGTGATTGTAAATTTCAGGTCTATGTCATTCTTGCTAATAATTTTTCGTTCGTAACGGGTTATTGATGGCATGAGTAAACATCCAACAAATTGTTAGTTGCAAATAGCTTTGTTCGTTGACATCCTGAGTATGTATTTACATGTATGTCAGTAAGCAATCCTCTGTTTGCCTATTTCTTTTTTAAACATTAATGTAATCATCGTTCTGCCTTTAGTATGTGAACCTTTATTTAAGGCAATCTCATCTTGACATAAAAAAAATGTTGTCCAAGTGTTCAGAAATATCAAAATAGAACCACCAAACAAAATCCACTCAAAGTTAGAGTTCATCATTTGTCATTTTGTGCATTTTTCCCTGCTTGGAGCAACTAAAAGTGCTCAAAATCTAAAGAAGAGTGCTTAACAACTAACCTGATGAAGTTTCAGCTCAGTGAATGCTGTTTATTCCGAGAAAACAACATTCTAGGATCTCGATTTCGATTCAAAAGTTGCTTTGAATTGTACCCGAAATCAGAGTCTGGGACACGTTCTCATTCAGTCGATTGCAGCTATTAACTGACGAATAATAGCAACCGCTTCGGCGAATTAAAAATGAACAACCTAACGCAAATTTCCCAAAATGCGTCTTTAGAAGCATCGTTGGAAAAGGCCCGTTATTGTTTTCTTCAAAATGACAGCATGCCAGAACGAATAATTTCACAGGGAGTTTAGTACCATTACAATCTTTAAACCAAATGTGTTTTTCAACAATAATTTCGTCAGTTACTTTTTGGATAGCTGAAAATGATGGACTCTACCTTTCAAATAACACAGCCCCTTAATTCGCCAAAGTGAGATCCGTGTTTGACTTGTGCCGGTTCAGTTGCCCTCTCAAGACATTTCAACACTCTCAAGTACTTTGGATAAACAACGAAGACCGTTAACACAAGCAAAAACAAACACCTTCACTACGTTCAGTTCATGCAATATTTTTGGCATACTCCCCGTCAAATTAGCCCGCGACCGTGTACGTGATTTATACTGCAGAAGGTGAAACCCATCTCCCTTGGATAAATTGCTACAGACGATATGTGCGTCAATTATCCAGCCCAGTGACGGATTTACATTTATGCCACTCTTGGCGAACCCACCACCAGATGTGCAGAGCAGTGCCGTAAGATGATTGACTGAATGAGAGAAGCGCACATACCGATAATATCAGAGGAGGCAGCATTTGCCAGAGGCCAGTCGGCTGCAGCGATCTGGATGCGAAACCAATGTTTGTCGGTTGAAATTCATTTTTTTCCCCCAGGAGCTTGAACTAAACTTAGCTTCTTAGCATGAGAGCGTGAGACCCATACTGCAGCAGTTCGAATATAACATTCGCTTTTAAAAAGTGACCTTTGACCTAAATTAACCTTACCTTTACAATATTTGTAGCTTATTTCGCTTTGGGAATTGTTAACAAACATTCGTTAGCCAAGACTTAATTATCCATTGATCAAGGCTGGTGATATGAAGTAAAAGGTAACTCCCCATAAAAAGGATTTCAAAGGCGATGAAAGCCTTGTAAGAAATACAACACGGTACATATATCAATGTATACTCATCACGTCTTTCAATCTTCTCAATTATCATTCATCGACCATGCTGGTAAATGATTGATGCATGCAATCATCTGCGACAGTAATGGCAACAGTGAAATTGGAGAACCTAAAAATATGCAAACTAACGACTCTGAATATTGCGTTGACAAGTTGATTGCTCAAGAATATCCCATCCCCTCAAATTAAAAAGTATAATTCGTCAGAATGAGAGAGACAGAGAGCACGAAAGACAAGCACAGTATCAAATTTGCATTTAAGTTAAACTAAAAAAAAATGGCACTGCATTTAATATGCACTGAATGCATTATTTATTTTAAAGTGTTCGCACGTCTGTGCTGCTTTGTTGGTGCTGATTTAGTGTCAATGTCAAATTCATGAATAATGGGTTCATTATTTTGACCAGAGAAGAAACAAATCACCACTCTTGTTCATACACATATATTACAAAGTAAATTGTTCTGGTATTTGGTCCAATCCCTCGGGTCTTCCCCCCCCCCCCCCCCCGGTCACGAAGAATTGTTATTTCACGTTTATAGACCTACTGGGCGAGTAAAAAAAATAACGAAACCTAAATGACAGGACCAATTTTGAATGAGGTTCCAAATTTGCCTATAGCACTTTCAAAATCTAGGATATGAAAGCCCAATCAATGAGCTTTCTGTTAGTACAAGAATCAGTCAAATCACTTATATTCTTCCTCGGATCACAAAAAGGTAAACGTTCTTTCAGCAAAACGAAACCAATTCACATTCATCTTATGGGAATTGTTTTTGTTTCGCTGAAAGTACATTTCCCTTTTTTGTGATCCGTGAACAGAACTTTAAAATGGTGTTTGTGTTTCGAATTCCGTAACTTGAAAAGAACATGAGTGATTTGAACGATTCTTGTACTAAAAGAAAGCTTAGACTCAGCTTTCATATCCTAGATTTTGAAAGTGCTACAGGCAAAACTTCATTCAAAAATTGGTCCTGCCATTTGGGTTTCGTTTTTTTTTTTACTCACCCTGTAGTATACAAATAATGAATGTTTATGAGTACAATATGGTACGAATCAGTTCTTAAGGTGACATTCCATCTGTTACCGAATGAAATTATTTTTTTTTTCCATTGCACGACTGTGAAACAGTCATTATTTGTTTTATACAACACCTGAATAAATCCTCGTCATCTGATTGGTCAGAGCCACACCAATCGTGTTACCGTGAAATAGAACTTCTACTTTTCGTGGTACAGCCGGACCATTGGGTGGGACGAATAATTCAATGACATGGGATCAACGACCTACCAATCAGATGACGGGGATTTGTTGAGGTTTTGCATAAAATGTAATGACACATAATTATATGCCAGTTTGAAGGTTTTAAATGAGATATATAACAAGACAGCTTATAAATACCAACCTACCACTAAAACGTGACTATTTACATTTTGTATACGTCTCGTTTCTGGTTTCGTAGGCATAGGGTCAATTGGCATCCAGATATATTTGCTACCGAAAGCAAAGAATAATTTTTTTTTTCCAATCCCTAATTATACGCCTAATTACTAAAATACAAAATAATACTCCCATTTCCAACTCTGAAAGAAACAAATCCATATTACAAATTATTCACGCCATTAACGTTTGTAAACAGCCCTAATTACTTCGTATACCGTAGTGTATTTGGCAGCCTTGCACCGTGGATGCAAATGAGGGCAATCTATTGTTCACCATCATGCTCAGTTACACATCTCACCATCAACTTCAAAAACACCAGCTTTCTACTTTTGTCTCTTTTTTTTTACACACCAGAGATCGATTTGCATTGTGCCTTTAAAACAACCCAAGGTCGTGATGCAAAAACAATACATAGAATATTAATATACATGCAATGCACATGCAGGGAGTAGCCTAGGCCTATGATGAATGCCAAAGAGGATTAGTTGCAACGCCCAACTTTAACAGCCTTTTCACTAAAATGCAAATTTCCCCTTGGGCAATTCCACAAATATACACACCTCAATGCCAAAACATAGTAAAACATAATTCCAAATGTCACAAACGAAAAGTGTATACATTGTTTAACTTTGGAGCTTAATTTATTGAAAATGCTGAGAATGTTCCACAGTTCAGCTGTTACTTTTAACTGATACAAATTAGTACACATAAACTGCATTTGTCTGAGTACGTCCCATATCATTGTGTATCAAGCCGATTTCTACCGCCAAAAAAATGTTTGATTTTTTTTAATTATAAATTTCATTGTAGCAACTATAACTGATATATTTTATCAGAATTTAAATTCACCTTATGATTGTAACTTTTACTCAGTGCTCACTGTTGAACAGTCCAAAATATGTGTCCTGCACTATAGAACTGCCCATGTTACGCCAAAGTAAACGACACTCAATATTCTGCATGTCACCTTGTAGTAGAAATACTTCCAGTTAATTACAAAGTAGGAGCAGCATTGCATATTGGCCTTAGATGTTTATAATGTTGCCCAACTAATATGCAGGTAGGCCTACCTTTGGTTATATGTTAATGCACTGAGATGAGGTGCAGAGTTATCGTATTTGCTTTTCGTTCATGATATCGATGTCTATGATGGATGCCGTTAAAGTGCAACAAACAGGAGCAATTAGCTGGTGATGGTTAACACGAACAGAATACCCCGGTTAGTTGCGAGTCCGCAGGGTATGTCATGAATAATTACGCCTGGTGATTAATCATATTTTGTAAGTGACCCTTGACCTTAACCATGTGCCCCCTGTATCCATTCACCAATATGAGCGGCATATCGGTTTCAGCTTCGGCCGGTATGATGTGAGCTAGGAATTCCAGGATGAATTATTTCACAGGGGACATGCATACCGACCCATTAGATCCACGGTGGAGATTAAAAAAGACTGCGAGAAATCGGAGGGTTTTGCCTTACCTTTCAGTGTCGTGGCCGCCGTTCAGAAGCGCGCTATCTCCGGCCTTCTCCTTTGACTGGCTCCGCTTGCTGTCCTCGGCAACGTCGTCCTTGCCTACGCAAGAGTTGGGATGAGAATTAAAACCAAGGATGAATACAGGTTAATATTAGTCCCCACTGATGCTAATAATCGTGCACGTACGTACGGCAGCTCACACGCCGCGCCAGCGCCCTTTTGCACTATACTTCCAGCAGCTAGCTGAATCCCGCATACCATGCCAAGCGCGGAGTAATAATGTGAGACACACTACCGTGGTATCCCCACGGCAGGGAGCGGTCCACGTACCGTATATGGTATAACGGACCGAGTCGCGCGCAGCTTTATCTGGGAGCTTCCATCGATAGGAAATGGGGATTTGGGGATCACTATCGACTATATATGATACCATTTTAATCGATTCACCTCAATTGCAGCGATATAATAACAAACTTCAATCAGTTAACTTCATTATTATAAAGCAATGGGTAGAATAGAAGACCCATGTACTCCTAAGGGATGACTAATCTTGTACAGTTACTTTTATGACATCATTCACTCCAAGTGATGGACTTCACGTGGTATTTGCCACGGACATCCCCAACGATTCTTATGGAAGGGGATATGTTTGTCGGTCCATTTTATATGAAACACTCAATATTCTCTATTTGCCAAAAAAAACAAAAGGTGAACTTGGGTCCAGATCATTCTGACTCACCCTGCGTGATGTTCAATCTATGGCACCGCGTCTGCATTAGCTTTGTTTCAAGAACTTTCATGTTGCCTGTCTAGGCGACATGTGACACATCACAAATATGAACTTCAGTTGAAGCGTTTATAATTCAAGTATTCTGTAAAGGCTTGACTTTAAACCGCTTGTAATCTGATATGTTATGACGTCATGATGACGTCACAGATTATTGGAAATAATCTTTGGTTCATATTTGTGCGAGGTATCATCTTATTGCCTTGTGCCATTTGGATGAAATCAAGATTTTTCTAAGATCGACACTTATTTCGGTATTTTGAATTCACCAAACGTGGGCCTTCATTTAACCCCATGTGCACCACGGGAGCAGCTTTGCTGGCATAATCGTGTTGTTCTACTGCAATTCAAATACCTCCAATTACTACGGGACTATACGTCCGACAGGCTAGCACAGTGGACAGCAATATGTCCACAATGGACAATGGGTAAAAGACTTTACGTTTATCATTTATAGGTCTTAAGTGCGCGAGGGAAGAGGTTGCCACTCACCGCGATCTATTATTTAATAGATCTATAAAACCAGTCTAATGGGAAGGTGCGCAATTATTCAATGATCTTGAAAAATGCATCCAAAAAGGTGAAATTAGACGGCTTAAAGACGCGGTCATGCATCAGAATAGTAACGCCCTACAATCAAAATACCTAAATTGGATTATGTAGAAGAAGGCATCAGGCCGATGAAGGAGCCAAGTCGACAATGACTGACGAAAACCAAAAATCCCAATGTTGTTAATTTAACCCCTCGGAATGTGATTTTTCTTTTTAATAAGTTTTTTCGGGATACAATATTTGCATCCCTCTGTAAAGTTAATTAACTAATACTGTGGGTAAGTTTTTGATTTTATTTTTACAAAGTCATGGAGCATGGAATCGGAGCCAATTGCGGTTTAGGAAAGTGAACAAGAGATTACGTTATTTTTTTGTACCCCTATGGTTGCACACAGTTAAACAAGCAGATATGGTTTGATACCATGAGATGATAAATTTAACTTATACAAAGGCCTAAAGAAAAAATCTCGTTAACGTCAATTTCATTTCAATTCAATTTCACTTTGTGGTCCAGTATTGGAAAACATTTTCGATGAGAGCTCATAATTATTAATTTTCAACAATAACAAAGTTTTAAATGCATTTTTAAACTAAAATCACGACCACAGTAACGAAAAATGTGTTATCCGATAATCCAATATTTGTCTTTTATATGTAAAAATCGACGCTTCGGAATTTGTGAAATCATGAATTTAAATCAACTTTTATCAACAAAGAAAGTAAGAAGGGACAGACGCAGACATCGCAGAAAATGCTCATGGTATAGACATCAGATAATTGAACAGGTTATGCCTACGAAACAATCAGTGAAAACAAAAAACAAAAATGTTTTTAAAACATGCAAGGAACTAATATAAAAACGAATACACCAATTTAAAGGTCTGGTCCACACAGTTGTGCCTCAACACACCTCGGTTTTTTTTTTTACAGTCATAGCCATAGTATCAATGCACCTATAAACGCAACAAATCTTACGACGTAAGGTTGGATTCAAGGGGAAAGTTTTGGTTCATTCAAAGTGGGCCGAGTTGAATGACCTTCATGGAACGCACGCTCTCTATCTTAAAAATAGCTAGGCCTATACTCAAACAGCTGTTGAGATCCCCTCTGTTAAGCAGTCACACTGAGGTTACGCCGCATTGTCCACTGGCCGGCCTACTGCAGCTTTCCGTAATGGAGTAACTGCGATCGGAGCTGCGTATTGTTCACTTCCATCATTGCAGAAATATACGATTATTACCGACGTATTTGGATATTCGACGGTGTCAATTTTAAATAATGCCCGTAAATACGGGCAAACAAACGAATGCAAAGTGCATTGCACTTGCCGGGGACATGAATCTAATTATGCATATACGGGTACGTACTTCTGAAATTGTGCAGGAGTTTTGTAAGCTATTGTTCTATCGGCACGTATGATTGGGATACTACAATGATGGTGTTTTAAGCCCTGGTCCGCTAATGGTGTTTTATGTCAGCACAACATACATACATGAATTAGAAAAACTCCAACTGACTAGTTACCCAAAAAGCCAATCTCCCATTCATACTTCGAATTCCTTTTTTTTTTTGCCAGTCAGCTATCAATCCGTCGAGCCAACTAGCCAGCTTACTATCAGCAACCAGTCGATCCATCCAACCAGCTAGCCAGCTTGCAAGCCAGCCACTTATCAGCCATCAATCCATCCAGCCAGCTATAGCGAGCACGCCAGCCAGACGCTCATCCACCCGTCCATCCATCCAACCAGCTAGCCAGCTTGCAAGCCAGACACTAATCCACCCGTCCATCCATCCAACCAGTAGCCAGCTTGCAAGCCAGCCACTCATCAGCTATCAATCCATCCATCCAGCTATAACCATCAGCTTGCAAGCCAGACACTAATCCACCCGTCCATCCATCCAACCAGTAGCCAGCTTGCAAGCCAGCCACTCATCAGCCATCAATCCATCCAGCCAGCTATAGCCATCAGCTTGCAAGCCAGACACTCATCCACCCGTCCATCCATCCAACCAGTAGCCAGCTTGCAAACCAGCCACTCATCAGCCATCGATCCATCCAGCCAGCTAGCCAGCTTGCAAGCCAGCCACTCATCAGTCATCAATCCATCCAGCCAGCTAGCGAGCATGCAAGCCAGCCACTCAGCCACCAATCCATCCATCCAGCCAGCTAGCCAGCCTTTAAGCCTGACACTCAGACACAAGTCAATCCATCCAACCACCAGCTAGCCAGCTTGCAATGCAAGCCAGCCACTCAGCCATAATTCCATCCATCCAACGAGCTAGCCAGCTCGCAAGCCTGACACTCAGCCACCAATCCATCCATCCAGCCAGCTAGCCAGCTTGCAAGCCAGCCACTCATCAGTCATCAATCCATCCAGCCAGCTAGCGAGCATGCCAGCTAGACACTCAGCCACCACACCATCCATCCAACCAGCTAGCCAGCTAGCAAGGCAGCCACTCAGCCACCAATCCATCCATCCAGCCAGCTAGCCAGCTTGCAAGCCTGACACTCAGACACAAGTCAATCCATCAACCACCAGCAAGCCAGCTTGCAATGCAAGCCAGCCACTCAGCCATAATTCCATCCATCCAACCAGCTAGCAAGGCAGCCACTCAGCCAGTTAACCAGCCAATTAACCGCCTGCCAGTCAGCAGAAGCAGTTCAGCCAGCAGCCACCAACTAACACTTTAAACACCTTATGGTCACGTACTGCTACTACATCATAAATGCTAAAAGCAATGTATATAAAAAATAAATAAATAAATAAAAAAATAAAAAAAATTAAAAAATTGACAAGGCCATCATATACCCGCTTGTTTATTATACAGTCTGCGTGAGCAGTTTCTAGTTTATTACTGGGACGTCCGTGTCATGGGTGTCCTGCAGAGAACTCAAAATAGTATATATCTGATTCTTTGCAGGTTTTTTTGGTTTTCGTTTCTCCCATCCTCCTGAAGTGGTGGACGGATCGTCCCCCTGTAATACAAGAGGGCCGACCACTACAGAACAAATGTCGACACGATATACTCAAGGATAAGGGTGGAAAATATATATACAAATGAATGCGTGAAGCATATCTATACAGCGAGCCCAAAGCTAAGGCTGATTTTAGTTCTACAGGTTGGAAAAAAACCCACCAAAACCTAATGTCGGGACCATTGTTTAAGTGAAGTTCTGCATGTAGCACTTCCAAAATCTAGGATATGTAAGCCGAATCCATGAGCTTTCTTTTAGTACAAGAATCATTCAAATCACTCATGTACTTTTGAAGTTACGGAATTTTAAACACAACCACCGTTATATTTCTGTCCACGGAACAACAGAAGTTCAGTGTTCTTTCAGCAAAACGAAAACAAATCACAAAAGGGGATGTGTGTGAATTGTTTTCGTTTTGCTGAAAGAACACACACCTTTTTGTGATCCGTGGAGAGAACTTTAAAACGGTGGTTGTGTTATAAAATTCCATAACTTCAAAAGTCCATTAGTGATTTAAATGATTCTTGTTCTAAAAGAAAGCTATGAATTGGGCTTTCATATCCTAGATTTGTGCTACATGCTACATGCAGAACTTCACTCAAACAGATATCCCGACATTTGGGTTTCGCTTCGCATTTTTGACTCACCCCGTATTCAGAACAGTTTCTATTCAGAATGTGCACAGAATTTTCCAGAATTAAAAAACAAACAAACAAACACCCCAATAAACAAACAAACAAACAAACACCCATATGCTTTAAGCATAACATAAAGTATTGGTATTACCTGGTCCAATACTTTATTCATTTTATAAAAATCAAGGTCATTTCATATGTATCATTTCGATTTGTATAATTTGCATTTCAATAGAGGAACTATTTTTTTACTGACTGATATGCAGTGCTTTTCTGTACAGAACTGCACAACAATATCGATTGAAAAAGATAGATATAAGCACTATCGATCTTATCGACTATAGAATGTCTGTTCATGCACGGACAATTTGCGAGATGTCAGATGTCAGGCAAAAGGGTTTAAACAAAACAAACACCTTGATTAAAACATAGCGTGGTGGAATAACATTATTTTCAGATAGACCCACTTTTGGGGTTTTACTGTAAACCTTAATTGGTATTTCTTTCGGTAGCTACTCTCGCTCGTTAAATTCGCTTTTAAATGTTATTTACTTGAGTGCCTTCAACGTATGGTTCTTTGTACCGCATAAACCTTTATTCTCAGTGTATATGGGGCCTTTTGTGTACATGTACCGGTATACCTAATTTGAATTTCCATTGATGTTACCTTAGACAAAAGGCAGGCCTACAGTTGATGTTTCATCATCATCAACATTTGCCAGTTTTCGTGGCTTTTCCGTAATCACTTTTTGAAATGCTCAGCACTGGCTAGCCTTCAACAACAGCTTCTTTTACTCACATTTTTGGCTGAAATAAAGTACGTGTACTGCAAAGGTAACTTTCTACATACCTGCTTCAATCACTTCAACCTCAATTGGTTGCCTCGTATGGGTGTCGGCTGAGCTTTTTGAGGCCTCGATCCACTCTTCTTCCTTTCTGTAACATCAAGGTTAGTACAAGAATGTATTAGCAATCTTTCTGAAGCTCACTCAAATTACATATCAAATTAGCCACGTATTCGGGCAATAATCAATTCAGCACACCAATTATCCTACTTATCAGCAAGCAAAAACCAACGTATACAAGTCGACTAACCAGTCAACGAGTGTGCAAATAACTACTCAGCTAATCAAACAATCCAGCTAAATTGTACAACCAGCCAATCTGTTAATTCTTTCCGTGATTTTCATTCGTACCCGCAAGAAAGATCGTACAAAATAGGAACGAAACTCACAGGTCTTCAATATCTTTGGTTAGCTGGATAGTCCTGCGGAGTTAGAAGTGGAACTTTCATCGCCTTCTTCCTCCGTTAACCGGGTTCGAATCCCGGTTGGTATTTGAGTCCCAAACCGATTCCGTGGGTTTCTCCTTGATAAATTATTCTGGGTTTTTTTCCCTACGTTCTCAACCTGAGCAATATTTTCTTCCCATTCTTCTGACGTAAGTTGCTTGGGCTTCTGAGCTACAGTACATGTGTGTACGTTTTAAGAACTCTCGGTCTCTCATTGCCAGAAATGTTTAATTCAAATAAATAAACTTTGACAAGCTACCTTTCGTCATCGAGGTTTTCCGATCCGTTTAATCTCTCCAGAGCTTGGCCTTCATAGAGCTCAGCTGACGACCGCCTTATTACTGAGGACGTGGAAGGCTTATCATGATATAAACTCAGATTCTGGGCCGACTTGGAGGTACTTGCTCCCTTATCATAGGCCTTCTTCGATGCCTTTTCTACCAAGAAACAATCAAGATTCTACAGTCACATCACGGTAATTAAAATACTATAAATATCAGATGGATACCTTCACAGTACAGTGGTTACATTAAAGTTTTATCTGGAATTAGGTCGGATAATATCAACAAAAAAGTAGTAAGGTAAGTTTTCGATTGCTTATATAGCGCGCACTCTTCATTCCTTCGACCAATGGGATACTCAAATGACACGCACGCGTTAATGAAAGAACGCGGCATGCGCGTGGGCGTGATGCCACCTGAGTACTTGTGATCACTAAATTTATTTGGAAAGAATTCAATAGCCTTTCACATGACACATTTAGAGTGCCTTCAGAGTTGGTGAAAGACTAGACGGCAAGTGTTCATGGCGCACGTACCTGCTCGCCTGTTGCTGGGGTTAGTGCTGGTATAGTGGAATATACTCGGTTCGTTCCTGGGCTTGGAGGCCCGGACGTTGCTCGGTGACAGCTTGACTCTATCCGTGGTCCTGTCCGGAGATAGGGCACGGCTGGGCTCCTTCTTGGCTTGTTGCTTTGGTTCTGGCTTTGACTAAACAGAAATGAAAAGATTATTGTATATGATACGAAGACCTCAGGCGTTTGTAGTGATTGTTTCAAATAATTTACAATCCTGGCCAAATCTCGCTGGCGCCCCCTGGCCCCCGCTCAATGTTGTCTCTCATTGCGCGGTGTGTGCTCCATCAGCTTGA
Source organism: Patiria miniata (assembly GCF_015706575.1). Lineage (NCBI taxonomy): Eukaryota > Metazoa > Echinodermata > Asteroidea > Valvatida > Asterinidae > Patiria > Patiria miniata. Next base: position 13,804,639 of record NW_024037058.1, on the reverse strand, counting down.
GAGAACAGCATTGACCGGGGGAGCGGGGGAGTGGGTGACGGTGGGAGGCTACGCTTATTTCCAAGTGTCCCAACCAGTTTGGCTGGGTTGGAGGCCTATTAGTTGGTGAAGGTTTGAGATATGAGCAAATCAATCGATGCCTGGATTGACGAGAAAAAAAGAGACTTTCGAAGTCACTCAATAGAGATTTTCGAAGTCACACACTAGAAAGAATTGAATGATTATCTCCAAGAATATAAGTGTTGCTGTAGGGTTTTGGAAATGAATAGACCAATCAACGCCTGAATTGATGAGTAAAAAAGAGTGCCATAGTCACTCATTAGAATTCAGTTTACTTATCTCCAAAGACTGAAAGATGTATAGTGCTGGCTTGGGGAAATTAGTATATCAATCAATGCCTCAATAATTATTGCTTGAAGCAAATGTGGCTTACGAGGCTATACTCATCAGAAAACACTCCAATGGTAATAAAAAAACCAAAAGCGCTTATCCACTGGAGGTGTTTTGTATAGCCAGTGGTTTGGAATTCTCGTGGTCGCGGTTATTCTATTTATGTATTTTTATTTTTTTAATCTTTAGACATTAATACAAATGACATTTTAATAGTTTTAGTCAAGACTGAACGATTATTTCTACTGTCGGATTTTGTGTTTTGTATATGAGGAAAAAATCAAGTCTTTCTGAAATGATGATAGCGATTTTTGTCTGCTTTCCTTTGCAACTTTTCGTTTATTCATGGTGTACAAAAGGTGTTCGACAATGGGTATCGGTAATTAATCAGTGGTGAACGGCCGAGTTTTGTGGTATTTCTATTAAAATAGAGAATACTTGTGATTAGTGTGCGAACTATATGCACGTGAAATTTCACACTTATAGTCGATAACATGTTCTTTATCCTTTGTTATTTCTATTAAATGAAGCGAGCCAAATATTTCATTAAATACTCGGTCATCACCTTTTTTTTGACTTACTCTGTATGTTATAAGGATCTGGGAGGATCCTTAGATATCTCACCTGTTTCTTAGTATCCTGTTTTGTTCTTTTCTCTTGTGTGTTGTTCTTGGTCTCTTTGCTTCCTTGCTTGTTGGACGGGTGTTTGGTGGTGACTGTGACTTTAACTGAGGTACTGATACTCGAGGGCTTTCCATTGGCACTTGTAGTTGGTGAGGGTTTGGGTGGCTGACCTTTCGGAGGACTCCCATCTTTTGCTGTGTGATTTGCATTATGATCAACTACAAGAGAAATATTATTGAAAAATACGTGCATTAAGTTCTCATTTTTGTTATGGGTGAAAGGCCCGCGAATTAATAACGAAAAGACACACCAAGTTACACATCAGTCAGGAAAACAATATAAGGTGGGTGTTCGACTAATAGGTAATCGGGCACCTTGCAAGCATTAGCCGATCGACAACTTGCTTGTTTGTCTGTTTGTTGGGGGTGCTTGTTTGTTTGTTTTATTTTCACGAAAGGCACGATTTTTCTGAACCTTATTTAATTTTTACAAACAAGGAAATCAATCATTACAGCAGTGATCGCTGCAATGTTAAGGGGATTGTTTGCTTGGGCCAGTTTTACTCAAGTACGTTTAAAACTGGAGCCTGGGGGCGTAGACGCAGATAACGGCCCTAACTGAAAGCAAAAATTCAACTAATTTCCAACGATTCAACTTTACAGTTTTACTTCATGTTTGGTAAGACACCCCCTCTGGTCATGACTGTCTCAGGTATTTTTGAATTACGCTTTATGAATTGCAAACTAATTACGGCGACATGTTACATTTTATGAATCGAAAAAAAAAGGCTATGGGCTACGTGCACACGTTCCACATCAACGGCCAGAAAAAAAAAAATTAGGGTGACCTAGACTGGTTCCCGATCCATCCGCTGCGTATTTCGAATGTATCCAAAGTTATTGTAGGCGGGGATTGTCTACGGTCCAAAGAGCTTTCAAAAGAGGTAAAAACGCACCCTCTTTTGTTGCGGCACGGAGCCCACAGGCTTGAATCATTAAGTGAACGTTTCCGATGTCGATCTTTACCAATAGAGAGATTTCGCATGCAAATGGATACGTTTATTGCGACGGATACGTCATGAGTTATGACGTCATACGTCACTCACTATCCGCTAAACGTGCAGACGACACGCATATCTCGCTCGCTACACGTAAGTAAAAAACGGATACGGATAGCTAAACGTAAGTGTAAGCGTATCCATTCGCTTGCGAAACCTCCCTAATATCAAAGTCAATTTACGTTTATAACCAAACAATTCAACATCGATATACCACCTGGATGCAATTCGATACATTTCTCTGACACACAGGACAAGCAATTTTACAGCATTTCTCCTTCAAACCATTCCCCCCGTAGAACATGGATAGAAGGGTATATTGGTATAACACATTATCCTCGTCGTACCTTTTTCATTGGTGTGTGTCCTCCCTGCTCCGTTGTTTGGGTATGCCTTGCAATTGTGCTGTCCGTTGTGGGCGTGTCTATATTGCGTTGAAGATGAGGGAGGGGGTTTGGAGGGTCTATCGCGATGGTGGTCTATAAAGACAAAGACATCAGCTTTGTGTTGTTGATAATATCATTAGAAACGCAATGAAAGCAATACGATATTTATAACGTATGGAAATTACTCAGATACGATACTTCAGTATTCATAATATTATTAGAAGCCAGTTGAATACTTTTTAAAATTCATGAAAGCTCCACCTCTTATTTCAGGGACGACAGCTTTACTCTTTAAGTCAATGTACACCGCTCTCTTTTAAATATCATGCACCTAAACCCCTTGCCTATCGATAATTACAATGATACATGTATAATACAACCGTTTTCGTATTAAAATAGTTCACTGACTTTGAGAAGTACATCATTTCATAATTATGTATGATTATTTTTTCATTCAATCTGGATTTGGCATGGTCCAAATATTTGGATGTATTTCGTTTCGCAGTCAAAACAAGTTGATCACTCTCCTTTTCGAATATTGCCTTGCAATGGTCAATCGTCGCTTTAAACAACTCATGAAGATACAGTTAACTCGAAATGAAACTGCACTTAAGCAATTACTATACTGCTTTTCTGACTGAAAAAAATAAAATCAAGTAAAATATTTTTTTTGAAAAAATAACGTTCAAAACCATGCTGAATGCATCGTGCATAGAAATTAAAAATATCAGACCAATATGAAGCCAAAACTATATATCCCACGGCTTTACGCAATTTACGTCTCTTTCTGAAGATCATTACGGGTTTAGGATCAAAAAAGAAAAAGAAAAAAGAACAACACAAACAAATTGTGAACATAATGACACTGTTCATCACATGCAAGACTTGGGACGGAAGCGCGGGGTATAGGGGGCGGTAACATCGCAACACGGTGCAGTAGCGGGGGATGGGCATTAGACCAGTCGTAAACGCAACATTAAAGAGGTACTGTCCGTGTTTTTACTAGATATAAATAATAGATTATATGTTTGTCAGCTGCTGATTTCTATAGCAATACTAACGTTATTCACTTTTGATAGAGACGCCGAACGAAAGCATCGTCCCACGTTTGGTTATGGAATAATTGTATTACAAATTTCAAGTTATTTGAAGCCCGACACTAATCCAATTAGGCCTACTCGGAAGTAGACTGGTTCCCTCCCTATCGGCATCGATAGAGGTTGCCATATATAGAGACGCTCGAAAGAGAGCAAAGTAGTTTTCGTCAAAACAAGATTAACTACAAAAATAAAGGATTTTTTTTGGAGATCACGGACAGTCCATCTTTAATACAGCGCGGACAGGACGGGGGTAATCGTCCAAACGGCCGGCTCATATTACGCACGCATTTACAAAATTTGTGACGTCACGGCAAGCACTCGCGTTGTGCATTCGCCGTGAACGTACTGGGTGCGTTCGAGCGTATTACTCTTGCTACTTCCGGAACCCGCGGATCGTACTCCTACCGTTCGTGCGCTCAGGAGTATACTCGTGTTAATAACACGTGTAACACGCTCGAACGCACCCACTGCACTGTGTCAAAAAGAAGTAACATGGAATCCGGCGACCATAATTAGAAGCTTGACTTAGGCTGCATCCGAATCAGCTGTCTAGAGCTAGGTCGGCTAGGTCTAGGTCTGCCCCCATTAAAATTACGCGGGGACACGCTGACAATAGACGTAGACGTAGCTAGCTCTGGAAGCCTGTTTCGGACATGGCCTCACACTCACGCGCACGTTGCACGCGTTCTTAAAGATGAGGCGCGCGCATTTTGGTATTCCTAAGGAGCCTGGTGGGTGCATACCGAGCGTGCCTCGCGCGAGCCGCCCCGGTGCAGCCGCAGAAAATGGCTGCCGCAGGATTTGCCCATATAAACCGGCCCGAAGGCAGTCCCAGGCCCTTTTATTGTAGGTTTGACTTGGTGCATGCGCGTTAGTAAAGCATGCAGGTGAAAAAGCTTGGAGGCGGCGGGGAGAAGCTAAAGCAGTGGCCCATCCTTCTCTGTGGCATTTCTCGGGTGGGAGCGAGATCCAGTTATCCAGTGAACAAACGTTCAGGATGCAGGGAAGAGCTTTTGATTTGATGATCTGTTCATCTGTTACAACCTGTGTAATTCGGGGAATATTATTCTTCCTGATTTATGAGACAATTTCCCAACCACCTTCCTGTCCCATACACTGGATCGGCTCTGCTGCTAGTTAAACTACTGAAAAGCAACAGCAAGGGATTCCTTCAAATCATGTTTGATAGAGGAGTGTAACATAAGCATGGAGGCCTAGACGTTATACCAGCTGATGATTGAACTCCCAATTTGTTACATAATGCTCAGGAGGACGTGCATTGGATCAAGGGTCACAGAGTCTACACAGCCGGAGCTTCTTGACGACTTAGTGAATCCCGTTTGAGCCTTAATTAGATAACACCAACTCTGGAAACGTTGACTGCTGGTTTTCGACAGCGATTCCCCACCAGGATATATTAATTAATGTTAAGAGTCGCACAGTTTCTGCGATAGACATCACTTATAATGATTACGGAGAACAGTTAACTATGGAGTCCCAGTATTTGTGATTGTTTCCTTCAGGACAAATAACAAGGAAAAGAGCCTGAAATTATGAGTTGAACCACACAGTTCACGTGCTTTTATCAGTAAGTTTTATTATAACTTGTATTATCTATTATAGCGGTATTGTTAAACCATTAGTTTGACAGGTAATATTAGTCCAACAAATTGTCTTTGTTAATGTAATGGTAGATCAAATGAAAATGAATAACATAAAGAAATCAAAAAAAGTTAATGGTGTCAGTAAAACTAAAAAAGTTTAGAGGATATTTTTATATTTTTTTATAAAATTCAATATGCCGAAGATGCATAATGGTGCTATATCAATATATGTTATTTTATATATCAGGGGGCGTGAGGGGAATAAGAGGAAGAGCTTGAGTATGGGCAACAGAAAAAAATATACACGGGCTCGCAATTGGGTTAGATCCACACCACATTACACAGTCACAAAATTTTCACACTATAATACCGCCAAGGCAATGAGTAACTATAGCTCGCTGGTTTATCCATACCTTTGTACATGTTCTTGCTTTCGTTGTGAGGGGCCCTTTGTCAAGCTGGCAATTGTGCACATAAAATTGGTCATGTTATTTCACGTAAACTTCTCTTAAAATGCGGGACACGACAACACATCTCGTATAGGAGACGATACGTGTCTTAGTTATGAATGGAAAACCCATGAGATAATTAATCCTACTAGACGAAGTTTTAATATTTTAAGCATAGATGATGCTATTTCTACACCTAATGTCTAAGGGCATAAATATCAACTGTTCAAACAGGCAATATTCACAATCCCCCGCTCAGTATTGCATGTATAGCCCGGTCAATATAAACCAAAGCTTAGTAAAACACCTGATTCGATTCAGTGATGATCGCTATTTGCATTTTGCGTCTGTGAAAAACAACTAATATGAATAACTGAAACCTGAAAAGTAAAAGACTATTTTATCAGAATTGCAATTATAATGAAAAAAAAGAGAGAAATTCAATAAAACTCCAAAGTACGTTTGTCTCAAACGCTACCCCCCAAAATGAGTTTTACACCAAGTAAGGGGTTAGCCTTGTTTGGATGGGTAAATGGGAGAAACTGTTTCATCTGGTCAGGAATGTGGGCGGGAAAATAGGGCATAACATGTCAGCTGGTCTGAAGGATTACTGTGAGAAGAATCAGGGCCACTTTGTCAATTATCAGCCTGCATGGAGAAGACAACAGAGTGAGAGCGTATCGTGGCTGACATACACGAACGACCATGGCCACAGAAATCAACAAAACATGCACTAGGAAAAGCGACTGGAAATGCGACTCGACAATGTTGGCACTCCTCATATCACTTCAACTGTAAATATATACACAACGACAAACTGAAAAAGACTCCGTGCCCAAATAAAGGTGAAACTTTAAATCCCGCAAAAGTAAACTGAATTTCTTGGATTTGAAAAAGAATATCCCCTTTTTTGATATCGTGAAGCGAAGTATACACAAGTGACCTGCCCCTCACTATTTTGGAAAGAAGAAAGTGCAGAGTGTGCAAAGGAATAAAACGAAATACACTTTGCTTCCGACAAATACAATCTAAATTTGTGGTGTTGTTCAAAACGCCAGATGTTGTGCCTTTTTCATTTAAACTATAGAGAAGTATTTTGTTACACAGCCATCTATTTTTTTTTTTATATGTATGTCGGATATTCAACTCATCAAACTCCCCTTTCTGCGCCATCCCCTCAGGACTTTATTTTGAAAGTATTCACATCTCCTAAGGTTCTTGCAATATTCCTCAGGTTTTTGTCTTACCCTGGCTCCAGCCAGACTTGTCACTCTGGGTAGACCTATCCGTGTCGTACTCGTAACCCGAGGACCGGGAACTTTGCGAGTCCGACTCCATCAGCTGCTGGGCGGCACTGGACGCTTGCACCCGCTCCATGGAGCGGGACAAGGCACGGCGCCTCTCCGGCGAACCGTGGTCTCCGGAGGCGGTGGTTGTTCCTCCACGTCCCCTGCCCACCAAGAGGCTAAGGGGGTGGGCTGGGTGCGCTGAGGGGAGTGTGGTGATTGGGGAGAGGGCACGGGGTGAGAAGGCCTCTTGTTGGCCGGTACTTGCTGGTTGGTCTTGGAGGGAGAACCAGCGAGGCCGGTTATCTAGGATGTGCTGGTCGGACAGGTCTATCAGAATCTGTCGAGGGAGCCAATGATAAAACAGCTTAGTTGTTGCCAGCCTTTTAGAGCAAAAAAGAGAAAGGAGTTGTTCTCCGTGGCATTTTTCCAATAGCTAAAAATGCAATTTCGATCATTGTGTTTTTCAAGTCAATCTGTTAATACCAGTGTTCATGGTAGCCCGATCCAGCACATGTCCGGTCACAAATTGAAGCGGGTGAACAATAACAAAAAAACAAAAAAGTCATTGTCACAGTGTATAATGAACAGCTTTGGACTTGACTGAGGACTGAGTGACTTGTAATGGACTAGTGATAGACTCGACTACAACACTGGGCCTACCCCCAAAAGATAATGTCTTTTGATTTGCCTTTTTCATTGAGCTGCCCAATTTGCTTATTAGGTTTGGCCTCTGAAGCCCATAGCTTCGTGATGGTCCGCGTATAGCTCACCTGCCCCATGAAATCATTGAAGGTGAATCTGTCGAAGTCCCAGACGCTGATCTCCAGAATCCTGGTCGCGAGCTCCTGCGGTCTGACGGCCCGGTACAGCACCGTTTGATTCCACTCCGGTGTCAGTGTCTTCGGCACGTACCTCGTCTTCCTCTTGTTGTCTGGTCTACTTTGGATGAAATAGTAAGTATATGTCTTGTTATCTTACAGGCTTCAGTGCGTAATGAAGTAAACTTCTGTGACACGTTATCCAAAGGAGACTAAGGGGTTCCTAAAAGTTCTAAAATTGTAGATTTTATTCACGGATACCACCCTTGCAATCTAGAAACATCGTCAATAGGTTTGGGTCACCTTTGAAACGAAAACCGATGAAGACCTGCCTTTTGGACAAGTTTTATATACTTCTCAATCAATTCGATAAATCTTCTTTTGCTACGCCACAGTTGTACGTACTTTTCCCCCTAACCGATGGGAGACAAACTATGGTTACCGATATTTCACTGAAAACCAGAACATTAATTCACGTAATAAAAAAAAAATCGTTCAATTATGAAAAAAACCCTCATAATCAGGGACACCACAAAATCTACATGAAAACTGTCTATCGTCAATTGAATACTGCAGGGCGTTAATTTGCACTGTCGGGAAAGTGCTGCTGGCCAGCACCATTGTTTTTTTAAAAACTGGTGGCTACTTGGGATGGGACACATTTTACAGAACAGAAGTGTATGCTGTACAAGATGACAAAATGGGTTGGTCGACATTTCACTTCACAACTATGTTCAGCCTAATACCAGAGATGCACGGGCAAACAACCAAAAATTCATTCAAGTCAGTCACAAAGCAAGGGCCTTCCAAGATTCATTCTCCGCGTCAACTGTTAAACATGGGAACTCACTCTCCTCGGCTGCTGTGAACAACGCAACTCTAGCTGAATTCAAAAGACATATCAGTAATCTATACAAATGAGGTTCATTACAAAAGTAGCGAACTCTAATACTTAAAACGTACTTTAGAAAACCATATTGAATAAAATAAAACAAAGAAATGTGATGTAAACTTGCCCTCTTCCAGGTAGAAGGCACGTCTTGACGAACGGGTCGGCCAGACCGTTGATATCCTTGGGGGCCAGGCCGCGGCCCCGCAGTATGCCCACGCTCAAGTCGCCCGTTCGCTCGTCGTAGTCTAACTGGATCTGTAGGGGGTCACAACGAGACAATGCTTTTCAGAGGGCCCTCCTCGGTAAAGATCATAACTGCAAAGTTTCAAAGCTGCTACATGAAATGATCAAACGGCTGGACTGGTAAGGCCGACTAATGGACTTTATTCAAGGGGTCAGCCATATTGAATTGAAAGCGAGGTAATCTTTCCATTTTTGGAATTGCGAGTACAAATGAAAGCAATGTTTCTCCAAGTTAATTAGCCATTAATACCAGTCTACTTTGATAAATATAATAATATAATTCTTTTTGTTTAAACACATCCTAATGTTTCAGCAACATTTAAACAAAAATTGAAATTGAGGCTTTAAACGCACTCCAATCATAAAATAGTCTGTCACCATCCAATTTAACAGTTTACAGTTTATAAATAGGATTCAGGGAGCAATATCGAAAATGGCTTCCTTTGAATAAGGTCGTCTATGGAGGGCTATGCGTTAGACCTATAGTCTCCCTTTTTCGCTAGTCAAGGTTTATTATTGTATTTCTACTCACCTGAATTTCACCACTTATCTTCTTATTCCTATCTCGCCCCTTCCTCTGTGAACAAATCAAACATGATATTTCATTATACAATCAGTTTTCATCTGTTCCCCCTGAAATTCCCTCAAAACTGCAAAGGTTGCACTCCTGACATTTTACATTATTATGAAATCAAGCACACCGTGAATAACAGTGGGATTTATAAAGCGCACGTATCCCCCAGGACTGGTACACATGAAACTTTCCAAATACAGCTCCCATGAAACAACATGTCGTTACACCAAATCTCAAAACCTCTGCGCATTTCAAAATAAACTAAATATCACAATGTGCTAAAACCATCAGCCATAACGACACAAGTATTTCATCACAACAATGACTTCCATTACCTTCCAAAAAGTAAAATGAAGTTAGAACAGACAGATTTGATACAGCTCCGTCTCGAGCACCTTTTAAGGAACTTTCAGCCTTAAACATAATAATTATGGACAAAAACATCTTCTCAATCAGTAAACAGAAACCTTCATCGTCCTTTGGTGGCAATTGTTCTTCGGCAGGGGAGCTCAATAAATGCCTACCTTGGGCGATGAGTTATCGGTATTGGCAGAGGTAGTGGGAGAACTATACACATATTGAGCCTTGGAGATCCCTTCAAGACGTTCAGACAGCATCCGGGGATCAACGCCATTGCGAATTGCCTCTTCTTCGAGTGACTCTGCAGTTTTTATTACACAATGAATAACTGAGTTACTGACGCAAGGCAATAATTAAAGTAGCTTTTCAAGCGGCGGAATGATAACATTCGCAAAATAGAATAATGAACGATCGAATATCAAAACCGCCCCTGGATCCGCCCCTGGTCTGAAACTGATGTTATGAAATAATTGTCCGTCGACAAAGGATGCATAAAAGATGCTCAGATCAGGCAAAACTGAAGTCGAATGCATGGAGGCCCTTGCAAAAGCAAAACAGGCACAGAAATGACAGGCACTGAAAACAGAAAATGTCAAAGTAGATGCGCAAGCCAAGAGAACATTTGTGTATGGGCCTACACGGGCAAGCAACCTAAGTAAATCATTCACCTTCTTCGATGTAGTGCGCCGGGTTGCTGGTGGACCGTGACCGGGGCGCGCTGTCGTCTGGCGGCCTGCTTCGTTGCCTCGGGGATTCTAATAAATTTGTGCCACTGAAAAAAGATGAACAATTCCGTGAAAGTCATTATTTATCTGAAAGCCCTAGTTTTTTTTAAGGGACACCGTTCACCAAAAACGTCAAAGAATAATTTATTTTAGTAATTATAAAACCCTTCCAGCCAACTCTATAGGCACTCGATCCAAGAGACATTTCTGGCACCAAGCCACAGCACTGGTGAGTGATAAGGGTATGTAGTTCTCAAAGCTGTGTTGTGGGACAATCGAGTCCACTTTTTGACGGACTCAAACTCGGACTAGGATTTTTCGGACTAGGTTTTTGGGGACTCGGACTCCGGTGTTATCAGCCTCAGCCGCTGTGATTCTCGTGTAAGGTCAACGTGCATCGTTTTCTTTTTGCTTCATCAATCGGAGTTTTAAAGTTATATACAAACTCAAAAAGAATGTATTATAGCATGTCGGCCATCAACCTAGCTATTACAGGGAAGATACAACATTTGCAAACATCAAAAAACGAAATGATCAAATTATAACGAAACATCTTACTGGACTATTAGTGAATGAGAGTCTAAAGCATCCTGTAAAATCGTTGATCCTGGCGTGCTCTAATGTCAGTTTCAAGAAAACTTGTATTTTTCCAACGCTGGTCGGCCGACCATCGCTGGAGAAAACTGGCTTTTTCCAAAAACTGCTCCTAATTTTGCATATTTAGTTATTACGCATTTTCTTTGCAATTGATTACACATCTGTGAAGGGCTACAAGCCTGCTAGACTGATTCTTTGGCCTTACAATCCCCCATAGTCTATAAATGGTGACGTCTAATCTTAAGTGGGGTCAGGGAACCAGACTACAAGAACATGGTTGGTTTTCTTAGATTGTCCAGCATCTCCGAACCCAAAACGTGAAACAAGTTTAACAATATTTTCTATAGCATACTAATCCTCCAAGTCCATTTATTTTTGAAACTTGCAGCAAAAGCAAAATGTTGTATATTCCCTTTAATAACCCAACCCCTTAATGGTAATAAAGGGTTAGGGCTACAAAGGCTGCAAATATCTTGGAACCGCTGGGGTGACGGACCAGGTTTAATATTGTTGGAGACTTGTTATAAAACTAAGAGCTTCCAATATCGGAGACGTCCTCGTAAATATTTCACAACGGTTGAAGAAACATATGGAGACTATGGAGTCTAAGTGAATGCAATCGCATGGGATTATACATACGCAGTTTTATCATGTAGCCTACGAATTGTTGAATTGTAAGAATTCGCTGATCTCTAATAGGCCTATTTCCATTTTTCCCCCGCAAAATGACGATTTCAATGAAACTTGTTGCATTTTGTATTAATACTGCATTAATAGGACAAGGAGGACACGGACTCGATTTTTTTGGACTTTGACTCGCAATTGGACTCGGATATTTCGGACTCGGACTCAGATTCGTTCTCGGATTTTTCGACCTCGGACTAGGACTCGGCCTCGGACGGAAGGACTCGGACTCGGACTCGGATGTGGGGGACTCGACTACAACACTGTCTCAAAGACATACAAAGGGTCCCGATACGATTGATCACTAGTATAGTGCCCCATCAAATACCAAGTTGGCTACAGAACAACTACAAGAATTTGAAAATAATACGAACAGTGCAAGTGCGGAGGCTTACCATTTGACAACTACTTCTACATCGCCGTCGGCCGTCCTAGTGATTCGCTGTACTTCCTCGTACGTCCGTCCTGTCAGCGGCATGCCACACCACTCTAACACTTGATCACCTTCCCGTAAACCTAATCGTCAATATGTTGAGCGATTTGTAATATTCGGCATTTAAAAGTATCGTCTTTGAGTTAATACAGAAAAACTTATTTTAGCTCGAACAGGAAGTGTTATCTATAGCTATGCATTTTCCTGGGGATTTTCTATTTTTTTTTTATCTACTATAGGGTGGGGAGGGGTGGATGGTGGCTGACCATCCCCTTTTTGCGTGACAAATGCTAATTGTTTTACACTTCTACTGGAAAATGACACATTTCTTTCATGAAATAATATTGAATATGGTTAAATATATAGCATCATTGAGACTTTTTCCACGAGTCGGCCATATTACATTGAAAGCGAGGTAAAATCTTCATAATTGGAACTTGCGAATAGAAATCAAAGCAATGACACAAAGTTAATTACAAATTGATACCAGTCTGCTCTGATGAATAATTTAAAATGTGTGATTAAACATACCCCAATGTTTTAAGCCCCATTAAAACAAATATTGAAAGTTAGGCTTGGGACGTAGTCTGGCACCATCCTATTCAACAGTTTACAATTGATAAAATGCATTCAGGGAGCACGATCAAAAATGACTTCCTTGTGAATAAGGTCTCGGTTCCCCGCCTCAACCCTCTTCAAAAATCCTGGACTTCAACATCTCAGCACCCCTTTTGACAAATCATGGGTTTTTAATACTTCAAATATTGAATAACGGTCAAAAGCGAATTTGTTTTGGATGTCATCTGGTACACAATCATGTCCCATGATCTCGTTCCAAACCGGGAAAGTATCAGGTAGGAAAGATGTGTCATTGGTAGAGAAACCAGTCACTAGACCTTGTCCTAGGGCCCTTGTTAACTATGACTGCCCACATTCTGACGATGATTCAAACCAACCTTCTCTATCTGCAACCCCGCCCCGCCGTATCTCGGCAATGTAGGCCACCAGCTGCTCCGACCCTGGTATCCGTTTGCCGCCGATAATGCGCATACCGATGCCGTGGTTCCTGCACTTCTTATCGTTGGGATCCCGCGGGAGACGGAATCGTCTGGTGGGGAACTGGTAGTCGGCACGTGATATGTGGCGTTGCTGTATCAAGGAGAGACACAGGAGGCGTCCGATTATGCATCTTAATTTATTATAACAATGTGTTATTGTCGATGAAATTGCAATAATGATGCAGGACAAGCAATGGCTTAAAAACGACATATGCCCGTCTTCAGTCCTTGTTTTGGTACGTGTTTTTTTTTAATGCAAACTTCGGGCCAAACCAAACGCCAAACCAAACCAAACGCAACGGACACAGACAGGCTAAAAAAACGTGCGTAAAGTATACGAAACACCTGTAGCCAAGCAGTGTAGCCTGGGTTCTGACCATAGAGGGCGAGTGTTGGGATTTGGGTGGGGGAGGGAGAGTTGGGTGGTACATGCTTTTTTTTATATTGAACATGGTCCCTTGAAGGACTAACAAATTTCCGGGGGGGGGGTACTGCCCTCACTTTCTGCATTGTTGGAGCGTATACCTTGAGCCTTTCTTTTCAGGCAATGCAATATAAGATACGAATATCGTTTACTCACACAATTTTACCTAAATAGGCCTAACCGCAAAGAATGATTGCTATGCTATAATCTCAACTATGTTGTTTCATATTAGGTGAATAACTTTAATAAGTCTCCATCCATACCTGCATATGGCGAGATCCCCCTGGCACACTTTGGTAGATGGCTTGTCGTCGTCTTTCGTCTTCGTCATCGCCACTGTCGTCGGCGCGACGTGTCCACTCGCTGGCCTGCATTCTGTAGACCTGGTCCCCGTAATAGTAATCTGGAGTTGACAATATATCAGAATGTGAAAATCCAGCAAATGATCAACAAAGCATTTTCCCACAATGTAATCATTAACAGTTGAAGTTAATTCCGTACGGTTTCCGTACAACGTACGGCCTACAAACTACAACCCAAAACACACGTTTGGATCCTATGAACGAAATGAACAGCTATGGAAAATTTGGTAGACTGATTGACTTAACATTTATAAGTTCTTAAAATAATCAGATCTTAAAAAAAGTAAATTTTGCTGGGAAAATACCGTTATAACGCAGTTTCATAAGCACTGAATGCTGCTGTGATACATACTTGATTAATGCTTCTTTTGATGTTGAAACATTAAGTTATAGTAGGCATTTCGGAAATGATTTTGGAAAACCTTGTTGATTAAAAGTTTTCGTGAGGAGAAAGAATTTTCAATGAATCTACCTTCAGGGGAGGCCTGTCTTCTCTCTGACTGCAAGACTCTGGGAAGACTTCTAGATCGGGGTCCCGCTGAAGATCGGTCACTATTCTTCGAGGTCTTTGACAGATCCTCTCCTGAATGGTGATGCTGACGGCGTCTGTGATCACGGTGCGTGTCTCGATCACGATGAGAGTCACGATCACGCTCCCGGATTGGACTAGGACTGATGGTGCGGGCGCGCTCACGGCTTGAAGACGATGGGATGTCTTCTCGTGATCTGCTGTGCTGGCGGTGATGGTAGTCACGTCCACGGTCAGCGTACGTGTCACGATCACGGTCACGTTCTTCAGGCGAAGTCACATCCTCCCTCGACCGATTGTGTGGACGACGGTGAGAGTAGTCATGGTAGTCACCGTCCCGGTAGTGTGCTGCAGGGGAAATTCGACCATGGGACCCAGGGGACGCGCGTCCTTGATCACGGTCCCGCCGCGTGGCAGGGGACGTGCGACCGTGATTACGGTCCCGCTGCGTGGCAGGCGACGTGCGACCGTGATCACGATCCCGCTGTGTGGCAGGCGACGCGCGACCGTGATCACGTTGTGCGGCAGGAGACGAGCGACCGTGATCACGTTGTGCGGCAGGAGATGTGCGACCGTGATCACGCTCCTGTTGGTGATGGCGTTGGTCACGGTGATGGCGAGTTGATTCCTCGGCGATTCTCCGCTCGTCTGCGCTGCGACGTCGTCTGGTGCTACCCTGTGAATATAATCACAATGTCAAAGAGGAATGTTTATTACCGCTCAGCTAGGTTTGTTTTACAAAGAGGAATTCCACACCGACAAGGGTGATCAATGAATATGCGGCTTGACATTGTGCACTTTTTTGCATATCTGCAAACGTATGTTATGTGCGGTATGCAGAATATACATAACTTGCAGACATAAGTGCCTTTCAAATATAAACTGTTTATATTCTATTTAGGTCAATCCACAGTAAATAAAATATGTGGGGTTTTCCAAAAGCATAACAATATTCATTGTTTGTTTGAAATTTACACACCCTTTTATCTTTTTGAGATTGGTCCAAGTTAATGCTTATTTCCATGTCGAGCTGAGTGGAGATGCCATTTAGAAAGTAAAAAGTAGTAGTCTGCATATTGTTGTGATTAAGCAAATAATTTTTCTACATATATCCACCAGAGAGAAATTATGGAAAGCCGTATTTCAGTAATTCCATTGCGCATTACGATATATAATCCAGCACAATATTTGTACCTCTTGTTTAAAAACCATTGACAATAAAAATATAACATGAAGTACAAAGTACTGGTTGTTTTTATGGTTTGTTTGAATCATACGGTCGCTTAAAAGAAGACTGCCGGCTCACGAAGTGTATACGAGATTGCTAAACAAACATATTGGGATGTTATTCTTCATGTTGTGTTGTTAAAACGTAATTCTGTGTGCCTCAAAGGAAGCTGTTTTAGTATTTGAAAAGCGACTTTGAACCTTTCAGTCCGTCTCTCTATGTACCTGTACAAGCAAAGTGATACATGTTGTTCCACAAAATACCTAACAGTCGAAAACCAATTAATATAGGTATAATGCATGTGAGTTTTGGAATATTTTCAAATTACCTCTTATAGTCAGATACCCAATCTACCATACAAACGTTATTTTACTCAAATCGATGCATTGGAACAAACGCTGTATACTTCATCGAAAATCGTCTTGGGCCACTTTCCTTGAAAGTGAGAAAGCGCAGTAAGAGAAACACACACAGGATTTATTTCCTTTTATAGTAACGTGTGTTTTAATCTACCGGCTTCGATCTGTAGACTTGAAAACTGAAAAATTGCCCAATTGCTTTTTCAAGTTCCTTATTGTGATTGCTGTATCTTTTGTCCAAACGAAACCAACTAAAAAGCATTTAGAAGACCAATTATTCAACTCAGCAATACATTAGACACGAATTTGAATACTACTCAAACCTTTCTGAAAACATGCCCGATTTGACTGGAAAACCTGTAAAAAAAGAAGGCTTCCAAAAACAACAGATGGGCATTTGTCACTGATAAAGTATTAGTCGAGCCGACGACATGTACGCGCTATAACTCCCAGTCAAACTGTTATTGTAGGTCCCACTGTATTGTAAACAGAAACCACGTTCGACGAGTGTCCACACGGCATACAACACTCATCGATACAATATACAACTCAGAAACAATTTTCGCATATACGAAAGAGGAAACCAATTCAAAGCCAATGTTGATCTTTCACTACCTTGAAAATAAAACCGTTAATGATACATGTTTATATACCGTGCGAAACGTATTATACTCGTCAATCTGTCAGAGACTTTCCACGTTGAGTATCTAATATATTTTGCACTCCGATTCCAACCATTGCAGTGGGGACGCCACTGAACTTTTTCAGTTCACACAATTCACAAATCAATTTCAATTAATTTCCACCATTCTTGTTCAGTACGTGGCTTGGAATTAATCGTTACTTTAACCAATACAATACATTCCCTGTGATGACTATCCCCAAATCATTGCAAACCGTTATGTTTCAAATTTATATTCTCTAGATCCTGAAAACCATTTGCATTGAAAGACAAGACGCGATGCTAATATGAACAGATACTACATAATTCCCTTGCTCGCGATGACGCTGATCGCGAGACACAGTGAGCGGGATGTACACGTGCATTGAAAAAACCCTCATTACATTGCAAAGTCACTAAACATCGGGTTCGTGTTCGACCTTTCCCGAGTCCGAGTGCAATAGCGGGGTGCCCGGGCACTAAGTCCTTTCAAATTGATGCAAAAAATTCGTTTTCACTACATGTACTAATTTGAAGGTAAGGGTCTTTGGAACAATTTTGGTTCGACGGCAAGCACTCAGAGATTATTTTTTGGGGGCCCATTTTTAATGCAGATTGGCACCAAAGAGACACATGACAAAATCCTTTAAAACTTGGCCCAAAAACTACGGGGGGGGGGGGTGATAATTCAAAACTCACACACCCCACCCCCGCGCAACCAAATCTAGTTTTATTTTTAATAAATACAATTAAGTCATGCAGGTCCTAGTCCGATTGAGTCACAAAGGTCGAGTGCGATAGTCCGAGTCACGATTCACCTTTAATATACATGTATATTGGAAATTCATTTTTGAGGTACTGTTAAAACCTCACAGTGTAAATGTTTCCATGTTTTCACAGCTTTTCTGTAATTGAACTAGAACTACATGAATAACATGTCAAATAAGACCAGGCACCGGTGTCTGGAAAGGATATCCAGGTACCGAACAATATCAAGCTTGTATTTACGTCTGGACGCTGTGTTACATGTTTCGACAGACACATCTGGAGTGTTTTCATACAGATAATGATGTAATATTTAACCACTGAAATTCGGAAATAAACAAATTTGCCCAAAAAGCAAAACATGTTTTTACGTGGCAATCGTGATTTAAGAGGACAGTGAAATCGGGGCATACATAGCACTTCAGGACCTGTACAGGGTTAGTAAAAAACAACAAACGAAACCGAAATGTTGGGACCAATGTTTTAGTGAAGTTCTGCATGTAGCACTTTCAAAATGTAGGACATGTAAACGAAATTCATAAGCTGTCTTTTAGTGCAAGAATCATTCTAATCACCGAAGCAATTTTCAAGTTACAGATTTTTCAACACAACCACCGTTTTAAAGTTCTGTCCGCGGATCACAAAAATGTAAGTGCTCTTTCAGCAAAACGAAAACCTTTTGTGATCCGCAGACAGAACTTTAAAGCGGTGGTTGTGTTTACAATTCCGTAACTTGAAAATGAATTGAGTTATTTGAATGATTCTTGTACTAAAAAAAGCTGACAAGTTGGGCTTTTATATCCTAGATTTTAAAAGTGTTACATGCAGCACTTTTGGGTTTTTTGTTTTGTTTACTCACCCTGTATGTATCAACTGTTGCATTTTGTGCAATACCTTTCATACCTTTTACAAAAAAAGGACAGACCGACACATCGGACATATATAAGAGAGACCGACATTCCGGCAGACCGACATCAGACAGCATTGGATCTTCTAAATATAGCATGGCTGGTTCAATGGTTTTGCCATTACTGGGGCCTCTGCAGTTATTGTGCTGACTGTAGTACTTTGGTGCCGAGACTGGTCCTATATTAAACCTGAAGTTCTTTTGTTTGATATCAGTGACTGTTTGACTGTGTGTCCAATTCTCTCACCTTGCTGCTGTCGGAGTAGCCAGCCTCGTCGTCTTCAGACAGCGCTCTGTTAGAGCCCACGCTCTCGACACTGTCTTGCCGATGGGGGCGCTTTTCACGCGAGGAGGACCGCTCGAGTCTGTTAAGACGTTTAAAAGTACGGGAAGAAAAGACCAAAGAGGTTCAATTATACTTACCTACCAGTTGTGATTTTATATGGATTTTTCAAACATTGTTGAAAACAATGTAATGCTTTTCAAAATGTTCTTATTTCCTTTCCATGGTTTAGCTTTTAACTAAATAGAAAAAAAAATGGAATGCATGCCTAAACATGACCAAATAGGGAAATTTAGCCATAATAAAAGAGGACAGTAGAAATTATGATATTTTTAGGCGACCTTGGCAAAGGGAATCTGTTTATTTAATTTGTTTATTCTCTTTTTTTTTCACTGATGCCTTTTTCACCATTCTTTGTCAACGTGCACGTACACCCGTGCATTACATGTATATGTGACACCAGCTATCCCAAAGTTCAGCTATTGAATGCATGAAGAGTTCATTCTTTAAGACATGTAGCAACGAACGCATGTTTAATTGGCATGTGCATTGAACGATATTACCTATTTGATATTTTTTTCCATGTGTAGAATATTTGATTTAATTTCATCTCACCAGATACGATATAATATAAGAAAGTACACTCACAATTGCAAAATTTATAATCTAATGCACATGCCATCAAGGACTCTCAAGGGACTCTATGTTCTTATTGAACTCACCTGTCTCCCCTACCAGCCCTCGTCTGCCGTTTCCCATGCTCCGTTCCACCTTTCTGCAACCTAGTCTCCTCATCAAGCGGTAATATCAACCCTTGCTGATCCCTCTTGATGACCGCCCTTTCCCTCTCGGTCAGCTGCGGCGTGGACATAGATACCGTCTCCCGGGCGCCTCGGCCCTTGTCCCGCGCAACCGTCTCCAGCGATCCGTACCGCCGGCGCTCGGCACTGAGCGGGGAGCTGTCTCTGTCTCGCCGGCGAGCGATTTCGTCCAGGCTCTGGCTCAGCTTCACCGGACCCTGCAAGGGTTTTGTCACCGAGCCGGTACCGGTACTCTTACCGTCACCGCCGCTGGCCGCGGACCACTCCACGCCCCGTCTGATCTTCAGCTCGTCCAGTCGCTTGGCAGAGTCTTCCATCTGTTTCTTGCGGCGTTCGATCTCCCGTCGAAACTCTTTCTCCTGCTGCTCTCTGATGCGTTTCTCAATCATTTCGCCTTCGCGACTGAGACGATCCACCTCCTCGGGCTAATTATACCAAAATGAGATTGATATAAACATTCAAATCAAGCTATATGTCAAAGAGATGTGCTCAGAACCCTCTGATAGGAAGGTAGCGTTGATCATGTTTCACTCCTTTTCACGCCAATTTGGAATGAGTGATTGTTGCCCTGATTAACCAATTGAAGACTCCCTGGTTGCTACTAGAGTGACCACACGAACCATTTACAATTCAATAATTGATCCTCTGTGATGGGTTAGAATCTTAGAACATGTTCCCGGTGTCTAACCATGAAACTAAAACATATCTAAGTTCACAGAAATGAGAAACTTTGATTTTCACTGGGATTTTTTTAAAAGTAGCTTAGAGCTCTCATGTTAACGGATGTACTTAGATATAAAGAGCTTTTGGCTCATTGTACCTTCCTAAGCCAACTGAAATAGGCCTATATCTTGTCACAATGACATTGTCGTGGTTGACCCTGTTGATAATAATTGCCGTTTGCGGTGTCTAAGTTTTATTTGATGTTAATGTTTTTCGCTCTCGCTTTACATCCTCTTTGTTCAACAGCTTCTATTTTTTTGTCTGCAAGATTTGTATTATACCGCTTGATAAAGATTTGTCTATATGTTATTCTCATAAAAATATCGACATTTTATTGGACCCTCACTTTCCAGACATTATGGCCACAAACATATGAAATTAAATTATCACAAACGATGTTTGAAAGCTAGCTCTGACAATACGTATAAAAAGTGCCATCAAAATATGCGATCAAAATACGTCTATAATGGACACTACACGTGTACTCACCCCTACATGAGCTGACACTGGTGTATCTTTGCGCCGCCTACGATTGCCGGACGAATTTCCGTCCGGTGAAGGTAGACCTGTTAGTAACTCATGGGAGGACAATCTGTCTCTCGACGACTCTTTCGTGCCGTCTTTTCTGTGTTTGTAACTACGCACATCAACACTCGATTGTCCCCCCGGCGACAGAATGGAATCCGATTCGTCCGAGTGGTGTTTGGAGAGTTTGGCCTGCGAGAGAATCACGTCGCCCTCAATATCAACATCCTCTTTGATAGGTGAGAACATCGGTGGGATGGAGTCGGCCGCTTGTCTGCGGTTCCGCCGCCGTTGAGGAGACGCCTGTGGTGACAAGCGGTTGGAAGATTTACCGTTTCTGTCCAGCTTATCCATACCAGGTACTGCGAGCAACTGTGGCTTGCCGTTGGCTCTGCTACTTTGCAAGAACCCGACCGATGAATCCAAGTCCAAAGATGTTGCCTTGCCTTTTGGTGGACGATGTTTCGGTTCGTTTGTGACCGCTTCTCGGTCAAGTTGCGCCCGTTTATCGGCAGTGACCAGTTTTAGTTCCTCCTTCAGTTTCTGGCGCACGGCCCTCAAGCGATAGTCCGGGAGTTCAAAGGTGACAGAACTCCAGCTGTCGCTCAGGCTTCCCCGTGAGCCAGAGGAAGATGTTGAATACTGGCTGCTACTCCGATCGGAGTCATGTAGAGCGCCGTATCGCCTACGGACATCTCTCTCGATTTCTGTCCGGTCGTACGCCTGATATGCTTTCCCCGTCGTCTCAGAAATCTGCTTCTCGATTTCCCTGATGATATCTTCCTCTGACTTGGAAAGGAACAGCGTGCTCCTCGGTGCTCCCGGGGGCTCTAAGCCGTAGCGTGCACCGTGGGTCGGTGACTGCTGGGTGTCGATAGTGCTCAGGGTTTGCATAGACAGAGCAGGTGCACCGAGTCTCCAGTCGGTATCAAGAATGTCTCTATCTCTGTCTCTGCTCGTCCTGCCGCTGCCAGTCGGTCCTACCTCCGAGTCCGACACGGAACCGTCACTGTAGAACCTTCCCCGTGGTTTTGGCTGCCGACGTCGGGCAATCCTCTCGCTAGCAGCACCAACCCGCTGTCGGTCCGCCTCGATACGTAGATTGCGGAGCTCCTCCTCACGTCGTTGCTTCTCTATGGAAGCGGCTTTCCGACTGAGCATCTCCTTGACTCGCTGCAACTCCAGCTGCTTGCTAGGATCGGATACATTCTGGTCTTTCTCCAAGAACACCTTGTGGGTGTTGGAGCTGCGTGGGGCGGAGACGGGAACCTGATCAGACGGGATAGAGGGAAGACGACGCCGGACCTTCCGGGGTGTGCTGGACGGTGTTCCTCCGTCGCTGTCACAGCTGTCGATGTCGCTCGAGGAAGTCTACAAAAAAGAGAAACATCAGCGTTTACACACTTTTCAAATAAAGTTAAAATCATACTGCGAATTTACAAGTTTGCTATTGAAATAAATTTTACCAACCCCAACCGAATTGTTCCAGGTACACGATGGAGGAAGTGAATATATTTTATTTGTTGAACTGTCATGTAAAACAAAAACGGTTATTGTTACAAATGGACCTTGATCGGTGTATGAATACCGTGCATCCAAAGTACACGGCATCTGTAGTTTCGATATCTCAACGAATAATCATGCGTGGCACATTTCATATGGTCGTTGTTTCAGGAAAGGCCTTCCAGTACTGTATACAACTGTTTTATTATTGGCCGAGTATTTCCTTCACTTTAATTTCATAGAAACTTTAATCTACAGTAGTTTATGTTGTGATTTCATGCAGGGTGGGGTGGGGGTGGGGGGGGGGGAAGAAACCCACAGGAGGGGGAGAAGGATGAGGAAAGGTACTCTCAACAGTTCTTTGCATACATTTATCAAACTATAAATTCCCAAAACGGTCCATAGGAACTATGCACCGGTGCACACATCAAAAGAACAATATAAAGGTTGCAAGCACCATTGCACACAGCATCTGTTATGTTTAAAATTTGCAACGGTGCTAGCACAACTTGTGGGTTCTGGCTGTATAATGAATGTAGCGCCCCGAATGGAGCAGAGTGGCAATGATATATTTTAGTTGACTTGCTTGTGAATTTGCTCACCCTTCGTTCTGAGCTGACACTATCTCGCATCACACGGGTTCTAGCTGGGGCCGAGGACCCTCTCTGAGTAGATGTTTCCCGGTCTATACGACTCCTCCTCGTAGTAGGTGGAGACGTGTTGGACAGACTACTGGTTTCCAGGGGGAGGTATTTCAGCGGAGTTGATCGCAAGGAAGAGCTCCTCTCTGGACTCGAAGTACCACTGGAGGATGCAATGGATGAAAATGGCATACTAGCACCCCAATCCGTTGTGTCACCATCGCTGCCGAATCCGCCGTGGATATATTTCACGCGAGATGACCGGCTGGCGACCGACTCGGTGTCAGTGGAAGGGGCCGATGAGGGTGGTGAGTACTCGGGGCTCGTACCAACTGCGATGCTTGCGGTCTTCGCGTGAGCGGTGTGCATCGGAGACAAAGGCGAGAAGGACGGACTGTCAAAGGTTGCGTCTACGGCAGCATCAATGAGAACTTTCGCCCTGGTTTGTTTAACGGGTGAGATGTCCGCGGTCGGTTCTACATCAGATACCGGTGACGTTGTCTGTGACGAGGTGGACTGCATCTTGATAGATTTTGTTTTACCCTCCTCGGGATGACGATGAGAGGGAGACGGCTTTGGGATCAATACACTCAAGATGTGCTCTGTCTGGGTTCCAGTGCAAGCATCTGCCGTCCGTGATGGTTTCTTAATCATGTCGGTGTTTACTTCAGTTGTCTTTACTTCAGCCAATTCCACTTTTTCTTCTTCGATCTGTGATTGTTCCTTCTGTTGAACCTCGTCCAAAGGCACATCCGGACCAACTGCCTCAGAACTTACTGTTGCTTTGGTCTTGGAAGCATCTTCAAAGTCATCAAAATGGGATCCCACATTTGATACAACTGACTTGCACACTGTCAGTGTTACCGGCGACATTTGAATTTCATCAGAAAATTCACTGGGTGAATTATCGTACGTGTAGCTACTTGTGTCACTGAAGTGTTTACTGGCTTCTAGAAGATGCTTAGGGGTCGCCGGTGGAGAGAAACGAAAGCTAGGACTGAGCGGTGAGTCCAAGTCCATGTGTTTCTTACCCGGGCTGGTGACCTTCGGCTTATCAAAACTGTCAGTGTCGTAGCTAGGAGTCCGGGGCGAACTGAGCAAACTGTTACCTTCCTCGGACTCAAGGCTGGAGTAGGCTTCCATGCTATATCTTGGTGGCATCATGCCAAGAGGTGGTGGTTTTGGTCTTGGCGAGTGACTAGCCTTTTCGTCTTTATTAGAACGCACGGTATCGGGCGCTTCTTCTGAGGACTGACTGCTTGTAAGACTAGAAGAGGAAGTTCCGTCATCCTGTGAATGACGTGGCAGATGCTTTATGTGCTCCCTGACGGTTGGTTGAGCTTGACATTCCACCTGTACCTCATCAGCTGTTTCTACAAGTTTTGTCTTTTCTTTTTTACTCTCGGGACTTTTCAGTATTGGCAATTCCTGTGTTTGTTGCGCTTCGGTGATCCTTGCAGAAGGGATAGTGTGCACAATGGAGTCATCGACCGAATGAGTAAAACTCGTCTCTGTTTGAACAATTTCCGATTCCCCCCTTTGAATTTCATTATCTGGTGTTTCTTCTTGCTCCTCTACTAGTGTAGCTAAGCCCTCGTCTCTAGCAATTAAAGTATAGTCATTATCGTAGTCACGCTGATCAGACACCTCCTCTTCCATCGCCTTCAGGTCTTCAACCATTTCAGTTCTTGGCAACTCATCCTGCGAGGAGAATCCCTCTTGTGATGCATCCGCATCATCATCGTACTCGTATTCAAACGGCGAATCTTCAGCCAACGAAGGATCAGCGTACTCCGGAGATGAGAAGTCTCCTGCCGGGTGCTCTGGATCAGGCGATCCTGCCTCCTCGTCAAATATCGGTGACAGAGGCAGTTCCATGACTGGTCTGCTTCTGCGCCTTCTCGGTAAACTGTTTGGTTTTTGCTTGACGTATTGGAACTGGGGTTGGCCGACTGCTGGGGTTGCAATTCTAGTGGAGCCGTTCTCCGAGTCGTCAGTTGATTCTTGTTCATCTGTTCCAACTTTGGTGAGGTCCTCCACTGACCTGTATTTTTCGTCAGTGGCGAATTCGTCAGGGGAAAGAGGCACATATAACTTCTGCAGAGAGTCTTTTCCTAAGGTAAGCGATTCCCTCTCTGAGGAATCCACAGATAACGACAGCTTTGGGTCACTCCCGGACAAAGCTATTATCTCCTTAACATCTTTGCTTTGCTTCGACTTGGTCAATTTGAGTTCGCTATCACTATGACATTCATACGAATCGAAAGAGGTACTTAGAATCTTCCGTCTGCTTGCCTGCTTCGGTTCGTCACTACTCGCCCTATCTACTGATGAAGATCTGTGACTGACGAAGCCTCGTGTTTTCGACCGAGCATCCCCACAAGACTCACGTATTAGTTCTTGCTCACGTTCAGTCAGCAGCGCCGTTACCGATGCACCCTTGGCACCACTTGAGGATTCTCGGGAATCCCCTCGGTCGCTAGGTGCATCTCTTTCATCCCCTTCGTAAAGAACGTCCAAATCGCCGAACCGTCTCTGGAGATAACTCTGTTTCTCGTCTGCCTGGTCTGTTTCAATTGACACTGGCTCGGCATCGTCATCGAATTCTGCTTGTGACATATCGAAATCTCGATCGCTGTCTTTACCGGGAATTCCTCGGTGTCCATCCCCAGCGTCTCCTCCATCTGCCCCCTCCGCCATCTCCATCAACTGCCGCATCATTTCCTCCTCATCAACGTCCACCTCGCATTCGTTCGAGGGAGTTGCTTGCATCTTATCTGCCGTGCTCGCTGACGCAACAGCTTCCACATCGGTTGGACCGTTGTCTCGGTGGTTCATTGGTGGCGTAGGGAGCGTTGCTCGAGGGTCCCCCTCTCCAAATGAAGCGTGAGGCTCGGGTTTGGGATAAGCCTCTGACATTTCATCCTCTCGGGAGATTGATCGGGGAGGTTTCGATGGAGGTTCTGCAACAGAATGTCAAATATCGGAAGTATAATTAAATTGATCTTCATTTCTTTGAGATTAAACTTCAACACCTATATTTCGCTAAAAGTACCTCGTTGTGTTAAACGAAGCTAAAACTGCCGATCATGGGATAACGATTTGATGATTATCACAAACGTTGAAGGCAACTGGGAGTTATGATAATAAATGTCGGCGATTCATGCCTGCTGAGAATGTATGGTTAGTTTTCAGGAAATTGGCGGAATCTAATACTGTACAGAGTGAACTACTTTGAAGAGTAATACAATTCCTTCTTCACAATGATTATGCAAGTTGAGTTGTAGCTTGAATACTTACGAGAATCCACTCTTCCGGACACACTTTCTCGCCCATCCCCAACTCTTCTCGGCTCCTCTGCGAATGCACTGGCAGAATTTGTTGAAGACGACGCGGCTGAGCCGGCCTCCAGCGGTGAAAGTGGAGAGGCGCCCTCTTGCTGGCCAGGCTGTGATCTCATATCCTCGTACTGGGAGTAGGATGCCATGCGTTCTAGTTTGGGTGCTTTCCGTGATGCCTGTAATGTGCACAATTGCAAAGAATTACCCGTTGTATTCAAAACACTCTTCATTGACAACAATCCCATGATAAAGTCATTGCTGGTATTTCTCTTCAACAATTAAAATAAAAAAGGTTATGCTTTCCATGAGAAAGAAATTCCCTGTGTAAAAAAAATTTAAAAATTCAAAGTGCAACTAAATTTATACATTTTGAAATAAATATGTTAGATAGCCTATAACAAAAACATTAGATTGAATTTTGGCATTAGGGTGTACATTTTGTATTTGGCTGGGATATTTAATGAAAACTTGACCGCACGCATAATTTGAGTAGGATGGTTGATCAACATTTTCTTTTTTCAAGATTCAATACAGCTTTTGAATAATAGTACACCAATCACATGCAGAACAAAGAAACGGTGTAGATATCGTCTCATAACTAAAACGTTTTACCAAGTTAGGAAAAAATGTACATCTTTATTTGACCTTAGTTTTTTTTTAACAAAACACCATCAGTGAAGACTGTTACAAAAATGCTTTGGAAATCAGGGGAAAATATAGAGCGTCAGACGTACGCACACAGACACAAGGCTGATATTTAATAACAAATGAAAAGTAGCTGAAATAAATGAAGCAAAAGGACAATCCAAAAATTAACATGCGTCAAGAATTCTGACCAAAAACAACGTGCCGATAAATAACCATTTTGTCATTCGCTTAACAGGGAAAACAATATAAAGTATGAACCAGGCAAATTTGAAAGAGCCAACACATTTCCTTGGCGAAACGAACGGGCCGTGAGACAGCTGTGCAACACGAATCACAGGATCATTAACATTAGGAAGTGCGGCTGTACAGTCGATTACAAAGTGACAGGATCGTAAATACAAGACAGACACAATTGCAAACTCGTTTTAATATATATTGCATATTCGTTTCGAACGGAAAATTGAACCCATGGAAATTGAACACTGTGAATGGTTTCTAGAAATATATAAATTAAGCAGCGAATTGATTCCTTTTGTTCATTTGCATAATTCATTTTAGCAATAACGAAGATTTCACAATACGTCCATCCTTAGATAGTCCAGCGAATTGACTCAACAAATATTCAGAACAGGTATTGTTCACAAGATGGAATTTGTTTACAAGAAGGTAATGTTGAGACCAACGCCAAATCGCTCGGTGTCCGACTTGTTCAGGTTAAATGACATATTAAAATGCAGACGACGTTATAAATCGACTTGTACCGACAAGTGTTCTTCAGTTTAAAGATTTACTATCGTTATCATATAATAACCAAGCGTGAAGGTCCGTCCGACTTGCTGCTATTCTTATTAGAGGACTGGAAATGGTGTCGAAAATGAGATCTTCCAAGGTGTACCAGACGCGGCGAAACACAGCAGGGTTCGGTCTCTGGCAACGAAATGTGTTTAAAAAAGTAAGCTTGCACATACTTTGAGATCTTAAAAGCAATTTCACTTGAAAGCTCAACATCTTTTATTTACAAAATTCAAATGTTTTTGAATTCCCTACATAATAATTACGATTCAACAACGGAGCTCGGTGTTCACGGTACACTCAGTTGACAGCTCTGTACCCTCAATCAGTGTAGAGTTTCTTTAGTTAAAAATCTCTATAATCCGTTTGACTGGCTTTAGCCTAATGACCTCTTATCAAAATAGCTCCAGATTCAATAGGCAACGTTTCCCCAGTCCAGCAGAGGAAAAAATTGTATGACTTTGAAAAAGCCCCGTACTCTACATAATCCTATGGCGCAGCCTACCTCGCTCATGCTTAATGTTCATTTCTACGTAGGGTTCCTTTGCGAATTGAAAGACATTTTACCCGCAGACCTAATTGCATTCCTTAATAAATGTCATCCCCCGTTGGCTTTCACCTCTGAAAAACGAGAGCTACAGCCACGAACTGGTCCCATTTGGCTAATGAAGTCTATTCATTTCGCGATTGGCACTATAACTAATTACTCCTAGCTATAAGTAGGTCCTTCCGCCCCAATGGGACTGCCTATTAAGCGCGTATGCCCAGGTCGGTTTAACTGTGTATTAAAAAATAACCGGGTGAATAAGCCAAACTGGAATTACGAGTATACGACAACTGCATGGACGTGTGCACAAATCTGTACGGCTTGTGTGATGTGGACGCAAAAAAACGCATGTTTGTTTAAAGAATACAAGATACCAAAAAGAAAGTAACCCAAATTAAACATTTTTCTTTTCTTAAAAAGCAATTATATTTGATGCACCAATGAAGTACATGTATGTCAAAAGAGCATGTTCTTCCACTCATCTGAACAAAATACTGATATTGATCCATGCCATCAGAAGTTATGCATGTTTTAATAAGAGAAGCCATTTTATAGCTGTCCATGGAATGCCATAGGAATCTAATGAGCCGAGCGAGAATTACATATTACATACACGCTTCTAACACAAATGAGATGTTAATAATTGAAATCAAGACTGAAACATTATTTTACTGTCACAGTTCGTGTTTTGGATATGACGAACAAGGCGATTTTTGTATGTTTTTCCTTTACAAATTTTTGTTCATTCATAGAGGTGGGAAGAGTCCATGTTTCATTGTAGTCAATGAGTAGAAAGTTCGTAGAAAGGTCATTGATCGGTGGTGGACAGCCGTGTTTTGTGATCCTTTTACTGAAATAGACATAACTCGGGAATAGAGTATGCAAGTTACGTGAAATTTTCACAGTTACAAGTCCATAAGATGTACTTTTATAAGATCCAATTTGTTTTTATGAAATGGAGCAAGCCAAATATTTTAAAATTTTCTTTTTGACTCACCCTGTAGGCCCTACTGTGTTTAGAGACAATGTTAAGCTCAAACGCAACAGTATCAAATGCATGTATGCACCTTCCCCTTTGATTTACACGGACAATGCAAGTTCTCACCACACATCTGTGTTGATTAATGCCTCTATGGTTAATGATCCCCAAGTACAAATTGTCAAATCCAAATAGATAGGGCCAATGTAGTTATAGATTCACTTTGGCTTATTATTTCCACACTTTTATTTCCTGGGCGTCAATTCCACCATTCAAAAAGAACCATAAAACAGGTGGTTAGGGCAACGGATGGCTGAACATGGTGGGTTGACTATAATAAGGCGTTTACAAGGATGTAGGGAAATTAATGAAATTTTATCAAGATTTGTGATCAAGTTGAATGACTGGGGGTAAGGAGATACAAATAGAGTATAAGTCAATCTAACATAATGTGCTGACGGCTTGACGGAGGACGTCTTGATTCGAGTAAAATCTTCAAACCCGTATGAGCACTGCGTATAATTCAGCTTTGCACTGCTCAATATACATGCGTTCAGAATTTAATCATATTGTTTCCAATTTTTAATCCCTAGAGATTGTGATAGTTAGTTACGTTTATCAAACGGATTTTAACTATACGCAGCGCAGATTTCTCCATCCGTAGCCTGGTTGCTAGGATACCAGTCCTTGTTGCAATTAACCAGAGCCCATATCATATCATCGTTTCTGAATGTTGGCGTCCATTAGACACGACGATTCTGTGGAAGACACTTCCATTAGTAAGAATATGTCACGATGTCAGCACTGCGGTCGTCAGTGAAAACAATAAGATAAAATTGGCGGCCACGAGTAATTAGTGAAAGTACTTTGCCGAGCACTGCAATGCTTGTATCTCTATGTGTAAGCAAACATCGTAGATACACATCAAGACTAAATTGTCTTCGGGCGCCAAGGTCTTTGTGACCATATTTACAAATGCAGTTAGACAAAACAATGAACACGAAATGCAAATTGGGGGAAAGTCAATACTTGTCCAGATGTGGTGAGCAAACAACCGTCTTTAAAATAAAGATCATTAGATATTATAAGGGATAAATATGTTAACGAAAGCCATGCTGAAAACAATATGCAACACTATGCATTCCCAGGAATCAGTATGTCTTGTTTTAATCCTGTCGGCAAGCTTTCAAATTTACAACAGCGGAAATTCGTCTCCGACTTATTATACGTTGGGAGAAAACATGAACTTTGTCTTTTAAGTCAACTCATTCATCTTCCGTAGAAAGATTGCCACGGCTACGAAGACATACCGATTCAGAGACTATAAACTAAACAAAAGAGCAAAGTCTAAGAAAAAATGTGCATACATAATGGTTGGTGATCAAGAGTGCAAAACCACAGACAGGTAATGATGTGAAATAAATAAGAAAAAATAATAGTTATCGCCGAGTTGATATTCATTAAAAAAAGCTCTCGAATGAAACTCTACACACCAAGCACTGTTTGCTCTAGCAGACTCAAGCACATGAAACTACCACATAAACCGCGCATGTATCGGCGGTTCATTAATGTTCGCGAGTTCCGGCCCCACCAAAGCATGTATATGTACATCAAGCTCTTTATATTATCATAAGCATCTCGAGCGGAACGTGCAAGCAAAGCATTGGCAAGAACAGCACTACATCAATGCCATGCATTAATTGGAAAACGGATATAGTTCCGATGACCGCCGCTTTCATGCCCTGTGAGGGTTTTCATCGAACGGGAAGTTGGATCGGCGGCCATGATGGATTGCCATCGCAAAACACCATTCTGTTTGTCATCAGCGTTAGCCAGTGGATAAGGAAATGAAGTTGTGTCTAAATCTCATTACGATTAATAGGCTGTATTTCTGGGCAAATGGGGGCGCGGTATAGACGCCGTTCACTGGGAGCAAACAGTCAAAACGTCACGTTTATTGAAGACATGTGTAGTAACTCTAATCTCGAAATTAAAGCTTTCCAAAAGGTACCATTTGAGTTGCAAAGTTGCAACAATACACAGGGCGAGTAAAAAAAAAAAGGAAACCAAAATGGCGCCCCCCATTTTTTTGTGTTTACAGCAGTTCTGCGTCTAGCGCGTTCAAGATCTAGGATGGAAAAAGCCAAATTTCAAGTTATGGCCTTTTAAACACAAACACATTTATATAATTTGTCAACGGATCTCAATCGGTATTAAGTGATATGTCATCAAAACGAAAATAATTTACTTCATTCTCATAACCATAATAACTGGCACTTATCATAACCTTTATTTAAACACCTTCTTTTTCCAATGTTAAAACAACATGCTCTATGATGTCAGGAGTTTATATTCTTGACCTGCCTTCTACTTGGCTACCCCGGAGACTTATGGGATTATTCTGATATCATTTTCATGATATACATGGTTACATTTTACTGAAATATCACTTAACTTAAATGTGATCAATGGATTTTAAATTTTAACACTGTGTTTGTGTTCATAATTCTATAACTCAAAAAGTATATGAGTGATTTGAATGATTCCTGTACTAAAAGAAAACTTATTGTTTTCACATCCTAGATCTGAAAGCGCTCCATGCAGAACTTCTTTACAATAGAGGGGGCGCTATTTGGGTTTCCTTGTTTTTTTAATCACCCTGTATAAACTTACGGCATTAACCTTGAATTGACGTCTGTTTGCAACCCGAAAACTCCGCCATTACAGTGCCCCCACTGGCTTAAAAAAATATGGCCTGTAGGCCGACGCATGTTTTTATTCTCTCCATCGCCGACAGCCACGGCAAAACGCTGGGAAATTGACAATTCAAGCGGCACTCGTTCGGCTGATGAAATCCCCCACTGCGGACGCGGCAAAAGCTCTCGGTCTCGGTGACTTACTCGTTTGAGCGCGCTTTCTGTCTCGTCCAAACTACTGCGGCGCTGCAGCTTGGAGCCCGAGAATCGCTTGTTGCGGCGGCCCACATGCCACAGGCCCGAGGTGGCCAGGAATCGCCGCCGCCGCTGGCACATGTTGCACAGCCACGTCTCTGTCTGCGGGCAAAACAAGTGTACTGGCTTTTTTTTGGTATGGTCTCTTCTTTGCTTAACTCGCCTTTAAAATATCAGGTGCTTCCCATACCACTGTCCAAAGCCGCCCATAACATCTTCTTTAGCCCATGGATTATCAATTACAATGTTTAATCACATTTCTCAAAAAGGTAATGATAACTATAAATAAATGTTACGACAGACACACAACTACACTTGTCTGGCGTAATCAAGAGCAGTTGCTCTTTCTGTGTAAAAAAAACACACACATCATTACCTGTCTGCGGCAGTGGCACTCAAGAGGATTAGTAAAGTGGGAGAAAGTTAAGCAAAAGGTGCACAGTGGTAATTATAATGGTTTAAGGATGCTGACTTGTTTTCCTCAACATGCATTGTATAGATCGATTGCATTCGGCTGCCATCTTTTGCACTGTTAATTCATTAACAATGATTGATGCACAAAAGGTCAACTCACGCGTATCCCTACTGAACAAAAGTACACACCTCAAAGATGGCTGTAATGCAAACGATCTATACGACAACAAAATGCTTTGAACCTTTACAAGCACGGCCAGGTGATGGGTTTTTCGGTCGGCCATTTTTTTTTAAAGCAAATATATGGGCCTTTACCAAACCAGTACTCAAGTAGACTTGGTGCCAAGTCGGTTATTGTGTTGCGTACGGTAACCGGTTATTTGCTCCACGCACGCATTTATCGCTGTGTCTGCAATGCGCGTTGCCTGGTTCCCAGACCAAATCATGCTGACTATTTCTGATAAAATTATAACCGACTTGGAGAAAACGTTTTCAAGTTTGTATATAATAATATCGGGAAATAACAAAAATTACACAGTGTTTTTGTATGTTTTATTGTCATAATTCCACAAGATGTTGGTGATCGTAAAGCAATTTAACGTCGGGAGGCCAACTACATGTTGATTATTGGATCATTTACCCATAACAAGTGCCTTTAATTGTTTCAGTGGCTATTCCTTAGTCTAAACGCGAGCCATGCTGTCTGCCCGTATTAGTTTCGAACTAGGTTTCCGTCAAACCAGATGCGACCGAATTCTAATGTATCAAATTATTTAAGCCAAGCATTGTTTTCAACGCGTTTGCGTCAGAAAGGTAATTGTGTCCATCTTGATCATGAAGGAAAAAAAACCAAGTCAGTCTTCTTGTGCGCTATTTTTTTTCTAGTAGATTGTGCTGCTGGCGATGGCATTTTGGAGTTATCAACGGTCTTGACGCCGGATAAACCTGCAAAACCTTACGGTAACCCTGCTTTAATTTATGGTAAAATTCCGATCCTTCGCTGGAATTACGTCTTTTATCGATTATGTATACATTCTAAATTTCCACAGGCATTTTTGTTGAAGATTGCAGGCATCTCCTTTCTTCGTTGTTTGTGCAAACTCAAGGCATTCAACCTCAAGAGGGAGAGAGAGGAGGGTGTAGCCACGGGGCGGGAGGGGTTTCCTCCCGACGGCGACACGGCGATACTTGCACTCTGAAGTGTTTTTAAAAGACGGGACTCGGACTTTTTACGGCCTCACGTAATCATTGTACGGCGCCAAAAAGTGCAGCGACCGTGCGTATACATCATCAGCCCTCGTATAGTACAAAAAAGTAATTACTTGCCGAGTATTAACGGCGTATACATGCATGTGATTTGTATTTCGAAAGCAAAGAATATGAGTTATTATGTTTCCGTTACGTCTTACAAGCATGCCTGCGAAAGTGTCTTCTTTAAATCATTAGCCTTATCCATAAGGCATATACCTATTTATATACACAGCCTGTCTAAGCTGTCGATTGAGATACAGAAATACAGGCTGTGTCTGCAACCTCGTCAAATGCTGGTGAATGTTGGAATGATGGATTTTGTCTGGAGCGACAAACATATCAACACGACATAAAAACGTACGTCACTTTATACAGACACAACATTCAGGGGTATGAAGTCTTCATAAAGTAAATTACAAATTATTCATTTACAAGTCGTGTTCATGCTACGGTGGACTCGTGTTTCTGTCTTGTTTCGTTCTTCTTTACATTTTTCAGAGAGGGCTGCTTTTCTCCGCAGAAAATTTGGGAATCAATCAACCACCATTATACAATACGCTTTGATGACGTACTGTGAATGAATATATAGAAACATCACAATCAGCAACGAGCAATTTGAGTGCAGCCCTTCCGGTTTTCCATCACATTTCCCTTACGTGAGGCACCACGTAAATTAAGCGAGCGAGATGAACATTGACGGACACGTACAAACTGATCCCGTGGATAGCCCACAGGCCTACACTATAATTTAACCAAAGGATAGACGCATGGCAACATGGTCTCCTCCGTAAAGCTTTGTTCCTTATTTTATTCCTTTTAAAAATGCATGCTGCTGATCTAAAGGGATTTAAAAAAAAATTATCTTACGTACAGTTGCGAAGATAAGAACCCGACCTCCCAAATGATGAAGAAAATAATACAATTTTTTTTTTTTTTACTTATTCACGAATTGAGATTTCATCAAAAATGCATAATATCCCAATAATAACGAACTGCTTCTGACTTAATCAGATTAATTACGAGTTAATTTAAGTCACTTGAACCATTGCAAAATGCGCATAAATCCGCATACAAATTGCGAAATCCTTGTGCAACTACATGGAGAATATACAATTTGGACAAAATATAGTCCCAGTTGTTGGGCCCAGAGGGCCAGTTTGTGTTTTCCTTGTACTTGACTAATTAACTCAATGACTGTCAGTGTGACTTGGCTTGTGAAGAGGGCCGGGCAGTTCTATTGTATTGGATTACCATGTATTGGACAAAATCAGGCCCATAATCGGGCCCACTATGTGCATATACACAAGGTGCATGAAAAGGGTGCATACGTATGTTCCCCAATACCTACGTTCCCCAATACCTATGTTCCCAACCCTAACCTATAACCATCTAACCCTATAAACCCTGAGGATTTTGGGGAACATAGGTATTGGGGAACATCGGGTAGACCCCCATGGAAAGACTATTAG
This sequence comes from Patiria miniata, assembly GCF_015706575.1. Classification (NCBI taxonomy): domain Eukaryota; kingdom Metazoa; phylum Echinodermata; class Asteroidea; order Valvatida; family Asterinidae; genus Patiria; species Patiria miniata. Next base: position 13,769,233 of record NW_024037058.1, on the reverse strand, counting down.
TGATTAGCCATTCTGAACAAAACGAATACAATTCTGTGTACTCAGGACCAGCTTTACTATAGGCTAGCCCTCTACCGTTAGCTGGACTTCATTCGAAAAGTACACAAGAAACAACCCGCATGTAAGATATTACTAGTTGTACACAATTTGCTTTTAATACAGCGAACGTTTCATCTCCGTTGATGTGTTTGGAACCTTGCAGAAGTGACAGGCAATCAACGGCTCAAGCCAAGCGTGGCCGATACAACTTCCACCCTGTTAACTCCCGATGAAGGGCTGTGCTAGGAACAGGATTTTAACCTTAACTAAAATGCCACCATGGGATATTAATTGGTCAGCTTATATGTTAGCAGCACCCGGTAAAAAGACGGGGGGGGGAGACATCTGATCTGCTTCAAGAGTATGAGAGGCATTGGCCTTCTTGAGATACGGCACACGGATTAGAAGGGCGATTTGGTTTTGGGTAAAGGTAAATACAAAATAGTTTTCCTCGAACCAACAACAACAAAAAACGCCACCCTGTTTCAATTGTGTCCACTGTTCCTCAAAACCTGATGCGTGTGCAAAAAGGTTTCACAAATTATGAGAGAGGAAGAGTTTTTGAAACAGTAATCCAATGTGGGTTGGGATGTATACCGCTACAGTTATGAATACTGTTGTGTTTATCTGTTTGTTGATCACAACGTGACGAGTCAATAGCGTCTGAGGATTTTCGTTTATTTTGATCTTGTTAGTCAGGTGCGTCAGTCGGAACGCATGAGTCAGTGTTTTTTAATTAGCTTTCTGCGTACGATGTTTGTCATCTCAATTTTAAGAGCCCACGAACGATGACTGCAAATTACTGCGTGTCCTCGATAGATGCAGTTCGGGCAGTACACTGAATAATGTAATAATGTGTGCTTAAATTTCCTACGCTATTCTGACGTTGTTTTCTTGTATTAATGATGGAAACAATTTCGATATCTGACCGGCTAGTACTTTTTATGTCGAATTTTTAACCACGAATATTTCACAACTGTGTCCCTTCGGCTTTGGGCTTCGAAGATGTTTACGCGAATCAAAAACAGCAAAATGCTCCAAGGGGTAAAAAAAGAAGAAGAAATTGATTTTTCTCTACCTCCTCGCTTCATGCTCTTCACGAAATTCGGACGCAAAGGGAGGGACATGCATTTCTTAAAGGTCAGAAGACGGTACGCGTTCCTCGCAAATGATGATTTTGAAAATAGGAGTGTGTGGGGGAACCCTTACAAATATAGTCGCTAGGAAGTTCATACATTTCAGCTGTTGGTGTATGAGGTTACTATCGATCCATCGCCAGTACAAGGTACCAGGTGGATATGTACGGATCGTACTCAAAAGTTTATTTTGTCCTTCACTTGGGGAGTCGTAGCCTTATTGGTATTTTGTTTTCCTTTTTTAGCGGATAACTATTTTGTCGTTAAAAATAGATTTTTTTTCCAACCTACTGCCGAGGTGAGGCGACATTATTGTAAGATTATATGTAACTCTATTGTTGAGTTTTCTATGCAAAAACTACAAAACTGTAAAGAAAGTTATGTGGAAACGCTGCAATTCAAAGGCTTCTCTCGACGATGGCAGCCATATTGGATACCCAGAATGCTTTGCAATCGATTGACAATGTATATTATTGCCACATGGATGCCTGATAGAAAAACAGTTAATAAACGTTGAGCAAATGTTGACTTTGTGAGCAATTATTAAAAAACAAAACATAATCATTGCGCCCATGATACTACAGAAACAATTGCAATGTAAAGCATTGAACGCAGAGAGACATTTCGAGTTAACCTAGGTTTTACGTCAATGTTGCATTTTTTTTCAAAATTGCAATTCTCTATTTTTAGACTAAACGAATTACCCACAAAATCACTCACATAGAGTGAAGTTTGTGTATCGATTTCTCAATTACTTCTAGCCTTGATTATTGATTCAAAATGGACATACTCGGCGTCTTGCAACACTTAGGTCGCGTGCAAGAATAATTATCCAATACGTATATTTACTCTGCTCGGCACAGTCCGAGACATTCACATCTTTAAAAGCCTGTCAGTACTGTGGCAGGGAAACGCCACTATATTTCCAATCGTTGTTGCACAAAATACAGCCCCTGGTGCCTGCGGATCGGAGAGAGGATATACATGTAATGCTAAAACATCTCGAAAATACAAAATGGCCTTGTGTAAAGGCTCAAGACCTGGCGTGAAATCTCATCCACATCTTTTGCCGGGAGATGCTTTCACAGACAGTGGGTCCCAGTGCGATTTGCATCGGTGTGCTCTTGCATCAGATCACCCCTCGTACCGATGTGTCACTTTGCTGTTTTCAATTTATATTCTGCCGCCCCCTCGGGGAGTCTGAATAAAGCATTAACACCCGGGCGACTTACCTGGAAAGAAGCAGGGACACGTCTATTTTTTTTCAAGAGTGTATGCTGACAAAAGTGGGAGGGTGACTGGGACATGGTGGACGGAACGATAGCGTTGCTCACGTTGATTTAAATAATGATGAATACAGGCACGTGATCACTGTCACGCACAGGGCCCCCTTCAATGGAGAACAGCCATTGTGCAAGCTATTGTACAAAGCGACTGCCCCCTGACGGATTATTGGAACTATAGCTGGGTGGCGTCATATACTAATGTTTACTTTGACCCCAATTTGCATGTTGACCCCAAGAGCATGGGCGTGGTCAACCTTGGTGAAGCAATTTTGCCACAATTTTCATTACGAACGTTATGTTTTGCGTAATAGCGATACGTTTTGGGGTGTTTTCAAAGAGATAATGTTGTCATATTTAAGTATTCAACGTCTGAAAGAAACAAATATGCCAAAAAGCAAAACAAAACAAAATAAATTTTTTTTTTCAAGAGCATGGGCGTGGTCAAGAGCATGGGCGTGGTCAACCTTGGTGAAGCAATTTTGCCACAATTTTCATTACGAACGTTATGTTTTGCGTAATAGCGATACGTTTTGGGGTGTTTTCAAAGAGATAATGTTGTCATATTTAAGTATTCAACGTCTGAAAGAAACAAATATGCCAAAAAGCAAAACAAAACAAAATAAATATTTTTTTTTTCAAATGCCAACCGTGACTTCAGAGGACAGTGAAATCGGGGCATATTTTGACAGTATTTAAGGGCCTTTCTTACATTAACCAAGCCTCTCCATTAACCATTGCATTATGTGCTAGCGCACACTATTAAAGGTATTTTACAAAAACATGTGACACAGACGTCAGACAGACATCAGACAGACAGACAGACAGACATACAGACAAAGTAGGATCTTATAGTGCTAGCCACTGAAGGGGACTCTGTGATAGAATTGATAGCGTGGTCTATTAAGCTATTTCATGCGTGCAGAAGGCATGCATTATATATAATTCAGCGTATCCAGCGAATTATAATAAATAGCGAAATCATCATTGACAAACATTAGAGGCCGATTTCATGGAGGCTCTAAGCATAGCAATTTTGCCTCGTACAAAAAAACCCACACTTTTATAGCAAATTTATGTATGTATTGCATGGGACTCAAGCAATACACATTTATAAGCAGTATTTTCTGCAGTTTGGTAGCCTCACGTACGCTGTAAACATAATTGGGCAAATAAATGGCCAACGATGGGCGAATAGTTAAACATGTTCAATTATTATCACGCAAAAATACCTATAGGCCTGCATATTGCGTGATCGATATTTTACCCAACGAATCAGTTGCTCAATATTTTTAAAGCGTACCGAATCGGGCCCCAGTGAGATAAACGAAATTCATATTCGAAGAAAAAGAAGAGATTGTATAGCTACACATATTGCTTTCTTGTATTTCAGGGCAATATACTGTTTTCCTATACCCTAATCGGTTTGAGTGTGGTTCACATGCGAACATTGATGGAGCAATTGCTCCAGTTTTGTAATATCCTATACGTGACGAAACCTACATCCACGTACATTCACATCAGTCTGTGGTAAATTTATTCATGGATTCAGATATCCACGAATACATCGATACCCATCACATAGACCATATGGATGGAAATATGCACGCCTCTTTTGTAATCCTTTTGACAAAAAGTATTAAATTAATAAATGACGATGCCCGTGGAAAGTCCTTCAAAATGCAATTACCCTATTATTAACTTTTCGCTTCGTCACTGTGCATAATAACTCTGTAAGATCATAACATAACGGAGCACAATAGCCATGCATATGTTATTGTATATACCTGCCATTTTCAGGTTTATGGATCGTTAACGTTAACAGGATCAATTGACCATGACGTGTTTAGGACAAAATAACTCACAGTTTCGTTGTTGCAAATTGTGGCTGTTGCAACACAGTTTATGTGCGTATGGAAAAGATGGAGAAAACATACGTTCCATAGTGGTTACAAAATGTATCTAATGATGATTAACTGAACGTTGGCCTCTGTTTCGTAGGCATATTGTGGGCAATCCACAATCCATAATATTTACAGCAAAAATAAAATGGTCAGTGTCAGATGAAATCTGATATGAATGATATGGTGTTGACTTTCCAATGTTTTTATGTGCACACAATTTATTCTTACTATAGCTATACTGATCGACACATCAGGGCCCAATTTTCTGCTAGAGTAAGAAGGGATTGTTGGCTAGTGGTAACCAAAGCCATGTAATTAGACCACTGGCTTTGTCATTTAACTTGGTGGATTTCAAAATTGGTATAAAAACGAAGGCGCTAGCATTATAATTTCAGAAGTGTTTATCATCGCTTCTCACCACGGAGGGAAGTTAAATCATCCATCAATATCTCTGCCGAATTATAAACAAGTACTTTTCCCCATACATTCACTTTTTTGTCTCGGTAGACTTAAAATAGGATTAATCCAGGATTTCGATTGCAATTGCGTCTTAGGTATAACACAAATTATAACACCTCACCCACAGATTCTGTGTCTTGATTGGCCGAGAGCAAGTCACATGATACTTTCTATTTTTGCTATCTTTCTGTACACGGCCAAAAGTACTATGCCCATAGCAACCAAAGTACTATACCATTAGCAACCAAAGTACTATTTCCACGGCGCGGTATTTGTGTGCAAATGCATGCTGGTGTGCGCGTTGCGCGTTGTGCGTAGCGCGTTTTGTTCCAAAGAGAGCGCGCCACAAAGTTGGGTTCAAACATTTCGTGAAGGGGTAGTTTGGAAGAGAGAAATACATTTTCCACCAATTTTGTATTGAAATTGAAGTTTATTTCAACTGTGTTCAGATTTAAATAATTTAAAATCTTAAAACCAAGCAGAATCTGTGGGTGAAGTGTAATAAAACAAATATTGAATGCTTTATCTCGTGGTGAAGTAAAACTAGCCTCCCTCGGTGATCCATGGACCATTCTATTTTCCCTCGGCTTCGCCTCGGGAAAATAGAATGTCCATGGATCACCTCGGGAGGCTAGTTTTACTACACCACTCGAAGCATTCAATATTTGTATATTATAACACCTCACCCATAGATTCTGTGTCTTGATTGGCCGAGAACGAGTCACGTGGTACTTTCTATTTTTGCTATTAATGCATGCTGGTGTGCGCGCTGAGCGTTGCGCGTAGCGCGTATTGTTTCTAAGACAGCACGCAACAGAGTTGGTTTAAACATTTCCTGAAAGGGTGGTTTGGAAGAGAGAAATACTTTTCCAAACAATTTTTTTTATTGAAATTGAAGTATATTTTAACCGTGTTTGGATTTAAATAACTTAACATATTAAAACAAAGCAGAATCTGTGGGTACAATGTTATAAAACAAATACTGAATGCTTTATCTCGTGGTGAAGTAAAACTAGCCTCCCTCGGTGATCCATGGATCATTCTATTTCCTCTCGGCTTCGCCTCGGGAAAATAGAATGCTCCATGGATCAACTCGGGAGGCTATTTTTACTACACCACTCGAAGCATTCAATATTTGTATACTATGCTCATATACGAAACAATCGCTATCTTGCGATTTTTTTATAATATAATATGCATAACAGCCAATGATTGAGGAATTGTACAGTCTCGCAAGCTATACAATTCCTGGATCCATATGCGCTGTCATCTTGCCCCGGGGTTTTCTATGCTCAATTTTACCAGGCAGTTACATATAGACGCGCGAAGATGGTCAGAAGGGAATAAGTATACTGGAATGGCGCTGAAGCCACTGTATTTACATACCGGTACTGTACGTGATGTTAGGTGTTAACCGCGCACTCCAGTCGGAGCATTACAGCCGTGCCGGCGGGTAGCCATGTGTTAGGTGCCATGCATGCCCAGGGCGGTTGAGCAGCTTAGGTACTGTTGAGTAGCTTTCACTAATATGCAGGCTTTAAGTAATGCCAACAGTTTATTCGAATATTCGAGACCATAATCCTGGCATGCATCTGCGCATTTACATGTTGACTATACGAGGATCGAAAGACACTGGGAAAAAGTAACCCGCGAAAACGGACGGTGCGCATTTCTACCGCCCGCGGCACGCACTTTTTTCTTTTACAATCGAGTAGAGTTAGTTAATATAATACGCAGGTGCACAACATATCACGTGAATGGAGCAAAATATCCCAGTAAGTTCCAATGACTGCATAAAGTCCTTTTATTCCCCATCAAGTGAAGTCCGATAAGCATTCGTCGACTGGCGCATGCGCGTTATGTTCCGTGAATTTGGCTGCACAATTAATATAGTTGTAATATTTACGCAGTTAAGACATTCTGCTTTAGTGGCAGCGAGGTGTTAAGACGCGTCGGTAATAAAAGAGAACACTTGAAATGTTGAAATATGACCCCAAACTCACGGCATTTGAGAATCCTCCTAAGATTTCTAAAGTGTTCGAAGATGGGACAAGTAATTGCCCTAGTAGTCAAAAGGGATATGGAGTTCCTAAAGAGTCCAAATCAAAATATAAATGGGCAGGTAATTTATGTTTTAGTTGATGACATGCAACAGTTAATTAAAATGGTGCACGGTTCTTGAAAAAAGGTTGTGACAGGTCAAGTCAAACGCTGACACGTTTCACAAGATGACCTGTCACAAAAGGAGGGTCAAACTTAGCCGACAAACGTACGAGTTTTTAGCGTCCTCATTCGTTGACTTACTGGCATACTAGGGCGGTAGATCTAAAGGGAGTCAGGTTGGCGCAGTGGTTACTTTCCTCGCCATTCACCGCGCGTTGTGGCCAGGGTTTGATTCCTGCCTGGACCACATGTGGACTGTGTTTTTAGTCCCTACCTGATTCCGTGGGTTCCCAAGAATATTTTTCTCTGGGTTTTCCTCCCAAATCTAAAACAGTAATTTCTCTCACTGTCTTCTTTTTGCACGTTTTTGTTCTGGCTTTCGAGATACAGTGCCTAGGGCACTATTGAGGAATCCTCAGTTTCATTACCAGAAAGATATCTATTAAAAAAAACACGCAAGTCGTACAAAGTTCTATTGATGGTAGTAATGCACAGGATGTAACCGACTCCACAGTGAACTTGAATTTCCGAAATACAGCTTTAACTCCTTGGTAATCATGTTATCCATGACCTAAAAAAAAAGAAGAAATCTACATCATGGCACATTAACGGACACAGCGAAATTTGAGCTTCTTAAATTTCCATATCAAGGTATCACAAAAAGGAACATGAGACTGCATTTGATCCCCGAGTGAATATACATTTAAGTGCTACCTATTTATTTTAGTTTAGGCGTGTCCTCAAATGCCCTTGCATGACATAAAATATACGCTGTTCAACTGAGGACGCCACAATCTCAAGAGCATACGTAAAGGTCTCGCATGCATGTATAAGACTTTCTGGCCGCATGCCCAACGTGGATATACAAAGAGCCGAAACTGTCTGCACAGAGGTCTGAAGGATTGCATTATGTCATATATAATTCACAACATATCATTTATAAGTTACACTTGGAGACTCTCATTAATGCATGATGGCCTTAAGGGTGTGCTTATTAATGGATGGCGGCATATAAAGGGTACGTTCGTTTAGCTCGATCGGGACGACACGGGTAAAGAGAGATGGGTCACCCACGACAGGCGGGCTAATCGAATGCTCAATCGCTCAATCGCTGTATTATTTCTTTGCATTGGTAAAGGTCTCAGAGAACTAGCAAAACTGTCGACACCCATTACAAAACGTGAATCAAAGTACGATGCCAATTTTTCTGGTGTTCCTTCATTTGTATTTTAAGGTCAAACGACTGTTGTTGTGTGCCAAGGGTTATTTACAAACTCTTCAAACTAAATCAACACAGTAAAAGAAATCAATCATGAGACCATATATTCGAAATGTGTCTCAAAGACTTCAAGACTTCTTCAAGCTTTGCTCTTCCTAAAATGTAGAATAAAAAGTCGCAATTTTCAAAACCACTACGGTTTTATGCCCATTGTTGTGCATTGCAAAAGAAATACCTCATTTCGAAAGAAAACCCGCCGTTATAAATTTGGTGGCAGAAGCGCACCTGGAAATTATGGAAACAATCTGGAATTATTAAGAGGTTTTGCGCTCTCCGGCGTTGTTGTATCAGCGCTATATGCACAGTGCTTTCAAGCACATACGAGAGGGCTCCATCATCATTCAAACTCAAAGTGTCAAGCTACAAATTACAGCTACACTTGTCTGTGCAGGGGAACTGCCGAGAGACAGCCCGAGGCACACACATAAACAGATCAAAGCATGACGAAAAACACAAAATATCCTTTTCAATTGTTAAAATTTTCCTCTTTTTTCCTCCTTAAAAATGACAATTTTGTAGATGTATCGAGGCTCAAACTTGGAAAACTCGCCATTCTGTAAAATCATCTAGATATCTAGTCTTTGAACATTGCAGGCGCTCAAATGGAAATAGAAAAATCACACAAACGAATACAACAAAACAAAATATCCTTTAATTATTTTGTTGTTGTTGACTTTTTCTAGTGGAAGGCTGTTCCACAGAGAAGAAAGAAAAAGAAAGAAAGTCCAATACTGAGTTCTGTCAACTGAACAAATCCATTTCCTTGGATATATCAACACAAACACAATAAGTCTGGTTTTCTACTCAACCAAGCGCTCGTACTTAGCCACCTTCGTTTAGCCACCTCGCGACATATCGCAAAAGGGTTGTACACGAGTGCAACCGAGAACTTGGGCTCAGGTCATCTGCGTTACTGTTGTCGTAGGTCACCCTTTAATTGTTCCTAGTGCTAAGGTGTAAATAACTTGAACACCTGTACATTTTAGTTGCATTGACGTTGTATTATTTTTCAATGAATGACAACCACTATGATCCGAGGCCATTTTGTGGTGCGCTGTGCAATATACTTAGTACACCCCTACTTATGGTCAAGAACCGTATCTACATGCATGCCAGTAAATACAGTAGCGCTTGTACAAAGCCGACACATCCACCTAACATCCCGGCGAGGTTTCGAAGTCTCTTTACCCATTCCAAACATGTACCTCCGCGTCAAGACCTGCTTTCTACCGTTTCCCTTGGGGGCACCCGACTTGTGAAATAGATGAATGTGCGTTGAAGCCTCCCCTGGATGTTTCAAGAGGAGTGGAGACGGAAGATGCACAAGGAGGTGTGAGACGCAAGATGAGGACAATATTTATCCTTACGGTATACCGCACGATGTAGTCGTGCTGGGCAATGCTGCATTTACTACATATTTATGGATAATACATGTACATGAGATGTCGATACATTGAAATATCAATATTGACATGTTCATTTACAATAACGTTATCCGCAAACCTCTACTTTGTATTCATTCCACAATGCATCATTTCAAACAATACTTGATAGATCAGCATTGCGTACACACTTCGCGTACATCTTCATGCGACAATCACACGACTTGCTAAAATGCATTGGTCGTTACGACCACGCTAGGCCTGAACTGAAGGCGGCGAAGAAACGTCATGGCGCTCTTTGAGATCAAAAGTGTATTTACTATGAATCTGAATTCCAATTGTCCGTTCTGTGCGGACAGGTTTTTGGAACGAGTAAAGACCGCATTACATGAGAAACAAACGTAAAACTATAGCAGTGTAGATCTCAAGTCTACTTATTTTTGTCGGTCATTAATGTTTAAACACAGTCTGACGCAGGTTGGTCTTCAGGGGAAAACATAGTGAGTTACGAGCCCACACCTGCCACGGGAGACCTTACATTACTTCAGCACGGATTCCAAATCACATTAAGCCGTATGGTCTAGGCTGCGGAAGAAGGCATTAGTTATCCACATGTTCCATCCGCAAGGAATCGATCGCCGTCTCATTATTGGATTATTATGTCTCCCTCCGTTTAGTGTCCTTTAGTTCGTTCCTTGGCTGTTGGCTTTTGATTATAGAATATAGTCGGCTGGTAACTTTTTTATTAGAGATTAAAAAGACATTGATTGGTGAAACATTGATGTCGCAGCATTCACATGTAATGGGCATTATTTTTAAATCATACCTATTCACAATTTCACTTATTAACACCCCATACCTCTATTTTATACAAACACATCGACCTCTACGGTTGTGACTTTTAAAGTATATTCTGCCTGGTTTTGAATAATGGAAATGAAAGCATTAGACTATCCGCTGATGTTGGGTGTGCTCATGTTCTACCAGTGTACCTCTAAATTCATTCATTATTCGCATGTGCCCTCATTACAAAATGAGCGTAAATTCAGTGTATGCAGTTCACAATCGTACGCACATTAAGAGCAGTAGTCACCATCAGTGATGGAATGAATTTTGATATTTGAAATGCTGTCTGTTGAATTCGGTAGCAAAGATATCGTAAGCCGTGGGTTCAAGGCGGCCAATACTACCCTACCTAACCAGCTTTTATATTTCCTAATGTGTGTATTAATTACATTAGGACCTTTGGTATTAGGTTAATAACAATGCAGTTTCTAAAAGGCGCATGGATAAAGTATTAAACGGTTTGCTTTGTGTGTTTATGGATCTAATGTTCCTTAATATATAAGCCATTACACCTGCCGTAAATGCACCGCAAGTACAAGTAAAGTGGTAAAAATTGCACATGACACATATTCCGAGACCTGGTACATGTACTTCGGCTATACGGAATTCCCAGAGTTCATCTCATTGCTCATGTAATATGAAAAACCTATCACTTCATCATAAAGTATTAACGAGCCGGTGACTCGATGACCCAAACTCTCCCTTGGTCTTTCTTCCTTAATGGTACAGCCTTTGCATTTTGAAACCTCCTAGCTGCAGTGTAATGACGGGCAAGACTGTGCAGACGTTACGAAACACCGACTGAGAAGAGTATGTTTTGGTTTTTGAAATCCTGTGGAATAATGTCGATTTAGAAACCTGGAAACGTTTTCAATTGACCACACTCTGAAAGCGGTGGTTTACTAATTAAAATAATTTCACAGTGGGCAAACAAAATCAATTTGTGTTTAAAAAGTAAATATGTGATTAATAAAACGTTTTTACAAACCTTCCAGGGCTGTACATGATGAGTGATTGTGACTAAAAAATTTGCATTGTCTGCAAAAAATGAATTTAAACTGAAATTTGGTAATTTTTAATTCATGGTTTATGCTTATATTTAGATAAAATTCCCTATTCGGCTGTCATTAGAACCCCCCCCCCCCCCAAATAGGGACCTCTCCGATGATTGGTCTTGATTACGAGAACTGGCCAATAAATTCCCACCTAATGCCTCCGTAATGATACCCCTCAACAGGATCAAGGACCAAAAAAATAAGAAGAACTGATCAGGTCTGATACTGGACCAGGCATTATAAAGTGTCGATCCCCCGGAGTCTGTGTAATATACGGGATCAATTTCAACTCGGATCCTCGGGGCGCGATAATTCAACCGGTGTAGTTTTCCACCTTCTCCCGCATAAATAGTGAGGGGCTCTTTGCCTAGTCTTCCCTCGAGCTGTAGCCTAATTCGCAGCATTTTCGCACGAGAGAATTTCTCATCAATTTACAATTTTTAAAGCCTAATACATAAAGTACGAATTCTTTATGATCCGGGTCATTTTCACAACTCATGCACCATAATCCTGAATCCTCCAATTTTAATAAGGCCAAAAAAAATAAGTCTCCGGTTTCTGGTATGGAGCTTGCCCAAAAAGTGGTGCGGCGACGCGGCTTTTTTTTTTTTTTACCTGATTTTTTGGCCTCAAATGTCGGCTGATGACTGCAAATGGTGCCCGACTAGACTTAGTGCAAATACATGGGAGTCCAGAGAAGCCACATAAAGCTTATTTTCGATCATAACCCCATCTAAAAACACGTTAAAATTGTGCAGCAGCAGGATTCCAGTCAAACCAGTGAATTTGGCGGTTTTGAGACATCATCTTTCATTGAAAAAAACTTTTTCATTTTGCCGACGCGCATGGCCAGCTACGGCGACGCGCGCGCATACCAGAAACCGGAGACTTTTTTTTTGGCCTAAGGGAATGAATATTTGCTTGGCCGGTTTTAAACAAGGACGTTTAAAACCGGCTAGTGGCATGGACGCGGATAATGGTTCAACTAGTTTACTTCAGTTTTGTGAAACACCCCTCCGGCATATATCTGTGGTACGAGCCTCACGCGCGAAGTACTAATATCCCCTTATTTGGAACTTGGCGCGCGCCCGGCGCGTACGCTAGGCGGTGTGGCGCACAGCGCAGCCAGCGGTGTTTCATCGGCGGTTTATTATCTTTATACTGTTTACAGCTTGGTATGGGGAATGGTATGGGGAAAAAGTAGTCTACGACCAATGCCAGTGTCCTTTACACTTAAAAAAAAACCCAAGACCTACCAGACCTACCATTTACAATGGCAAACAAACAATTCCTTCCATCACAACCCTTTTCTGGTTTAGAATTTTTCTTTCGAGTTTTTAAGTAACATTTTGCTGATATCTGCCAGTTCCAATTGAACTCTTATCAAATCACATGTACACTCTTTTTAATGACATTTTTAATAAATATAATCTCGAACAACGGATTAGGAAATTGTGAATGCAAATAATTACTTACTTGTACTTAAAAACTAAAAGTGAAGAGCAGAATGAAAGGGATAACCAAGAACACACCAAAAATTTTCTTCATAACATTATGTTGTCAGATTTTGAGATTTTAGGGAGAACACTGCATTTTAAAACCTCGTTTGTAAAAAGCAATGAAGCACTACATTCACATGCTTCATATATAATTTACATATCAACCATATGATTGGGAAAACTACATCCGCTAATGCGGTATGAATATTTAACTGTCATCACGCGGTTTTTCCCCCTCTTTTGTCACATCATTGGATTACTTCCTCACCAAAGCTTACAACAGATGCTTGTACAAGCAATTCATTTCCTGCGGTTCAGACGCAGAGGCGTCGTATCCTTTGACTAAAGAGAAAAGAACGGGAATAGATGTCTTGATAAAGACACACTCGGTCAGCCTACTTCATGTCAACATTTGCCTTCCGAGAGTGGCAGCCAATTTCAAGGAACTCTTCGCCGAATGTTGAACCTTGTAACATTAGTTGCATAAGTTTAGTGACAGTTACGTTTGAATACATTTCAAGGCTGTCATGCAGTGCTAAAGTACTTTAACCCTGCGGGCGCCATCAGTTTAAGTTGCAATCACCACTATAACTGAACTGTTCAATATGATGGTGCATGGGTGTTACGGTCTAACACAATACCTTCAGTAGGCGTTTTGGTGAACATAATCTCTTATCGTAGTGTCTTAATAGATGGATAGAGGCCCCGCTTTCGCAAGAAAGCAATTTAAGCGAAAAATAGTGTATACATGATTACTCTGTATTTGGTCAGTACCCGTGCGAAAACTTAAAAGTTCGAGTTTTATCTCCCTGCTTTTTCCTTGGCTATCCACCCCCCCAAAAAAAAAGCAGCCTGAGGCTACACGTATATAGCAAAAAAAGAATGAGGAGCACCTGTTTCCCGGCTTTAAGACTGGGTCTAGTGACAGGATAATTGATGGCCTTGTGATAACAGCAGCTATACGTACAATACAACACAATTACAATAATATACGTGATCATACCAATCCTATGGAGTTGGCCTGGGTCTGATCTTTGCCTCAGAAATTCTGGGTAAAAATATCAACTAGAGCTAAAGGGGCACTCGCAATGCTTATTAGCTATGTCTAAGGAACTTGTTGAGTATGACATTTTTGGACGAAAAAATGACCAAGTAATTAAACATCATTTACAAATGTACTGACATTGTCAGTACTGTCGCACACCACAGAGTTAATATGAAGTAATAATAATATTGTGGCGTAAATTCTGCAGTCAGTTTAGGTAGCTTTATAAGCTATACCTTTTGCACATTTTTGTGCTTGACTTCAGCAGTTCAAAATGAAAACAGGAGATCTTGCTGACTTCGATACCCATGATTGTCGTAGAGCTTATTGCATAGCCCGACTTGATCGACGCACAAATTACATGTTCTGTATTTTGGTTAATGAATGCTATGTTGACACCAAAAGATGAAAGTTGCCGTTAATAAAGATCAAATATAAAAAAAAAATTAAAAATAAAACAATGCGGAGGGAGCTGATCCAACGGATGTTTAGTGACCGATTTGTTATCATATGCAAACTTCCGTCGAGAATACTGTGATCACCACTGTCCAACATTTTACATAATATATCAACCGTTTTGCAGTTGCCCCAAGTTTGGCAGAATCGATCGTAAGTACATTGCGCAGCTGCGTAGCACATTTATTGCGTTAATTTTAAGCACGGGGCGTAATTTCACCCCGTTTCTGACTTCGGCGGCTGGTGTACTGTGAAATTCGGACTCACTGACCGTATTGCGCATGGCTCATAATATAAAGTAAAAGAAACTGGCTTCTCGGGGGTCCTTATAGCGTACGACACCTGTTCCAGTGCTGGTTTGCCGACGGTGTATTTGAGACCTGTGGAAGAGGTCAATCCTAACGCAGAACAGGTAGCAATTGTTAAAATGCGAGTATCACGTACTGTTTAACACCCACCTGCGCACGCATGTTTGTTTTACATACCTGGTGTGAACATTCATTTGTTTTGGTGTAGTTAAGAAAAACCAGTGAAAAAAAAACTTTTCTCAAACTGTGAAAACTCTTTCAACCCAGTTTTTTTTTTATCTCTTAAGTGCTTCCCTTCATTTTGCCACCGATAAACCTAACCCCAAAATGCCTCTAAACCTGTTTTCCACAGAGGGGAAAACCTTGTGTGGACGTGGGCAAGTCCACACAACGTCGCTGCTACCTGGTTTATGTGGATATCTTTTGATCGGAAGTCCACGCAGTGAATGTAATGCTCGTCCAGCCAACTAGAAATGCTTCAGAAGCTATACCTTTTGCAAAATTTTGTGGTTAACAAAGAAAAGGGAACAACTTTCAAATTGAAAGGTTTCTTGATATACAACATAGAAAAGAGGGGTGTTCGGAGAAGAACAAGAAGTGCAAACTCAATTTCTTTTCCACGGTGACTATCTGAGCATACTGACTTAAACGTCGACTTTCTTTTCAGAGCTAACTTGTTTTCTCATACTCATAGAGACTGATGCAGACATGTTGTGAGCTTTTATAATAAGCACTGATGATTATAATATTACAGTCAAATCTTAATGACACGACCCTATCGCGTTCCATGCGCTGGACTGAGGCGCACTGATCCCTTAAGCCCCTGTCACACATCCAAGACCAAAGACCATGACCCCGCCAAGACCATGAGATTTAAAAATATCTTGACAATCGTACTTAAACGTAGGAAATGTGGCGCCAAATTTAAATTTCGTATTCCGAGCTCCAGTCTGCAGACCATGATTAGAAAAATGTGCCGCGATGTCGTCCCGAATACTACGACTCCGACCTCGAACCCAATATAACGACTTCGCTACGACTTGGATCCGTTCAAATGATTTTTTTTCACGACTGAGTCTCGATCTCGTTACGACATAACAGACAGAGTACCGACAGAGTACCGACACAACCGATTGAGTACCGACACAAAAGACAGAGAACCGATGCAGTAACGACTCCGAAACGACGGAGTGACGTCATCTTCGGAATTTCACGTCGTAATGGTCGTTTCATAGTCGGCTAAAAAGTTGGCCGACCATGTACGACCACTGCCGATCTCGCAAATACTATTGCGATGTCGTTATGACTTCATAACGACACAACCGTTTGAGTACAGACAGAGTGCAGACTCTGATCCGTTTTTGGATTTTTACCAACTATCACGATATGTTTCAACTGATGCCGAAACGGCCATCAAGAAGTCGCTCCGATAAAGTTCAGATGTCGTTCCGAGTTTCACGATGTCGTCGAGTCTTGCGTCTCAGCACTGTCGTGTCATGATCGGGAGGCTACATCGTGGCAGTATGACAGGGGCTTAAACAAAATGGTCAGAAATTTTCGTCAGAGATTTTCTCATTTAATTGATAAAATGAGCCATCAAAGTCTAAGTTAGATTTACGAACAACCTTGATGTACAAAATATATTTAATAGTGTAATTAAGTGGCCTCTGCATAACCCAAGCTTTCCTTGGAAGTATTATTTAAAAACATGACAGAAACACGTTTCATGATTCCGAAAATACCAGTTTGCTCGTGACTGTCACGCGCAAATACCACCACTAAAGCCATATGAATAAAATAGCGCACTCTCTCCGCACATATTGGCGCGATACCATTACTTCCCTTACTCAGTGTTCGCAGCCGTCCTACCCGAGCTAACATTACGGCATTGATAAATAGCGTGCATCGCATCGACTGTACCGGCTCCATGACTTCTCGCGTGTTTTTAATATCATTCACACGGGACACGTTGCCGTACCCATTTTTAATTTGCATAATGCTGGTCGGGTTATGGATTTTTTTCATCTCCACTTCCAACATCTCAGAAACTCAACCCAGATATATGGCCTGAGCTAAAAGGATCACCGGTGCGGGAGCAACCTGTCCGGTCTTCCCGGGAGCACGTTTAGCTGGCCGACTTAACGCCGCTCGTACGGAGTTAAAGGGGTCATGTATCAGCACTTTTAAGTGGAATCCTCTGACAGAATTATAAATCCTAGTAATTGACGTTCTTTTTCTTGGTTCTTATACTGAGAAGAAAATCCTTATTCATAAGAAAACAGCAATGTCATTTTAGAAAGCTTTTCGTTATTACAACTGTTTCAGCGAGCCAACGCTGCAAGATTTGCTATTTCTGTGGGCATTTATTGAAAGCCAGTCATCATAGATTTATTTTTGCAATGTACTATATGTCGGCATATTGGGTTTTAAGAAGATGTTGGATTCATAATGACCAAAACGGGAGATCAAGACCCCAGCTGGCACAAAGGCTACCGAGACTTGAATTGTATAGTGTGACCATATTTTATTATTCAGCCGTAATCTTTACTGCTGCCTTTTTTTTCATGGAAAATTTTACACAGTCGGAATGTTTCCAGCCGCATGCATATTTTAAAGCATCATGCTCAGTTAATTGTTCGGGAGGTCGCACACATTAAAGGCAAATAAATATACGGCCTGGAATGCGCCCAATTGGCCTACAAAAAGCGTTTTAAACGAAATGACATTAAATAGAAAGAGCATTTAACAGTAGAACATAAACGTCAACACAACCATCCTTTACAAAGTGGGCGTTTGTGTTATTCTTGCGAGAACGAATTTCGAGGGTCACAATTATTTTGTCCCACAATTTTTTTGCTGTGAATGCTAGTTGTGAATCCAGCCGCACAGGTTTCGCATTCTGCGGACGTGCAGGAAACAACATTTGTGTATTGGTAATGTGTGTATTATGTACCACACACAGAGCGTGTACGTTGCATTGAAATAGACACGACTTGAAATACTTATACCACAAAATGTCTGCCGCGTCCGATGTAAACAACCGTTTTGTCCGTGTTATTCTCGGCCGTTAACGGTAAACATTTTAGGTTTGTTTCCTTTCAAACAAACCTTTAAAATATGGTAAGTAAACGATCCAATACATGACATTTTGGGGGATTTCAGGCCGTAATGCCCTTTTTAACAATCGGACGTGCTCTCATAACGGCGATAACAGCGAATCGCATTGACAAAGGGATGTTTTTTTTTTAATTATCTGAAACTGTCAAAATAATTTGCATTGTAAAGCAAGTCGCAATAGTAGTTGTACGGCGTCAGTGGCCCTACATTTGATGGTTGAAAAAAAAAAACATTGTTGTGTCACGAATCTGTAAATGCAAACCTAATCAAGATCGTCGCAGCGTTATTTGACGAGCTCTGTATAATGTTTGCCTTGCCCGGAAAATTGACACTATAGTGTTTCGCGCGCGTATAATATCATACCGGCCTGGATATTTCAAGCATATACATGCACTGTAAGTCGTGTTACTTGCAATCAAATATCACGCCCTCTCAACATCCACAAACAGCATTGATGTGGTCTCGCTATACTGAAAATTACTTTCATATCAACTTTTGGAAATTGTAGTGGAAATACAATGAATACGATCATATGTGTTAGAAGTGAAAATTAAAGTGTTTGTAATGGTTTGCACGTCAATTATCGCTTTTGATCAGAGTGATATCCAGTATTAAATACATGGCTTCCAGTTATTTTTACTGGGTCCTCTAGGGAGGTGTAGCGCTAAAACATTGTGCAAATGGACACTTAATTACTACTGTCCAGTACAAGCTTCATTACTATACTAATGCCCGAATTTCTAAAAGCCTAAACACGGCTTTTAAATGGTCCTTCTCGTAGCCATTGGAGCGCGTTGAGCCCATGCATTGACCCTCTCGGATATGACATAGCTTTGGTATATTCGTAAAAACAGCAATGCTAAGTACATTCTGTAATATACAACGTCAGAATAAGTCCCCGTTATCTGCCTGGTGGGTCGTTGATCACATGTCATTGAATAATTCGTCTCAAACCACCGTACAGCTCGCGCGGCCGCACAGCAAAAATAGAAGTTATTTTCATGGTAAAAATGATAGAAGTTTCATTGCACGATCATGCGTTTGGTGGCTCTGACCAATCAGATGGATGAGGGTTTATATAAGTGTTGTATATAACAAATAATGAATGCTTCACATTTTGCAATGACAATAATAATTTCATTCGGTGACAGATTGAATGTTCTATCTGTCACCTCGTGAAATTATTCTTACCATTGCACCCATAAGCATGACCTATTTGTATATAAATGTGGCTCAGTAGGACATTAACATTGTGGGTCATTTCGATGACCACGATACTTATCTATATCATGAGTGTTATCAATGGAAAGGTGAATATGCCACGCCTTCAAATATCTGACAAGGTTTGGGCGAAAGACAAGTCCGAATTCTATTTAAGAAAAACAACAACAAATATCCCCAAATACATGTTAGCTTCGGAACGGGCAAATTCGAAAGTGATATCAAAGTAAAATGTACAGGGGCGTGGAGTCCGCCCTCGGCCGTTTAACGGTCAGATCGAAGATTTGGCTGGAAGAAGGAACAAGGCCGCAGCCTGCACGAAGACACAGCCTGGGGTTACAGAAAAGGACAGTGGTTGCGCCGAGTTACAGCCAAATGCACAATTATTCCCGTGTGGGAAACACAGCAAATGTCATGGCATTTCTGTGAACTTATAAACGGGTCCTAAGGATGACAAAGATATGGTAAAGTTTCACTAGTTGAATAGAAAGTCATCGTGATGGCATCCAGTGGTTTACTGCGGATGGTACACATTCGTGCCTGCGGGAATGTATTCTGGACAATGCTATATGTGAACAATGTGCGTATTCCCATCTATAGTTCAGATTAGCTATACCATATTTTGTTCTTTCAAAACGAGCGAAATGACATTTCAAAATCTATTTAAACAGCGCGCCTTGTGTCATCAGGGTGTACAAACATGTTATTGTTGACGGGAATATAGGATCTATTCCTAACGACACTATAAATGTTTTCATCAATCTGATATTATTTTTAAATTATCAACATTATTATTATACCATTATTTTTTTTTTATGTTTTCATCAATCTTATATTATTTTTAAATTATTTACATTATTATTCTACCATTATTTCTGTGTGTGGAGGTGGAGGTGAGAGAGGATTTAAAAAAAAAAAAATTTTGTTGGCAAATTTGAACTAATATTAGGGTTTAGTTGTTTCGTGTTAGGATTAAAATGCACAAAATTGATGTCAATATTGTTTTACATTAATCTGGATCGTCGACTGTCATCGCGAGCAGTGTATGTCAAGTGGTATTTGTACTTCAAATACATAATCCAAAAGAACGGAGGGAAGATTGTTTTCTCTGTTTTTGCTAATGATATAGGAGTCAGGTTGGCGCAGTGGGTACTTGGCCTCACCTTCCAACGCCACGTCCCGGGGTCGATTCCTACCCGGACCACATGTGGATTGGGCTTTCAATCCCCACCTCATTCCGTGTTTTTTTTGCCAAGAATATCCTTCTGGGGGTTTACTCGCACCTTTTAAACTGTAGTTTCTTTTCACTGTCTTCTCTCTATATGTTTCTTCGGGCCTTCGAGCTACAGTGCTTAGGCCAAAAAAAAAAAGTCTCCGGTTTCTGGTATGCGCGCGCGTCGCCATAGCCATGCGCGTCGGCAAAATGAAAATTTTTTTTTCAATGAAAGATGATGTCTCAAAACCGCCAAACTCACTGGTTTGACTGGAATTCTGCTGCTGCGCAATTTCAACGTGTTTTTAGATGGGGTTATGATCGAGATTAAGCTTTATGTGGCCTCTCTGGACTCCCATATATTTGTACTAAGTTTAGTCGGGCACCATTTGCAGTCATCAGCCGACATTTGAAGCAAAAAAGTCGGGTAAAAAAAAAAAAAAAGCCGCGTCGCCGCACCACTTTTTGGACAAGCTCCATACCAGAAACCGGAGACTTTTTTTTTTTGGCCTTAGGGCACTTTTGCAGAATCCTTGGTTTCATTATCATAAAGTAATAAAACAATATTAGTCCAGGCAAAATACTTCATTTTTTTAGTGAACCTCAAACAAATTGCAACAGAATTTTTTTCACCACAGTACATTTCTATAAGGTCCCTAAAATGACATACTAAAAGTCCAAAAAAATCCAAGTGGTGGAAATATGCCTAATTTGCATAAATGCAAAATGGCCGAAAATTTTAGGACTTTCACATTGATTTGGTCATATTTCTCATACTCGATAGCTTTTTGAGGTACTTAAAACGACAATTTTGGTCCGTTTACATCGATTTCATCATTATTCTAGTCCTAGGTAACTTTTAAGATCCCCATGTTTCCAAAATTTTCCATATGCCGTATTTATTAATTTGCATAAATACCATACATTAATTTGCATAAATTAAAGCTAAAATTATGGCTGCCATATGTGGAAATGTCACAATTAAAGTTTCCCTGATAATCCAAATTCAGTTATTTATACATAAATATCACGGTGCATTTCTATAAGGCCCCTAAAATAGTCCCAAAAAATCCAAGTGGTGGAAAGATGCCTAATTTGCATAAATTCAAAATGACCACTTAAAAACATGATTTTCATATTGATTTTGCCATAATTTTCGTCCTACATTGCTTTTTGGGGTGCTTTAAAGGGATATACAACATTTGCAAACATCATCACGAAATACCTTACTGGATTGTTAGGGAATGACAGTCAATTAAAAGCATCCTGTAAAATCGTAGCTCCTAGTGTGCTGACATTTTCAAGAAAAAATGTATTTTTTCAACGCCGGTCGGCTGACCAGCGTTGGAGAAACTGGCTTTTTTTTCAAAAACTGCTCTTAATTTTTCAAATTTAGTTATTCCGCATTTTCTTTGCAATTGATCACACACCTGTGAAGGAGTTCACACCTGCTAGACTGATTCTCTGACCTTACAATTCCCCAACGTCTATACATTGCTCTGATTCATCGTAAGTGGGGTCAGGGAACCAGACTACAAGAACATGATTGATTTTCTTGGTTTTTCCAGCATCTACCAGCCCAAAACGTGAAACAAGTCAGTTCAACAAAATTGCTTTAACATACTAATCCACCAAATCCATATAACTGCAGCAAAAGCAAATGTTGTACATGTACATGTATATTCCCTTTAAGCAACAATTTGTCTTTTTACATTGATTTAATCATTATGCTAGTCCTGGGTACCTTTCGAGATCCCAATGTTTCCCAAATTTGCCAAATGCCGTATAATAATTTGCATAATTTTAAATAAAGTAAAGTAAAGTTACAATTATGGCACACTGATTGTGACCCGTGTTGGGCCCGCTTAAGGGCCCCGAAAAAAAAATGATTCTAGATGATCTGTGGTGTGATCTGAAGCCATTTCTGACCACTTAAACCAATATTTTCTTAGCAAAAGAAAATAATTTGAACATCGTTTTTGATGTTGGAGGCAATGAATTAGCTATTCTGAGCTAGGCTTTGGGTCAGGGCCCCCAAAAATTTGATTCTATAGATGCTCGGTGCTGCATTTTTCCCCTCTTTTAACCATTACTTTCTTAGCAAAAGATAATAATTTAAACATCATTTTCGAGGTTGAAGTCATTGAATAAGCTATTCTCAGCTAAAGGTGTGGGGTTAGGGGCCCGCTTATTAAGGGCCCCGGAAAAAAATTGGATTCTAAATGCTCTGTGGTGCGATCTTAGGCAATTTCTGACCACCTTAACCATTATTTTCTTAGCAAAAGATACATTGCATGTAATAATAGGGCCCTGTAAATGAGACACGAGTTCAAAAATCTGGGGGGGGGGGGACATTTGATATTGTGTCCCCCACCTTTCAAAAAGTGTGGGGGGGGGGGGGGGACATGTCCCCCTGTCCCCCCAGGATTGACGCCCATGGTGCGAATAGAAATTGCACATGCCGAAAGTATGGGCTCTGTTGTTCAACTGCTTGCACTGAATGCCGTGGCACTAGTTGTGCCAACTCGCCTACAACCAGACATTGATCCTAATGCTGCTGAAGATTATAGTCTGCCACATAAGTGTTCATTCTAAGATACAAAGATGTACGTGTAGATGATAACAACCAGACTAACATTGCATGCAAGCCAATATCGATGAAAGGTCGCCAATATGGATCTTTGTGATATTTCTGTATTCATAACTGAACTTGGATTATCAGGGAAAGTTCAATTGTTTTCTCCCTTCACAGTAATCATATTATGATAAGAAGTTAAGCTACAGTTTCATTTCATTTACTATTCCGTATTTTGTATTTTTGATTTGCATAATCAAAGCTGATGTTAATGATTTAGCGAGACCACTTAAATAAGTACGACTTTAACTATAATTGTGTTTTTATTTAATTGACTAGCTACTTGTTCCTTGTAAATTGTTTAGAATTAGTATTTAACTTTGTCATTCTGTTCTTGGATGAAGATTACTCAATATGTATCTTTTGCCTCTTAAATCAGACTCAATAAAAGTGCAAAACCTGATGAATAGTTACCCCCGCGACCCATTTTTCATGGCCTAAGTCCCAACACAGATCCTAATTGTGCTGTAACTTCAACTTTACTTTATTTGAATTTATGCAAATTAGTACAAGGCATTGATGCAAATTATTATACAGCATTTGGCAAATTTGGTTAACATAGGGATCTCGGAAGGTACCCAGGACTAGAATAATGATGAAATCAATGTAAAAGGACACATTTTTGTTTAAAGTGCCCCAAAAAGTAATGTAGGACGAGAATTATGGCCAAATCAGTATGAAAATCATATAATTAGTGGACATTTTGAATGTATGCATATAAGACATATTTCCAGCACTTGGATTTTTTTTTTTCATTTTTTTTTCTGGACCTATTAGAAATGCTCTGTGGTGTGATACATAACTGAACTAGAAGTTATTAGAGAAAATTCAGTTGTGACATGTCCACACATGGCAGCCATAATTTTAACTTTAATTTATGCAAATTAATATACGGCATTTATGCAAATTATTATACGGCCCCTAGCAAATTTGGGAAACATAGAGATCTCGAAAGGTACCCAGGACTAGAATAATTATGAAATCAATGTAAAAGGACAAACTGTTGTTTAAAGTACCCCAAAAAGCAATGTAGGACGAGAGTTATGGCCAAATCAATATGAAAATCATATTAGTGGTTATTTTGAATTTATGCAAATTAAGCATATTTCCACCACTTGAATTTTTCTTTTTTTTAAGTTTTTTTCGGGACCATATAGAGACCTCTGTGGTGTGATATTTATGTATACATAAATGAACTACAAGTTATTAGGAAAAATTCAATTGTGATGTCAACACATGACAGCCATAATTTTAACTTTAATTTATGCAAATTAATACATGTATATGGCATTTATGCAAATTATAACACCGCATTTGGCAAATTTGGGAAACATAGGGATCTTGAAATTTACCTAGGACTAGAATAATGATGAAATCAATGTAAAAGGACTAAAATTGTTGTTTGGAGTTCCTCAAGAAGCTATCTAGTATGAGAAATATGACCAAATCAATGTAAAAGTCCTAAAATATGCGGCCATTTGGGATTTATGCAAATTAGGCATATTTCCACCACTTGGATTTTTTTGGACTTTTAGTATGTCATTTTAGGGACCTTGTAGAAATGCACTGTGGTGAAAAAAATTCTGTTGCAATTTGTTTGAGGTCAAACCTTATATTGCCTGGACTATATAGTCGCTGAGATCAACTTGTGTTGGGAGACAAATCATCTTTCAATCCACAATTTTGTTAATACATACACCGATCGTTTTACAAGATGGAGTCCTTCTGGTTCAAAAGACCTTAATTTCGAGGAAACAGTCTGACAGTGCTGCAAAATGTGTCAATGTCAAAAGATTTTAATACGATCGAACATTGGGAAATAAATGTGAAACCGGTACCTATCCTTCCACAAAAGCCCACAGTTTTATAAAATAAATGAAAATGCATGTCACTGAAAACTTTCCTTTAAACGCTAAACAAAGAAGGAATGACCCCCCTAAATTACAGTTTGATTGTAAGGAACAAGTTGTTATAGAAAGGAAAAAAGTTAATTAGATATTCCAAATAAAGAAATTCATGTTCGCCTTGTCAGACCCCATTCAACACTATACATACATTACAGTATTCCATAATGTACGTAAGCGTTAAAGGGGTCTTGCATTGCATTAATTAGTCACAATATTATTACTTTCCAGAACACAAAACAGCCGCCTATGCACCGAGGTGGTTAGAGCATGATTATCGATAACAATCGATTTGCGCACACGGCTACATCAGCCAGCCGTCCTAATTAGGTTGCTTCAGTTGGTGGCGCTGATGGGGCCGGTACGTCGGTAGCCTACTGCATGAGTCTGCTTCCAATCGATTAGAACCGGTCGCCGGTGTCAACAACAAAATAGGCCTGCGTAAAGAAGATCGGTAGCCCGCCGCCGCGATGGGCTGAAATAATGACATCGACTTCATCTGTCCGTGTTTAATTCTCGTGTCCTAATTAAAGACACATTTCTTTCGGCTTGTGTATACATTCAACGCACGCAAAAGAAGTAGACTGGAACACATTGCCGCAATTGCTCTTACAATTGGGGAGAAGGCAGTCACTAAATTTAGAAATACGCACACACCGAGAATAGTAATGTGCGAAAAAAACTCCAAGAATAGTAATGTGCGAAAAAACTCTAACTGAAAGTAAACAAATATTGTTAAATATTTTGGCATCGTTCATGGCAAAATTAATGACTCTAGTACACCGTATAGGGTAGTCCTGGTCAAAGATATAACGGTCGTGTGTTTACCTCAACCAAGGAGGTTGTATTTTCAACGGGGTTGGTTTGTGTACAATCATTACATTTACTGTGTGGACTTCCAAACAACAGAATGTCCAAGAGTACTGAAATTCACATTTCTTTGTTCTCGTGTAGTAAAGTTTTCGAGTTTGAAAGTGTAGTTTCAAAATGCTCTTATTTTAACCAGAATTAATTTCCTTGGCTGAAATTCGGACTAAATATCCCTTTTCTAAAACTCTTCCATTTGCGACGGGTCAACCCACCTTTGAAATTCCCAGTTTTTGAGTAAACTCTATTTCGTAAAAATCTTGTGGAGACGTATTCATCTATAGAATTGCCCTGTGGAGACGTTTACAATCTTTTCTTCCCTATTGTGTGTATGTCTCCAGAGGGCATGGTGTATCAGATCACATAAACCAGGTAGCAGCGACGTTGTGTGGACTTGCCCACATCCACACAAGGTTTTCCCCTCTCTGGAAAACAGGTTTAGAGGCATTTGTGGTTGGGTTAGGTTTATCCGTGGCAAAATGAAGAAAAACACGAAAGAGAATCATAGAAATAAAGCTGTGATGAAAGAATTTTCACAGTTTGAGTAAAATGATTTTTTTTCACTGGTTTATTAACTACACGAAAACAATGGAATGTCCACACTAGGTATGTAAAACAAACACGAGTGTGTTGGTTGGTTGGTAAGTGTGTTTCTCTGTGAACAGGATAGCTCGGATAACACTTGGTATGAGTACAAATCAATTAGATTTTAGAAGTAATCCTGATCTCTGTCTGGATGCAGGATTTTTTTAAAAGGATATTTCACCCATCATATGGAAAACTTTCACCAGATCGCTCTGTGTGACCAGCATCGTGTGTGTGGCACTGACCCGGTGACCATATGCCTCATTAGCCACCTAATCTAACTGCACAGGTCAATGGACTAGAACATTTTATACTAAAATGAGGGAGTAAGAAGGTAGACCAACACAGATAGAGGGGTTGTCCTTTTTGGTACAAGTGCAAATCGATTAGATTTTGAAATAATTACTTGACAAAATAATTTGCGATCCACCCAAGTTTAGTTAGGTCGTAGAATGATTACTTGACAATTTCGAATTATTTGTTGCCCGTCAATAACAGATAGCATGGCTCCCGCCAATATCAGAATTGATAATGCTTATGGACTGGGAGCCAGTCTACTCGCATGGCGGATTTTTTTTTTTTGGGGGGGGGGGCGCAATATTGAAGCAT
The DNA here is from genome assembly GCF_015706575.1 of Patiria miniata. Taxonomy (NCBI): domain Eukaryota; kingdom Metazoa; phylum Echinodermata; class Asteroidea; order Valvatida; family Asterinidae; genus Patiria; species Patiria miniata. Next base: position 13,742,228 of record NW_024037058.1, on the reverse strand, counting down.
GTTTAGAGGTTTGCAGACTCCCAAAACAGAAATAAAAGTGTTTATTTGGATGAAATAAAACAATTTAATCACAATTGGCGTTTACGGTGGTTTGTGGCTTACGTGTAATGCACGATTACCACTTTTGAAAGTATAGGCCTAGTTTGACGGCTGCGCCAACTCCCGAACATCAAATATAGCATGAATCGCGACACACTTAACGGAATTAATTTTAGCCCAACTAAATGCTTCCCGTGTTTCAAAAAAGGAAAAAATAGCAAAATATTACCCCCAAAATTGGGAGGGACCAGTGTGTCTCTGTAAAGCTTGATACTGATGTTACCGGTGGAAAAAAACACCATATATTGCATTTGGTATTGATATTACACACGCCCAAAAATCATTAACACAGAGCAACCCGATTCCAAAACTATTAGTAACCGAATTATCTTGTAAGTTATCTCCTTTTCTTGAACGCTTGAACAGACAAGAAAACGAAATATGAACTGATTAGAAATTTGGGGATAAGTCACAAAGATAACAACCATCCCAAGCATCAAGGGACTGACTTACACTCTGTGAAGTGTAGCGTCTGAAACGTATAGGCCTACATCAAAATGAATGCAAATCGTGTTAGTGAGTAGTAGTAACACGTTATATTTCTTCCTATTCTTTTTTTTTTTTAGGGACTCATCGTCACACGCAGTTCTGAAAGACAGACCAGACTGATCTACCATTGCCCATGTGCTGAGTGACGTCGTGGTACCGGTCCACGTAATAAAACCCGTCAAAATTTATGCGTAGACAAATTTGTAATTCAAGTGGAGTCGCCCCAGGCCGAATGCGCATCCCTATAGGCCTGCATACGTCACGGACATCGACGGCTTTCATATCACACGATGCATTTTTGGGAGGTGTGTTCATCTTGGGGGCCTGTTTGAGTGATAGCTGACTAGAGGGTGAGTCAAAAAGAAGGAAAACCGAATGGTGCCCCCTATTTTTTCAAGAGGTTTTGCATGTAGCGCTGTCCAGATTAAGGATAGGAAAGCTCCATTAATAAGCTTTCTTTTAGTGAAAGAATCATTCAAATCGCTCATGTACTTTTCCAGTTATGGAAAAACACCGTTTTTTATAAAAACCTTGTCTACGGATCACAATAAAGGTTAGTGATATTTCAGCAAAACTAAAACTTTTCACTATTTAAAAAACACATCAGAACACTCTCATAACCATGATAACTGGCACTTACCATAAGGTTTATTTCAAAGGCTGCTGCTTCCAATGTTAAAATAACATGTTTTACTATGCCAAGAGTGCATAGTTTTGCCCTGCCTCTACCCCGGAGACCTTTGGGGTTATTCCGATATTATTTTCAGTTTACGACATGCATGTTTCATTTTGTGATCCATGGACAAGAATAAAAAACAGTGTTTGTTTTTTAAAATTCCATAACTGAAAAAGTACATGAGCGATTTGATTTCACTGAAAGAAAGGTTATTATTTGGGCTTTCATATCTAAGATTTAGAAAGCGCCACATGCAAAACTTCTTTCCAAAAGAAAGGGGCACCACTTGGGTTTCCTTGTTTTTGAGTCGCCCTGTACAGTGGAACTGTGGCCTTTTATACGAATCATTTCATTATATTTTTTCCTCGTGCCTAATGGATTATTTGCTTCTTAAAAAAATACGGTGTAATTGTATTCGAAAATAGCTTGCACTGCAAACTTCAGCACCTGTATCTTCCACTCCGCTCGCAATTATTGCGAGGACCTAAAACAGATCAAATGTCCGATGGATGGAAGAGCAATCAGTGAAATATGAGATATCAGACACAATACCAGCAAACACCAACCAATAATTTGTTATCGTCATGAATTGATCGAAATATTTGAAGCATTCCATGGAGACAGTTTTACCAACTAAAACATTGGGTGAAGGGTCAGTTTCGCAGATCTGAATAAGTCAGAAGACATCAACCTAATTAATATATAACAAATATCAATCAAAAATAAGGTGTTACTGTTATAGCACTACAGTATGAGGAAACATATGGCCAAGTCACACTACAGCGATCGGGCACGAAATTAAAGCGCCGACATGCTGCCATATTTTATAAGTTATAGCGCCAGTGTGCCAAACAATATTAATGGTATAGGACAGCCATGCGCCATGCAATCGCTCTATAAACACACATTAGGTCTGAACTCAGACGCGCCCCTGATGCAAATTAGCCCGGGTAGATAGATCGCTGGACAGATCAAAGTTAATTAAGGCGGTGTGAAATCATGTACGGCGCCAACTCAAGCGTATGTTCGCATACAGTAGCATCCAGCGGGTTTTATGGGGCAGAGTAGGTAGGGTGTGTTAGAAAACCCTTGTTACCCATTCCCAGCCATACAATAATATTGTTAACGGCTGTAGGTTTTTAAAACGATTCTCACAAAAACAATTAGGTTTCCAATTTTCTTGCCAAATGCTCAACAAGACTCAAGCGTAAAATGCAATTCAGGATGCCTCTGAAGTCACAAGACAGGTTTTCGAACTGTTTTTTTTTTTCATTTACAAAAATTACAACCACAGATTAAGCGAAGAAAATTATTTCACTTTTATTATAAACTCTTTTAAAGAGATTTATCTAACTATTTTAAGGAGATCGCAAAGTTCAGAAATCAGAAATTCGGGCGACTAGGCCTACAATAATTCGGCGAAAAATGTGTTTTTATGTGAAATGTTCTCTTCTTGTACTTTTCGATTGCCTAGTCTTGTAACATGACACGGTTCGTAAGAGGGGCTTCACGCGGTTGCCAAGTTTGCTCTCCGAAAGGACAATTGCCTCCGGTGAAGTGCGGTTGCCATGGATACCTGACACACAACGGCGGGTCATTTAATAACCGAAGCAGACAGCCCTGACAGGTTCCGAACCTGAAAAGGTTTTAGGCGGATAGTACAACGTGTGGCAGTTTGCACTGGTGTGGTGGTTTGACAGCATGTACGATTATTGCATCCTCATTCAATATGACTGAATAGTCATAGTTATTTGACATGTTTTATTTAGGTGATATTTTTCTTTTAACCTATGTCCGGTCTTTTCCAAGTGCTAGTACATTAGAACGATCGAATGTACACTGTAAAACTGATGTTTAGGTTTTAGACACGTTTAAAACGTGTTTACCGTTAAATGCGTTTAGGGATGTGTTTAAATGCTAAACGCTTATTCTATTTAACGCGAACGTCACGAAACTACACGTGCTTGGCTTTTCAACACAATGTTTACATATTTGCATTGAATGCGTTAGTATTGGAGACGTGTTTATTTACAGAGAATCTCGCTACGCAGCAACTGCCCAATCTGAACAAAAGCCATGTTTAAGTGTGGCGTTTTGTCCCAAACAGCACTTTCTTGACCGCAATGATTAATTATTCAAATGAATCCATGATAGAATTTCGATATTTGCAAACATAAGTGGAAAAACGCATTACATCTCTTTTCGTATTTAAATATTTAATTGAAATCATTTATGCTGAAGCCGTGACTTCATCACGGCGGGTATAGCTTCATGTAAAGCTTAACCACAACACGCGCTAGTGTGTAGTTTATAGTAGGTTAGGCCTATCGCAGCATTGGTACATTCTACCATAAGTAATGTGAAATAATTTAAATCCCATTAATATAAAAGTCTGGTTCCCATTCAAGTCTGGTTCCCACTTCTGTAAATGATTCTGTATATATGCAGTTACTTTCTGGAACTAAACGTACACAACAGAAGTCGTTTAAATGCTCAAGCTAAACATGTTAAAAATGTAAACATTTAAACATTTAAATGTAAAATATAAACATGTCGTGGGCTAAACATGTGAAAAAAGTGGGTACAAGAACGTGTTTAGAAATATGTTTATACTCTAAACGCCATTTTTACAGTGTACATCCTTGGTTTCCGAGAAATACATGACTTTAAAAGAACTCCAGTAATTGCCTTAGAAGTGAAAAAATGTTGGAAGGTATTCACCATGCAGTAGATCCATGAATACGAATACCATAAATGTTACTTATGAGTTTCTATAATGGTTTGTTTGGCAATTGCTTTATGGGTCTTCGCCGTAATGTGCTATTCCCTCCGCCAAGGAGGTTATGTTTTCATTGGCGTTGGTTTCTTTGTTGGTTTGTCTGTTAACAGTATAACTCACAAAGCTATGGACGGATTTTCATGAAAATTTGGTTAGGGGTGGTCCCGGCTTGGTACAAGTACAAATCAATAAGAATTTGCAAGTGATCCGGATCGGGTACTGGATGCAGGATTTTTTTTCTGAGGATTCTTCACCATTTTGAATGTGCAAATATTATGTCATGTGTATATACCATGACCTCTGTGTACAAGCAGCTCCGTGTGCGTGAACTGACCCGATGACGCTGTATGCCTTATTGCCCACCTAATCTAACCACACATGTCAATGGACTAGACCATTTTATGCAATGGGGGAGTGGAGCGGTAGACCGACACAGGCAGACACATGTAAACTACAAAATGTTTGAGTTTAAGTATTTGTTGTATGGAATAAATAACGAAATAAGCGGCCAACATTGCTATTTTTCGATAAATTCAGAATATGAGCAATCCTTTTGACATTTTAAATGTGCAATTAAATATGCAAGTTCAGTGGATATGCGAATATTTCTTTTGGGTGTACTGAAAATATGGCCGGGAATGGTTCAGCCTTGGCGGAGGTTTGCGCTCTCTCAGTGCTTTCTAGTTTCGTTAAAAGAAAGGGGTATGGTATATGAATTGAATGTAACAATGCAATACAAACATGCTTTTGAATAGCTTCAAAACAAAATGGAGGGGTAAATGTGAGCGTGACTTACATCTGACGTCATCGCTGGCGTGTAAAAACCGCACTGGAGGCAGACTATCCGGTCACAGTCCCCGCACGGTTGCCCCTCCGAGGCGGTACCAGGCTGGGGGTCGGGTACCAGCTCGGTCACGTGACATATGGGGCAGAGGTCTCCCTGTCGGCTTCCGGTGCTGGCCTCAGGCTCCGAGGCTGTGGCGTTCGACGCTCGTTGGAGGACCGAGGCGGCGTAGTTGGAGAAATCATCTTCCAAGTCCCTTCAAAGGTTCAGGTGAAGCAGTAAAAATAAGATGTCAAAACACAATTAGTCCAGTCAGTGGCAGGTCTAAATTAAGATGTGTCACAAATAGGAGACAATAAACAATAAGAAAGGAATGTCCCGGTAACAATTGAACCATATCTCTGACATTAATTTGTTTGTGAGGACCACAATAATCTGCGCTATCTCGATCATTAATCCATGATGCATATACATTCTATTTTGAAATCAACGGTGTTCAGTGAAAGTTGACTACCGGGGATACAATTAAGGTAAACACTATATATACCACACTTTCACGTACAGTCACACTGACGGCTCAAGTTCAAATTGTTACAAATTATGAATCCATTATTTTGGATTACCTGTTTGGTAACACCCCACCACCTTGGTATTTTACCCTATAGTATATCAATACAAATCACTTAGTACAGTGTTCGTGTCCATATCATATCATTTTTATTGAGATTTTTCGAAGCCCCAAACAGTTAGAAGAACCTCTCAACATGAGTGCAGACAAAATTATCATTGCAAGCGTATAGGCCTATGCAAAAATACAATTTCTTTCCATTCAAAATTGTTGAGTGAGCTAAAGGCACTTTCTTTGTCCAGCCATAGGTACTTGACGATTTATGTCATCATCGTCTGACCCTTTTTTTTTACCAAAAAAAAATACACAATGTAACTTGAGCTTCTAAATCTTCGGTAAGGGGACATCTGTTTCCCATTCAACGGGTATATCCCTTCAGTCCAACTACAACTCCTCGCACAGAACTTCTTATCCTCTGGTAACATATCAGGTTCCATGAGGAAATGACGGCGTGCTGTGTGCTGCGTATCCGCAGCGTACCGACGTGCAGTAGACGCCCGAATCCTTGGTATTGATTCGGCGTTTGATGAATGCACATCTGAAGATCATTTCGCCGGAAACAACGGAAGATTGATGGCAGTTTAAAGAGCTGTACTCGTTAAGCGTTCGGATCCTTGTTAATTCATGCAAGACACGACTGAGTGCCAGTACTGTGCAGATGTACAATGGTATACGTGCATCTGATATTTGCAGTCATGACGAGCCGCAATCTTTGTCACGTAATTCCTCAAGCCATACATATTTCTTTCTTTTTTTCATGTAAAAGGTTATACACAAAGCCCAGGGGCCAATTTCATAGAGCTGCTTTAGCACAGAATTTGCTCAAGCACAAAAAAGCTCTGCTTAATATAATCAGTTTACCAGCCCAAACTTTATGCGATTGTTATGCTAAGTAAACAACAGCTAAATGCCAGTCATAAGGAATGTACATCGTATAGCATTTTGGCCGGTAACCTGATTATATTAAGCAAGGTTTTCTTGTGCTTAAGCAAAATTTGTGCTTAAGCAGCTCTATGAAATTGGCCCCAGCAGGTTATTGATCCTATTATTACAGACCATACAAAGGGTACGTTAGAAAGACAAACAACAGGGCACAAACAGATAAACTGCACACACTGCAAAAAGACGAAAAGAGAAAAGTGCCCACAAACAAAATTACCAATACAAAAGAAACGTTTAAAAGATACATCTCAATTGGAACTGCAGTTAGAAAAGGACTGAAAAATGAGGTGAGAGAATTTAAATGATGGCCAGACCGAAAATAATCCTCGCTCAAAAAGAATCTGAAACAAGAAATAAAATCTCTGAAACTTTAAAGGGCACACTGATATAATCGACAATTACAACCAGTTTAAAGATTTACTTTAAAAAAATTCAATAAAATTAGGGCCTAATGTAGAAGCAACATTATCAACCTACTGCGGCTTGGATCTGGCATAAATTAGTGATCTGCTGAAGCCAATTTGCTAATATTTTTAGTACTTTTGTGCAGCCCTTTCCCAAAAGTGCTTCCGAAGCCTTTTACACGGAAGTTTGTAAGTGTGTGTATTTACGGGGTGTGAAACGAGGACACACACGTGCAACATCATCGATGAATTGAGGACATAATTAACCAAATCGAGGACGACACCACGATTAAAAAACGTGTACAAAACCGATGAGAGCTGTTAAAAAAATGTTTAGTATAAACAAAGGAAAAGGGAAGAGGAACATTAGAAAATCCTCAGTTTATTTGTGTGCGAGTTTGTTTCTGCATTCAATAGGGAACGTTGAACAATAAAGGACAATAGGGTCCTCAATTCTCGAAGGTCCCCAATTGGCGATCGTGTACAAAACATATATCCTAAAAAGTTAAAGTAAAAACAATAGGGGGTCCCCAATTGCAGGCAAATACACACTTGCAGGTGTGTGGGTGTGGGTGTGTGTGTGTGAAAACGCCTCGGCTTCCCACTTCCAGGCGGATGAGTTGACAATCGAAGTAGTTAGATGTGATGTCACTTTGCAGGTGAGAGTATACGGTTCCAGTTTTCTAGTTCTCGGATTGGAGTGCCGTTCCAGTTTTCTTGTTCTAACCTTTTCAAGAGATATTACACCACCTGCCGAAGTCTATTATCTTGTGTACCAGCTAATGTTTAAGTTGAAGCTTTTCGTACGCCAAACCTTAATGCCGCCTGATCCGAAACTATCCACGATTCCTTCTATAAGCTTACACGCTTTTAGTGCATCTGAGTTTGGAAACCTCGTTGATTCAACTCGTAAAGGTACACGCGTATTCTGAACCCTGCATCCATTCTATTAACTTTTCGTAATGGATATAAGCAGACAAACCAGTGACAAGAGGCCCTGCGCGACGCTGAACAGAAATATATTTTGAAACCTTTTAGAGCTTCTCTAGCGGTAGCTAGGCCTTCAATTAAAAGCTACTGAAACTCGAGTATTATCGTGCATTTTGGATGACATACGAATCTACTGCATGATGTCGTAAATTCGTACGAGGGTGGTCAGTTTTCAATCTTAATCCTCACCCGGCCCGCTCAATCAGCATCTATGTGTTCATTGACCTCCCAGCAGCAACCACTTAAAATTTCTCTCGGGGCTGCTCAGACTTGAACATCTTAAGTCGGCTTGGGTTTACTCGCGGTAATCTTCCTGATAAAAAAGTATATGCCTATAGCTTACTCCCACGACAAATCGGTCCATTTACGCGATGCTCGGGCTGAAGACAATAATTGCTCGTGGGCCGAGCACAAGTGATCCACAAATGGAAATGTTGGTCTCACCTGCTCAATACGCACCCTGTACATAGGCCGAATCTGCCATATTTCTCGGAAATACGAATTTTTCTAAACAGTTCGCACAAAGCAAGTGCTTGGCCGAGCGGGTTTCACTTAAGGAACTATTCATCGAAACCAAAACCAGAAAAGAAAACTGAAATAATACATACATTCGTCAGAAAAAAGTTTAAACGGTAAATATTCGACTTTTTGTGTGGAGTTTAGCTGAAAATAGCCCGATTTACCGTCCCTCGGCCTCTTTCACGAGCCCTCATGTTGACCCTGTGGTCGGGCGGCCTTGGGCTAAACGGATTATGAATGGTCTATTCTCAAGCTTTCATTAGATGTAAAACTTGATCTCATTGGTTAGGCCTACTCACTTTTATCGGAAAAAGGAATTACTTAGAAATTTTCACCAATTATATCCAGCTTCCGTTGACCACTCATTTGGATCGTACCACTGTAGCAGTAGGTACGACGCAAACACAAATTCTCACGATACAATTAAACACGGGAAAGTTGGGTTGTGTGTTTGTTTGTTTGTTGGGTTTGTTTGTTCGATTGTTTCAAGCACTGCTGTTATCCACTGAGGAGAACATTTCCAAGAACTCGTCTTCAGGACTAAATTTATTAAATGCTGCTTTGATAAAGTATTGTGAAAACACTGCCGCTGCTGCATATCTTTTTTATGTTAACTAGATGGCGTCAGTAATAAAAAAAATCCGTCATGTCCGGCAATTGACGGTAAGAGTATTACCAATCATGCGTGTATACGCGCAGAAAGGTTCAATGTCCGTTGCTTGACGCCTTCCTCCTCACCTCCCATGTGTATTGCCTGCATGGGTAGTGTTCCTCTCCCGTGTCCCCTCCACCGAAGGAGCCTCTCTTTCAATTATGGGAATTGCTGTGGCATTGTGGCTGGATCCCCCAACGAGTTTGGCAGAGCTGTGACGTCACAGACAGGTGCATCTGTTGGAGTGAGCCCGAAGAGTGCGGTCTAGCGTCCGTAAAGTCCATCGATTTGGTTTGCGTAGGGGGAATGGGGTATGCGGCGAACTATCCAAACAATTTCACCATCAAAATAATGAGGATGCAAGTGCCAATACAGCGAGGAGTTGGGGGGGGGGAGACTGAAGGCTGCCCGAGCAAAATATCGGAATGGGGGTAGAAACAATGTGGGTGGGTTGATGTCGGATCTCAATTCATGTCCATCATTCATCCTTTCTTAAAAGCTGTTCCGCGGTCCGGGAAGTATAGCTCTGTTACCCGATAAATAAAACCGACACAGATGAGAGGGGTAGTCTATAATGATATACTTTCAGATGGAGCTTTCATCTATTGTTTCCAAGCATTACAACACACACAGTGCATTTTCATTTTCAGAAGAAAAAAAAAACGAACAATATTTTGACACGATATGATTTAGGATGAAAAATACTTTTGATATTAAAAATAGTGCTAGGGCACTAACAGACTTTGTTGCACATCCATTGCAGCCATGAATGCGAAAGAAATTAACATCATTATGTGTGTAATGGCTGTGTGGTACATAACTGCTAGTGTTCTGCATAATTTGTTTTTAGAGTTTTCTATCATGTATTTGGCCGTACAGGCGTTTTTATTTATAAGCACATGAACGTCAACAATTCGCGTGATGTGTATTTGGCTGCTGGCGTTCTACATAATTATTACGGGCAACTCTTCGCTCACGACCATGCCATGAAACCGTCACCAGGGAGACGATTTACACCATGCATAATGAAGGCTGATGAAATTTGACAGTTAGTAGTGAAGGCTCCGCTTCGCTGCACGACAACACGGAGTCGCCGTGATCGTTTCATATTTATAGACGGATCATCTGGTGCATGTAGTATTTTATTCAGTTGTAACCGGAGAGTGAATTGTTTGACATATAATACGCATTTTGCGCCGCAAATATGAAAACACAAGAAAAAAGGTAAAACCGGATCGTGGCTGTATACGTCTAAATTTGTCATGCCTATATTTTTTTTAATAGGTATCGCCCAAACGCACGGCCAACGGCAACTAAGAGTGTGGGCTACAAGCTAAATAGAGGAGAATAGAACGACAGAATTCAGTGACATAGGCCTAAGATATATGTTCACATTTCTTTTGGATTCTAACAAAAACCAGGCAGAGGGCAAACATGATTCGGAGAGGACTTCGAAAGAGGGAAAGACGTCAATATCACGCAGTAAGAATAATTACGTTTGTTAAACTTAACACATTAACAAGTGTATTTATTTCAAGTCAATTCAAACTAACATTTAATTCCATTCTAAATGAGAAATATGAGCAGAGTATACACGAATAAGTAAAGGAATAAATAAAAGGAATTGCCAAAAACTTGTAAGAGGCTAAAATATTTATAGGTATTATATGGAAGCATCTTCTGGAAGCCTAGGTTTGTGGCGAGATGCCTTGGACGTACTAACACAAAACAGAAACAAGAACAATATAATGCAAATTAACGTGTTCTGTGATTTTAACTTGAACTTAATCAAAATGTATACTGTCCAACTTGCAATAAAAGGAAAACTACCAAACAGTTCTTTATTTTTGCAATAAAGCAGCAGGTAATATATACAGACAAGATTTGTAGGGGAGGCATATTTGAACAGGCTACACCAAATTACACACGAGCCAATGTAAGTACATACTGTATTTCGACCAAAATGAGATCTTCGAATGCAAGTTTATCGTCAGACTATACTTGTCAATCATCAACCCTAATGCGCCTTGTTCACGTTGTTGGTTATAACAATGATATACAAACATCAGTGCGCCACAGTCGACCATCATAATGCACCTTCAATGTATACATTTTTAGTGAGTGGGCAGGCTGGGTCATATTGAACTTATTGTCATGTACTGAATTCATTGGACATGTTCTGAAAGATTCCTAAATATTGATTGCGGATTTTTTTTTCAATATTTCTTGGGAGGAAAAACAGTGTAAGGCCACATAAAAAAACATGTTTAGCGTCCTGCTTTTTTGGGGAAAAAAAGGAAGCGGGAGACCTGTTTTGTCCCCTCCAAGCTGGCCGCCCGACCGGGCTATTTTTCAAGATGGCTGGCAGTTTGTTTTTTTAAATGGCCAACATTGGACTCAGGAAATGACATATCAGCTTTATATGGGCTAGATGCAACAGACAAACAGGCCAAACTGATGTCACTGTTTAAAATCTATCATATTTTCGGTTTAAAAAAAATAATAAAAACAGGCAGCCTCCAAAAAATGGAAACGGGGGGAGGGGGTTGGGCTTGGGGACGCTAAAAAATGTTTTTTTTTCTATTTGGCCTGAAATAAGGAAGTATAAAATTAGGCAGTCCTAACCTGAGTGATTTTTTTTACCATCACTTGGGACAACACTGAGCATACAGTGTTTGTAAAAATAGTCGGTGAAGGGCAAAACCCAATATTGAACTATGAAAAATGTTTTTTTTTTTTCTGTTAGCCATTTTATTACAGGAGTGCGCCGTATCATTTGCAACTCACATTGGTGACGACTGTTTCGTATCTGCGTATACAGGATTTGACATTTGGGACTTGGATGAACAAATGCAACTGCTGTGAAAATATTGACATTTCGGGTCAAGTTGTCTTAAGTTGATGAGCAAGTTATCTAAAATCATTGAAACGCCAATTTCAACTGGCATCCCCAACAGTGGTTTGAATGTTAATTACGATTGTAAAAAAAAATATTTTCTTTATGATGATGTAAAGGTGAAGATTATTCATGGCTTCGAATATTTCGGTTTGAATTCTCTCTTGCTATTCAAAAGGCCAAGTAAAAAGAAATCGTTTATCGTCCAGGATTTTTGAAAAAAAGGGAGGAGGCGGCCTTTGAATTTTTCAAATTAGTGCCTGTGGTGAGATGTTATGCCATTTTCACTGAAGTGGCTCATTTTCCAGTCTGCACACGAAATTAGGGTTTGCCTTTTTTAAATGTGTCAATAACTTCAATTGAGTCAGTCACCATGACTGGGTTTTTATTTGTTATTACACTGCTTCACATCAGTACGCGATTTAAATAAATTTGTTGAACCATGGAACCGTGGTCAGAGGTTTGTTAGCGTGTGTTCTTTGCTAGCGCTTTTCTTCAATATGGCACAATGGATATACATGAAACTTTCACCAAATATGTCCAAAATACCAGCCTTTAACATATGTCATTTGCACTTGTTTTGATAATTGCAACATATTTTTGATATTTTCTTTAATTTTGGTCCAGATCATTCTGACTCACCCTATAAGCTACAATTTTGTTGGAAGAAAAAAAAAAATTGAAACATTGCAAATGTTTGATTAAAAAAAAAAGATTTAAAAAAGGAAGGAATTGGCCGGGGAAAAAAAAGGAAGCGGGGGGGGGGGGGGGGGCGGGTTTATTATTTTACTTGGCATGTACCTAATTATTGAATGCTCTAGTATTTTTAAAAGACCCTTTCTCACTGCAGCAGTCTTTAATCGGTTTCATTAACGGAACTCGGTTTATCTTGCCTGCTGCAATTCGACTGCATGTTCATATAAATGAACCTTCTAATAGAACTTACAACTATGTGGCAGTGAAACTATGGCAATGATTTTGAGGTTATACGTTTGACTTAGCCGGATAAGGTTGACTGGGATAAGGGAAGGAAGTGCTTTTCTTTCTACATTGAGGTCTAATCAAGCATAAATGTGCCAAGTTGTAAAATGGTAACACTATGCCTTACCATGAAACGAGGTCTGTCCTAACACTTTTTGAAGTTTCACATTAACTTCAGTGTCGCTCTGTTTTGTTTTTGATCATCTTCTTTGGAATCTGTTCACATTTCCTTTTATTGGTGGGGGAGTGGGATAACATTTATTGCTTGGACCTCTTGGGTTTAAAAGTTAGTGAACGTTTGGGTTACAAAATTAGATAGTAAATTGGGAGCACTTTCAAGAAAATTGTTTTACATTTAATCGGAAGAAACTGGTAATTATGGAGCCATTTAAGTGTCTCCCTATGTCTATAACCGGGCGGATCCAGACCACAACTTTTTCGGGGGCCAAAAAAAAAGTTGGTCCCCAAAAAGTGTGTCCCAAAATATTACGGCGTGGGGTTCGGGGATTCTAGATGCTCTGTGGTGCGATCTAAGGCAATTTCTGACTTAACCAATGTTTTTTTTTAGGCAAAGATGGTGGTGTACTCATTGCCTACCTTTGTTGCGAAGTAAATTTGATTCGTTTTGGGGGCGGAAGCCATGGCCCCATCCCCCTCCCCTTGATCCGCCCTTGGTCTATAACTACCATTTCAAAAAACGAATCTAATGTCGCAAAATGCTTAGGTCGAGAGAGTAAACAAGTTTGTGTGGGGAGTAGGCCTATTTTCTAATGATGAGGTTTTTGTTGGTTTTTGTTTGTGCACAAGTCGAAAGGAAATATTTTTCATAAGGTCGCCAAAATGGGGTAAGAGTCCCCTTCCCCCTCCTGGAAAAGCAAAAAGAAAAAGAAAAAAAAGGAGAAAAAAAGGGAAAAAAAGAAAGGAAGGGGAGGTGCGAAGTCATATTGCTGTTACATGTATTTAATGCACAATACTAAACAACATGGGCGTCTGCAGGGGTGTCAATGGGGTGGGATGGGCAAATGTCCCCCGCCCGCACTCCAAAAAAATGATAAATTGAGAATATGCTACTAGAGAAAGAACAAAGATTTTGGAAAATAATGTACTTTGCCCCCTCTAAAAAAAAAAAGACCTGGCAACGCCCATGTTCATGGTTGTTATTATTCTTGGCGAGTTTGACACTTGGTTTGGATTTACAACTGAAGTGTCGGTTATTAGCTGAAGTAATAACTTTCCCAGCATGCGAAGCAAAAAGCATGATGATGCTTCAAACTAGCCATTTTATTATTACTATTGACATAATAACATTTTAATGTGCCGTAATGCAGACAGCAGCATGTCGGATTTCCAGTTACCGATGCATAACACCATGGTTCAATACGTTGGCCTATATAATATCCAGTGTGAGCTCATAACATTATGCTATATGAACTGACACTATGTCCCGTGCTGTATTCAGGTATGATGAAAAGTCTTGGTTCCGATGTCCTTGAGCATGATACATAACAGTGACAGTATCTTCATACTAACAACATTAAAGCAAGTGGGTGCATGAGTAATGGCCTTTTTTTGATATCATAAACTCCCTGTACAGATCTGTGCTCTCTGAGATATAACTGTAAGATTGGTGATTAAAGGCAATACACTAATTATTTATTTTAGTAGAAGTATTTTTTTTACTAACCTCACACGTCTTTCATCCCTCGCCTGTAAGTCTCTAGCCCTTGCCAGAACAGACAAGATATGTGCCCTTTCCTGCTCTGTTAGGTGGCTCAGATCGGCCTCCGGGGGTTCAATCGGAACATTGGGGCCCCTTCGGGTGGGCCGTTGCATCCTGGCGGACTGTTCAGACATCAAACTCAAAGAGTCGTCGGTGTAATAGCTGTCTTCTTCCTGACTGCTCAGGTTGCCCATGCTGTCAAGTTAGGCCCGGCGACCATTGCGTGTTTCAAGCGCAATGCCCATGGCGGACGGTGATACCACGAAGTCATACGATCCAAAAAAAAAAAACCACGCGAAGTTTGTAACGACAAATCACAGAGGTAAACTTGAAAGAAATTACATCAAGACTGGCTATTTGATAAGATCACAAGCTTCTTAGTATTCTCAGTAGCAGTTAAGCATCACACACAGTCCGACAAACGGTAGATCAATTTGAGAGTTGAAGACGATCTTTCAACGACATCGGTCAGAATGTCATCATCGTTAACAATAATTCTTTAAGATGATGAGACGAAGGTTAATTTTCCTATGATTGAATACAGAGAAAAGAAGCTACATTCGCGCCGACAACCACCTGCGTTATATATCCAAAATTAACCACGGACCATCGTAGCACGTGAACACACACCTCCGAGTTTGTCGATGATGCGAGTCATGAACAAAATAAATCCGCTTCCTTGGTATGCAAGACGGGGCTTCTCACTGCGATCTCCCGATGGCGTCTTGAAAGCTAAGCTAAGAAGGAAATGTCCTCCCCTCTTTACCTTCTCCGGTGCAAGTCATCGGTGCGGCCATCTTTTCTTGAGAGATTCAGGATGCGCTCATCAGTCGGCCACGGTGCCGTAATGCATCAAGGGCATCCACGGAAAATACGTAGCGTGTCACGATCATGCATGATGATGGGGCAGAGTATAGTCGCTGCGCATTATGCAGGAAGGCAGTTGGATATGTGCTCCGTGCAGAGCTGCTTAGTGTTGATGCTTACTGCTCACCGTGTTCGATTGCCCGTGCTCTTTCTATCTCGCTCTGTCTCTTTCCTCCCCTGTTCTCTTCTGGGAGTGAAACATTAAGGTCAGGGATTGGAACAGTCCATTATGGAATCGAGGGGGCTCAGCAGGCCCAACCACTTGTGAAATCCACGGGCAATTATGATTTGTTGCGCTAAGTGATGCGTATAGTATTTCAGTGCGGCGTACATAATGATGGGTAAAAACTTTATCCACTATTTTTAATGAATGAACATTAAGTGTAGTCTTCATAAAGCAATAATTTAATGCACATTTATTTTTTCTCAATTTCTTCGTGTGCCTCTGTGTTGATCTCACAGATACCGTTGCTTATAGGTCTACCATGTTGACATAATGGTATAAACACTGCAAAAAAATGGATCCAATGCATAACATAACATTTACAGGGAGCAACTTAAAAACAAGTTTGCGGTTTAATGTCCTCGTAAAACGATTACACTCGCCATAAAAAAAACTCTCTCGAATATTAGTGGGGGAAAAGGTCAATGGCTAATTTCAAATAGGGTCAGAATTTATTCACCCCTTCATGTCACACACGTTATTCAACCAGATTACACAATGGTACATGTACAATACAGATCTACAGGTAAAAATGGGCATGTTCAGATGGAACCTAGACAAATTCACTACTATGTAAGTTCAAATTATATCGGAAAATATGTTCGTACAGTCGACGATAACAACCATTATGCAACTGTAATTACATTAGTAATTCGCATTTTATAAGCCATATTAATATCCAAGTAAATGGAGATTAAGGGTCCTCAAAATTAGATCCACACAAAATGAATAGATTTTTTATTTAATAACAGCCCCTCCCCCCTCCCCCGCTCCCGGTAAAAGGTGAGCGAATCTGATGCTGACTCGCAAACTGTGATTAATGATTCCTTTATGATAATCAGCGATGCAATGAGCGTGCGTTGGTTGCGCGGTATTCTCACTGTACGATGGAACGGGAGAGCAGATTCATTCATACGGCCTGCTGTGCGTTTGGCTGCGGTAGGCGAGTGATGTTTTTATCGCGGACTAAATTAGTCACTTCATGCATTTATTATTAAAAGAGACATATGCGAGAATACATCGAAGAATAAATGTCTGTCTGTTGTGCCTCAAAAATGAAGTCGGGAGTATTCAAGAAAAACATTTCGGTTAACGAATGCGATTGTGTACCCATTATACAAAATGTTCGGGATTTTAAGGAAAAATTCAAAATGTTTCAAGCGGAGTTAAAACATGTCCTTAAAGAAGCTTAATATGATTGACAGCGTAGTTTTTGAGCTGATTAAAGAGCAAAGATTTTGAAATATTTCACATTACTATACGTAAAGTAAACCTTGGAGCCGGGAAAACACTCCATCTATGACCACCCCTTTAAATTTAACTAAGATGTAGCCGAGTTTGTTCTTTGAAACGGGGCTGTAAGGGGCGTATATCCCCAATATGTTGTAGAAACTGCCCTTTTTTTGTTAAGAAGTGTCTTTTTTTTCAGAACAAGTGTCCTTTAAAAAAAAAGCGTGCCTTTTTTGTGGGATCGGCCATTACGGGCGCCTTTTTTTTAATTTCGCGCATGCATCGCTCTGAAAAGCAGCATATATTTTCCGTTAGTATGCATAATCGTCGGTTTTGAACAGCGCCCCCATCGACAGATGGTGCCAGCCCCCCCCCCCCCCCCCCCCGAAACCGTGCATTTTTTCACGCAATCGTTGAAAGCTATCCTTTCCTACTGAGGTTAGGATAAAGATTTATCATAAGTAGAATCAACTTTTGAACGCGCTTTTCTGCAAAATTTGATAACGACGTAGGCATATTTCTTTGCACATACCTTTGATGTATTGCGTCATATCATATTAAAGTCATTATCAGCCGCATCTGCTCAACCAATATGTTACAAAGCTTCTTCTTCGCTTCTTCGTTTCTCTCAGTTTAATCTGCCTGCTTTATACTTATTGCTTTGCTTTTTATTTATCTTGTCACTCTAATGATCTCTCCCGTCGATGTCTCGTATTGCTAGAAAAAAATTGCAATTTAAAGAAAAGGAATCCAATATTTTTCGGGATGAAATTCGAAAATAGCTCGGTAAAGAATCTTTAAGGATAACTAGGCCTTAATGAGTTGTAGAATTAGGGCCGACGAGTATATAGGGGAAAAAGAGAAAGCTACATGTACATCCCCCAGGTCATGGTGGCGCTATGCTGAGCAGAGACGCAAACGAAAAACGAGCTGTACACAATGTATCTGCTGTCACGACCAGCAGAGGGCGGGCCACAACTAATTTGTTGAAGGAACCAAAAGTGTCTGGCGTCTGATAGCATCCACCGAATAACAACATTAAGTAACCGTATGGGCCGAAAGGGCCAAACAGATATATGGATATTGTTATTTGTATTTTATTTATGTATTTATTATTATTTTTGGGAGGGTCGACGGACATTGGAACGGCAGACAATTATATTGTTAGTTAAATTAAGTAATACATACAATGGTGACTATAAGCCATGTAACAAATCGAGCAAGAACAAACCGAGTTTACTTATGTAATCAAATTAATTATTAGCAATTGATATGTAGAAATATGTTTATATCATGTTGATCTTAAAACCAAGGATGTCCCAAAAATTTCAGATTTTGTTTTTTAATTTTCGGGACAGACAAATACAGAATTAAAAGGCTATATTAAACCTAACGTTTACAACATTCAACCGTTACGATATTGAAGATAAATTGGACGTCTCATTTCGTTTCACAAATAACCTCTTTTTAATTCTAGGGTGTTTTTTTTAAGAGAGAAATTTCTCTCTAGGTTTTTTCTCCAATTATTTTCAATTATTTTCATCATGTAAAACATAAAATTCGACTCCTTGTTCTGTATTAAAACTTCAGATAAAAAGGGATAAAAGGATAAAAGATAAAAAGATATCTCAATAAAAAGAAAACTGCCAAAAATAGACAGGCTATACACGAACACAAATAATGCAAGATCACAATGTTAACAATAAAAATACGCACAATTATTTCAGTTCAAATACTAATGTTCAGTTAAAGACGATCAATTATTACACACAGTGCAGCAAAAAGAGTAACAACTAACATATTATTTATTTTTTTCGATAAGATTCATACTTGTGTGAGTTTAACACAATCGGAACCAGGGGCAAAATTAATGAAAAGTCTTACAACAGCTTTGGAATGCTTTGGCCGATCGGCTTGAAATTAAGTGATGTTTCCTTTCCTTTATCGTTTTAATGTGGTACTAATTTATAATTATGTTGGATGTCCATGTTTACCATGGCAACTGATTTAAAACCACTAATAATCTAGCATTTATCAATTTTGTTTAAAACGTGGACATTTGCATTTGCAGTCAAAAGCATCATGCTTTTCGTGGCCTTAATCTATCATGAAAAGTATCAACATTAGACACAAATTCATGATCACGTTTATCCAACTACATTGCAGGCTAGGAATCCAATATTTCCGCCACAGTGAAGAAAAGCTACTTTGAATTTTTACCTTTAAATGCACAATTTTCTTCGTTTTTGGGGGTACGTTTTTGACAGTTTCCTCATGAAAAACATAAGCAAAACTTTCATAAAATCATCATTTGTTCTGCATAAGTGCCACTTTCGGTTGGAAAAAGTTCAACTTTGTGACAAAAATCAAGAAAACTGATTTTTACCCCAAAAGCGGTTATAGCCCCCCCCCCTCACTCGCCCGTGGCGAATTTTGTGCGAATGGTGTGTGACGTCATTTACATGAAACGCGAGTTTTCAATGTCAAAAGGTCGTGTCTCGCTTAAACTAGGCGGGATGTACAAACACTGGACGTCGTGACACGCAAGTTAATAACGACCTTGTTGCACTGACGCAACAATCTGTTGAGTGATGGCATTGTGTTCCTTTCATCCCTTTTCAAAGGGTTCATATCCGGGGTGATGTTTCTCTATAGGTTTCACAAGTGGGGTGATATTCTGAAAGGACCAATGTGGTTTATGGTCGGCACACGCGAACTAACGTAAGACCCTGATCGATGTTCTCTTTCGGATATTACCAGGAAAAAAATTGCTGATAAATGCCTACTATTTTTGGCGGTCGGCGATTTTGACCAATTTGAATTGGAAGTCGGTATCGTAATATCGTGTTTTTTTATTGTACTAACCAATACATTTTTGTGGGCTCGCTATACCCTTTCTTCTATTCCATTCGGTTACCAGTTCCAGTCTACCAATTAACGTACTGATGAGAAACGTTTAGGCTACATGTATACTGCATGCGAGAGAGGAATACAGAAAGAGTCCAGGCAGTGGCAGATCTGGGGGGGGGGGGATTGTTAACACCCTCCCCTCTTTTGGGCCACAAACAATAGCAAAATCATGCATACAACAAGGGCGGATCCAGAACACTATTTTTTTTGGGGGGGCCAAAAAAAATTTGGTCCCCCAAAAAAGTGGGTCCAAAAAATTACGGCGTGGGGTTCGGGGCCCGCTTAAGGGCCCCGAATTTTTTTTTTATTCTAGATGCTCTGTGGTGCGATCTGAGGCAATTTCTGACCACTTTAACCAATGTTTTTTTGAGGAAAAGATAGCGGTGTACTCATTGCCTGCCTTTATTGCGATGTCACATAAAAAAAAAAAAAAAATTGTTTCGTTTTTTTTTGGGGGGGGGGGTGGGGGCATGGCCCCCTTTGCCCCCCCCCCCCTGGATCCGCCCTTGGCATACAAAAGTGCCTTCGACCCAGCTCCAACACCGAAAGCTTCCCCCGTCTCCTTGCCTTGAGCCAAAGCTCGATCTGTCCTCTCCAAGCCATTCCAGGTTAATTGCAGACCAGTATTTACTGTCGCAGACCTCAGTGGTATAATTTACATGTCATGGTAATGCAGTTTCACCAGGCGCGGTTCTAGAACAAATATTTTTTGGGGGCTTGCAGGGTGGATCCAGAATTTTTTCAGGGAGGCGTGCTGAAATGTAGACCGGTTATTTTCTCCAGACACTTAGGCCTCCGAAAATCAATAGGTGGGGAGCGCCAATAAAATCCTAAAATCATTCACACTATATTAACTACAAATGCACGCTTGTCACGACTATTTCTTTAGGGGGAGACCGTTCGCATGTACACATGTACATCACAATCCTTCTTTTTGCTAATACAATTTTTTTTTTTACGGAATTTATTTTTGGGGGCTAGACAAAAATTTTGGGGGCTAAAGCCCCCCTAGCCCCCCCCCCTCCCGTAGAACCGTGCCTGAGTTTCACTTAAAGTATGACGATTCGCTTGAAGTCAATTGATTTCAATGAATGAATGGGATGTTTGTGGTAACACCATTTGATGTAGGCTATGAGTGTACGTGTGGTTCTGAGAATTCTTTCGTTTTGACCTCGACACAATCTTCACCTAGGCGTATAGGCCTATATGCCCACGCATTTATTGTCATGCAAATAAATAATATGCATGGTACCTTTGCAACACAAAACAAAAACCTGGTCAGGGTCAAGTTTTTGTGTTGTTTGGTATTTGTTCCCTTCGGTTCGTGTTGGTGATAAGCACTTTGTGAATGAACAGTGCCTGCATGTACGTCATGAGAAATTACAGCCTGTCCCATGCTTTATTTGCGTCTTATGATTGTTTGGATCTTCATTGTTGAGAGTGCGTGTTGGGGGAAAGCCACCATTGAGAGCTTCATTGTAGTTTATAGCACCTGCAGGAATAAATAACAGTGCGGAACTTAACTACGCATTACCTGAAACGCAGGTTCAAGTTTTTTATGACTGCCATCGTCATGTCGGCCATGCAAGGACAGTCTGCCTTCGTTTTGGATGCGACAAATCGGCATCCTACCGAACAATCCGTTCGATCTAATCAAATCCAGCCGCATGACGAACAGATTAACCGTGGCCAGAGCGAACCTGAAGATCGGAGCGGAGGGCCGTGCTTCATGTAAGTGTGGAACCAGTTCATCCAATTAATCCTATCAATTAGTTATTAATCCTATTATATTAATTCTATCAAATGTAAATCCTCCAGTCCCAATTCATGTCACAAACTATTCAGATGAATTGTGGCAAAGGCACTCTACTGGGTGAGTAAAAAAAACGAAATGTCGGGACCATTGTTTTTAGTGACGTTCTGCATGTAGCACTTTCGAAATGTGAAAGCCTAACGTATAAGCTTGCTTTTAGTACAAAAATCATTCAAATCACGCATGTCTTTTCAAGTTACGGAATTTTAAACACAACCACCATTTTAAAATTCTATCCACGGATCACAAAAAAATTAAGTGTTATTTCAGCGAAACGAAAACAAATCACATATAGGGATGTGTGTGAATTGTTTTCGTTTTGCTGATCCGTGGACAGAACTTTAAGGCCAAAAAAAAAAGTCTCCGGTTTCTAGTATGCGCGCGCGTCGCCGTAGCCATGCGCGTCGGCAAAATGAAAAAAGATTTTTTTTCAATAAAAGATGATGTCTCAAAACTGCCAAACTCACTGGTTTGACTGGAATCCTGCTGCTGTACAATGGGTTATGATCGAGAATAAGCTTTATGTGGTCTCTCTGGACTCCCATATATTTTCACTAAGTTTAGTCGGGCACCAATTGCAGTCCTCAGCCGACATTTGAAGCAAAAAAAACAGGTAAAAAAAAAAAAAAGCCGCGTCGACGCACCACTTTTTGGGCGAGCTCCATACCAGAAACCGGAGACTTTTTTTTTGGCCTAAAACGGTGATTGTGTTTAAAATTCCGTAACTTGAAAAGAACATGAGTGATTGGAATGATTCTTGTTCTACAAAAAGCTTATGAATTGGGCTTTCATATCCTAGATTTTGAAAGTGCTATACATGCAAAACTTCACTAAAACAATAGTCCCGACATTTGGGTTTCCTTTTTTTTTCTCACCCTGTACTATGTTCGTCCCCTCTTACTTAATTGTGGTATAACTTGATATTGACTTCTTTCTCATACCTAGTGTTCTCATAACCTCTTTATAACCTTTTTATCACGAGTATATAGCAGATGTGCCTGTCCTTTCGGCTTACCAGATATTATATATTTTCCAATGAGATTTTTTTCTCGAAAGAGAATGGTAAAAAAGTCTCGCTACCATTAATGTATTCGCCATCCACAAAGATAAATCGAGATCGATGGATCGCAAAGTGGAATAAATTACATACAGGAAGTGCTCTATGCAATACTTTCTCAAGAATTCGAGCCCTCTGTCGGTTGGCCACTTAGTGTTAATGATCAGTTCTTTGCAACATATTAGTGTTCCTAAAATTTGCAGAAAAAGTCCAGATGTCACTGATCAGCAATTCTATAAGTTATATGTTGTTTTCCGGCGTTTCAGCTGAAATCTCAGTACCCCCGCCCTTGTTTAAATTCCTTCTTCATAATTACCTAAGACAGTTTACCCATTCCTATTTGTAAAGAGCCCGTCACTAAAAGGAGATTTTTAAGCTCTGGCAACACAGCTTCTACAAGTCACTCGGGTGTTGGTCGGTCGGTCGGTCAGTCGGTCCCCAGTCCCTCCCCCAGAAAAACAAACAAAAACGAACCCCCTAACACACCCATAAAACTGTAAGTACCAAATTATAACTGTCCAAAAAGCAAACAAAGTACATTAAATATTTGATTAAAATTGTTCGTGTGTGCTACGAACTTAAGAAGCTATACACCTGTCACTGTACATCACCCCTGCCTCTGGCCCTGTGTCATTTTTACGAGTCTCAGGGCGTTCGAGTGAGGATACGATTGCATTACGAAGGTCACTATTATTTTGCATTGTGACTTTCAACAAAATGGGGAAATTCTTATTTCAATTGCCAATCACGACTAAGTGAGTAATTGTATAATTTCATGCAAGACCGCCAGAGCTTATCATGCATTCACACTTGTTTAGCAAAACGCGCGAGGCACATACCACATGGCAAGAGGGGTGTTTCCCTAAAGATGAGGTAAAATTGTTGCACAAAATCGTTGGAAAATGCTGAATTTTCACTTGTTTTGACTTGGTGGCCGAAAGGTGATAAATTGGAGTAAATGTACTTGGCCGGTATTAAACAAGTTCGTTTAAAACCGGCTATAGGGACCTGGAAGCGGATAATGACCCTCGCCTTCGGCTCGCGCGGGCTAGAGCGCTAGTCGGTTTTAAACGTACATGTACTTGCTTAAACCGGACCAAAAGCTCATCATGTATTCCATTATTAATGTTTATAGGTACGCCAGGATCTTGAGCCGTTTCTGGTACGTGATTTGTTTGTTGGTGTTTCTGGCCTCTGCTGCCTTTGCTGTCGTAGTGTTCACTTTGTACGATCTGCCAGACTTCACAGATCCCAGTAAGGTACGTCCAGCAGCAACTGTCAGAAATTACAGCAAGTGTACAAGTAACATATATTGTAGCCTTGTGAGATTATAGACTGGGTTTGTATAATCTCCTACCAACTGGAATAATTGACAATTGAATAAGATGTTGTGGATTATCCTTACCTTGTTGAATTATGTAGGGAGTGTGACCTAGTGGTTAGGGTTCGTGACTCATGATCAAAGGGTCAGGGGTTCGAATCCAGCTGCTGATCAAATCGTGTGCCCTTGGGCAAGCCACTTCACCCCCACTTGCCTCTCTCCACCCAGTGTATATGGGTACCGGCTGGGGAGTAACCTGCGAGTGACAAAATTTAACATAACCCTGATTCTGACATAAGTGTTCTTTATTTTTATTTTTGTCATTTGCTCCATCTGCAGGGCTACCAACCTCGTGGCACAGATATAGCATCACGTGTATTCAGCTTCCAAAACCTTCTGCATGATTCCGAGGATCTCCTGGTCGACCATCCATCTCGTGTGGTGAATTCCCAATCCTCTAATATGACCCAAACACCTGTTGGTTGGTGTTGGCTGACCAAGGAGACAGAAGAAGACAAGAAGAATCTGGAACCTGCCCCGGGCATTCAGTTCTGCAATTCCATTTGTAAGGCTTGTATAAAAACCAAATTGCTATGCATGTATTATACAGGGTATCCCCCCCCAAAAAAAATAAATAAAAATAAGGTAGCACACAAACAATGGGATAATTATGATCAAGCTATGACTAAAATGACCATAATAATGGTTTATCTTAAACTAGGGCAGTGATCTTTCTTGGATGCATTCCTCTGATCATGTACACTGAGTTTCATTGTTTTAAAAATGGTACGCAAAAACCGTCTTTGGACAGTTTCGGGTAAACTGGTAAGAGCACAATCAAACATAAGACAGGTTCAAGGACAATAATTTGTGAAATGTTAAGCAAAGCAGACTTACTGCCAGTTGATAAGCTTACTCATTCAGGATCAACACCTTGCATGTACGTTTCACCTTCCACATGTCCACCGACCCTTTCAGTACAAAGCCCTCAGCATTGACGCATATCTTCCATTGTCCATCTCACCATTATTGCAGGTTGGTCACGTAAATTTTCCACCTCGTGCCAAATGCAGGCCTGTAAATCCTAAAGGCTGAATAGCCTGCAGGCTGGAACCTTGTTCTTTAAATAGCCACCCCCCCCCAAGAAAAAGGTCATATATAATCCAGTGATCTACAGAGGTCTTCCACAGCATGATTTAGTACGATTACTTTGTTTCCAAAAGTTCCTGAAAACGATTCCTGACAGCAATGAGTCTGTTGGCCTGGGTAAACTGTTTTGGATCCCCTCCCCCACCGCCAATTATGTTGGAAGGTACATGTAACAATTATTCCATGATGGTTGAAATGCAATTCGCGTTGTGGAACGGAACAAGATAATGATGGAAATCCTGTGTTTTGTTCATGTTTTCTTGAACATCCCGGCCGTCAAGCTACTGTCTTATGTCTGGTTGTGTTCACTATGTTTTATCCAGAACTGTCCAAAACGTCATATCGTATACCCGATGCGGATGTCGTTTGGGGAAAAAATCGCTACCAAGAGTTCATTCTCCACCCTATACGGAGGCCTCGGCCGGCGGGCAAACGATGCTGCTACATTTATATTATCACTTTTTTTGTGGGTTATTTACACCCTGTATAAACACTAGCAGTCAAATATTTTCCGTGGCAAATGCCCGCATGCACTGCTGCTTCCAGGCTGCTGTGTTTTCCCAGCACAGAGCTATCCCATTTCCATATTTTCTTTATCTCGTCAAAGTTTCGATTGTTTTTCTTTCCTTGTTTGCTGTCAGAACTACGTCTGTGGAGATATATTATGGTATCTCCGCAAACTACACGGCAAGGACTCAATCGCTTTTACTTCCGTTTATTTTGTTGAAAAACTTTGTGATGTCTTCTAATAAACTTTAAGTTCATCTCGTCTTTCATTTTTGTTTATTGTTTGAATTTTTACGATTTACGGACTTTGTCAATCGAATCTAATGTGGTGATTTTCCATTCCTCTGAAAACCAAAACCTCATGAAGAGCTTAATTTGAGAGGTCTTAGTCATGTGTGGTCTCAGTCATAATCGTAGGTTATTGCTATTGTTTCTCACCATATACACAACTTGTTTCTGTTACAGGCTTTACTTCAAGAAAGCAGGAATTTGTAGTAAACTGAAACAAGTTATTTTTTTACACCCAACCCTGTTGTACTAACAAAATCAGACCCCAAAACGTAGTGTCAAACACTGCTTGTCTTCTTTCAAGTAACATTACAAAGCAACAGTTAACTTGTTATTCCCTCAGTGCTTTAGTTCATTTTAAATATTTTCATTTCTGCAGGGGACTGGGATGACACGGTTGCTACATTAGTCTTGGAGAGCGTGGACGGTAACATACTAACGCCAGAAGCTCTCAAGTCAAGTTGCAAAGCAGAGGAGCGCTATGTAACATCCCACCCGGCTTACCAAGACCACTGCCTCTGCCGCGGTAACCACACCGACAGTGACTGTCCTAGTGTCTGGTCAATAGGCAACTATATAGCCCTGCTGTCCAACAAATCATCCTGCGCAGATATCGAAGAGGAAGATATAAGCCGCACTGTCGACTTGTGTAAGCTTTGCGCGCCATTTCTGTATAACGTGTCTGGGGCGGATTTGTTAAAATCTAACATTTCGGACGATTTCCCTTGCGAATGCGCCGAACACAACTTTGCAATTCACACTGTGCTGTATTACCTGCTTCCCACAGAATTCAGTCTGAATATTATCAGAAATACAAATCCTTTGATTTCCCCTTTCACCCTTGTGTTTTTCCCGATATCAGGACGCAGTGAGAGAGTTGCACTGGATACCATTTATGTAGAGAACATAGAAAACAAGCCAGACTCTGATGGGGTAACAAAACTTAAAGCCGTTGAATTTTTCATAAAGTTTGAAGTATTTCCTCGTCTCTTGTACTCTGATAGCTTATACCTCGGCATTGCTGGTGCCGCAATTTTCCTTCTCATTTGGGTTTACTGCGGATCCATTTTGGTAACTTCAGCAGCCGTGGTAAACGCCGTTCTGTCACTCGTCTTGGCTTACTTTCTCTACACTTCTATCTTCCAAAGACCATTTTTCCCCTTCGGTAATGTTGTTACTGCAGTCCTGATTATTGGGATTGGCGCGGACGACACGTTTGTGTTCATGGACTTGTGGAAGAAGTTCAAATCGGAGTTGGGTGATCAAGATCTACCAAGACTTCTTCATAAAACCCTACGTCACACCGCTGCGACTATGTCTGTGACCAGTTTGACAACAGCCTCAGCTCTTTACACAACGGCCGTCAGTGATATCCCCTTCGTCAAATGCTTCGCTGTGTTTGCAGGCACAGCTATTGTGATGAATCTGGTACTAACAATGACTCTTCTTCCAGCTGTAATTGTCATGCAACACAAATTGACCATTTGGTGTTGCTCTTCGCTCACTTGTAAACCGAAACGAGACATCAAGGAGATGATCTTCGAACGCCTGAATGTGTTTCACCAAAACCTGGTTCCTTTTCTAGTACTGAAGTTGCGTTGGATATGGATAATCCTGTTTCTTTCTTTAATGGCAGGGAGTGTGGTTGTAGTTTTCTTGTATCCAACCCTTAGGCTACCCGCAACTCCCATATTTCAGATCTTCGCAAGTTCTCACCCTTTCGAGCAGTTTGATTTTATTTACCGGGATCAGATGTCGTATTTGAAGAGCAAATTCCCAGATCACGTGGGCAGTATCGTATGGGGTGTTCAAGCTGCCGATAATGGCGATACCTGGAATCCGGACGACTTGGGAACACTCTCGCTAGACGAGAGTTTCCAGTTATCTGATCCCGAGGATCAAACCTGGCTTCTTGATTTCTGTCGCGACTTACAAAGCCAACCGTTTTACAGGGCGGGTCAGGCAACGGGTTGTTTTATCGAGGATTTCATTAGCTTCATGAAATCCCCAGACTGCGCGAATCCACTCATTGGCTTCAATTTGTCTCCCTGTTGTAATCAGTCGGGGTTCCCTTATGAACCAGCTCTGTTCACTTCTTGCGTCGCAAAGTATACTAATGCGGGCTTCCTACCGACTGTGTTCCTCCGGAACAAAGATTCAGAGATTGCTGTCTTGACTGTACCCTTCCAAACAACCTATCCAAGTAGTTTTAACTATGACACAAGCAACGAATTTTGGACGACTGTAGATGCTTGGGTCCGAGAGAAAGTCGACTCAGCACCTGTTTCTTTGCAGAGAGGCTGGTTCGTATCTGATTCTATCGCAATTCGCTTCTATGATCTCCAAGAGAGTCTTCGTAAAGGTGTCCCAGTCGCTATGCTGTTAACTTTGGCAACAGCATCCCTGATACTTTTTCTGACTACACGGAATATCTTGCTGACGCTCTGGGCTATGTTAACCATAACCAGCACTGTCTTTGTCGTTGTGGCAATCCTTGTTCTTCTTGGCTGGGAGTTGAATGTTGTAGAGGCAACCATCATTACATTGGCTGTGGGTCTGTCCATAGACTTTACCATTCACTACGGAGTTGCGTACAAACTCTCGCCGTTGAAAACCCGAAGGCAGCGTGCGCGCTACTCTCTGACAACCATGACACCGCCCATCTCGATGGCTGCTCTGTCATCGTTCCTGGCAGGGGCTCTGGTTCTGCCCGCTAGGGTCCTCGCTTACTACCAGATTGGCCTGTTCTTGATGCTTGTGATGGTTGTTAGTTGGGTTTACGGTACGTTCTTCTTTCAGTCTCTGTGCACAGTGGCTGGACCACAGAACTTTTGTGGGGATGTCCCGTACCCAGAGGTGTCACAGAAGTTCCCCCAAAGTGACCAAGACCTGGGCAAGGATGTAGAAGCTGGCTGCGGACTGCAGACAAGCAATAATACACTCCCTCCTACGAAAGGAATCTTTACAATCACACCTGTCGAATAGATTAGGCTTACATGGCCTGATGATTGCATGGCCAAAGTACAACTATGGATAAAATTACGGATACTCCATGTGAAGTTACTCACCCTTTTCCACAACAGTGTGGCTCTGAGAAGATTGGATAACTGATTGCGGTTAATATCTTTTCATATGGCAAAGCACACTGAAACAAGCGTCGAGATTTTACTCTGGTTAAGTCTTCTCACCTTAATACTTTTCTTTTCCCAAAACTGTTCCTCAGTTAGAAATTCACTTTAATTTTCAAAGAATGAAATTTGGGACTGCAAAACCGGAAGTGAAGATCAATATCATACAGATTGAAATACTTTGAAAATGTATCACTTGAGTTGAAACTTGAGTTAAAGATGTATCTTTCTCTCTTACTTTCAGTCAGAGAGAGAGCAAATTAAAGTTTCACTCTTTTGAAATAAAAGTAACCTGTTTTGTGTTTGTCTTTGCTCCATGCACTGAGCAGTCCCATTCAATACATTCTTGCAAAGTCTGCACATGCAGAACTAGTCATATCTGAGACAGTTTACCTATTTCTTTTGGTAAAGAGCTCGCCACTTGGGTGGTTTTAAACCGTTCTGCGCCACATTGTGCAGTACGCACCGCGCGCGTACCGATTTCCATAAAAGAAGCTCGTTTTACACTATACACGCGAGGCAGATACCGTAGACACGGCCGGATGAGTGTTTCACAAGACTTGAAGAAAATTGTTGAAGAAAATTGTCTGAAAATATGTGTGAAGTATTGACATGTTTCGACTTTTTGACAGAAAGGTACTCATGAATTGGAATAAATTATGCGCTTGGCCGGTATTAAACAAGTACGTTTAAAACCGGTTAGGGGATTGGTCGTGGATAATTTTTTTTTTTTTTTTTTTTTTTTTAGAGTTCGTGGCCTCTTTCATGCGATTGTCATCTTAAAAAGTGTCGATGCTCATATCTTAATCACGATAAAGGAAGTGACACGGGCGCAGATACATTGGGTTTTTTTTCTCCAAAAGGAGTTAATGCGAAAATTGAAAAGAAGCGTAAAGAAGCATAACTCAGAATAAACATTTTTTTTTTATAATTGACTGCAGGATGGCCAGTTCCTATGCCAGTGCTTATAGAAAAGTAATACAGCCGATGCCTTTGTTGATACAGCTATTTGTATGCACATGATTTGTGTGGTCATATGGCT
Source organism: Patiria miniata (assembly GCF_015706575.1). NCBI lineage: Eukaryota > Metazoa > Echinodermata > Asteroidea > Valvatida > Asterinidae > Patiria > Patiria miniata. Next base: position 13,712,134 of record NW_024037058.1, on the reverse strand, counting down.
TTGTGCTAGTGGTGTTGGCCCATTCTATATTAGTATATTTATTGTTTTATTGTATTGTATCGTCTTGTATTGATATTATTATTTACACTCAGGAACATTTTCTTAGGAAGTTTCTACTCCCCTAAAATGTATAAAAACCATTTGACATCCCTTTCTGTGTAATTTTATTCAAAAGTACACTTCTTGTAACATTTAAAACTGTCCATGTTTCCTGGACAATGGAGGTCGCTGTTTCTGTCATGTCATTTCAGGAAGTCAATGTTCAGATTAGGTTTTTGGGGGGTTCAAATTGTGAACCCAAACTTTTACTCATTGAAAACATTTGTGAGAAAAGTTTGCTCATTGATTTGCTGCCATGTTTTGACACAACAGAGAATCACCTAAGAAAAGAAAATGTGTGACAGCAAACTATCCAAAAATCTAGCAACTTCTGGTGCTGATAAATAGCTGTAACATTGAGGTTTCTGCCTGAACTGACATACTTTTGCTCATGAATAAATTGTAAATTCGCATGATCATAAAAACCAAAACAGGCACCAATATAGGCCTACCCTTGAAAATGACAAAATGAAAATTTAAACTACGGTTAAGGAGGACACAAAGGTTTATTTCCTAGGATTGCATTCAGAAAAATTACATTGCATGGGTCCTTTAAACTCATAGTATATTTTAAAAAAAACCGTACTGTACAGTTTGTGGCAATAAACTTGAGATATTTTATTTTAATTAACATAAGATAGATCATTTAGTTTTTTCAAATATTGCTTTGTATATGTACAGTGTGCGGTTATAGGAAAAATAAGGGAATAACAATGGGGCATTATTATTTGTAAACAAAAGGTTGTTAGATAGCCGTATTGATTTGTCAGGAAGTGCTGCAAAGAACCATTTTTCTTCTTTAAATGCATGTGTTTTAAATGATTCCCATATAGAATGTTTTACCTACTTTACATGAAATAAAAGAACTATATTGCAGAAATTTGAATACCGTAAGTGTGTGTGTGTGGGGGGGGGGGGGACGAACAGAAGTCGATATTTCGGGCAACAATGAGCCAACAGCCTTTATTTGTTTGGAAAATTGTATACGGCAGCGTCGTTAGTCGTAGGCCTATAATACGTGTGCTAAACCTACTTATCGTTACGCAACAATGCATATGAACACTATTGTACAATGTTACGTTGGCTTTTAGAAAAATGCATCATGTGCGTTCTGGAGCGGAAGAGGAATTTTTGTGGGGTGGTGGTGAGGTGGGGGGGGGGGTGTCCAGGCCCGTTAGATGTTTATATCGATTGTTGCCGACAGGCGGGCAGGCATTTTTTGTGTGTGAGTCAGGCCGGGGGCCGGGGGGGGGGGTGTTTCGACCCCGTCTGGATCCGCGCCTGACTTCTACTCTTTGTATTCTGTGGTCAGATACAGATTCTGAACTCCGCCATTACTATTTAACATTATAAGGACGTCTTTGAAAAAGGAAATAATTTGTTCAACGGATTTGTTTGTTAACACTGTAAATCAGGCCTCTGTTCTGTTCGCTGTTTCCAACAGTCTTTCATTAGTCTGTAATCAAACATTATTTTCCTGAAAAATAATGTGAACAGTACGTCTTCATCCTCAATTCTATATAAAAAAAAACTTGATACAAAAATAACCCTTTATAAAAGGACTGGGTTATTTTGACCATCTCACAGCCGGGGGGGGGGGGGCAAGATCTCGGCCATCGAGTGACAAAACTTATGAGACTCGGTACACAGATTCGTCATTTTTAATTTAAAAAAATAAAACACTCTTTGTGCAGACGATAACTCAAGAATAAACACATTGCATTGAACTGAAATTTCGCTTACTAATTGTGGGGGCATATAATGACATAAACAATGTGGGGGTCCGCATGCTTCCGAGCAACAGTGATTAGAATCGCTTTTGCGGTCCCTGACCCACATAATCGTTTTCTTTGTGATTTTTTGTGTCTTACTGATTATTGTTCAACTCCCAGTTGGGAAGCCCACTCCGGCTGTCATTTAAAGTGCATGCCCTCTACTTCATGATTTTTTAATAATTTAAATTACATGTTTATACGTTCCTGTTGTTGTGCGTTTTCAACAACTTTTGTGTAATTTTTGTTTGGTTTTGTATCACTGTTTGTAACTCTTTGTTGAGGTCGAATAAATAATAATAATAATAATAATAATAATAAATTGCAAGGGGACAGGAACCATGGAAGAAAAAAATATATGCAACGACATTAAAAAAAATACGGTGTGTAAGGAAACACCCTAAATATTTTTTTCTGCCATCAATTTCTTCCAAAAAGAGGGTGCGTTACACAAACACTGGTAAACACCGTCTTCAATGCGGATCATGATCTGCCATTATACACAAATAAAACACACATTGTGGAGACAATAACTCAAGAATAACGCATTGCATTGAATTGAAATTTCGTCCAATAATTGGCAGTGATATGATATTATACACAAGACTTTTGAAAAATTACGGGAACCGCCGTGTAAGAATACATTTAATATGATTTAAGGCAAATAAAGTGTATTAATCGCGGAAAATTCAATCCGAATTCAAGTTACTTTTAATTGAACAAAGGTAAAACACTCTTTGTTGAGACAATATCTCGAGAAAAACAATTTGAATTGAATTGAAATTTCGTCCAATAATTGGCCGTGGTATTTCACACAAGTGTTGTGAAAACTGACGGGAACCGTGGAAGAATACATTTAATATGATTTAAAGAAAATACAGTGTATTAATCGCAAATAATTCAATCCGAATTCGAGTCACTTTCAATTGATCAAAAGTAAAACACTCTTTGTGGAGACGATAGCTTAAGAAAAGCATATTGCGTTGCATAAATAAAATCGTCTAAAGATTGGTCTATTTATATTTACATGACTGGTTTAACAAAAATAACGGGAACTATTGAAGGATACATTTAATATCATTTAAAGAATATACCATGGATTTATCCGCAAAGAAAACTCCGAAATCAAGTCACTTTTAATTGAACAAAAATAAAACACTTTTTGTGCAGACGATAACTCAAGAAAAACGCATTGCATTAAATAGAAATTTCGTTCAGTAATTGGTTGTGATATTATTACATTATAAAAATGGACGAGCGACGGGAACCATGGAATAAACAAATTAACGCAATGACAATAAAAACTACGGTGTAAGGAAGGACACTCCGTACTTTTCGCTGCCATCAATTTCTCATAAAAGAGGGCGCGCTACACAAACACTGGTCAGCGGCGCGCGTAATTTTTTTTCCTAGGAGGGTTAGGGGCAATGTCATGAATAATTCAGTTTTTCCTTTGAATCATTGCAAGACTTAGGTTCTCGTTCTATTTTCCCCTTAATTTAAAATTATCTTAGTGATAAATTTGGAGAAGAAAAATAGCTGCTGAAAATGAGCAGCGACGACGTGGATTCGAACCAGGGATCTTTGTATCCATAGCTCATCTCGCTATCCACTAGGCTACTGTGTGGTAGCTCGACGACAACTGTTCTTTAAAATGCTTTAATGTATTGTAACTAGTTGAGTAACTAACAACAATGCTGTTGATGTCATTGTCCGTTCTCATGGATAACATGAATTATTCATGACATTGCCCCTAACCCTCCTAGGAATAAAAATTACGCCAGCGGCGCAGCGTAAATAAATACTACAGTTATATGCAAATCTATTGTGGATAGTGGCCTATGTTGGCCCTGTAAACAAGGACACTGAATAGTCGGGTGCCTAAGATTCGTGTCACCTATTGCGCGCGGAATGCATACAACAAGTACGGGGTTCATTCCTAGCATATCTTTGCGTACGTGTTGCACACCAGGCTCAAGCTGGCCGCGATGTCGGCCCGAATTCCAGCCTCGAACTCAGCCTCGAACTCAGCCTCGCACTCAAAAAATCTAAAACACATGCACCAAAAGGAGGTCGCTATTCCCATTCACTTGTGCACAGTTTTGACACGCTCCTTTAAAACCAAAATCCCCCCCCCCCTAGAAATAAATAAAGTGCACATTTTTAGTTCATTATCTGAAAGACCAACCCACTGGGCACACTTAATTTGGGATAAGGCTGAATCGGGGCATTTTTAGTACTCAGCCTCACATTATGAAAATGACATATTTTTCTCATTAATTTGTGCACAGTTTTGACACGCTCCTTTAAAACCAAAATCCCCCCCTAGGAATAAATAAAGTGCACATTTTTAGTTCATTCTCTGTGCACAAATTAATGGGAAAAAATATGTCATTTTCATAATGTGAGGCTGGGTACTAAAAATGCACCGATTCAGCCTTATCCCAAATTAAGTGTGCCCAGTGGTTTGGTCTTTCAGATAATGAACTAAAAATGTGCACTTCATTTATTTATAGGGGGGGGGGGGGATTTTGGTTTTAAAGGAGCGTGTCAAAACTGTGCACAAGTTAATGGGAATAGCGACCTCCTTTTGGTGCATGTGTTTTAGATTTGTTAAGTACGAGGCTGAGTTCGAGGCTGGAATTCGGGCCGACATCGCGGCCAGCTTGAGCCAGGTGTGTTGCACGAATTGCACGTACGGCCACACGCGCTTTCTCTATACGGGGGTACGGGTGTACATGTACGTAATATAATTATACGAAGGAACAGCTTCGGTCACTCCTTCTGCTCTGGAAAGTGAAGTTCAATCTGGCTGGAAGGGTTTCAAGGTAAAGTCACGATATGGTTTTCATGTCACATTGTCAGTAATCTGATTCGACCACATAAGGAAAACTGGTACTGACTGCCTAGTGTGTAATGGGAGTGCTAGCTTGACATAACTCCAGCTGACATGCTATTCGGAAATTCACATGTATGTAACGCTGCACTAGCAAGTAGCCCGACTGGTAATCCTTACAGTTTTAGGACCCTGTTCCTATATAGGAAGGGAAAGACTCACCAAAACAGTTGACTAAATGACACTCAAAATTGACATTCTGATATTTCTTGACACATCTGAACAATTGGCAGTGACACCTTCTTGAATATCAGCAGGTTTAATTTTGTGGAAAGAGGGCAGGGCTTTGAGTTTGTTAATATGAGGGAAATTACGCGGAATTTAAGGGGTAAAAGACGACGGTGACAACCGGACCAGAAAACTGACTCAAAAACCAAGATGGCAAACATGAAAGCTCGATGCAATGAAAGCTTGATGCTGATTGGGTGATAAAAAAGTAAACATCTTATTTATTTTTTTTAGCAGCCAATCAGCATCAAGCTTTCATTATGTAGGGCTTTCACCATTGTTCACTCGTGTTGTGAGAACGACAACATGCACCTGACTGCAAAAAAAATAGGAAAGTCACATTGTGGAATGATTTCCATATAAGAAGTGCATTCAACACCCTGTGTACAAACCCTATGAGAGTGGACTGAACAATTCTAAGTGTTTTCTAAGAAAATGGTTGTATTTTCTCATTGCTCAAACATGTCAAATTGACTTTGATGACATGAAATTGCTATCTGGGGGCTTGTTAGTCAATACAGAGGAAAATTAGTGAACTTCTTATATGGAAATCTTTCCGTCACTTTGGTACTGGACAGTCATCTGCAAAATTCAGTTTTGAACATAACTCGTAAAAAATAGAGGTGTCCTAAAGATTAGGATTACCGCCCGACTGCATCTGGCCGTACAGTACTATCGCAAGCTCTGTAGTTCGGCCAGACAGCCACTGCTCCCCTAAACGCTAAACTCTGATGTAGCGATTTTGCTACCGATTTTGATCGAGATTATCTTCTCATCCAGGTCAGAAATGTCCAAAGTTAAGGTTCCTAGTCGTAAAGGCACTCATACATTTTCGAAAAAAACATTCTTTTATCTAAAAATCTTCATCCATTTGTACAACCACAAAGATTTGTGTCTAATTTAACTCCCTGATCATTAAGTGTTATACAATGTATTTCAATATCATTGCAATATTTTTCATTCATTATTTTATAATAATCCTACACTGCAGATTGTTGGGCCAGTTGTCGCCACTGTCTTCCCAACAGTTTAAGGGTGTTGCTCGTCTAGTGTCCTGTTCATCTGCACACTGTGAAGCTTCATTAGAGATGTCAAGTGAAGGCACCAGTTCCTCACCGACCAATAACGCCCACAAACCGAAATCAGAGTTTATCAAACAAGAGGTGATTTTACATCAAACTCATTTTTTTATTTTGTATTATTTAGTGTTTTTTTTTTTAGTAGGCAGCCATGAGCACCAAGTCCTTCAAAATCCACCTACATGCATAGCAGTGGTGGATTTGTGGTGGACTTTGGTGGATTTGGACCTGAAACATTATTCGAAGCATAGTCAGTGACGGATTTTAGCGGACTTGGTACTGTTCATAGTAAAACCCAGTAGGGAGTAAGGGTTAAGCTTCGTGTAAAAGCAAAACTATCAGACTAATAAAGGATTTAATCTATTGAAACTTTGCAAGCTAGTTGTGGGTTTTCATAGATTCTTGTTACAGTTTATTGGCATATATATCAGACTTTTTGTCAAGACATTAGCCTAACTCCCTAGGCATTTTTGCTAGGATGCAACCTCAATCCTGTAAAATTCTCCAACTGCCTCCATGTAAAACTTGCATACAGCCTCAGTCCTGCAAAATCCTCCATTATTTCTTGAATGTGGTCCTTGGAGGGGTGACCACTGCCTCAATCCTGCGACCTCCCCCAGCAATCACTGTATATGCTGAGGCAGAGCCAGTGACATCATGGAGAAGTGAAGAGGATTTCAAGTAGGTACAATTTGGGCCTAACTTTATGCACGGCTGAGCAAAAACAACACAATGTCCAGCCCAAGATCTTGAAACAGTGCAGCCTTCAAAATCAGCCACACATTGTTTGCCATATAGCCTCAATCCTGCAAAATCCTCTGTTTTGCAAAGAGGATTTGGGAAGGTTAGGGTTAAGCTTCAGTTATCAATCTAAAGGATTGAATGTACATTTTGTATTGAAACACTCCAAAAGCTGTTTGGATTCTTTTTTATTGGCAAGGATAGGATTTCATTGTGATAGTACAAAATGGTTGGAAAGTTACATTTTTCGACTTGTTTGACACTTTGACCGAAAAGGTATTTATGAATAGGAATAAATATATGCTTGGCTGGTTTTACACAAGTCTGTTTAAGACTGGCCAGAGGCCTGGTCACCATTAATATCCCTCGCCTTTGGCTCGGGCTATTATTGGCATTCATTCACCCAATCGGTCTTAAATGGACTTGTTTAAAACCAGCCAAGCACATGCTTACTCCCTAATTAAAATCAACCTATCAACATGCCCATAAATATTTAATTTTCAGAGTTTCAGTTCAATTCAGAAATTCTATCAGACATGACCGACCATTCATCTGCTGGTTATAATTTTGTTTTGAAATGTCACTAGACTATTCATCGAGAGAAGTGGCTGTCTCTGGAGAAGATAACCTACAAGGACCCCAGGGGGAAGATACGGACATGGGAGACGGTGGAGAGAACCACCAAGCCCCAGAGGCCAGGGGTAGCTGACGGTAGGCCCAGAGGACCCTTGCTTGGTCAAGTTTTAATTTTCCTTCTTTAACCCTCCTATGCAAACTTGCATTCTTTGCCAAGTTGTCCTTGCAGTCAAAATCAAACCAAACGACTGTTTTCAACAGTTATAAGACTTCCCAGCATACATAAAGCAAGATTGACTAGCTCAAAGTAACTTTTATAAGATGGAATTTTTGCGCCGGGGTGATATAAATCAAATTAGGTTTTGCCCTTCACCGTCGTTTTAAACACTGTATACTCAGTGTGTTACCTCCCGAGTGAAAGTTGGAAAAAATCACTCGGGTGGGACTCAAACCCACGACCTCCTGCTTTCTAGTACAGATGTCTTACCACTCAATCACCTAAAGGGCAGAACCTAATTTGATTTGATTTATATCACCCCGGTGCAAAAATTCCATCTTATAATAGTTTATGCGGTACCCGCTGCTATGTACATCAGATTCCAACCGGCCAACCGATCCCGTTAGCTCTGTGGTTGAGTGGTAAGACATCTGCACTAGAAAGCAGGAGGTCGTGGGTTCGAGTCCCACCTGAGTGATTTTTTCCAACTTTCACTCGGGAGGTAACACACTGAGTATACAGTGTTTAAAACGTCGGTGAAGGGCAAAACCTAATTTGATTTATATCGCCCCGGCGCAAAAAAAAATTCCATCTTATAATAGTTTATGCGGTACCCGCTGCTATGTGCATCAGATTTGAACCGCCCAACCGATCCCGTTAGCTCAGTGGTCGAGTGGTAAGACATCTGCATTAGAAAGCAGGAGGTTGTGGGTTCGAGTCCCACCCGAGTGATTTTTTCCAACTTTCACTCGGGAGGTAACACACTGAGTATACAGTGTTCAAAACGTCGGTGAAGGGCAAAACCTAATTTGATTAAAGTGACTTGATACAGCTTGGTTTGACTCCTTATGAGTGATGAAACAGCAGTGACCACAACTTGCCTGCGTTGTCTGTTGACTCAGTTTGACTAGTCACAGTGCTTGCTTGACATATAATCTAATTGCTGGTGACTAGCCTTTGTTAAAAGTATAGCAGGGGAAGTGGAAATGAATTTTGACTGTCTGTGACTGTTTAAATAGCAGGAGGGTTAACCCTTACTTAACCACTAGCACTCCCTCCAGTCGGAGGTCAAAGGTCATCTAGGGGTCAATTGAGGTAATTGTTTAAAAATGCACAAAATGTGACTTTTTAAGAACACAAAACATGCACCGGTAGGGATCTACTGCGAAAAAAAGATGACACGTGCAATCTGCAGATCACCTACATATGACAAACTTTAAGCTAATTTTTTTTCACTTTCCACTTTCCTAATTCTTGGTGCCATTTAAATCCACAAGTTTCCATTTTTAACTAAAGCCCACTAATGTTTGTTAATTTGAACAGCTGTTGCCATGGCAACCATTGTCAAGAGGTTACTGCACTACGACTCCATTTTACTGGTCAGACAGTTCAGGCCCCCGGTCAAGTGTTACACAATAGAGTTTCCAGCAGGTGAGGCTGTCAGTATAGTGGGCAGATGAAATCCACATGTCCAGATGTAATGTATGGCTCTGTATTTTGTTTTATTCCTAATAGCGGTTGGAATGGTCACAATTCTCAAACGGTTACTGCACTACGACTGTTTGGTTCTGGTCCGACAGTTCAGACCACCTGTAAGGTCATGCACAATAGAATTCCCCTCAGGTAGGATTGCTTTCAATAACTGTCATTCATTGCAGGACTAGCGCATGAGTTCACATTGAAGCTTGCTTTCCTTGTTCCTTCACCTGGTGGCTGCTACAGGTTGAGTGACTCTTATGAAGAAAAAAAATGAATTCATTCGGCCCAATTTCATAGCGCTGCTTAACAGTTGGTAGAAAGTTGTGCTTGCTACAGTAAAAAATCATACCACTGCTTAATCACTATTTCCTGGGGTGGACGTGCTTGTATCTACTTGACTAAAACTTAGGGGCCGAATCACAATCAACTTTTTATCATGTTGCTGTCTCTGAAGTTTGATGGCCTTTAAAGGCGTTTGCTGGCGAGTAGCACTGAGAAGATAAATCTAAATAGTGGAGTGGAGAGTAGCAAACAGTACAACGCTTTCCGATGCATACATGTACATGTAAAAGCTGGTCCTGGTAGGTATTCAATATGAGTAAATACATTTTACGACAATTTAATGAAAGCAAATTATCGCTCTGCGTACGTACGCATTGGCTTGGATCCCCCTCCCCATTGTACGCATGGTGTTATTATTTTTATTATTATTATTATTAATCATTTCTGGTAATGAAACCAAGGATTCCTCAAAAGCGCCCTAGGCACTGTAGCTCCCAAGCTTGAAGAAGCCTGTGGAGAGAAGACAGTGAGAAGAAGTTACAGTTTTAGAGGTGGGAGGAAAAGCCTAGAAGAATATTCTGGGGAAAACCCACGGAATCAGGCAGGGACTGAAAACCCAATCCACATATTGGCCCAGGCGGGATTCGAACCCGGGTCACAGCAGTGGAAGGCGAGGAAAGTACCACTATGCCAACCTGACTCCCCATTGCGTACAGTGTATGACTGGCAACAACCCCCACCCCCTTTTTGTGTGTAGGTACTGTATGGATGGCCCCTTATAATTTTGCAGAGATGTGCTGAATCCTATGGCATCTCTGCGTTGGGGCCCGGCATCCAGCTGTAATGTTTTCTAGATGTTTTACTTAAGTCTGTCTTTGTTACAGAGAGGGGGCACATGCAGTCCATTTCAAGCATGCAACTCAGCTGGTTTCCTCTTCTGTTTTCTTTTTTTTCATTTCACGCTTAATGCCATTACAAATAAAATGAAACACCAAATGTATTAAGTCTGTTAAAGCTTGGAATTTTCTCTTTGTTTAAATTGCTTCCCAGTGGCATCCCTGGCATGCCTGATACCAGCATGCTTCAGTGTTTTCAAGTTTGATATTCCATGATTGCTTTTATTTAAAAAAATTAACAAAAATGTAGTGTTGGCCATGGTTGGTAGAAAAGAAAAATAAAGGGTGTCCCCAAAAACTTTACCAACAAACAAAGGAATAATATATAAAAAAAAACATGAACTTGAATGACCACAATTGTTTTATCATAAACACTAGGTTTTTACAACTGAAGCTTTCCATTGATATCTTGGATGCACACATCTCGTCATGCATCACTGAGTCTTCGGCACATATTCTTCCATGGCCCATCACATCATTGCAGGTTGATCGCATAAATTGTCCACCGCGTGCCAAATGCAGGCCTGCAGGCCTGAAGCTTGGGTAGTGGACTGCTGAGAACCATGTTCTTTAACCCTAACCCCCTTGAGTGATTTACTAGAATATCACCATTTAAACGCAATGACCCTAAAACCTGTTTCGTCCAAAACAAAAACCAGTTTATTGTGTATTCTGACTGTCTGACAACAAAGAAAATGACACAGAATGCTTGTCCGAACAACTGTCAACAACTGTAGTGCACAATATCTTTATCAACAATCGTGGTTCGGCAAACAATATGATTGATAAAATCCACTTTTTTTAAAAGACAGTCCTTCAAAAGGACTTTGTTGAATATTTTTAACTTGTATAAACAGAGGTTTTATCGCTGGTGAAGTTTGAAGACAATTGTGATGACGATTCTTGAAATCGCATTTTTGGACGAAAGAGGTTTTAGGGTCATTGTGTTTAAACGGTGATATACTTTGAGCGGATTGAGCAATTTCAGTATTTTTTTCATCTAAAAGTAGCTTATGACATTGGCTTTCCAGTCATTATTATATTTGGTGCTACATATTTTTTTCAATATGAAATATAATTTGGGGGGTTTGGGTTCCGTTTTTTTTTACTCGCCCTGTATAGAAATCATCCCTTTGTTTGTGGGTTACCTTTTAGGGGGGCATCCTGTATTTAGACTTTACAGAATTTGTTTTTTGATAAACGAGCGGTAAGTGGTTTCGCTTGAGAACATGGATGGAGAAGGAACAAATATTGTTGTCTTTACTTTAATGGTGCTGTTTATTGCCTCTCAGGTTTGGTAGATAGTGAGGAAACAGTGGCCGAAGCAGCGATACGAGAACTGAAAGAGGAAACTGGTTATGTAGGAACAATAACCAGCATCTCTCCAGGTAAAGGATCCAGAGTTGAAATCTATTCATAAGTCATTTTACAAGTCGGGTCAAGTAGCTGGGCATGACCAATGAAAAAGGAATATCTGAGTTCATTTGAATAGCTTGTCATTTGACACATGTTTGACTTGAAGCTCAACAACTTGTAATTGACTTATGTGGACTGCAACTTTGCTATACAATCACTGCATTTGCTTGGATTCAGACTTTTTGTCAAATCCATATCACAAGTCAAATCACAAGGTGTTTTACAAGTTACGTCAAGCAGCAGGGGTTGACCAATGACAAAGGAAATACTTTGTCGGGGTTCATTTTAACAGTTTGTCTTTTGACTGAGGTACTTTGAGAACTTGACTACAACTTTGCCATACAGCCACATAATACAGGTTGGATCCAGAGTTGTTGAGTTCATATCACACAGCTTGTTTGGTGGTAGGTGTCTTGGGCGTGCCAACACTGGTGGGCCCTTAGTAACAGTGAGACATGTTGCAGAGTGTTTGACGTCCTTGCCAGTGTAAATCGGACGTGTCACTTCTGGAAACTGTCCGAGAAGCACTTCATAGGGCTAGGCACTCTGCTTGGCTGTGGTTGGACCGATGGGAATGGTGTACGAACGGATTCCGCCTACTGTGAGGTGTTTAGTTGAGACGTTGAGTTTATGATGCTGAACATCGACTAGCAGTCCAAAAGTGTCAGAGAAAATCTGCTCCAATTATTGGGTTCGGTAGATCAGCAGTGACGAAGACCCAACGGATAAGACTCTACGCAACTTGACATCCAGTGTAAGTGACTTCTAACCAAATACAGTAAACTCCGGCTAAACCGACATCGTACAACTTAAATCGCTCAAGTCAGCCGTCTGACTAAAGTCCTGATTGTCCGTAATGCATTTCCATTGAATTTTTTAATTCTAAGCCGGCTTTTATAAGTCGCCATTTCGCTCAAGTCGTCGTGTTACTCTCGGTCCCCTTTCCATAAAAAGCATTACAAAATCCTTTGTGTAAGTCGGCATTCAACAAATCATGCATTGGCATCGACTTCCTGTACTGCGGTTGGCAAGTGTCGAGTGAAAAGTGGTTCGCAAGGCCCGTGATCGGTGTCGGAAAAGGGTGTCCTACTGCATACATCGCATATGCATCGTGAACATATATACCAGTACCCCCTCTAGGCCGTACGCAGGGGGTCGTCTTATTGAATGACTACTGCTGCAGTCAATGCGTGCGTGGTATATACCGGACCACGCACGCATTTAATTCGTTACTGTGCACGTACATATGTATCGTGGTCTCCACTATCAATACCCCAAACGTGATGATACAATTTGAGGATTAATTTGCTGGATTCAACTCAAGCATTAAGGAGATAAGGCCTAATCCAGGGTAAATCGAAGCCAATTAGTGCAATGAATCATGTGTGCAAAGGACCATTCATGTAAGTCAGCAAAATGACTTATTACAGCACATATCGGCATTCGCGTAAATCGTCACAAATTCTCGGGTCCCGAGAGTGCCGGTTTAGCTGGAGTTTACTGTATGCAGATGGGAGATTTATTACCACCTGATGAAGATTGACAGATGAAGACCGAGGCCAGTGTTTTTCCGCAGTCAATGAAGGCAAGACGCTCACTTCAGCTCTTGTGTCCACCAGGAACCGGGCCCCTGTCTTGCTATCAATGATGAAGAATAAGTGACTATTGGTGTTGGTGCCAGGGAGACTTGTCACCAGGGAGACATGTCACCGACGCCAGTGACTAATAGTCGCTGGCGTCGGAGTTTCCCTGTTGTTTCCCAGATTTGAAGATGCAGGGCAACACACATCTCCTGGCATCAGCGCCAAATCGCCAGTGATACCAGCAGCAATTGGTGGATGTAAAACTTAAGGGTTCTACATTCGTCAATTTATTAAAAAAACACCTCATTGTTCAATTACTACAATAAAGTGCTGATCCATTAAGCTAAATTTGACAAACATCAAGCATACAATTAATGTGGATCAGTGGGGAGAATTGAGATTAACATTGTTTGTAAACAGTATTAAGATGGTTAATCTCAAGAAAAAGTAATGTTAATATTTGTTTTCTAAAATAGTTTGCTGTAATCCATTTTTTGTCTCTACTAATAAATACTTCATCATGGAATCAATGTTTTTCTTTACAGTGACTGTTATGGATTCGGGTATGTCAGCTTCAACTCTTAATCTTGTTTTCGTGCAGGTTTGTTCCGTTCATGTATCTTGTATTACATTGTAACCATTGTAACAACTTTTTCCACATAATCGCCGACTACGGAGGGAGCATGAGGAAATAAGGAACTAACTTTAACAAAAACGTGTACATCTACAGTCTAGTCTAGGGGTTAGACATTGTTATGGTCTGATACGCGATAACCCGTGGCCGCCTTAACTCGCTGCCGCGAGAGGGCACTATCACGACTAACCAATATCGCCCACGGAACTTGTCAGAACAACGTGTAGGAATCTGCTGAAATCTCCCCCCCCCCCCCCCCCCCGAAAATTGGGGGAAACTAGTGCGCATGCGTGACTTCTGCAGGCAATTACGGTCCATTTTCAGTCCCACACATACTACACATAACAAAAGAGCTGACCAGTGAGGTTGCACAAAGGTCTTGCTGCATCTTTTATTGCACTGGATGAAATTTGAGAGTTTGCTTCGGAACTACAATAATTTTTTTTGAATTGCGCGCTGCATATATTATTAGGCCCAACAGTTGCACGGGCATTACACAACCAATACGAATTTCCCTAGACGTTCCTGACAAGTCCGTGGGATATTGGTCGGTCGTGAAAGCGCCCTCTCGCGGCGGCGGGTTATCGCGGCCGCAGGTTATCACGTATCAAACCATAACGTCTAGCCCCTAGACTATACCCCTCCTCATCTAATTGTATTTACCATAATGTATATATTATGGGAACACAAATTCAATATTTCCTTTTCTATAAAGACATATGTATTATATGTGAATCAGTTCATTACTTAACCCTAACTCCCTAGCATGATTTACTGGAAACTATACCCATCCTGGCAAATTCCAACTGCACACACATATTTCTGTCTTTGATTCTGCAGATGTGCCAACCCAATGTAAAAGACTGTCAGTTTAGGGGTACTGTACCCATCCTGACAGATTCCAACAAAACATGCTGTTGGGGTTTGAGTTCTGTTAGGGTTAGTTGCCTTTGGTTTCTGTGTGGACTTTAACCCCTAACCCTCCAGGGTACTTTGGCTAGAAACCATGCTGAGCACAGCAACATGCACCACTTTTCAAACTGACCAGCCTGCCAAGTGTAGCAAGATCCAACAGATCAAAATTCGCAAGGCCAAAACGCCTCATAGTCTGTGGTCACTGGATGCAGTGGGATACAACTGAGGCATATACATGTAAATTGTTCAATGGGACTAGCTCACGTCTTGAACTTGCCATTTGTGCACTGGTGTTGATGGCCCAATGCCGCAAGGTCCAACAGACTTATACTCCTGATGCACTGTGTTGCATCTGGCCTCAGCACCCTCCCTACCCCCATTTTGAAACTTACATGTACCCCACATCATCACAAACTAAGTTCAAAACAGACAGAGGTAAAACCTTTTGATGGTCGTTTTCTTCTTTGAGATTGCCGTGAACAATATTGCCTTGTGTGATGTAGGTTTTAATATTCTACAATATAAAACAAATCTATTTTTTTTTTAAACAGGTAGATGGTGATGACACAGTTAATCAGAGACCAGTACCCAATTTAGGTATGTGTTATTTTACTATTGTTGTAAATCCTGTTCTCCTTTTTTTAGGCCATGGGCCAAAATCTGTATCGTGTTGAGGTTCGTCTTAACTGTTTGGTGTCAGCTTGCAATAAAGTCAACTTTACTAATTCGATAGTGCTGAATCTGAATCTGGCTGTTCATATTGGCCCAAATTGCACACTAAAGTTATGACGACAACATGTATTCTGGGTAAAGAAATGGAGAAAAAAATAGTGTGTCACTTATTTACTTGAAACTGAATGACTTGTGACTGATTTGTGCTGTAAAGGGACGACAGAGGTATGTAAATTTAATACACGTCGAAATCTCATCATGCTCATGTTTGAAAGATCAATTCTAAAAAAAATGTTAAGCACCGTGTCGAGCGTTAAATAATGACTTATTCACGCCGACTTCCTTTTTATCTGTTGTGTCAAATTTGAAAGCATTTGAACTGAAAAGATAGAACTTATGGCAAAAGTACTATTTTTAGCCAAAAAAAACTGGGCTTCCAGAATCCAAATCGAAAAGGCATCGCGCAGTCTTGAATACAAATGTGTACATTACTTGACGCTTAGGATATGGTGCGCGCAGACTTCGAAGTACACTTGCAGTACGCTCTGTTTTAGCCAGTCAGCGTCACCGTTTACATATTCCCCACGGCCAGGGGTTGATGGAGGAATGCGCATGCGCCAATGGAGGCGAGGCTGGTACGCAATGGCAGGGATGCATCGCGATCGCCCTCATGTGGTATAGTTACATTGGGGAAACAGTCCCCTTTATTTCTAACTTGTGCAAACGATGTGATGTGCGTATTGTAAAATATCAATTTACATGTTCCCAACTACTTATAACTGAGAAATTAGGTTGCCACTAAAAAGTTAAGACGAAGTGCACGTTACAGGCTTTGGCCCACGGCCTATTTTCCCCACTAATTTGCAGATTTCAATTTTTGTAATGGAAGCTTTTAGGGGGTTATACAAAGTACATTACAGTGTGTTTGCAGCTGTATCATCATTACATGCAATCTAATCAGATTCATGAAGCGCTGTTCGCTCATCAATCATTTTCCGCCAAAAATATGGCCAAAAAACCAAGCATGGTAATAATTGATTGCCCTAATGATATATTCATCATCTGCTGGAGATATTGAAAATAACTTTAATGTTGATGTGTACCATAACATCATTCAATCATCATTAACTCAAAATTTGATACTTTAATACTTGGCAGTGGAAGTGGTTTCATAGCTGCTGTGTCAATTGTAATATCAATTTTTGGTCATTTGAGAATGTGATGTGTGCTTTGGGAATTCAATTGATATCGCTCCATAACCCTATCCACAACAGCCAAATGTGTCTGATATACTTTTGCATATGCTCACACCACAACAGCTGCAATAGTGACTCGTAATGGAAGTTAGTCATTTTGTAGTTTATTATCTTGGAAATTTATGTCAGCGGCAAGTGTTTCGAGCACAGATTTGAATTTTCGACGAAAAAAGTTAGCATATTGGGTGGTCAAAAAAATTCTGTATGGGTCATTTTTGCAAAATTGTAGTTTCTACCTGTGATTTACATCTGTACGTGTAAGTTGCAGGCCCTATAACATGTATAATGCATGGTGTGCACATACATTTACATGGGTAGACACATATACATACATTAAATAGTACAGTTCATATGTATGCATTAATTAGTATTCATAAATACCTAAGACAGTTTACCCATTCCTATTGGTTGAGAGCCAGTTTTAAAGGGTTGATGAAAACAGGCTGGCTGGTCTTGAACACTTCTCCAGTGTTACATGGAATTTAGACTCCTGTGAAATCCGGTGCATTTTACCGTTTTTTTTTTTTTTTGCTTGAATGTTCACAATCCTCGAATAGGCATGGCAATCCTACCAGTGAGTCAGTATTTCATAGTCCTCAATTCACAATACAGCTGCGTTCTGCGCAACGTCGCGCAGTACCAATCTCCATATTAGGAGTTGTTCACGTCTACTTTGCGAGACAGACATACCATAATGTAGCTAGAGGGGTGTCCCGGAAAACATGAAGTAAAATTGTAAAAAAAAGATTGTTGGAAATTTATAATGTTTGACTTGTTTTGACATCTAGATCGAACAGTTCATATTTCTTTGACCGAAAAGGTATTTATGAATGGGAATAAATGTGTGTTTGGCCGGTATTAAACACTCCGTTTAAGACTGGTTGGAGTCTGGATAGACTCAATACTGTCTTTAATAAACAGTGTTTAAAACGGGCCAAGTACACATTTATTCCCTAATTAATTTGTGACAACCTTGGACAAGTGTGTGCTAGGGTAGCTCGATACGTACACAACAATTCTCTGATCAGAGATAACTTTGCTTGAACAAGTTCAGCCAACCAGCCAGTTAGTGCCTTGTTTTGGTTAAAAAATTGTTCATTAGCTGCATTGTGCTGAATGAGTGCATTACGTGTAGGTTGGCACTCTTCTGTATGTACATGTACCGGTATTTGTCTGCTCATGTCAGACACCACACCTATTTTCCATTTAATGTATTTGAACAAAATTTAAGCTTATAATATATTTTGAAGAGTCGTTGGAAGCACACATGTCGGTACAGGGATAGTGATTAGGCAGCTTTTAGCAAACAGTATCGCTGTGGGATTGAAAGTGAAAATACATTAGTGTTGTCCTTTGAATAGCTAATGGGTTGCCAAATGGTGATGGATGATTACAGTGGATGGAATTATGCATCAACCATCAAGTGGATGAGTATGCATTAACCTAGATTTACTACTCTTCTTTCTGATCAATAAACTACTGTTCTCCGCCCTAGATTGTTTACATTTTTCAGTACCTGTAGACAGGAATGAGTATTGTGGGACTTGTGTCACAAAAAAATTATGCCGTTCGAAGTATTGAGTAACTCTTTTTGCTGTGTGTTCGTAAGTGCATTTGGATATTAGAAGGGTTTGTTCCTGTAGGATTCAAACCGGTAACATTTTTCTTTTTGTGCAGATGTTCTAAGCATCAATTAATTTTCCAATGTCGAGTGGCCTTTTTAAAGGCTGTAGATACTGACGGGCAGAGTATACTGTCTGAAATGTTGATTTTCCCAAAAGTCTTGTTAGAACCTTCCAAACTCACAAAAGAGATTTGTTACATTACCTTTTATAAGTCTTTATCTTATTGCCATCTTCACTATGCAAATCTTCAAATCTTGTATGGTATATGAACCACTACTTCAGTCCAGAGTGTGTTAAATGTTGGCCCATCTCATGAGTTGGAATCATCATTCAAAATAGAAAAGATTATGGGTATGATGAATATGTGATGAACTTGATGTTTGCTGTTTTGTTTCAGATGAAGGGGAATTCATAGAAGTTATCCATGCACCTTTGCATGAACTCAAGCAAAAACTTGATGGTAAGGTCAAAGAACGGTCTTCTCTTGTCCTGCCCCAACCCCCCCCCCCCAAACAAAAATGTAATGTAATGAGTGTAACATTGGCAGATTTCCAAATTTCCAAATGATAGAAGTTCCTGTCAGCTAAGTTATATTACTCGCCCATGGACAGTTATGACAACAACCTGTGTTTAGAAATAATTTAATTAATGGCAAAATTTCCCAATGCTATTCGCGTAAAAATTAAATTTTCCTTTTGTTTTTATCTCCAAAATTTCATATCTGAGTCTTGGGTGAGAATGCATAATAAAACCCATGGATTCAACATGACAAAGAAGATGAACCAGTGCCACCCAAAATAACTCTGCCAGTTACTCCCTGAACTGCCTGAAACCTTCCGACATGTAGCACTATATAAGTGGCTTTGTGGATTCATCAGGAAATACATGCAATATTCTTACTGTTTCGTTACAACAGCATACAGTGAAGCAGGGGATTTGGTTGACTCAAGGGTTTACACCTACGCTGCCACACTCCATCAGTGCCAGCACAAAGGAGAAGACATGGATCTAGAGCAGCAGAAGGGACTCTACAAGAAATGATAATGAACGGACAACTGTAGATAGTAAGCAGTATGTCCTGGATGCCACACACCGTGGCTAGCCTCTTCCCTGTCCAAGCGTGGATTTGGATTTTTTTTGTCTTAATGCAGCCAGTCCTGATCCCTGACAGGTGCGGTCAAGTCACTGCAGCGGTAGAGAGTGCAGTCCACAATATGAATCAAATCCAGTTTTGGGACTGGGACCAAAGAAGTTCCAAGCATACATGTAACTAACATGCGCAGAAAAGCTTCAATAAAGTGCCTTCTACCTCTACGGCAGCTTGGCTGCACTTGTTGGGGACCATCTGCAATACTTGGGGAACTAAATCCAAGTCCACTGTTGGACTAGAGCTATGAGTAGCCTTGATGAAGGCTAGACTCTTGATGCAACTGGTGTATGATTAACCAGTTATGATAAGAATGATAAAGCAGTCAACTCTCATTGGATAGTTACAGCCTTGATCGAGACTCAACTACACCACACCATTTTTGGTTGGCCTGCAAGGGAAGATCCATCCGTCATCATAAACATCTCAGTAATATATGCTGCTCTCACATTTTCACGGGCTAATATGGATTTGAATGCAAGGATTAAGCACTACATTTGTGAGTCAAGTCAAGTCGCCCTAAAGGCAGTGACTCAAATTAAGTTGAGTCATGAGATCAGCAAGGTCCAGTTAAGGCTAGTTGAGCCACAATGTGTGCTCGAGGCAAGTCAAGTCGGGACACATTCGTTGTCGAGTCAATTCAAGTCACTGCGATGAAATTTTCACACCATCTGTAGTATCACAATCTTGAGTGTATCATTTTGCAGCACTTCTTGTGTAGTGCTGTCAATCTGCCGAACTGCCATTGGCCTTGCAAGTGCAAACCAGCTTTCAATTTGACATGAAGTGGTAATAAGAAGTCAATGATTTTTTTTTCTTCACATTTTGTTAAGGACTGAGTGTTGGTGAAGATTTGGCTTGAGTCAGATCAAGTCCTTTGCCTAAGTCAAGACATTTACTTGTGTACATGTTTATGACGCCTGTCAAGTTGAGTTACCGAAAATAGTGACTCCAATGGACTTCATGATTTGAGTGGGTGATTTGATTACATCTCTGACGTACACTTGGCTTTGAAGAGGTTGATAAGATTTATGACATCTAATATACCTACTCCTTGAACTAGTCCCATGGAAATAGAGGGAACAATCTGTTTTGGATGGCCCTTCTTGTTTGTCAATAACAGATTACAAATAAAGTGAAAGCTGATCTTTCATAAGATCTTCTCCACTAGATCAGGCGTACAGGTACTGCAATTCCGGTTGGATTGTTTACTGCACAAATATGCCTACAGATATTAAGTGTGGCCTTATACTTTTTTAGTAATATATTTTGTAATTGAAATGAAGATTCCTAAATGATGACTTTAGCTCTGTCTAGATCTGTAGTATCAAAATTCAAAGCAAACAATCAGTTGCCAACTTGATCTAATTAAGTTTCCATTGTGACTTAAAGTTTAGGTTTTTTTTAAGCCTTGTATACACTTCCCACCTGGAATAGAAAACCACGTACATTCCATAAGCCCGTGGCCTTTCCTTGTGTCATACCAACAGTTTTTATGTCCCGCTTACCTTTCCTTCCGTGTTTGTGTTGGCGGACAGGTAGTGCAGTCACTGTGGACCTCTGAACAAAAACATTCCACATATATAGTGGAGGTGAGACGACATTGTGTGTACCTTCCCAGGTCCATCGAAAACAGTTTGAGAGGCGTTTTGGGGGTTGGATTCTCCGTCGCAAAATGAAGACGAAAGGAGAGGAAATCATGATGAAATTGGGTTGACAGTGTGTTCACATTGCGAATAAATTAAAAGGAGTTTTGTTCTCCAATTTTTCTTAGCTACATGAAAAAAAAGGAATGCCCCCGCTAGGTATGTATTTTAAACGTGATCTTGTTATCCTTTATGACTGAGGATAACAAAAAACCAAGGACCTGAGCCAAATCCTTGGGAAGTTTTTATGTACAAACTTTAGTGGATGTGTTGAGAAAAAGTACACAAAATTGGAACAAAAGGAGGTCCTCATAAGTATAGGATAACACGACTGGTTGTGTGCATGTGTTTGCGTGCAAGCAATCAGTGTTCCCACCATAACTCAGGGGTGTGAAATCTCAGCTTTAAAGCTGATTTCAGGTTTTTTTGGTTTTGGATTTCAGCTTTTTTCCCTCACTGTTTACAAAAGTACAGGAGGTTTCCAAAGTTCAGTTTTTTTACACCTTTTTCTGCTGTTTTCAGCTATTTTTATCAGTGGTCACTCACACCCCTGATAACTTGAGGACTTGACATATCAACTTCAAACTTGGTATGTCGGTTGGTCTTTGCGTCATGTAGAGCCCTTCTGATTTTGGACCCCATATATCAAAGATGAAGGTCATTAAGGTTACAACAATCGAAATGGTTGTCACACGGTATTTTGATGAGAAGGACGGGGCATATCAACTTCAAACTTGGTATGTGGGTTGGTCTTGGTGTCCTGTAGAAGCCCCTCCCAGGACACTTGACATTCCAATGGCGGTGCCATATAATGGGAATAGTTATACGGTGGCGGGGGACTTGTTTTGGTAAGCACACCTTTTCTTGTTTTTGTTTATTTTATGCTGCAAACTGCAGCGTAACATTTCTTGAAATTCACACCTGCTAGAGTGGAACCAAGATAACCCACTGGTCTTTTTATGTTTTTAAAATACGTACTGTTTTTTTTTCACTAATTGGTTACTGAATTCCAAAAATGGTGGTGTTGGTCGTCTTCCATAGTGCCAATCTTCAAAGGGAATGAGTTACAGTAATTTCAACAGTATCAAATTTTGTAATTATTTTATGTTGGGTCTTCCAATGTTATTATTGACTTATTCAGTTTCACATTATTTTATAATGAGTATAACGTGTAATTTGTACTTTTTTGCTTTTAATTTGATGCATTTGTATAATAATTATGCATACGCGGCGCAAAGGCATCTTTTGATGAGAAATCAGAGGATTGTTTAAGCTCATTTTCGCAAAAGAAACATGTAAATACTGACGCCACAGTATTCAAATTGTAAGAAATTATTTCAAGAAATGAAATAAAAAAATATTGTGATATGATTACAGCGTTGGAGTTGCTATAGAACTTTAAAACATTGCATTGTTATTGAAATGGGAGTAACTTGAAATATAATTTCTTTGGGTGTGGCTAGCTTGATTGGGCTTTTTTGGTGGCCCCGACTCACCAATACACGCGTCAGACTGCGTCCCCTAAGGTGCCTGTATGGTGTCCTCTAATTACTTTGCGTCCCCTAAGGTGCCGGTATGGTGTCCTCTAATTACTTTGAGTTCCTATTGGAAAGGCATACATTGTATATAGCCAGTGACCGAGTCTGTTGTAGGCACGAAATGCGCGTATGGTCACAGAAAGTGTTCTATCCTTGCAGCAACCAACTTTAAAGGGTTCATGAAGTGAAACTTTCTTAGGAACATATTTTGTGCAACTTTGTACTCCGCGTAATCGTATGAAAACTATTTGACATCCTTTTTTATTCAATTTTGTTTAAAAGTGCACTAATGTTTAAACATTTAAAAAGTGTCCATGCTTTTCCGGACAACTGATGGCGCTGTTGCTGTGATGTCATTCGAGGAAGACACTGTTCAGTTAAGCGGTTAATCCAACATTTGCTTATTGAGAACATTTGTGAGAAAAGTTTGCTCATTGACTTACTGCCTTGCATGTACTGACACCACAACGAATCACAAAAGAAAAGGAAATCAACGACAGCGAACTCTCCAAAATTCTGGCAACCTCTGGTAATCATAGAGCATTAATATAAAGGTTTCTGCTTGAAATGACATCACGCTTTTGCTCATGAATGACGGAAATGCTCATCAGCATGTTTAAAACCACCAAAATATCCCTGGAAAATGACCAAACGAAAACTGAAAATAGGTTAAAATGCAATGAAGATGAGTACATTTCAGTGCCCTTTTAAGTTCCTTTAAGCCAGGTATATGTCGGATCATTGCAATTGGCCGTAAAAAAGCAGCTACTGATCAATTCAATAGCGAAGAAACTTGCTCAAACTGAAGATAGGACTGGTATTGAACAAGCTGTGAACTTCTTCCGTCTGAAATGGTATGTTCGGAAGAAAATAAAATTGAATTAGGGTCATTTCCCAATTGGATACCGACGTGCACATTATTTTGTCAAGAGTGCATTGGCAAGGGATCCAGTTCAAAAAATATGTGCATATGATCAATCAGTTTTTCAAAAATGGATAGTACCCACCAATCTGAACTTCAACAGTTAGATGTAGTTGTTTTGCACCCGCTCCTTAATATTTTGAGCACTTTTGACGCTTCAAATAAAATTAATCGCGAAGGCGGCAAATGATTTGTACTTGAAGTTTAGCGAAATATGGGACTAGCGCTCCCAAAATGGGTAAGCCACTGGGTACAAAGTGTACGAACAAATCCGTCCGTGAAAGTTACTTGGGAAGTCGGTGCTGATTAAGGAGTTGTTGGGATTGGAATGTCAAAAGAGCATGACGGTGATAATACCACCGGTTCTTCGATGGTTATGTATACAAGGACTCAAATGCGTAATCCATCGAGGACTCGAATGTGTAGGCCAGCAAGACAAACATATTTCCAAAACTATGATCATTAATACGAACCGCTATAGCAGTTGATTTGCCAAATCGTTTAACAAAGTTTGCATTAACACTATAATAAAATTGTGGGTCAGGAAAAGTTCACTGCATATAATGTAATTCTTGATTTGAGGGACTCAAATGGTAACACAGTTATGTGATCACGTTCTCAAATGTGGTGCGTGCACATAATCATGTGCGAGGACGCTTATGAAATCGATTGAATTGTCATGATGATGAGGGAGGGCTTTTGGATTAGCGGCCAAAATTAACTATTTCTGAACACCTGATGCCTTTCGAGTTTTGCATCTGTTTTTCCCTACACTGTTATGTCGGATAATTGTGTACTATATGAACCTAGCAACCAGTTGTGTAAAAAAAAATTGAACAAGTTGTGTAATATTTTACACAAGTTGTGTAAACAACAGTTTACACAACGGGTTGCTAGATTCATATAGTACACAACCGTTTGATTTTTACACAGCCGAAATAACAGTGTATTTACCTAATTCACTTTAGTAGGCTAAGCATGCCAACGATGATGCATGGATAGACCGTTAGTGTTGCTGTTTTTTCATGAATTTGCTGATTTCTCGGCATTTTGTCGGCCAAGAGTTGTGCTTTATGTGAACTAATTATGGACATGTTGTACGAGGATACTTTCACAAATATTCTTCTTGTAAATTCAGCATTAGATAGGCCTATATGAACAGGATATAAAGCTTGTGTTTTCATCAGATGCACGTGATGTGGGCAAGGGCTGTTTTTTAAATTTTCACCACACGGGTTTGCAACAACAAAATGAGCGCATTCTGCCAGTGGGAGTCTGTGGGTTTCTTTTTATTTCCCAGCAGGGCTAGCCTAGTGTCCTCGATTGCTCCTTACTGACTGACTGACTGACTGACTCCCCCACAGATTGACTGGTTGCCTATCTCAATGACTGACTGACTGTCACTAGCCACTTACACTAGTACATGATACCAGCTTTACAATTAAAGGCTTGCCCATTCATGTAAATACTAAACCACGTGCGCAATAGTCTGGCGCCGGTTTTCTTCATGTACTTTCATGATACATGTGCGTAGGCCTTAGTCAAGTCTCCATGAGGATGGCGATAGTGGATTTCTCACCACGCTGCTACCAAATTTTAGTTTACAAATAATGTGGCCATCCGGAATCAATTGAATAGAATATTGTGTGATCCTGGTCTCAGCTTGCTTTGCCTTTTTTAATCAGCCATCCCGTCAAGGATGGAAGCCAATATGAAGTTTCAATTTGAAATTCGATTATGGCCTTGTCGGTGTACAATTTGCGCCATCTATACCTAACCTTATTAAAGGTCGTGAAAAATTAAGTTTGGAGCGTGATTTGAGGACTATTGAGTTATTAGTTTTGCTAGACGTCAGTTGAGTTGTAGGCTAGTACGCGTAGCCCCGAGACAGCCAAACGTACTAGGTGGAGGTCAAGAAGTGCTACTAGATGGATATTTATTTATTTATTTATTTATTTGTTTAAAACCATTTTTAATGAGTGTAACCCATCCAGCAGAAGCTGATCATTTGGGGCCCTCACATTACAAAAATACGTCGAGACAAAGATATAAACAAAGACAAGACCTTAATTGACAAAAAGAACAACAATAAGTTATTAAACACAAGTAATTTTAAGGACAAGTAGTTAAGAAATACATCTAGAATTACAAAATTGCACTGAAACTGACAAACCCCCTCCCAGCTGATCATATGTTATTTACAAGCATGATAAAAAGCGAGACCAAAAATGGAGTAATAATTAAAAGCGATAAAACTGCACATGTACATGTACATGTACATGTACATGTACATGTACATGTACATGTACATGAAAATGATTAAAAATAAGAGCGCCCCTAACCTCCCCAAGACATTAGTAAAAGTACCCATTGCATATCAACGACTCTGGCAGAACATAAGGTAAACTTGTGCAGAGAAAAAAGCTCTAATTCAAGCCCTATCCTCCTTCGGCAGCCGCCGAAAAAAACAACTAAGAGCCTGAACGAACGGCAAGAGGGACATCATTCACAGAAGACACATAATTATACGTCTGATGCATGCTCGCTCTCAAAACAATTGTGAGTTCACAATAAGCTCTGGCCGTGTTGAAAGAACTCTAGAACGAAAGTCTTGCATGGAATCGTTCATAATGATCCCCGCCAGAGCTGAAAAATGCAACGCCGAAGAATGCGATGCCGATGGCACATTAAGGCACACCGTACTTTTTGGTCAATTTTTGGGGAACGACAGACATACAGACCGACCGACCGACAGACCGAGACCGACCACCACGTAGAAGCTCCTGCCAGAGCTTTTTAAAGGCCATAATGATCCAAGAGCACATATGATTTAATTCAGTTGATGCATGCAGAATGGCTATTCAGTGGAGTCGGATCGGGTGTACACTCGGGCCGGAGTATAGACCGCTCTCATACGACGTCATCTTCCTAGAAAAATTACAACTGCGTATGCAACGCAATAAGCCACATGGAATGTGCGCATGTTGCTCGATATTTTTTTTTTCGAAATACGATGCAAGTGACGAAAATGCCGATGCACGTGACAATCTGCAGTCAGTGACGTCATTTGAGAGAGACCTGTTTTCATTATCCATAATATGTAACATTTCTTTCAAGATAATTTATATGACGTTATACATCCATGATAATCCAAGATATCAAGCGTAAATTTTGCAGAAGAAACTGAAGAAAAGGTCTGAACGTGGCCTTTGTGAAGTACATGTATACATTTATCCAGAGGCAGATCCATCAATTTTAGGCGGTTGCGGGGATTTTGAAATCCAGTGAATTTAAATTAAGACGCCAAAGGCAAATTAAAGGACCAAAGGTCTTGAGCTGTGGTCTGAGAATTGAAGTATTGTATGATGTGATTTCAGAAGAAAACTTGGGAGTTGTCTTCTGTACATGTGTGAATTGTAATATTGGTCAGAGGAGAGGTTATGAAGTCACCTCAACCCAACACAATTGCCCACGTTGTATAATGTTATACCATGTATAATACATGACGGCCGTCATGTATTACAGGTACATATGTACATTGTATAATTGACAGCGCACCTTAACAATAATAATAATAACAATAATAATAATATCGGAGTCTTATATAGCGCACGTATCTACCAACTATTAGGTACTCAAGGCGCTGGAGATATGTCTATTATTAAAGAAAGGTAAATAAAGTTTATGAGAAATATGAGACCCATTATGTAGCACCTTATAATGGTTTACAAGATGCTGCGGCGCATATTGCAGCCACTGCCAGAAACACCGGGGCAAACCCCTTCTCTTAGCGATAAGTGTTACTGGCATGGGTTCTTTAACGTGCATTACACAACACACGGGACCTACGGCTTTAAGTCCCATCCGAACGACGAAGCAATAATGGTAAAGTGCCTTGCTCAAGAGCACAAGCACCATGTTCCCACGGTCAGGATTCGAACCCATGCACGGCACACGAGTCGAACACCGTAACCATTGGACCACAGCACCCCTGCGGGTGCACTCCTGCATTAAAATCCCCACAGACACTAGTGCTAAATGCACGTACTTCAACATTCTTTTAAAAAATACTCAGAAGTCCCACAGGTATTTATAAGCTGCTCAGAAAAATGATGATCAACATGTCATCTTTCATTTTCTTTGCATGTTTTGGTGGGTTGACCATTGACTTTCGAGGAATTCTCACCCAAAGAAGACAACCCTTATTTTTCCCAAAGCGGAAAAGAAGTCATCTTAAAAAACGATCCCTCCACAACATGGCAGAATAGTGCCACTTTCAAGCCCAAAGGTTGCATCCAAAATGCTCAGGATTGGAAGCCCCATTGCCATATCTCTTCAATTTCCCACTTGTATGGCTCTCAGAACTCTCTAACTATAGAATAATATTTTGAGGGTATAACTTTTATTCATGAGCTCGGCGGACAAATTTTGGCCTATTTACAGGCGTGCACCCTTGCGTCAAATAAATGTCCGCCCCCACCTTCTGAAGAAAAAAAAACACAAAAAGGGGGAGTGGGGACGAAGGGATGGGGTCAGTATCGATTGACACACTCCTATAAGACGACACTCATGAGAAGACCCCTTTAAACTCAAGTCCCACGGGTTGCAGGAGAAACAATGATTTAACCAGGGTGGTCTTAATGTACACCTTCATCACAAACCTCCCTCGGCGGATATGTACATAGCGATCATACGGTTGGCGTATTATTTGATCGGCAGGCCTTGTATAAATATTCATTACGGCACGGGAGAATTCACCTCAAATCAAAATGACATCCCACGGTATGAAAGCCGACTATCGAGCGAAAAGAAAACTGACATGGTGGACTAGCGGAACCTGTTTTATCATGCAGGCTCGGGCGATCGTATCGTATTTGTTTTATTGCTATCATAAACAACATCGATGGAAGGATTTTCGCCAAATGAAAATAATAGCCCACCAAGGGATTATTTCACCGCGGATTCTGCTTCGATGTATCCAGGTTGTTCGCCAAAGAAGCTTAATAATAATTATGCCGCCCGCGCAAGATGTTCTGTTTACGAGGCGTATCTGGTCGCACCAAGCAAGTTGGTGGATCGGCATCTTCTGAAGAAGTAGATTCAATGCTTCCACTTTCAAAAATTAAATTTCCTTAGATTGACATATTTTCCCGAGAGTTTCCTGAATTTCCTTACCTTTTTTTTGGGGGGGGGGGGGTTTCTGGTTATTTTCTTATACAAGTTTACTTGAAATCACCATAGTAATAAACGTATAATGGATATTTCGTTCCCGTTGCGTTTTTCAGTATTTTGAAGAAAGTCTTTCTTAACTGCGTCATCTTTCTTAACTTCTCATCATCTACACTCACTTTCATATTTTTCTGCAGACTGCGGCTTCGGCTCATACGATCATGGCCATATTGACGCATCCATCGAGCCATAGCCTCGACCCCTTTTCGCGTAGCGGCTCCCAACATGGCCTGTCCTCCCACATCACCTGTTTTCGTTTCGACACAAATTTATCATCTTGTTAATTGGTTTCTTGCTTTCCTTATTATATATGTTAGAGTTCTTTGTAATGTCCTTCAGATCTTGGATATTCCTTATAGAATCTCCTTATTTTGTTTAATTTCCTTAATTATGTCCTTAATGTATAAATATGTCCTTCTAGTGTGGACTGAAAAATACATAATATTGATTAAACAAGAAAAGAGGTAGTCTGTAGACAATATTACATTTGATTTTAAAAAGGGATCAATATTGTGGTCACATGATGCCTTATAGTTTCGGCAAACCGCTCTGCATTGTGCCCCTTTAAATGTTATTGGTGTAGAAATGGTGACAAAATGTCTAATTTGAGCAAAATAACATGCAAAAGATCCTTAGAGTAATGTTTGGATTGTCTGTCAGTACATTGCCCCTCGGTATGACGTCACATGTAACATGCGTGTTCCAAAAAGTAATAATGAAGTTCATATACTCGAGTATGAGGTTTATGTTTCCGTTAGCATGGAATTGCAGACGCTGGTCCCTATGTTCCTGGGAGATATAACATTGCAATCTTTCCGGTGAATCTGCCAAGCGAGCAACAGTCCAACTCTCAGGCGGGTATAAAAAAAAAAAATCCAGCGTAAATTCCACTGTTTGCTTATTGCATGAAACTATACGCGCCTGCTTATTTGATATCGAAGCTTTTATCTGTACACCATTTGTTTTTACTCCGGCTGTTTAATTTAATAGACGACGCGTCCATCCACTAAAAAGTATGTTGACGGGAAAAACACCGCCCTATATAACGCTCCCAAGGTCCCGTTATAGATACTTCGAAGTAACCCAGCTGACCCGGCCTCGGCGGACTCCCTAATATTGACAGTTCTCATAACGATGACTATTGCTATCACTTTCCCTCAGTACCTGAGAGTGATTTGGTTTTCTCCCGCAAAACCAATATTAAAGCCGAGGCATACCGACATTGCGAATATATCCTCCATTTGGATCTAAAGGGGTCCGGTCATTCAGCGTGGAGTGAATTGATTTTAATCTGATCAGCGTAGAAGTCAAGGGAAACTTAACGTCACAAGTGTATTGTCCACGGGGAACACGGCAGAATATCCACAGGGATTTTCAGGGATTGTGAGGTACGTAATTCGCGGTAATTATTAGCAAAAAACCTTATTTAAAGCTTAAACTGGATTATATATTATAATGTTCCTATTTGATAAATTGTACATAACCTGAAAAGCAGCATCTACAATGCCCCGAGTAGTTCCTTCATAAACGTAGGTATATAATGGGTATATATTTACCATAAGGGTAATATAATGTGCAGTCGGGTGATACTAAGGGAATAAATGTGTGCTTGGCCGGTTTTAAACACTTTATTTTAATGACTCTAGCCGAAGGAAAACAAAATTGTCGGTCCAAAAGTTCAACAATTGTTCTTCATGTTTTTCAAAACACCCCTCTAGCTATGCTATGGGCGCGCGCGTCGTACGTACTGCGTCCTGGCGCAGAACGCAAATGTGCCGGTGTAGTGCGAATTTAGGAACTGTGAACTACTGGGCCCAATTTCATAGAGCTGCTTCAGCAGAAAATTTGCTTAAGCACGAAAAAACATTGCTTAGTAAAATTAGGTTACCGGCCAAAACTCCATGTGATGTACATTGCTTGTGACTGGTATTTAGCTGTTGTTTACTTAGCATAACAATCGCATGGAGTTTTGGCCGGTAACCTGATTTTATTAAGCAAGACGTTTTTGTGCTTAAGCAAATTTTGTGCTTAAGCAGCTCTATGAAATTGGCCCCTGATCACTGGTAGTATTCTGCATGCCTACGTAAATAAACGATCAACCAATACAACGGTACTGGCACGGTGCACCGGATTTCATAGGAGTCCAAAAATGTCATGTGACACTGGAAAAGTGCCAGCCAGCCTGTCTTTATCAACAGTTTAAAACCGGCCACGTGATGGGTTCTCGATTTCCAGTGCCAGCCAGCCTGTCTTTATCAACAGTTTAAAACGGCCACGTGATGGGTTTTCGACCAATAGGAATAGGTAAACTGTCTTAGGGAAATTTATGCATAAAATGTAAAACCAAATCGGTAAATTTAATTCAGGAATAAGGCCTAATGGGGTGACCTCTAACACTAGATGACGGTGTCAGGGTTGAAATTGATATTGAAATATCATTGCTTTATTAGGGTATCGATATCGAAATATCCGTGTTATAATTATATACACCCAACAACAAGGTCGACATATTGTTAAGCAAATTTTTTTTCAAATAGTAAAATTCAAGGAAAATAATGCGGAAATGGGTCGACAAAGACTAGGTTTGAACAAGTAGGTTTGTAAGCTCAGAAGTGTGCCGCAATCGAATATAAAAGAATTGGAATTCGAGGCCAACATTGGCGACCCCCCCAACAACCATTGTTGGCTTGCAGGGATAAATTATTAGTATCGTTATTTTCCCACGCGATTGTGGCAGCGATCGGCTTCAACAGCAAGCACACTCTCTTGGTCAATTACAACAATTCGCCCAATAGCTCAGTAAATTTATACAATACCTTGCCCAGATGTACGTGCACATTATGGAGGCAACCGCTATACATGCACGTATGAACTAATTCTGCAGGAAATGTAACTTTTCACGTATTCCTCATGGGAAAAACATTATACCGTGAACCACGTTGCTTGCGGATAGTCGAGTTGGTCACGCATTCTACGTGCACGTTTCACACACTGTATACGATAACGGTTGGGGATCGGGGACGGGTATTTATTTTTGGAGGGAAAACGAGTAAAATCGAACCCCTTAGGGTTTTTGTTATCCACCTTTATCAAATTTGGAAGGTGGAAAAAAACCGGGGATTGGAAGGACATGAATTAAGGAACTGAGCAGGTGAGACATGTTCATCTTGGTACCTGAATGCATTGATAGACCTACAACGTTATCACACCCGACATAAAATGTATGTTGAACGTCTTGTCAAACATTGATCAAAATATTATCTACCTGTTCTTTTGGTTAAATTATGTCCATACTGTGGACAAATCCTTTATTCTCCAACAATGTAACTGGTGTTCAGTTCGTAGGGGGCACTGAGGGTGGGGGAGGGGGTGTCCTCATCTCCAGGAGATTTCCATTCAACATTGAGAAGCTCTATACCTTTCCTGACTTTTTTTTTAGTCCCACGATTTAACCGTGGTGATATGTATGCGGCCCTATTTTCGAGAAGTAATAGGGGTGTAAATGGCGCCCTCAACATCCAGATAGTCTGTCCGTCCCCCCCCCCCCCAAAAAATATATCTGCGACCAAAAGTTTGGGCAACATTTTTTCAAAGCAAATTCAAACCTCTAACCAAAAATTGGAACAAAAAATTGTGAGCCCCAAGCCAAATCCTGGGTGCGCCACTGGGGGGGGGGGGGGGGGGGGGTTCAGGCCTCGAGTGGGGTGGGGGAGAAATTAAGTGCCCCCCACCCCCACCCTCGTTCAAGTCCTCAATTACCACACTTTCCCAAAAGCTGACTGTCGATTGAATAACATCGCAACATGTTTTTTTAAGAACTTCGTACGGTACACTATAAACATATAAACACTGATTACAAAAGGCGGCCATCCTTCATATTCACATTTAATTTTAGGCCTACTTCATTCGCTTCATGAATTTTACCCCTGTTGTTCCTGCTATACGAATTGTGTACTTGCCAGAGGATATAAGGGTTTTCAAAATCTTGGGTCAATCAACCATTCCAAAGACCTATCAAATCTTATCCGTGACGGGAAACAAACTCTACCCTAATTATGTGGTCAGGAGCGCGCCCAGGCCTAAACCCTGCGAAGTGACGCGGTGCCGATGCATAACGCTTGCTATCTTATGATTAGCACAAGTAAGTGGTGCTTGGTGATCGAAAGCTAAGTGCATGCACGTACGGCAAAACGAGTACGCAGACATGCAACTATAATGTCAAGTCGCAAAACACTACCAGTCTTTTCTTCAATCTCGTTAATTTGCTACACTGCGCCTGGGGATATGGAGGGAGTTGTGGGCGGATAC
This sequence comes from Patiria miniata, assembly GCF_015706575.1. NCBI lineage: Eukaryota > Metazoa > Echinodermata > Asteroidea > Valvatida > Asterinidae > Patiria > Patiria miniata. The sequence goes on along the minus strand of NW_024037058.1, from coordinate 13,678,978 downwards.
TTCGTGTTTTCAGTTGACTAAGTTCTTATTGATTGGCATGTATCTCAGGCACGTCGGTCATAAAGCTCGCTGCCCGTCTCTCGTCCAGTCAAAACAACTTGACGATGAGGCTGGAATGGTCAGATGTGTGTATGTGCGCACCTGTGTTTACACCTGTCTGAGTCCGCTGCTCCTGCATTAGCTCTGGCTCGCTTGTAATGATGTTTGGGTGAGCGACTTTAGCATTTTGTTATTACGAGTGCACTGTGTTTCTCCGGAGTTGCAAAAACAATCTTCGCCCAAGCTTTTAAAAGGTAATTGTGATTTTTAAACCCTTTCTAACTTGATTTCGAAACTGTATATTGTTTTTCTTTAAACAAAAAGAGCATATGGTGACAAGTTCCCTGTCACATCACAGGGTCACGAATAGGGTCGAGTTCTTGACTCATATCAGTTATTCATAAATACCGAAAACAGTTTACCCCTGCCTATTGGTCGAGAGCCCGTCACGTGAACGCTTTTATCCGGTTGGTAAGGACCGGCTAGCTGGTCTTAAACATTACTCCAGTGTCACTGAAACGTGGACTCCTATGCAATCCGGTGCCGGTACCGTTTTATTGGCTGAACCTTCACAATCCTCACGTAGGCATGCGCAATACTACCAGTGATTCTGTATATAGTCCGAAATTCACACTACATCGGCACAGCTGCGTTCTGCGCCACTCACGCAGTAAGCGCGACGCGCACGCCAATCTCCATATGAGTTATTTACGACTACTCGCAAGAGGGGCATACCATAGAATAGCTAGAGGGGCGTTTCGAAAAACATGTTAAATAAAATTGTTGGATATTTAGAATTTTTGATTTGTTTTGACGTTTGGACCTAAAAGCTCTGAGTTGGTTTTTTTTTTACCCAAAAGGTACTTATGAAAGGGAATAAATATGTGCTTGGCCGGCATTAAATTCCATGTTTAAGACCGGCAAAGCACACATTCATTCCCTTATTTATGTGTTCTATTTTTCAAAGTGTGCATCTTGGATATAATTTATGTTCGATAGAAGGGATATGATTTACAAAAATGCTGTATAATGTACACAGTCGAGTGTAAATGTTCAAGTCTGAGTTTCAACACAATTCTCCCACGCCCAAGTCCAAATTCTTCTAATAGAGTCGGTCAGTAGAGGGCGTTTCACCATGCCGGATCAAGTCCGATCTCAGGAACTATGGCACTCGGACCCGAGCCTGACCTTCGGAGCATACCTCACCCGCGCGCGCGTTCGGTGGTAGGTACGGAAGCTCTAGGGTTAGTGTTCGCTAGTACCTCCCGCCCTGCAAAACAGGCGCCGGGAAGGGCTGATGCCGCTGGGAAGAGCTGATGCTGCTTCACATAATGTTATGAAGGAAGTACGGATGGCATTATGGGTAACTTATCATGACCTTCGCATGCAGTCAGCTAGCGCGCTACGTATGATAAAACAGCAGCAGTGCTACATGCTACGTCACAGGTCACGCAAAACCTATCCAATGAGAGCCCGAAGAGATCAGCCCTATCCCAGCGTCCTGTTTGCAGGGCGTAGGTACGAGTAAGGGTCAGAGTTCCAAAGTGCCCAAGTCTTGAGTTTATCTGTATAGTACCATCTACCTGCGGCAGCTTGACCGCGGCTGCCAGGGATATGGACCGGCTACACTATAGGTACATGGAATCTAAACTAGTCTCGATCGAGACCGTGACTGGCACCAGTGTGCCAAGGTGATTCCCTCTTTCAGATTCAGCAACCTTCCCCTTCCTGATCATATTGTCTGTAATGCAAAGGCGTTGATCCTCTCGGATAACGATCGGATTGTGATATCCTTCGCATCAATGCTGCAATAACGACCTTCCGTTACGCCCTGTCAAGGAAGAAAAGATGCTGTACGTTTCACGCAAATAATTTCCTATTGTCGGTTCATATTATTTTTCCGTTCAGAAAATTGTCAGCTTACCCGCGGCGTTGTAGTTCTCAGGCCCTAATTCTGTCCTACTTTTGATTTGATCAACGGGCATTCAGTGCACTAGGGCTGTTTAGAAAGGTTGGGAACAGAAGGAGTACTTTCACTGCTACAGTTGTGAAGAGAGCAATGACCCAAGGTAGCGACATGGCTTCACACGGAAGCCCTCTCATGCCAGGTTAAAAAAGCTTCTATTACAAAATAACGCAATATTTTTGCGAAATATGTAAGAGTATTGAAAAAGATCGCAATACTTTTTGATCTAACGCAATGCTTTTTTTGTGTGCAACTTTATACGCAATAATATTTCGGGAAAAAACACAATACATTTATTGCGAAGTAAAGCCCGGTTCATACTCCACGCGAATGCAAATGCGAAGCGAATTTGACGTCATGAAACATTCGCTGCGAAATTCCCCGAGTCGAAATATGTTTAACTTTTACGAATTCGCAGTGCGAATACTTGCCATCACGTCAAAAATTCGCGTTCGCTTTCGCTTTCGCGCCGAGTATGAACCTGGCTTAACGCAAAAATATTGCGAAATAACGCAATGTTTTAGCGAAATAACGCAATAGTATTGCGAAATAACACAAGAGTATTGCGAAATAACGCAATAGTATTGTGAAATTACGCAATATAGTATTGCGAAGTTACGTAATACTTTTGCGAACTAATGGGTTGGGATTCCTTTAAAAAAATGCAATACATCTGTGTAAGTATTTCACTCAAGGTCCCCCCCCCGTATATTTTGTAAATATACGGGGGGTGACAAATCTTGTCACACTGGCTGTCAAGTGACAGTCAGTCAGTCATTGAGTCGGACTCCGGAGTCCGTCAGTGAGTCAGTCAGTCAAATAGGTACAGTGAAGACAGTAGGCTGGCAAATATGGGACCAGCAAAGAGATCCTCCAACTGTATTGGAAAAAAAAAAGAAGAATGGCGGATTCGGGTCCTCGGATTCTTCATGGACCTAAAGTTCTCGGTCAGAAACACAAGCTTGGTCCTGTTCCGAGTTAAAGATTCATTTATTTTCACAAATCCTCGAGGGTATAACCATAACACTGGATAATTGTTTGGTCGGCGTATAGACTATTACCCCTATAAATAGGGGACCGGTAGCCAGCTCTCATTTCAAGCCATTGATTGGATGACCTTTACTCGCGTGCAGCATGATTGTTTATTTTTGAATAACTATTTAGTTTGTGGATGGACGATAATTGAACCGGTATTGAACACATGGTTATCAAAAAAACTGACTCTTGTCTTACCCACAAAAAGCACGCAAAATCAACAGTGTTTCCATGAAGGCAACCTTTAAGCATTTCAAATGCTGAAGAGTAAAGCCCCTCTCTTTATTGATATTTGCCAGAGACGCTTTCGAATTCAGCAAAAATCGAAGTGCACATTCGTGGCCTATTGCCATTTTGCAATAGGCTGGTAGAGCGCAAACATTACCGTTGTGATTTTGAATTCAGGAGGCGGGATTCATACCTATGCACGGCCAGCATATAACTTCAGAATACATCAGGAGGAAAGCTTCCTAATGTATTCAGGTACACTGCTAGCTACCTTTCCCCTATATTTGAAGTCCGAAGGACAATGGGAACCAGACACGGAACCAGACTACGTATAGACGAATGTCGAATTAGCGTTGAAACCAGGGCTCCCAGTGCTAAGCCATTGTATCAATTTGGGATCTTTTCCCCCGTAATTTTTTTAGTCCTATCAACAAAAGAGAGCACTGCATGGGGCCCTCGGTTTTTGTGGCGCGATTTGAATTGCGTCTGTATAGGATTCGTTTTAAATATAATTTACTGGTCCGAATCAAAATGATTCATGAAAGCTTCGCGCCTCAGTGCACAGAGCATGAATTTCCTTTCTGTGTTCCGAAATTGCTTATTGTTGTTGCGAATAAACGTCTCCAAAGTCCATATAATTTAGAGCACCTCCAAAGGTGTGTAAAATGCTTACTTATGCTTCTTTCTCTCGGTAGAATTATGTTTTCATAAATCTGTGTCTTTTGGCTACGTGTGACCTCGATCATACGATTATGAAATTTCCTTCATGTCTACTTTATAAACATATTCTGTAATATTATACATGTATACAGGGACCATGATATTATTGCCTTTGGAGATCTTACTATGAATACATCGCTGGGCTTTGCTTACATAGCCAAAAAGGTAATGTTAATTTAGTGGAAGCTCAAGTACGAATTTCCATGGCAACTAAAATGTCACCAAGACTCTCAAGGAGAACTCAAGAAACGAAGAAAAATACTAAGTGTCATCGACATGACATGTAACCTGCCGACTTAACAGAATTACAGCACTACTCATAGAAGACCTTTCTAACTGAAGTAGTCATCACGACATGGCAGTGTATTGAGGCACGAGATATTCGATTCGGCTGATTTTGAAAGGGTCTTCGAGATATTTGCGAATTGAACTTTGAAATCCAGAAATCTCTTCCAGATCGACTGTCTTTACTGTAGTTTTCCATTCTTCAGTTTCAAAGGTAAGCATAGTCACGACAATTATTGGATGCATGAAATTACTTTGACTTGTTTGAATGTTGTTTAAAAGGCCTTGTCGTGAATCTTACTTGGGAACATATTTTGTACAACTTTCTACTCCTCTTTAAACGTGTGAAATCTATTTGACATCTCTTTTTGGTTAATTCTTTGCACTTTGTTTTAACATTTAAAATGTTCCATGCTTTTCATGACAAAGAGGGCGCTGTTGCCGTGATGTCATTTCAGGAAGGCACTGTTCACTTAAGGGGTTTTCTGTTCAAATTGTGAACCCAGCATTTGCTCATTGAAAACAGTTGTGAGAAAATGTTGCTCATTGACTTTACTGTCATACCGAAACAGCAACGAATCACCGAAGAAAAGAAAATTCCGACAGCAACATTTTGGCAAATTTGGGTGCTGAAATAGCTGCAATGGAAATTCGCTTCAGCATAAAAACCAGAAAGCCACCAAAATGTCCTTAACAATGGCGAAATAAAAATTGAAAATAAGGTTAAATGGGACACAAAGGTGCATTTTCAGGGATTGTATTAAAAAACAATACATGACAAGACATGTGCCCTTTAATTTATCAATCATAATATAGTTTTGCAACTCGTCTTGTGTTTGTGTAACGCATCTTTACGTCTGATTGGTTACCGTAACGAATGAGTATTGAATCGAGACGAAATAGTGGATTTAGGAGTTCAGCACTTTTTTTCGGAAATAAAACATCAACCGAAATTCGTGAATGTGTTTAAGACCCTCCACACGCGCGTCCTTATCCACTTTAGGGTTTATAGAAAGGTCAGTCTAAAGGGGCACGATGAAGTAGTCGTGATATATAGTATACACACTTGAGGTTTTCTCGATGAGTCAGCAGTCGTCATTTGACAATTATGAAGTGTGAAAATTACACGCTTAAGTATTTTACGTAAACTTGGCTGCAAGATGACCCCGGGAGCTTCCGAGACTCGTTGAGAATGCTGATCCGATATCTTTCCGATATTGATCTGTGAACGTTGACGTGACAAAAACAACCCTCGAGTAGTTTGTTTTTCTTTGGCTGTTATGACGACCAGTAAATGCATAGGCCCTTGCACTCAGTAGCCACATTTGAGTTGTTTTTGGTTTTATTTATTCCGTCAAAATGAATGCTTTGGTTGTCCACTCGGGATTTGCTTGATAGTCAAAATGTTCGATAGTCCGAATGTTTATTGATCCGAAAGTTCGATTGTCCGAACGCTCACATGTTCTATAACCGGGGTTCATTAGTCCGAAAATGAAATAAGGCTCGTTAATCCGAGCAATTCATGCGATAGTCCGAAGTTTCATTAGTTCGAAGGTTCGATAGACGGAATTTAGAATACGGTTAATTAGTCTGAAGGTTCAATAGTTCGAAATGAAAACAAGGTTCATTTGTCAGAAGGTTCGATGATTCGAAGGTTCATTTGTCCGAAGGTTCGATAGTCCGAAGGTTCGATGTCCCAAGGTTCATTTGTCTGAAGGTTCGACTGTCCGAAGGTACGTTCGATGATCCGAACTTAAAATAAGGTTAAATTAGTCCGAAGGTTCGTTAGGCCTAGTCCGAAATGAAAACAAAGGTTGCCTGACTGACTTACTGATTGACTGCCACTTTGACTTGCTTAATTTATCCGAAATCACGCTAGGCTCAATAGTCCGAGTTGACAATACTGTTCAAAACATGCTGTTAATTCGGCGCGTGTTGAACCTCATTGTCGATGCGGACTATCGAATTTTATCCTCTATTTGGACTTTCCAACCTTCGGATTATTTAACCTTACTCGATTTTCGGACTAACACTTCGGACTGCGAACCTTCGGACTGACGAACCTTCGGACTGACGATCGCGAACCATCGGAATAACGAACCTTTGGACTATCGATCCTTCGGACAACTGCGAGCGGTGGGTGGAACAAAACAAACACATCTCAAAGGTAGCTGCAGTGGAAAGGATATATATGCAAAGGATTAAAAACAAGAAACGTTGACTTTGGGGCAGGAAATCTGAGCAGAGGCAGCCTGCGGCGCACGGGATGCGAAACGGACGCTCAACCAACAGTACTGAACACTATTTAGTCAGGTGCAAGTCTAAACAACAAAAGCCAATGCGTGTTGTTTCTACCTGCAAATGTTCAGTGACAAACGTAATGCTATAATGCAGTTAAGTGTTCACCCGATCCATCACAAGTGCCTGGATGCTGAAGTCACAAGCTGATCAAGTGGACAAGTGACCAAATTAAGGCATGCCTTCCTCACTGATCATCTCCCCTGTTTCTTGTGATTGATTTGAGATGTTACTTAAGTTTCCAACTCGCTGCCTGCTGCACGCATCATCAGTGGCGTAGCCAGCGGGGTTAAGTGGATAAGTGGAATACCCCCCCCCCCCCATATTTTGTAAAGACTGCCCTTTTCTATTCAAGTGCCCCTTTTTTCAGTCACCAGCGTTTAACCCCCTCCCCCATCCCAACCCCCCCAAAATATAAAAAAAATAACGAGTGTCCCTTTATTTTAACGAGTGCTTTTTTTCCGAACAAGTGCCCTTTTTTGCAAACAAAAATCGGGCCCCTTTTGTGGCAGCGGCCGTTACGATTTTCTCTTTTAAATTTCGCGCGTGTGCTGTTCATGTGTCCCCTGAAAAGCCATACATTGTCCGCCATATTGTTCCCCCACAATTTGATATTACGGAGGTCAAGTGTCCGGAGAAAAGAACGTGTCTACAATTCAGCACGGATGTGCGAAAGCCCTTTTCAAGAAATGTTTACCCCCAACAAAAATGACCTTGCTACGCCCCTGCGAATAGTAGTGCTGACCATTCGAACCATCAGAGTTACTCAGCCATGATGAAACCTCGCCAGGCGCCCTTGTATGTCAATTTTCAGCCCAAGCGAAATTGACTGGCTGGAAGAGGGGTGAACCTCCGTCCTCCAAAATACTAAACCGAGTTTAAACAACATATCCGATACATGCCTAACAGGACAATTCACAAGTTGGACGACTGTCAGACTGATGTTGACATGGATTTTTTTTTTTTGGGGGGGGGGGTTGTTTTATGTTTGTCTTTTCTCTGCGTTATATCGAAAGCTCATAGCTCAGAGGATGCAAAACAACCTTTAAAGCGAAGCTAATGCTGGAGTGCCCGCTTCGAAAACAAAACAAAGCGAGAATTCCAAGTTCAGATGCACTTTCTGCAGTGCGTGAAGGCAATCTATACGGATTTTCGGATAACAAAAATAAATCAGTTTGAATCTATGGCTTGTCATGTTCATCAGGCCTCCGATGAACCCCTCGAGGGAGCCGGCTGTCCGTTTTCAGTATGTATGGCCAGTTGTTTCTTGAGGCATTAGTTTGAAAATAATGTGCTTGGAGCCACTTGAAGACTGCATATGTTCCTGAGCGCGAACACAATCTAGTGTATACTCCTGGGATTGAATATGAATTTGGAGGTTATAAATACTGTAAACAATCAGATTACAAGCGGGTGGATTATCAATTTGTTTAGACCATTATTATATACAGAAAAGGACTTTAGATAGCTCCATGTATAAGCTTGGGGATAGGTACCCCGACGCCTGTGATAATAGGCATAATATTGAGCCACCGATACTTTTAAGTCGGCGGTTCGGTCGCACTGTTGTAACCCACATGACGTGTTTTTCGACAAGGCAGTTTTCCTTTATTAAAGATTGTAAATCTACGACAATATTAGATGTGATTTAATCATCATTGGATGGAATTTTCTCCCAAAAGTAATTAGTGAACCCCCCCCCCCGAAACTATTGAACAGAAAATGAAAGATGACGACATTATTTTGATGTGTGTCTCAAATACCTTGGAGAGAAACTGATGTGAATATTTTTTTAAACATAATTTTTGGAAGTGCGCGTATTTATCACTGAAGTCTACGACAGTCCATATTTACTAGACTGCAACGTTTGGACTAACGAAACCTCGGACTAACTATCGCGAATCTTCAGATTAACGAACCTTTGGACTATCGAACCTTCGGACAACTGCAAGCGGTGGAACAAAAGCATACACCTCAGAGGTAGCCGCAGTGGAAAGGATATATATGCCAAGGATAAAAAAGCGTTCCATTGGGGCAAGAAAGCTAAACCGAAGCCAGAATTGCAGCTTGTTTTAGGCTTAATTTCAGCATTAAAAATGACATTAACAAACTCTTAATTGATTTATAACTCTGGAAGAGCACGTTGTGACATAAGCTGTGGAAGAGTTGGTTGAAAATGTATGGCAGCGTTTGTAGAATATTCCCCAATATTATTATCAATAAAGTTATATTCATTGGTTTGTATTTGGGTATTGACCGTGTCTAAAATGAAAGTTTAAGAAAGAACTGAGTGAATGTGTAAAACAAATGTTTTCGTTAGTCTCCGTAGAATTCTTTACTCCAGGCGAAAAAGGGTCAAACATGTATCGCAAAATTTCGCTCACTATTGGAAAGCTGATCATCCATGGCTATCATGAAAATGGCCGTGTTCAAGTTAACTAAAACAACTTTTAATTCTGATTTTTTTTTTTTTTTTTTTTTGGGGGGGGGGGAGAAACGTAGGCCTTCGTGTTTGGATGAAATGTATTATAATGAACAATAGATGTGTAGGCCTAAGAGTGGCATAGTGTCTAACAACCACTCATGACATTGGAAACATATTCGCCTTGCCTGATTCTAGAAATTATTCATTCGTCGATGATGCTATTCAACAGGGACGTGATGGTAATTGGGGCTCTGACAACCATATCGCGGTCGTGCAATTTGCCTCGGAATAATAGAACACACGCGCCAATCTGAGTCTCTTCAGTTGATGGAAATATTAAGGACCCTTGACTATAGCTAGCTCGCCGTATAATATCTGTCAGTGAGGAAACTACCGGTCGTCCCTTACGTTATGCCAACACGAGATTGAGTTTTATCAAGATAAATGACTGATATAACGGCCGCTCATTACTCGGAGCTCGCTCTTGGAATCAAGAATATTTGTTTTGGTCATCAGCGCACTTAACCAACACCGCACTCACAGGGCGATAATGGCATACTGATAATGCATTGTGATCGCGGATGCCTGTTTAAAATATCAAACGTGGTTCCTATCGGAAACAAGCGTTTCTTAGGAACCGTGTACGACTTGCCAAATACCAATAACAGATGATAAATTGAAAGGGTCAAATTTGGCTTTGATGAATTTTGCATGACGGTCTCGAAATCGTTCTGTAAACCTCCAATCAAAAGGTCAACGGATGAGCCTATATGTGTTAAAGGAGAAAAAAAACGTTGATAAAACTAACAGTCCCTCTTTTGGGCAGACATCAAAGTTATGTGTTGACATCAAAGTTGTGTTTGACATCTGACGAGGGTCCGCCATGACACAACACCAAACTTTGTATTTACCATTTTCTTTGACCGTAAACACCCATGCATATGGTAATCAGACTTTCAGAAAATGATTCATTTGGCACTCAGAAGGCTAAATGTATAAATAAAATACATAATCAATGCTCAGTGAACACGTTGTGGGTTCGAGTCCAGCCTGGGTTATGGTTCGTGCACCCTTGAGCAAGGCGCTTCGTCACTCATTGCTTCTCTCCACCCAGGAGTATAGATTGGTCTGTGAGAGGTAGATTACGGCCAAGAGCGCCGAAATGGCTGCCTATCGGCCGTGTATGCTCCCCAGGGAGTTGAGAAGGTTTCAGGAGTGTTGAGCAGGGGTAATAATAATTGTAAAGAGCTTTGATACCCCGTTTAAAAGCGCTATATAAATGCCTGATATTATAATTATTATTATTAAACAGTAAATCTAGTCATACTTACAGCTGACTCATAAAAACGGTAACACACCTATGTTCTGACACACCTATGTTCCGACACACCTATGTTCCAACACACCTATGTTCCAACACACCTATGTTCCAACACACCTATGTTCAGACATAACCTATGTTCCGACACTCCTATGTTCCGACACACCTATGTTCCAACACACCTATGAACCAACACACCATGTTCTGACACACCTATGTTCCGACACACCTATGTTCCAACAAACCTATGTTCAGACATAACCTATGTTCCGACACACCTATGTTCCGACACACCTATGTTCCAACACACCTATGAACCAACACACCTATGTTCCGACACACCTATGTTCCGACACACCTTTGTTCCAACACACCTATGAACCAACACACCTATATTCCGACACACCTATGTTCCGACACACCTATGTTCCGACACACCTAAGTACCAACACACCTATGAACCAACACACCTATGTTCCGACTCACCTATGTTCCGACACACCTATGTTCCAACACACCTATTCGACACACTTATGCTCCGACACACCTATGTACAACGCACCTATGTTCTGACACACCTATGTTTAGACACACCTATGTTCCGACACACCTATGTTCTGACACACCTATGTTTCGACACACCTATGTTTCGACACGCCTATGTTTCGACACACCTATGTTCCGACACACCTATGTTCCAACACACCTGTGTTCCAACACACCTATGAACCAACACACCTATGTTCCGACTCACCTATGTTCCGACACACCTATGTTCCAACACACCTATTCGACACACCTATGTTCCGACACACCTATGTACCAAAACACCTATGTTCTGACACACTTATGCTCCGACACACCTATGTACCAACGCACCTATGTTCTGACACACCTATGTTTTGACACACCTATGTTCCGACTCACCTATGTTTCGACACACCTATGTTTCGACACACCTATATGTTCCGACTGCTCATATTCCTATCCCTAACCCTAACACTAACCCTTACTCTAATCCTACAACCGGGAGTAACACAAACTTATATTGGGGTTGTCGGAATATATAGGGGTGGCGGCACACAAGGGTGTCGGATCAAAGAGCAGTCAACAAACAAACAAAAACAATACGATGTATTAAATATGATGGCATTTTCCTTGTATCGTGAGATCCTTAAAATATGAACAACGGTAAAAAAAAAAAAAAAATAGACCCTCTGCGTAGCAGCCATCTTAGAGGGCAGTACCTTTGTTTTGCTGGGATATGCACAAGTGAACCTCTTGTGCATTCATTATTTCCGAATTAAAATAGCAAAAGATTCCCTCCAAGATGGCCGCTGCGCATAATGTCTGTACTCGGTTCGTGTGTGGGGAATGCCCCTATATGTATGAGAATGTCATTGCACCTATGTGTGGGGGTTACTCTTCATAGCTTCGGTGACAAATGCTTCTCATGGAAAACAATCGCTTAATCATTCAAGTACACAGTGCGTCTATGCTATAACCCCTCCTCTTCCCTTTTAGTCTGACAATCAGTCTAATCAAGTGTATGTGATTTTGAAATTTAGCCCGCGGAGGGAAAACGTTTGCGATGTTTTTTCGCTTGAGAACTGACGAGTTTCCTGACATTTTTTAGACGTGTCTCTATTTTTTTTCTTTTAATAAATTACCCACTTGATAGTGACTGTGGAATTCATAAATATGTGGCCTTGCATGTATCACAGAATTAAAAAAAAAATATATATATATATTTTGAGAGTAGAATGCGCCATTTTCCGCTTCACTGCAATTTAGGAAGGGATTATGTCAGGCCATGCTTTTACGTATCTAAGGCTGTTTGACGTTTGAAGGGCTGTCACGCTCTAGCAGTGCGAGAAGAAAAAAAACTCATCCTCAGGAAGACACAGAGAGGTAACTGTTCACCTTTATAGCAGGGGCACTTTCTCCGCAAAGCCTCAGATGTGAGTAAATATATAGTATTACCGCACACTTACGGCTATTCAGTTCGGCAAAACCGAGCCGTAAAATGAAGTTTTCCCCAGTATCATTAAGACAACATGTTCGAAACCTATTTTCCCTTTGGAAACTATGTGAATTTATTCGGTTACAATGTTCCTAAAACGTGATTACCCCGGACATGTTGCAGCCCCAAATCCCGTTAACTTCCAAATATATATAAATATGTGTGTATTTTGGCCGCATCTACCGCTGTTTTATTACGTGTTGATACTGTGCGATATCATAGGGGGAATATTATATTCCCTTCGAGCAGCAATCAAACAGCAAGATACACGATCATGATCTATTAAAAAATCGATCGATTAAACAAAAAAGATACGAATCGTTTGCCTTCGTGATATTCGAAAGATTTCTTTTTTAAGTAATTAGTTAAAATCCATGAATATTTGTTTTCCAATACGTCACTTAATCCCCAAGGTTGAGGCGGTATACTTAATATCACTAATGCATATAAACTAAGTTTTGCCTTTCTTTAAAATTTTCAGAATCCAATCTTGCGTTCTGAATGTATAGTGTCCTTTGATCAGTTATGTACATACCGACCTGAGAAAAAAAAAACAGAAAAAAATCTTTTTCAAAGAAGATTGTGTAGCAGTTGTTTTTTTTTTTTTAATTAAATTGCTGTGCACATTCACATTTGTTTGGAGGGGCAGTCAGTCGCATTGTCAGGACAGACACTGGATAGACGTCATTCACTAAAACCGAAGTGGGTGACATAACATGTTGTTTTGCCTGAGGACCGAGGATTATAATCAAGTTTTGTGGAGGTTGTGGCCATTAATGTTTCACCAGTGAGAGGGTTTTGTCAACGGAAGGATTTGATTTCACAGCAGAGTGACTTAATAGCGCGCCAGCTTTCAGTGAGACGCAAAGGAGCTAGACGTCAAAATCCATAATTTCTGGAAATTGCTCCTGTCCATAAAATGAGTGACTGATATCTTTTGATCGTGTTACTCACACATTCGTACCCAAACCACGGCAAGTACATCATGATAACCAGATATAAATCATACTGGATATACACACCGAACACACGATAGGCCTACTAAACGTGACGACCCTTTCGCCATAAACAAAACAAAAGAAAGGTCGTCGGCTAGAACGGCATGCAGATTCTGTCCTCCACATTTCAGTGATATTGAATTTGGCGGCATCCCCGTGTGTGTAAGCAGCGGAACAAAGCTCAAGTTCAATTTCCAAGTGTATAGACAAAGGTTGCCGGAGATTACGCATGTTGTCATTGACCAGAGGATGTTTTAAAGGTCTTTGTGTGTTTAGAAGCTTTTGCTGTGAATGACCAAAGAAAGTGTTTCAAAATGGCGATGGGCTTCAAGACTTACTTTTAGGGCAACCTCGTCCCCAGTGCTTACTTTATTTCCAACCTCGTTTCCAATAGTAAGCCCTGGATAGGAAACTTTCTTCTTGTATCCTGATTCGATACTGCAATGGGATAATTATATCGTGTACTTGGTGTTGTTACTCACAAGAGGCAGTACGTGTTTTCGCGATCATCATCGTCCACGCCTTCTCGAAAATATTCATTTCCTTTCCAATTTGTTAATATTAATATGAAATGTGATACTGCATGTTGTCTCGTTAAGATCGTAACAGTTCAACTAAAATAAAATCGTGTTTTCGTAACTCACGCCATGTTCGCGCTGCGACGAATTGATTTTGTTTTTACCCCAGACACCACATACAAAAACAAACGCAAATGTAACGCACATGCAGGCACCAGACTATTCCTCATTTGCATACCTGTTCAAAAATCTTGCACATGCAAATGATCTAATACCAGGGTGAGAGAGCAGGCAGTGGTGGGCGCGTACTGCTCGACACCCTGGGACGAGGTTGACTTTTAGGGGTGATCATCTTTGGATGGAATTTTCTCCCAAAAGTCATCAATTAACCCCCCCAAAAATTGAACCTGAAAATTGAAATTTTAATTGATTTGTAGTTAAAATCCCTCACTATTTTTATAACACGTTACTTTATCCCCGAAGTTGCCTTAATATCACTAATACATTGAAACTAAGTCGTTTTTTGCCTTTCTTTACAATTTTCAGAATCCAATCATTCTGAATGTAGGCCTAGTGTCCCTTGAAGTACCTACATACCGCCCTGAGACAAACAGAAAAGAAAATGCTTTTCAAAGAAGATTGTGTGGTAATTTCCCTTTTAATTAAATTGATGTACATTCATTTTTGAGGGGAATTCACATTGTCAGGACAGACACTGGATATGTCATTCACTGAAACCGAAGTGGGTGACATAACAAAAAACAAAAAAAGTCGTCGGCTCGAACGGCTTGCAAATTGTGTCCTCCACATTTCAGTGAGTTGAATTTTGGGGGATCCTCGCGTGTAAGCAGCGAAAAAAAAACAAGTTCAATTTCCAAGTGGATAGACAACGGTCGCCGGAAATGAACCGTGCATATTGTCATTGGCCAGGGGATGTTTCAAAGGTGCTGCGTGTGTTTGGAAGCTTCTGCTGTGAATGACCATTGAAAGTGCTTTGTTTAACGTTGATAAAACATCCCGGAAATTAAAGTTGCCGTCTATATGAAACAGTTCACAAAAGGTAATTTTCGACGGTGTTCCCAATGAGACCACTACAATAATTCTCCTCGTGTGGTTTCACTCATAGCCTACGAGTACATGGACTGTATGTTACGCACGCATACAGGTAGTGATGCTCGGTGGTGGTCCAAATATACACCTTCAATAAATTCCCAATATTGTTCTTCGCTTTTGTCATTCTGGGTCTCTTTTGAAATTCACGTGCAAGTATGTACCTATTCAAAAAGCGCGCTCAAAGTGTGACTCGAATTTGCCTCTGATGTACCGCATTAATTAACGATGTTTATTGAAATCGTTTGAGTTTGTTTTCGACACGCCTTTGAAAACGCCTTTCGACAAGCCTTATTTGAGCACGAATGATTTTAAAACTCGTTTCAATATCAAACCAATACTCGCCAGGGATAAGGTTAAGGTCCCAAGCTTTAAAATGGTATATAAAAAAATGGTGGTTCGTTTTTAAATCGCGAATTTTCTTTTGTCCCTCTTCCCTTTTCCTTTGTTTGTACTCATACTTTTTTTCCAACAGCTCTCATTAGTTTTTACACGTTTTCTTATCGAGGTCGTCCTCGATTTGGTTCCTGTCCTCATTATTCATCGATGATGTTGCACGTGTGTGTCCTCGATTTACACCATAAACAAACGCACTCACACACCGACGTTAATTTATGGTGAAAATCGAGTATTTTCTTTTGTTCCTCTTCCATTTTCCTTTGTTTGTACTATCTTTTTTTCGCAACAGCTCTCATTGGTTTTGTACATGTTTTCTAATGGAGGTCGTCCTCGATTTGGTTCCTGTCCTCGATCCACAGAGGATGTTGCACGTGTGTGTCCTCGATTAACACCATAAACAAACGCTCCCTATAAAAATGACATTGCTACACAACAGAATAGCTCCAATAGCAAGTTTCCGCGTGGTCAACTCTGCCTTGTGTCAATTTTGAGGAGGCTTGCGCCCTCTCTTGAGCTGGTGTTTTTTTGTATGAAAAACAAAAGCATCTCAAAACCGGGTCGCTTTACTCAACCCTGCGTTTCTGAGTGCAGCGGCCCATCCAAGGGGAGGGGGCCCTGGGGGGGGGGGGGGGGGACTTGAGCCAAGAGTAAAAAACACCCCGAAAACACTCTTATAGGGGTAGAAAGAAATTAAGTACACATATGTTTTATAATGTTTCTTTAATAATCCCTGACATTTTCAAAGAATATACTCAATATCGCATATAGAAAATGATTTTTGTCGAAGCAATAGACTCACTGATGTATAAATGAAAAGAAGAAGACTGGAGTCGCGAAGTATATGGATGTAGGCCCATCTTGCTGCCAGAGAAGTACTGAGTGCTAGTGCCTGGTGTATGGATCCAATGCTCTTTACATGTAATAGGAAAGGACACGCTTGCTACTCGCGTATAGCGTAAGTGCAGCAGCCAATAAATAATACAATGAATTCCAGGCTACAACATCAGCCTCCCCACTTTCAAAGTTCTGGAGCGTGAGGAAAAACATTTCATTCTAGATTTTAATAGTAAGCGAGACTCGGTAAAACATTGACCGACTTAAAGTGGCGTACCTGGAGCGAGACTTCACCAATGATTAAACAACAGTGCCATAGCTAAATTGGCTTTCTGGTGTCAAAGAAACAAAACCACTCGAAAACAAAGCATCAAATGAGAAAGCAACCCGCCCGACTCGTTCATGCCTAAACGATAAGTCCAAGTGATTATGTTTATAAAAGGATAACATCATCCCCTGCACCCAGCAGTTTAAGGGAAGACTAAGTATCAGTCTGGAATCCTTTTATTATTTATTGGAAGGTGCACTTACGCAGCGTGAGTAGCCAAGCGTGTCCTAAATTATATCCATGCGTCCATTACTTTCGTCAGCGTAGTAAACTTGGCTTGGCAGTGCAGGGTTGTTAAAACAAAAAAAATCCACTTTTGACGGCAATTTTCACCTACTTAGTTAACCCATTTCGATTGTTTGTTTTTTCCCCACATATTAGTAAAGTATCTTTCTCCTTAAACCATGCATGGTAACAAATAAGAAAAGCTTAGTAAAAGTCGCAAGAGTGGTATTATGCTGATTTGAATACAACTCACCAAAATCAGTCTTGTCCACGTGTTATTGTTTGTCAATCGGACGTTATTGTAGTTTGCCAAAATTAAAATCATCTACCCAGGAGCTGAAGGCTTAAGTTCATTGTTGCATTATAAACATAACACACAAATGTCACGGTTCTTACCCTGTCAAATGCGGTTAAAACGAGCTTCACTGTTTGCGCGGTCTTTTCCAGTGGTAATGTACAAGCATGGAGCTATGTAGCTCTATGTTTCAAGCATGCGTTGGTTTGGCACATGAAATGTTCAGACTACATGTTCAGATGCAATTGGAACGGTTTTTCCGTTACTTATGATTAAAGACCAATACCTAAATAGCTACTAATCAAAAGTTTAAAATTATTTTAATAATTGGTGAAAATTGTTTTTGAAAGAGGATTTCATTCATTTTGAAATAGCCAATAGTGTAGAGCTAATAGGTGAGCAACGGTGACGTATGGAAGTGTAGATAGGACATGGTTAAAAATAAAACTAATTCGTACGTACGAATTACTAATTCGTACGTACGAATTACTAAACCGTACGTACGAAATACTAATTCGTACGTACGAATTACTAAATCGTACGTACGAATTACTAAACCGTACGATTTAGTAATTCGTACGTACGGTTTAGTAATTCGTACGTACGATTTAGTAATTCGTACGTACGGTTTAGTAATTCGTACGTACGAATTAGATTTATTTTTAACCATGTCCTATCTACACTTCCATAGTGACGTGACAGTTAATTACCATTTTTTTAATATTAAACCCAGGTAGTTCCTATTTCTCTCCTTTGTTCCTTGTAGATATATAAACTCATTAGTTAATATTCTCCGGCAAAAATATTGCCCAAGTTATTTTATTAAATATTATTGTCGACAAGGTTGGCTACAAAATCCTTACTTTTCGGCACAGTTAGCCAGAGAGACTACTTGAATTATCGTCATTTAATTAATGTAGCATCACTAAAAGCCAACTGACTATACTTGGTCGTCTTTACGAAATATAATAAGCAACTCAATTGAATTAGATATTTTTTAATGACAATATACACGGCGAGTATAGCTTTAACTTGTTTTGTCTCTATCAGCTTTCCAAAAACATTCAATCCTGGGGAGCCTGCCGGCTAGAATTTCGCTACCTTTAGATCGATTTCACTTCAAAATGGATTCTCAAAGAAGCGCGCTTATCATCGGAACATTCACATTGATCGGCGGGAGTCACACCCGGTGCAGAATTGCAGCGCGTCTAGTGTTGATACGATACGATTGTACGCGTTTGTCTCACCCGTGCTTCATGTTCGTGGATTATGTCAAACCTCTTCGAGACATATTCTTCGACCTTCCGTGTCTCGTCCTGAGAAATCTCTACATCGTATGATTCGAATCATGTGAGAGGCATGCAACTTAGACGATCCCCAGCAGATCCTGAAGATGCATTTGCTTAACAGTTAAAAACAAATCGAACTATTTTTCTGGCAATGAAACCCATGATCTTCCAAAAGTGTCCTAGGCACTGTAGCTCGATAGCCTCAAGAAAGCCGTGTAGAGAAGACAGTGAGAAGAAATGACAGTTTTAGAGGTGGGAGGAAAACCAATAGGAATTTCCTGGGGAAAACCCACGGAATCATGTAGGGACTGAAAACACCTATCCAGATGTGGACCAGGACAGGAATCGAACCCGGGCCACAGCGGTGGAAGGCGAGGACAGTATAACTACTGCGCCAACCCGAGCCCTTCGTGTAACCGGTTGCAAACAAAAATGTGGCTGGCTAAATCTGGTAAATTGATGGCAGTATTTGAAAAAGTCACTGTTCTCCTACGATTGTCGGCCGACCGTCGTAAAAATTAATATCACTCACATTTCCACTTTTCTTCAAAATAACGGCACACCAGGTGCCATGATTTCACAGGCCGCTTGAGACCATTATTCACTTATACGGCCAAGTAAGGTAATTTAAAACAATTGGTAATTTTGTATGTTGTATAAACTTTCAGTATTACAAAAAAATATACCCTATGGCTTAGGGCATATTGCTGTTTTTAAATTCCGAATAAACAAGCGCCTAATCTATTCCGTACTGTGTAGATTGAATAACTAATTGGCTTACTGCCAAGACGTCATATTTAATTGTCTTTAACTCCCAACGCAATAATACATATATGTTCACAGAATGGCGCAATACTTGTGTGTTGACAAGCAGCGACTGGCATGTGATGATGCATGCTTGACGTCACCACTTAATTGGCCGTACTTGCTAGTCGGCCTCGTTTCTATGGTATCCGAGAGGTACGCCATGTAATTAGCTGCTCCTTCATCCTTGGAACATTTGCAAAATGACGCCATTTTGGATACATGAATATTTGCATTCTGTACAAAAACCTGAGAATTAACATATATTGGAAGACAGAGAGTATAAGTTTAATTCAAGAGCCGATCCGAATATGGAAAAAGCGGTAGATTGAACCCCCCAATTAGGGGACAGAAATTGGGCCAAAATAAGTCAAATATGAGGCTAAGGTTTATTTGCAGTAACTATTTTTGATACAGGCAGGTTGGATGCAATATTTTCAAATTATGGAGCGATAGTACGACGGCATATGATATTAACGAAAGGTCATTTCGTTTCTTGAAAAAAAGGAAAGCATTTGAAAGAAATACCACGGCATGAAGATGAAATGATATATTTCGATCGAGATGAAATATGAACCAAAGTGTAGGCGTAAATAAGTGGCCGTGCGGTTGTGTCTGTCTATAGTCATACGACTGTAAACAAATGTCGGGACGAAATGTTGCCATAGCCAAAAAGCAATGTCTTTTGAACATACGATTCCTATTGAGAAAATCCTGTTCATCTTTTGAATGTGGTGCTTAAGAATTCCATATAGAGAGCCGATAGCCACATAATCTTGCCAAATATTATGGTTGCCCCTAGAGACGCTTGCAAACCATTAACATAATTATTTCTTAAACAGGCTGCTGGTAAAATGCCATGCCCTTATCCCCTATACATGTGCATGATTTCATTGCCAAGATTGATGGGCCTAATTAATATGACAGCGTGACGGGCCTTAATCTGGTTCATGGCATACACTTGATGATAAAAAGGTTTCTCGAAAAAATCCATTAGTTCTCTTGTCGTTGCGCACTCGTTCCCAGTGGACTTGGTTTTTTTTTTCTGCATAATGACCACTTACTGCCAAAAATTGAAACTGGGAGCTCCTTTCCATTTTCCGTGTTTTCCGTGGCTTTTTTTTTTTAAACGTGCCCGGGGGCACAGTTTTTCACTTGCTTTAGCAAAGAAATCAGGTAATAGATAGGCTGCAAGTATGATTATACCCCTCCCAATAAAACACATTACGAGACCCAAAAAAGTATGCACGTGTTGACTCTGTTTCATTAAAATGTATAGTTGCTATACTGAGTTCAATCTTCCAAAAGTTATGGGCCTTATTCACGAGTCGGCCATATTGAATTGAAAGTTAAGTAAATTCTTAATTTTTTGAACTTTCGAAAACAATTGAGAGCAACTTAATTTATAATCAATTCCAGTCTGCCTCAATAAATACCTTTAAATTTGTAGCCTAATTAAACATTCCCTATGTTGAAAGCCATATTCAAAACAAATGACATTAAAATAAGGCTGCATTGTGCCTGCATAAATAGTCTGGCGCCCTCCCATTCAACAGTTGACAGTTAATGAAATACATTCAGGGAACTCGACAAAAATGGCCAACTCGTGAATAAGGCCCATTTGTTGTTGTGTTTAGCAATTTTGTTACCTCGAACGAAAACAAATGCCCCCAAAGCAAACGATCCTTCGTGCCTTTAAAGAGAACACGGCGAATTAATCCCATTTCTTATTTACTGACGCCCATGGTTTCAAGCCAACGTGTAAAGTATTTTTTTTGTCTGTGCACTCTGGGACCAAAGGCCGATTTCACGGTGCTGCTAAGCACACAAATTTGCTATGCACAAAATAAATGGAGTTTTTGATAGCAACTTGCTTTTATAAGCCAGACTTTTTGTGCTAAGCAAGCTGGATCATGTTGTAAAACATCGTTTTCGGAGGTTTATTTTGGGCTCAGAAGAAGAAAAAACGGTGTGGGTTCGCAGACGGCTACATTCTATGCTGAAAACAAAGGGGAGGTGGTAGGCGTATATCCCCATCCTCGCTCACCTTTTCTTCTGGAGTTCCATGAACGATAGGCGCCCAATCTCACGCTTATGACGCCATCAACCCAACACTCCGAGTTCTTCACCCGCTGCAATTAAGTCTAGTTTCCTTTGATGTGATAACGAGAGAGAATTAGGGCTGCGTTTTTATTGTGCCCCAATTTCCTCCGTTGCTTTTTCTATAAGTATGGACAAACCAATAAGAGTTTTCAAGAAATAGATGCTCAAGGTAAATGCATTCCACTTCTGTTGAAGACGGAAGTGACCTGGATTTAGGGATGCACTGTAGGATTTGGTCGTATGCATGCCAACAGAGTGACACCTTTCTCATTTAATCAAGACTTCGATCCCCTGATCCACACTGTATAAAATTGTGATTTGACCGCGTGATGACCATGAGCTTCTTGCTTGTGGCGTGCATTAGTGATATGTTTTCCCATTAACGATGTCGTTTAATGCATATAGAGATATCGGCCATCTCATTTAGAGAGATCTGCAAATGCATTTCAAGATATCTCTAAAAGTCTTTTGACATATTTTGAAATGCAGTCAATGATATCTTTAAATCATTATAGAGATATTGTTAAATCATTTCAAGACATCTTAAACTCACTTTCGATATATCTTGAAATCGAATTCAAGATATCTTGAAATCGATTTCGACAAGTCTTGAAATGTATTTCTAAACGACTTGAAATCAATTTCCAGATGTATTCAAATGGGTTTATAGATATCTTGAAATTGATATAAAAATATCTTGAAATTGATTTTAGAGATAGCGTGCAACTGATTTTGAGATATCTTTAAAGTATTCGAGTAATCTCGAAAACGATTTTAATATATCTGGAAATAATCATTGAGGGAATTTCAAAGGGAATATACATCATTTGCTTTTGCTGTAATTTTCAGAAATGGATGGATTTGGGGGGTTGGTAATATTAACACATTTTGTTACACTAACTTTTTGGACGTTCTGGGTTCGTAGATGCTATAAAAACCAAGAAAACAATCATTTCCATGTAGTCGGGTTCCTTGACTCCATTTAAGATGAAATGGAGCAATTTATAGACGTTGGGATTGTAAGGTCATGGAACCAGTCTTCCTGGCTTGTAGTCGTTCATAATGTGTGTAATCGTTTGCAAAAAATGCGGACTGACTAATGGTCAATTGGGGCCAGTATTTGAAGAAAAAAAGCCAGTTTCTTTCCAACGCTGGTCGGCTGACCAGTGTTGTAAATTGTTACGAAAATGTCACTTGACAGAATGACAGTATACTACGTGCCATGATTTTACAGGATGTTTTAGACTGTCATTCACTAACAGTCCAGCTAGGTATTTCAAAATAATTTGGTACTTTTATTTTTTGATGTTTGCAAATGTTGTATTTTCCCTTTAAATAGACAAAATGTGGAGAGATATCTTGATATAATTGAACATATCTTGGGAAAATATTTTGACATAATCAAAAGCTACCGTTTTAGCATAATCAACTGTACTACATTCGGGCGCTAGTGCAGTGACTAACTTGAATAAATGTCACTTATGCGTGCCGCATTTGCCTCCGTGGCGTTGTTGACAGGTGGGATTGAAAAAACCCTGCTCCATTGTGTGTCTGACTTGATTCCATACGGTTCCGGTCAAGCAATGATTAGCAAATTAAATTAGGGACGTTTTAATGGACGCACCGTAAGTGCTGTGCTGTTGCGCGTGTTGGGGGAAAAACTATATGTTTTGTCATCTGATGTGGTCCGTCGTTTATTCGCGGACAAGGAGGTCAGAAACTCAGTGTTCATCAAATGAATTTGTTGAAGCCGTAAGATTCCAAAATCTTAATTCACCAATCAATCTAAGAATCAATGTAGGCCTATAGTAGCCTAATACGAGTCCGTCATTCTTAAAAAAATGCCGAGAAATGGGAAGAAACGCACATGCATAATTTGTACGTGACAGTAGACAAATTGGGAACTCTGCGTAGCTCCAACTTCCGATATCTCGACAAGGGCGGATTGGGGGGGGGGGGGGCCAACGGGGGCCATGCCCCCCCCCCCATCCCCCTTGTTTTTTTGTTTTTGTTTTTTTGTTTTTTTGTGTGACGGCGCTTAAAAGACAGGCTGCGTACACCATCTTTTCCTCCAAAAAGAAACCTGATAAAAGTCGTCAGAAATTGCCTCAGATTGCACCAAGGAACATTTAGAATCTAAATAATTTTCGGGCCCTAGCGGGCCCCGAACCCCACGCTATAATCTTTTTTTTACCCACTCTTTGGGGGACTAACTTTTTTTGGCCGCCACCTTAATTGTGTTCTGGATCTGCCCTTGTATCACAAAATGTTTGTTCATTCCTTTGAGATTTGGCTTATCGAGATTTCACTGTAGTATAGATTTTCGCCACTCAATAATCCATATAAGAAATATTCAATTCTGGATTATGTCAAAGTTGACTGCTTTCTCGTTAATTAGTCTATTATAAGAGTGTGGTACTCCGAAACTCTGAATTGATCCCCCTTTTTAAAAGAATTATACAAACCTAAACAGAAAGGTTAAAAAAAAATACTTATAAATTTTGGCGAAGACAGAAACAGAATTTCCGTCTGAAATGAAGACACTTCCTACATTTTTCAATCTGGCCTCAAAGACTGCATGAGTGCTTCCGTTAACAAGCTGAAATAAACGAGGTACTAATTAAATTCGTATAGAGTGCGCCAGTTGGAAAAAAAGTTGCAACCCGAGGTTGACTGCGTGAATGTCTCATTGAATTTAGTCCAAGAAAATACAGTATTAACTGAGGATGTTTATCGGAAATCTAACTCCAAACATCTGAGTGTCATGCGTTAACAGGCCAGTGTGATTTGCCTATTATTATTATGCTCCATTATGAAAACACAAAGGTTTCAGCGAAAGTTGCCATCAGTTTCATTCGCCTCGTTTTTAAGCTCTGGTAGGAGCTTCTACACGTCACTTGGTGGTCGGTCGGTCGGTCGATCGGTCCGTCTGTCACCGAATATTGACAAAAAATATTTGACCAAAAATTGAGCAAATGCCGTGCCGTCGTCAGTAAATGCACACTTGACAAACGTTATCGGGAAACGCGCTTTGTCTTGATCGATGCACATGCGCGTGTATTTTGTATATGTCTTTCCCCGGAAAATTGACGGAATATTGACCAAAACTAGTTGACCCAAAATTGAGCAAATGCCATGCCGTTGTCGGTAAATGCACTCTAAAACTGTTGGTGAAAATTCGTAAAGTTGTTTATGAAAATATTTTTAACGGAGGCAAAATATGTGCGGTAATGTTATAATCACGTTGTATTTTTTGTAGTGGCTGGACGGTATCCATGCAGAAGGAGGAAATGAAAATTGACCACAAACGTATGGTGTTCTATTTGCCATCGGCGTAGCATTTTTTCGCCAGTGCTTCATTGTGTACTGGCACCTGTTAGAAAGCTCTTTAATGTGAAAGACTGCACTCTCAAACAAATCTTTAAGGTCTTCTTGTTGGCGAACGTATAATTGTTTAATGTCCATTTTGAATATCGTTTTCCTTTTAACTGAAACAAATTATTTTCACATTAAACCTAAGATCAAATTATTATCGATAGATTGGATGATTCGTTCTTGATACCGTCGTTGCACTAAGCAGTAACGTAATGCATTTTTGTTCAACCATATCATTTAAGGACTAGATTTATTCGGAAGTAATGTAATTTGTTGTTAGCAGCCATCGTGGCTCTGACTGAAGCAGTGCTTTTTCCGTGTTGGTTTGTAGCACCGAAGTTGACACTGAAGTATTGCTTCCCTCTCGTTTGCTTGCTCTATGTGATGGGAAATTACCTTCCTTTTCATTGTCATTTTAGTGCCCAAGGCAAGTTATCGGGATATTCTGCATTTCCGTAAGGTTCTTGTATTGAAATTCGTACTGCCAATTATGTCATTTGTATGAAAATCCTTCTACCTTTGTATATAGTCACAAAGTGGTTAAGCAGCATGAAGTTTACGTTAAAATATTATTTCGCGTTGGGAGATCCACAAAGCGAAACAAATTAAGTGCCGGATACAATATCTTCTATATATACTAACGAAAACAGTTGTTCATTTGAAATACACCTGTCCTCATCAGTACATAATATCCTGCACTTAAGAATACACACTGTTGTAGGAGGACGTTACAAGTTTCCCACAAGCACTGTCGTTTTCCAATCTAATTGAATCTGAATGAATATGCCACTTACACGAGTGCCCGTTTGATGTGTTCGACCTTGGCACAGAGACGACCCATGTCTTTAGACTCCTCGGTTTCCGGACGGAGATTGTATTCGAGAGAGAGAGAAAAAACTCGCGAGAGACAATGAATATTCACAAAAAGCTTCTTTGGCCCGCGGCGATTATAAACTGTCAAGTTTTGTCAAGATTTACCGCAGGGCGATGCGGGCACGACTGCATCAGCCATGCCGAGAAATACCACAGCTGAATTCATAATTTGATTTAAACCAGATTATTCTGTTTTCCGCGATCGTCGTCAGCGTTTTAAAAAAAATCTGCCAGTTTCCAAAAGAACCATCACTTCAATTCTTCACTTCAGCCCGTAAAAGCCTTCGGCAAGAATTAAAAGGTTATATTATGAACATTATGAATTAAAACAGTGATATGGTCAAGTCCATCTCATCTGAGTCGGAGCCGAGTCCACGAAGGCTCGAGTCCGAACCAAGTCCGAGTTCATTTTTGTCCAGGTCCGGCTCAAGTCCGTCATCAAATTGTTAAGTCCGAGTCCATTCGCGTTGTTTTTTTTCAATAGCTGAACACTTGCGCGTATAAGTACACTGAGAATGCAGTGGCTGTCGAATCGGTCTCTCGTGATTATTCTACAGTCTATGGACATATATTAAGAAATTTTCCCAGTCAAGAGTTAAAAACAACTTAACCGGTTTTTTTTTTACCAAGTTTAAACGTTTTAAAATTGACTCTACTCGAGTCCGACAGGTATTCCGAGTCAGTCATTAGCCCAGTCCGCGATCCGAGCCAAGCCGTCCAGCCCCGACTCCCAGCCGAGTCACGAGTAAAAAAAAATAGCCTCGATTGGATCAAGTCCCATATCACTGAATAATATCACCTCAATGTAGCCGAAATTGTATGTCTCGAAAAATTGTTTATTTTGGGGTGTGTCTTTTTTTTGGTACAAAATGTAACATGACAAGCTTGCCCAAATAGTAGCCATGTTGTGGCCAAACGCTAAATTGAAAGAGTGGCATTTTCTTTCGAACGCTTTTTTCTATGGTGATTTTAAAAAAAAAATTGTTTTAACCAAGAAAGTAGTATACATTCCTTGATCCTCCATTGCTTCTTTTCATGGATATTATCGGGATCGAAAACCAACATTTCCTGATGAAATATAAATGCGGACTTTGGATTTTAAATAAATTCCATTCATCATCACAGAACTGGGGTCTCGATGAACACATCATTTTAGACGACAGTTGTATGGTTTTGCTTTCCTTGACACCTCCTCTTCATTTTATTATATTGTTTAATGTCAAAAGATGTAAAATAATTATGATTCCCGTTTCTATGTATTAACACGAAGGGATGACCTTTTTTTATTATTGTTTAAAAACATTTTAAAAAACCAGTATAGCTGATATAAAATACACATACATAAAGTGATGCGGATCGAAAGAAAGGAATAGTTCTACTGGTTATGCAGATACGCAGATTGCTTTGTGGAGCAATTTCATTTTGATTGGAAAAATGGCCAGACAAATATAATTCGTCTTGTGCGGTCGTGCACGCAGACAACTGACGCAGTGGGGATAAAATCATTGTGTATTTCCCGAGGGAATATTAAAAAAAGATATTGTAAGTTGCATTCGACGTTTTACATGAAGAGCAATTGCTATTGTGTCCCGTTAGATTGATTTGCCCTTGTCCAGTGGGACAAAATTATAATATTCACACAAAACAAAGACCACAAGAAAGGGTTTCAAAAGTCGGTCAATCTGAAGGATGTGACCTACGTTTAATTTTGTACATGTTTAGCAAACAAATTTAAAGAACCGTTTAAACGTTAAAATGTTTACCCATTTCACAAAGGCTGATGCCTAGCCATCATAGGTTTTTTTGTGCACTAAGTACTCGATGGAGGTGGAGTTTTTTTAGAAAGCATTCACATGCTAACGAACCATCCCTTATAAGGCTCGGGCATTCTCGTCACACCCATCATCTGTCTTCATCTTGCACAAATAGCCTGAGATTTCGTGTTGTTTCAAATCCCAATGATTCTTAGAAACTCCTGTTATCCATATTCTGGTGGTTACACCTCTACGTTCCGACACCACTTTGTTCCGACACCCCTCTATTCCGACAACTCCACCTATGTTCCGGCATTCCTATGTTCCGACACCCCTATGTTACGACCACTCAACCTATGTTCCGACACCCCTATGTTCCGACACCCCTATGTTCCGACACCCCTATGTTCCGACACCCCTATGTTCCGACACCCCTATGTTCCAACTGCACATATTATTATCCCTATCCCTATCCCTAACCCTAACCCTCACCGGGAGTAACACAATCTTATGTGCAGGTTGTCGGAACATAGGGGTGTCGGAACATACGGGTGTCGGAACATCGGTTGAGTAGTCGGAACATAGGGGTGTCGGAACATGTCGAAACATAGGTTGAGTTGTCGGAACAAAGGGGCGTCGGAACATAGAGCAGTCACCATTCTGTTCGTGTTTCTTGAGTTTCTTGAACTCCTTGGCAAGATCTCGCCTTCCCCCGTTTTGTAAGGTATCACTCTTCAAGCGAAACATCAACACATTCCTTCTCCCTCAAAGTTGATTTAACATTTGTAGCCTATATTGAGTGGCTCTTGGCATATAAGTTTCCAATTCTCAAAGACAAAAAAATCAACTGCTTCTTAATTTAGTTCGTTTCACTCTTTATTCGAAGGTTTACTTGCAATTGGTCTTCTACAAGCCATGGTACCGAATAGAGCCAACTGATATCACGCATTCATTTAAAATCGCAACGAAATAAGCTGCTTGTTTTTTTTTGCTTGTCTTTTCCCATTTTCTTTGGCACGCGCCCAGCACGCTACAAAGACCCAGGACTTTTGAAAGGGAAATGAGCGTCGCTGGTAATTTTATATCGTGCTTTGGAGGTTTGCAGAAAACAAGTTCTCTGCTTGTAAATTCGACACCCAGCAAACCGCGCCAAACGAGAGTGAAAAAGAGGGAACAAAGCTCACCAAAGACAATGTAAGGCGAGATGGAGATGCAATGACTTAACCCCCCCCCTCGCTTTTCTTCTTTCCTATCCGCGGCCTTTTGATTTGAATAGCGGACGGTAGTGTTCTCCCGTAACTCAATCAGCCATTCAATTTCAGGCAGATTCCTGGTTATGTGTTCTTTAGAAATCGTTGAGTTTGGCTGGCTATTCATCGTTGTTTGACATTTTGGATCGTCCGGAAGAAGGAGAAAAAAAAGTGCGGAAAGGTTTTTGATGAACCATAATATGTCACGCGAGACATTTTTTTCCGTCTACGTATTAAAAGCCCCGAAGAATAAAAGGGCTTATATCTTCTAGCGATTTATTCATTGGGATAATTCAGCAGACGAACCACAGAGAATATGTTGATCCAAAGGCGCCTGGTTAAATGAATTCTGTGTATTGGCTGTTTTGAAATTCAATAATTAAGTTCAATTAAAGTTTGAGTCCGAATAGGCCTGATACGCGCATTCAACAGACGTTCAATGTGGCTTGACCAACGTCAGATTACATGTACAACACAATCAACTACTTTACATGACATTGAATTACGTTAAGGACTAACAGGATATGATATTGGGAGGTGTGATAAATTCTCGACTTTGATAACAAAACAAAATAAATAAAAAGTGCAGAACGGCTTTGATGGACCAAAAGATGTCACGCAAGGTTTCATGGCCAGGCTGTTTACGCGAAGGCCCCGAAGCATATCAGACCTACTATAGCTTATATTCCTAACGGTTTATTATTTTGATAATTCTGATTTCAATATCGGGTGTTATGCCAATACATGTAATTTGATAATTCATACAGACCCATAACAAAGAAAATCTTGATCAAAGGCGCTCCGTAAGAGGAATGCTGTGTAGCTGTCTAGGAATTTATTAATTCAATATAGTTTGATCTGCTAATAATGCCCGCATGCAGTGAGTGGACTTTTTGGTCATTGGCAAAGGTGACTCGCCCACGCGACAGATTAACAATAAAATTCATTACGTTGATGGAACAGCTATATATTTATTGCATAACTATATTTAAGATGACATACAGATCCTTGTCATTTGATTGGTGGAACTCACATCACGTGACACTCGTTATTGCTCCCATTCACGCTGGTGTGCGCGTTCAGCGTTGCGTAGCGCGTGTTGTTTCAAAGAGCCAGCGCCTCAGAGTTTGGTTCAAACGTTTTCGCGAAGGGGTGGTTTGAAGAGAGAAATACGTTCCCCATAAATTCCCACCAAATTTGTATTGAAATAAAAGTTCTCACATGACAAGATCTTTATGTCAGTTTAAAACAAATATTGAGTGGCTTATTGAGTTGCCATATCGCACATATGTGACCTGTTCTGTCAAAATCAGACTTTTCTCGGCATAAGGTCAAAAATGAGATTTGTGCATATTGTTAAAATATTTACATTTTCCTTTTAATAGGTGGTTTAATATTTGAAACCGGTCATTCCTGGGCAAAGTTATGCTATTTTGAGGTTTATTGTGTTGAAAAGTAGCAAACTGAGAAAATGGCAGTTAACCCTAAAGGGGCCGGGTTATTTTGACCATCTCTCAGCCGGGGGGGGGGGGGGGGCGGATTCCGCCCCCCCCTAAGATCTCGGCCATCGAGTGACGAAAAATTTTGAAACTCCACACATGCATAGAGCAACTCTTCCTAAACATGCCCAAGAAATTTCATGACTATAGGTCTAAGGGTTTTGGAATTATGGCTAATTAATTATTCATATGTATGAATGGCAATTCTGCTCGATGTACACGATGTATATGCGAAAATTCAGTTTTCACGGCGCATAGCGCCGGAAAATTTTTCGCTACGGGCCAACCCGTGGTCCGATTTTTATGTTTTTGGTATCAAAAGATGCGCAAAGCTCGAGGCTAAAAAGTCATAACAGCTTGGGTCGCGAAAAAATTTTTTTTAGAAGCTATCGCGGAAAATGTTGAGGGGGGGGGCGGAATCCGCCCCCCGGCCCTTTTAGGGTTAAAGTTTGGGGTCTATTTTAAGACCTGTTTCAAGTGACGTTTCTTCAACTGATATACCTTAACAAATCGTCAACAATACTATATTTAGAGTTTAAATTAGGGCTTCAAACGTTTATAGTATATTTTAGAGATGTTCAGGATTCGCAGATATGCAAAAAATTAGGAAAACGAAAAAAAAATCACCCCACAGGGTTTTTTTGGCCCCATCTCAATTTCAACCTCTGCCCAGAAGCGTCTGCCTTTGACAGAACAGGTTGTCTGGGTGCACAATTTTAGAATCACCTTTCACGTGATTTCATTTTTTTTTAAATGTGTTCAAAACTCACTGTAAGTTCGATTTCACATTCCAAATTGCTTCATTGCTATACAACCCGTTCAACCTGTATGTACTACATTGTAGTTTAATAATGAACCAGTCCACAAAGTTTTAACACATGCGTATTATGATCCAACCTTATACACATTATTGCGATATCGTGTACTTGGATACTGTTATTCCATAGGTCTAGGACGGCCACGTGTCTGGACAATAAAAATGCATGGCACACACTGAGTGTGATATCGCACTGCGTTCATTGCGCGCGTTACACACGCGAGTGGAACCTGCCGGTGCGCCATAGCTTTGTGCAACGAGAACCTTTGAAAACTGCAGTTATCAAAGGTTACATCGTAGTTGTTTAATTAACTTCGCATACAGTAAGTTACAACCATTCTTCTTATGGAGTTATTGGCACGATATAAAAAAAACCCAATTGTTGACTGCTGTGATGTGATATATGCCGTTTTAACCCCTCGGGCGCATAATATTATCACCCTTCGCTTCGCCTCGGGTGCTATGCGCCCCTTGGGTGTTAAAATGGGGACTACCCGATGTTCCCCAATACCTATGCTCCCTTATACCTATGTTCCCCAAAATTCTAAGGGTTAGGGTTAGGGTTGGGGAACATAGGTATTTTGGAACTTAGGTATTGGGGAACATAGGTATGCACCCATTAAAATCGTCATCTCCCACATCGCAGCAGTCAACAATTGTTAATTGTCGAACGCAATCCATTAGGATTCAATGCTCTTCTTTTTTATTCTCTGTTCAATGCTCTTCTTTTTTTATTCTCTGTTCTTCTATAGTCGCATCATTTTCATCGTTCGTATGTCTTTCCCCCTGTCTGCTGGTCTCTTTTTTGTGTACAGCTTCTTAAAAAAAATATTTGTTGCTGTCAATGTCATGGATAAATACGTATGAAAAAGCCTAGGTGGCCTATAACAATTGTTTATACTAAAAATGATGTTACTCGGAGCCAGTTTGTTTTCTCGGCAATCAAGCTTCTCATCTGGTGACACTTCCAAGCCAAGACATCTTCCATCAAAGTTATTTCTGAGCTTGTCCTTTATCTTGTGGTCATGCCAATGTCGAGAGAGATAATATTGGCGGTGTGTCGTTATTATGAAACACTTAGTCTTTGGCATAGCCAATGTAATAGAACTTGCAACCAGAGCTTATGAGCAATTTGCCCCGGAAATTGTAAGCCACGAGTTGTGTGTTTTCACTGACCAGGCTAAGCACTAATGGTTCTCTCGCGTCACCAAGAGCAATATTTGCTCTGAATCGTGTTGGTCACCCAAACCAGTTTGATGTCATCATCTGTGAGCTATCACTCGGCTGGGATTATTGATTTCCGAGTCATTAGTCTTGGGCTAAAAGACCCGGCCGAATTTAATGAATTTGCTTTTCGGCTTTTCGGCTAGCTGAGAAAAAAGGTGTGTTGCAAAGCTGACATGGGAGCTGTTTACAACTATGATTTATTTCCTCATCATCGGCTGATGAAAGTCATTTCCAGAAGGCGAATGGTCATTTCCGAAGCCAAACTGAAAATAGTCCGTGCAAAAATAGCAATTACTTCACCCCAGTTTATTTTTTCAATAAAGGAATCAATCAGGATGGCCATGTAACTACTTTACGTTTAT
Source organism: Patiria miniata (assembly GCF_015706575.1). Lineage (NCBI taxonomy): Eukaryota > Metazoa > Echinodermata > Asteroidea > Valvatida > Asterinidae > Patiria > Patiria miniata. The sequence goes on along the minus strand of NW_024037058.1, from coordinate 13,646,578 downwards.
CATGATGGAAATCATACTAAACCTAATCGCTGGCGTGCCGCAGTAGTCGGCGCATTTCAGCTACTCACCTTTTATTACATTTTTCTACTCTCGGTGCACGTGAAGTATGATATCTACTTCAGTGAAGAGATGACATTTAAAGAACGTTTTTTAAAATTAATAATCAGAGGAACATTTAGTCAAAGTCACGATGCATACCTTCGATAGTATTAACTTCCAGCGTCTCCTTCAAAGCGTGTATTCGCTCCCGTTCACGTTCGAGTAGAGGGGTGTTTTGTTGAGCGTTTGCTGCAAAGCGTATTTGTGTTGTCCATTCATATTTGTCATGGCCTACTCGTCATACCTGAATTAATCTGTATGGTAATAAACTATTGTCAACAGCTGTGACTGCAACATTATTCCCTCACGATTACGCCCACTGAGGCAATAACACCTTCTTTTCAAAATATAAATGCACGCAAAATTTCCGTAATCGATTTTTGATTTGTCAAGTTATTAGCTGATGAGAAATTGCAAATATCCTAAATTACGTAATAAAACAAAATCACAAGTTATAGGTAACCCGCCGCCCAATCCCGACCAAGAGGCAATTTACTTACTTTCTCTCATCGAAGATGTACTCGCGAAAACATCTTGTTAAATTACTTGTTACAAATCGATAACATTATTAATATTCTTTTATCTGCAAACAAAGTATACAGGACTGCATGGCGAACTCTTCATCATAAAAATTGTGATCACGAATGATGCTGCTTTTTTTAACGGTCTTACAGTAGTATTAAGGGAATAAATGTGTGCTTGGCACCGTCGCGCGTACTGCGTGATGTGGCGTAAATTGCAGCTGTCCCGGTGTAGTGTGAACTCAGTAGGACTATGAAATACTGACTAACTGGTAGTATTGCGCATGCCTATACGTGGGGATTGTGAACGTTCAACCAAGAAAATGGTGCTGGCACCGGATTTCACAGGAGTCCAAATGTTATGTGACACTGGAAGTGTTTAATATCAGCCAGCCGGTCTTTATCAACCGTTTCAAACCGGCCATCACGCGACGGGCTCTCGACAAATAGGAATGGGTCTAAATGAAACTGCCTTAGGTATTTATGAATATTGAATTTAAAAACAAATAATAACATATAAAAACCGTAACTACCCATGTTTTTAAGAAGAGAGTACTGAATGTGTTTTCTCATGTGATTATCGTGACTCGATTGACACATCTTTAAATTCAAGCTGTCTCCTGCGCTAGAAAAGCGGATGTATCCAAACAATTAAGACGTGCCTGAACATGCGAAATGCCTAAAAACAGGTTCTGTGACAAATGTGTTTCTGCAATAGCATAACATACAACAATTTGCTGTGAAATAACTTTCTGCCAATGCTCTAAACACTGACTAAATAGAAATCTGATTCTCTTTTAATTTCCTTCAGGGCATCAAATAACATGGCAGGGTGATCAGTCCGTTGATTCTACATTTTGCGCCCTGCACAAAGCAAATTATAATGTTGCATAACTCCTGAACGTCACAACTTGCCAGACAACGCAGTGTTATACGAAAGTCTTCATTATTTCTGTATCCATAATGGTACACTAACGATTTTCTTCGGAAATGCGATTGGAGGATAATGGTCCTTTTTTGTACTCTCCATCCATTCTCATGTTTTAGCTTTCGCTATACTTACAAATCAATGTACTTTAATTCTAACTCTTAATTCTTGTTTTTAAATCTGCAACCAAATACTTATCTTATTACGAGAAGTGCTTGGCAATATACGGAGAAAGAAATGTCATAATGCTCCTTTCACATAATCTGAAACTTCCCCACCAAGGTATCTTCCCTAAACTAAAAAGAAAAGGTAGGTGCACTCTGTTGTGGGATCCGATCAGTACATGTAACGGTCGTTGTTTCTTCGCATATATAAGTTTTACTTAATTTTTGGTTTTGAGTTCAGCCCTGCAAGAGAGTTTGATGATTGGCCTTCATGATGTATACGTGCGCTCACAACTATCTGGCAAATGCGGTATACATTTCATGTTCTCAGTCAAATGCATGAACGAATCTCGTACTTTCTGAAGTTCGCCTATACGATAATTTCGTTAAACCTATGGGCGAAAATCCGAAGGAGGGGAGGGGGAATATATCCCCCACTTTTTGGGGGTATTATTGAATCCCCCCCCCCTCATTTTGTGGTGACGAGAAAAAAATGCGGATTTTGAGGTATTTTCCGAACGTCCCTGCATCCTGAAGAGCGCCCTTAGTATGGTGACCAGCCCCCCCCCCCCCCCCCCCCCCCCCGCTTTTCGAATTTCCACGGCCGGGTAATTTTAGGACTTTCATCATCCCCCATCCCCCCCCCCCACTCGCCGGTACAGATTTACGCCACACTGGTTGGACCGGTCATTCAGGTTCCAGACCAGTTAATACACTGCCATCGACCTCAGTGGTAATTGCCTGCACATTTTATTTACGAAAAATACTCACAAGTCTTCAAGGTGTTCAAGACACGCATCAAAACCTTATTTCATCTTCTTTCATTTTCTGTTCATTTTGCGTGTGTGTGGGTGTGTGTGTGTGGGGGGGGGGGGGGTATACGTGAACTATATACACCCCGAGGACAGACAGACAAAGGGAGAACAACAGATTCTTTGTTGTCCTCGAGAGTTCATCTTTTGTTGAAATCGGTCTTCAGTCGTGCGTTTGTGTGCTTAGTCTATGGGAGAGTGTTATATTACTGGGACAAAGGAAAAGATAAAGCATTGTCCTCGAAAGTATAGTAAAACACGACTGTGTGTGTGTGTGTGTGGGGGGGGGGAGGGTAATCCGATTCATCTGGGGAAAAATTTCCATCCAAAGATGATCACCCCTAAAAATAGTCCTGAAGTCCATTGTAAAATAGAGCGCTTTACAGTGCCCAATTTCATTTTAATTTCACAAAAACACAAATATATGAACCCATTTGAAATATTTGAACCCATTTTTTTTCGGGAATATTTTTGATTTTGCTCACCTCTACAAAAAAAAAATGTGTTCTGGATTCAGCCTTGGGCCAGTTCATTGTCTTGTGACAAATGGTTACAGCCGGCAAATTAAAGTACAGCTTTTAATTTAAGTCTGTCTTGTATCAAACCTATAGGTCACAGGGCATGTCTGATTGCCGGCTGTTTTGCACAGAAACCTGCATGCCCCTAGCATAACCGAGCGTGCGCACGAAATCAATAGCTGATGGCTCGCGCCCTTTAACGCATGTAGTATTTGAAAAAAAAAGGTTCCCTCTTTTTCCAAAGGATGGTTCGGGTCGAACCATCGCAGGGAAGTAATGGTAATTCCTCTTTTCTTGAAAGCTACAGCATACCAGGCACAATGGTTTCATAGGATGCTTGACACTGTAATCAAGGTCTACTCACGATCAAGTGGAATATTTTGTAGTATTTTGGCAATTCTGTTTTTGAATGTTTCCAAATGGTATTATAATAGGCCTATCGGGTGGGGCTTCATAAGTCTGACGCCTCATAGGTCCGACTCCTCATAAGTCCGAATTTCGGACTTGTGAGGCGTCGGACTTATGGGGCATAAATTCCGCCTCATAGATCCGACGCCTTATAAGTCCGACGCCTCATATTAAGTCCGACAATGGACTAACACTGTTTCGGACTTTTGCGGCGTCGGACCTATGAGGCGGAATTTATGCCTCATTAGTCCGATGCCTCATAAGTCCGAAATTTCGGACTTTAAGTCGTCGGACCTATGAGGCGTGAGGACCCCGCTATCCCCTGATATTGCTTTATTGTTAGCAGGTAAAATTATTTCAGAATTTGTATGATTTTGATAGTAAATTTCAAAGAATTCGAATTATGACAATGTTCTGAAACTGCCTTTCCCCAGTTATTTTAACACTCATATCACACAAATTCTCTGTAACGATGCTTAAATTTCGTCCCCAACTTAACTCAATTCTCAATTTCTACTCTCAAATTAAATTTCCAACAGCCATGATGGATTTCATTTAAGGTGCAGCATAATTCAGATTAATCTGTAACATTCTGAATCGACCTCATTTCCGTAAATTCGTCTCATGTGGCGATCGGCGTTGTATTGAAAAATCCAATTCGGTTTTTATTGTCATTCAAGTCGATGTTGTTGTCATTTCATTTCGTTTCCCGTGATCGGAAACGTTGCAGTTAGAGAATGTTTCTGATCTCTTGGACTTACTTTGAAGTGTTCAGCGTATTGTCATTTCTACACTCGGCAATGCCGTTGCGGGCTTGTGGTAGATTCTGGGCAAGCTTCAGTTTGATCATCATACCATCCATACTCCGAACTAGTGTACTTTGGGCAATATATTGTCGGGAGCTACTGCCGAAGTCTGTCAATTTATAGTTGGCGCAAGGTTAACAAGGGGTTCATGTGTGACGCGATCAAGCTAGATGAGTCGTTTGTCGACCCTGGTCTTTTTTTACAGATTTTAAAAGAGCACAATCTCAGCATTACTGCTGTGAAAACCGTATGCTGGTACCATCTTTAGTTTAAGAATTAAGAAAGTCGGAACACCAAGAGAGGTGATGAAGTGATGTGATGAAGTGGCCCTATTTTGGCCTGAATCTCCAAATGAAAGTTCTCTTCAAGCGACTCATTTAGCTTGATCGCATCACACAATTATCTTGATCGTCTGTTTTATAATGTCTTCTCCCTCCTCTTCTTCTGTTCTCACGGAGGTCAGTGTGATGCTGCGAGCAGTAAGGCGCTTCCACTCGAGGGGTACAGGTCAGCAACAGCCAGTTTATTAAATTGTTCTCCTTCGAATGATACGGTTTCTGTCCGAGTTTCATACCTTATTGTCTCGGTGTCTCTGAACTCCAGCACTGAGAGCCATCTTTTCCAGGATCGAGTCTCAAAGAGGAACAAAAAACGTACCAATACCCAGAAATGTATAGGCCTTCAATAGGATAGGATATGCAAAAACAATAATGCACTGTAGTTATTTCAACGACCAAAGCGTTAAATTAAACAACAGAAGGAAACACAACGAATTTGCTTTTTTCAATTCAACGCCGATCTCCATATGAGGCGAATTTATACTGAAATCAGGACGAATTACAGTGTTACAAATTTGAAATATACTGCACCTTAAATAATATCCATAGGTGGCTTTTTGAATTGAAATTGAGAAGTGAGCTCGTCGATGTTCGGGGACGGAATCAAATGGTCGTCACAGAGAATTTTGTGTGATATAAATGTGACTTAAAATAACTGGAAAACCTATACTAGAAAATTGCCTCTGCCCCTTTGCTATGATCTTTCACGGGCATTTGAAGAATAAATATTTAAAACGTTAATATGAACAAAATGCTTAGAATTGTTGACGCTCTTTAAAGCAGTTATATCTGTCTTTTTCTTACCCTGGAGGATTCAACCCTTAGATCCCTCATCAATATACATGCCGGATAGCAAATAAACGTACATGCGCCCGAAGCGGGCGGCCATGCAATAATGTAGTCTGCTCGGTTTTTGTTTCGCTAGAAAGCTCGTGCGAAGCTCCGCTCTTGAACTCCGAAATTAACTCGCATCCCAGCTCTTTGCTTTCTACTTATGCTCTGCCCAAACATTGTAGATTATATCATCAATTTTCCTGTCACTAACAATCCCATTTGTACTCTCCCCTTTCCTGATAGGTCCGTCTGGCGGACAAGCGTGGAGTGAATCGAGTGGGCGGTGTTTGAATATGCTGATGACGCGGCTGTACGGCTAGTTTGTCGCGGGGGAATTCAGCGAGGAATCGTTCCCAGCAAGGTACCCGTCGTCACGCGCGCACGCGACGGCGGAGCTTGCGGAGACGTGATTCGAACATTATCTGCAATGAATCGTGAATTGCAAATGAACGTGAGGCCGTGTGTGGATAAGGTGTTCAAATAGACCAAAAACATGATGGTGCAGAGATATAGGAGATGGTGAGAGTTTGCACAGGCATGTGGGCCTATGTCATCAGAGTGATCTGTCATTTTGGTTCGTATCAAGATCAGTTTAATGTGGTGATCGGGGCAACGGATAACAACTTGCGCCGTATCTTGGAATTGCGAGACCGGCGACTTTGCCGTTGGCAGCTACGACTGGAGTGCGGGATAGTAACGCGCTCGTAAAACCCTTGCTATCCGAGGTGGGCTTACGATCTCATCTTCGCTGTGGCACTAAGGCGATTACCTCCCGACAATATCTGCACACGTATTTCCAAAGACAGACAGCTGGAAATAATGCCCGGTGTCATCCACGCTTTGAATCGGGTCGGATGTAAGTCACGAGAGGGAGAAACGGTATAAAAATCGCGATGAGTCTTCTACCTGTGACTGCAAACTCATCCACGATAACTATTGGGACAAGCTTGTCGCCTTCGACTGTACCAAGCGGCATAGATTTCAAGAATGTTCTGCTGATTGTGTCTGCGGTGATATTGGTGTTGTCAGTCATCAGCGGCGTCATCGGCAATTGTCTGGTGTGTTTAAGTGTGTACAGGAACCGAAACCTCCGGAATGCTAACAACGCCCTTCTGGTCAACTTAGCTGTGGGAGACTTGGTCGTATGCTTCACCAGTATACCGATCATGTTGGCCGAGGTGATCAACAATTACGGTGACTGCAATCCTTACGGTGACATCATTTGCCACCTGCAGACCTTTTGCCACGTTAGCAGCTCCTCCGTGCAGCTTGTCACGTTGGTCGCTATCAGCGTTGAGAGGTACGAGGCTATCGTTCATCCCTTCGAGACCAAGAAAAAGCGCCGTCGGGTAATAGTCGGTACTTCGATCTCCTGGATTATGGCGATCGTCATCGCTGTTCCCGCTTCCATCTTTCTCAATGAATCCTCTTTATTCCTGCTTTGTACCTGTCGACTCACTGAACCGCCATTTGACTACGTCCACACTGTGATCATAGCCCCTCTTGGCATTGGGTGCTTGGTGTGTGTCATGGTCTTTTACTTGAGGATATTCCGAACGGTACGTAAACATGTCAAGAAAAAACGCAAGTCAACTGTAAATGATACCAGTACGTCAACTAGGACAAAGAAAGAATGGTGTAATTCGCTCCGATCGCGTTGCTGCTGTTGTTGCCGGGCTAATGCAGTGGGTGCAATGCCCGAAGCACATGGACAATTTGCAGCAGCCATTGGGCCAAGATCCGTAGCTCAAGATGTGACCAACAAACCGTCCGTGAGTGGGGCACAAAGCATACAAACTAACAAGGAAAACGAAGACAGCAACCGAGGCAATCCCGCAACCATCCGGTCTCCTCTCTCGGGATCGCGAGGGCTTCGCACTACCAGTAAATGTGCGGACCTCGGGGAGCAAGCAGGGCGAAGCATATCGCCTGATACCGGTGTTGGATCATTCGTGGCACCTCCGGAGATCACCGACAAGGAGCAGAATAGGGGTTTGCCTCCCGTCGATCCAGTGGAGGAACTGGCAGGTAACACAGCGCAACCCAAGGGGTTGATAATTGCCATCACACCAGCTGTACCTTCAGGCCTTAGCCCGTCTGCCGAGGACAATCCATCCGCACCTGCCATGATCAGCCGGCGGGTTTCCCTGCAGGTGAATGAGGCAAGTAGACGTAGCAAACCGGACGACATTCAGGGTTCCGTGTGCGTCCTAAACCCTGAGATGCGCGTTCGGGGACGCAGGAACCTAGAGGCCAAGACGGCCAAACGGGCCTCGTATATCATTAGCGTCTTCAGCCTGTGCTGGCTACCGCTCTTCGTCATGTCTTACATTGACTCCAGGACCGAGGTGGACATCCTTGCGACCTGCATCGCTACCATGAGCGCGGCTCTCAATCCCATTGTGTATACGGTAGTCAACAAGTCTTTCCGGAAGGAATTTGTCAAGATATTCCGCAGACTAACTCGGTGCTGCCCTAGCCGATGCACATGGCTCCATAAACCATAATTGCTGATTCCTTCTCAGAACAGATTAACAAATATATATATATATACTTACCCTGGTGCTGTGCAGCTGTTGATACTTCGATTTGTCACACTACATGAGCGAAGATGCTTTTCTCTCTTTTGTATGATTATTTGTTTCGTACTTGGTTTGAGATGAGAAAGTCATAAAAGGTGCAGTTGTTTTTTATAATCTTCAACAACAGAACTAATTAAAAGTGCGTAGGCACATTTTTAAAAAATCAATTCCATGAATTGTGTATAATCTAAAACTGAGGTTTCTAGAATAATCTTATGCCTAATAATATATCATAAAAAAAGCGTTCGTGCCTTTGATTGAAGGGACAAGATATGACTACTTCTCAAGGGCGGATCCAGAACACATGTTGTTTTTTTTTTCGGGGGGGGGAGCAAAACATTTGGATTCAGGATGCTCAATGGTGTGATCTGAGGCAATTTCTGACCACTTTAACCACATTTTTCTGAGGAAAAGATGGGGGTGAATGCAGTGCCTGCCTTTTTTGCGACGTCACTTTAAAAAAATAATTGGGTTCGTTGTTTTTTTGTTTTTGTTTTTTGGGGGTTTTGGGTTTTTCTTGTTGTTGTTGTTGTTGTTTTTTGTTGTTGTTTTTTGGGGGGTGGGGGGGCATGGCCCCTGTTGCCCACCCCACCCCCCTGGATCCACCCTTGCTACTTCTTAGCTTCAAAGCAAAGACACACAGTGCAACACCTTTGTAGGGAACTGAAGAAGTTTTCTTTTGCAATCCCCGCAATAAAATGGATCGATGTTGTTTGGAAATTCGTCAATAGATAATGAATTGAGAATTGCTCTGAAGCTCATTCTAGTATTCGTTTTCAACTCTCGCTTAATTTGAAATTTCAACCAGTGTCTTGATGTCCGTCTTATTTGGGACGGCTTATTTTCTCTCGTCATTAAAAATGAACATAATTCTCATTAAGGTAGCTTGATTGTCTCGGTTTAGTCCATAATTACAGATTTACAAGTTCTACAGCCCATTGGTTTGTGTACAACAGTTGGAAAAAAAATCATTCAGAAGCGGATGTGCATCAAAACAAACTAATCCACAAACATTCGATACCAAAATATCGATTAAAGCAGAAATGCAACATCGCAGTTTGTTTACACGTGTGTGTTCTTATTGGAGCCAGTTCACGTGTAAAAAGGTTGACATAATTGCGTCAGTTTTATGCCGACACCTTTAGAAAATTTCCAAAAAAGCTTGACATAGGCCTTCTGACGCGTTTTCACGCACATTTTGGCAAACGAGTAAACAAGTGTGAAATAGATCCAAGTGTGATTCCTTTAATCGTCAATATACCTTCATCGCGATGAAATTTCGATCGTGTTCCTGAATCTATTTTATAAATTGTTAACTGTTGAATGGGGTGGTGCCAGACTATTGGGTGGCGTGCGTTTCAAGTCTCACTTTAAATTGTTCTTATCGTGGCTATACGGTATGTTGAATAACAAATTTTAAATTCATTAATCAGGGCAGACTAGTATTAATTTGTATTGAACTTGTATTTCATTGCTTTCATTTCTACTCGGAAGTTCTAAAAATCAAGACTTTACCTCGCTTTCAATTTGATATGGCTGACTCATGAAAAAAAGTCTATGTTCCGTTCTCTCAAAAAAGATAATAAGACATGTAAGATTTGAGGCTTTGCATTGTGGAAATACTAATGAATGAAAGGTTTGCGGAAATACCATGTGGGAATAATTTCTCAAACTAAGAGAATGGTTCTTAAGACGGTCAAAGCATACTGACCGGAGCTTCGAGTTTATTTTTTCAAACCTTAGTTTGAGAAATTATTCCCACATGGTGTTTCCGCAAACCTTTCATTCATCATAAGACATTGTGCAAGTTCCTTCTTATTTTGCTGTGTCAATCTCTACTGTTGAGAATCTAACACGGGGCAGTCGATCTTTACAGTGGACAATCTAACACAGTGCCTGCCTGTTGGCAACCGGATAAAACCCGATCCCACAATTCAGCATGTAATCAAATTGACGTCCTTGACTTCCAATAAATCATGTTAAATAATTAGCCATTGTTGTAGCCAATGATTGGTGTCGTCTAAAGTAATCCCAACACGTAAACATGTGGTTGACGGTGTGGTCGTGTCACGTGGGCGCAGAGATGCGTCACTGTGGTTGTCACAGTTACATGTACATTGTCATAATTATATCATTTCAGAAATGTGAGGCCACAAAGGTAACATTGTGTAGGGATTTTTTTTTGTTAAAGCCTTTACACATGCTGTTGTCGGTCTCCATGACTCTGTGCTCATCTAAAGGTTTACATACCATCGCTTTTCGTTAATGGTTTTCACTAACGTCTATGGAGAAAATTCGTGTAGGTTGCTTTCGCATCGTTTGGTTGTTTGATTGATTGATTTTTCCATTTCTTTACCCAGGGTATGCCCAAACAGTTAAAAAACTGGTTTCCATTGGAGCCCTGCATACATTACAAAATATTTAACAAGGTTAAGTAAAGTTAAACCCTAAAGGAAAAGCACATTGGTGTAACACACGACAAACATAAATATTTACAACTATACATGTACAAGTACATCTCACATTGTACCCATTACATACATTAAACTATAATGCATGAATTACTGATCACGGGATGGGCGCAAACCCCATAAAAACCTTTTGGGGGAAAAACACCCAATTTGCTTCAAATTAATACCATGGCGACCAAGTATCTGTAGATCAGCGCATTTTGAGTTAAATATCACTCACAGATGGCGTTAGGTAGTTCTGATTTGCATGTACCTAAAGAATCTATAGTTCTGAGTTGTTCATACCAATTACTCCATATTGATATTTATTATGAGTGTAAAGCCAACATATATTTATTAGACAAATTAACGAGGCAAACGGCAATATTTATTCATTGATGAACGATAGCTCCTTCCAGAATGGGACTAACTTTCACTCCATGTCCATCCACTTATAAAAGCTATACATTTGGGTTAATAAGGGCGTCTATTTAAAAAAAAAAATTCAAAATGCCCCACTTTTGATAAGTATAATTATTTAAGAGACACGGAAAATATCACACTTATCAAACAGAAACACACCAAAACAATCTCTTTATACAGGCTTTGTTTCTGATCATCAAATGAGTTGTTTTTTTTTCTTTTACATAATACCGGTGCCTTTGAATGGTTCCGGAAGTGCGTGTTATATTTTTCTCGTTACTATTATTATTAATGTGGAATATCTTGAATAATAAACGAGCGGTTCGGTAAACAAATATTTAATAGCCTCATTTATCAAGGAACAATGCCAAGTGCACGTCATAATAATTCGGTGTCTCTGTGAAAGAATTAACTGTAAAGGGGTGAACTATTGAGTGCATGCGTCATCTTTGGTGTATTTTGTTCGATCATAGAGCAGAGAACAGTTGTTCGATGGGGAACACGCATAGCCTTTTGGCTCATTCCGAAATAAATTGAATGGACTTTAATGTCAGGTTACTTAGCGGACAATCTGCAGTGTCATCCTAAACATTCTATTTGTAAATTCAATAACAGACTGATAAACAGTAATTTACCAAAAATAAACCAAAAACAATGTGTTTATGGGGCGGGGTGTCGCGTGACATGTAACATGATAATAACCATGCATGTTTTAGAAAACATGATGAACTAAGTTTGGATCATCTATGAAAAAAGATAAATTCAACAAGTACAGATCATCATGTATTTAAGTTTCATATTAATGCATTAGAATCAATTTTGTACTAAAGAGGGTAGGATTTTCGAGTTCAATTCTCGCAATCAGTATAGCCACCACCCTGCATCACAAAAACAGTCTGTTAATCTTCATTTCGGTAAAAATGTTTAGCGAGTCACGAGCCATGACCTAAATTGACCTTTCTTAGAAATTAAATACGCACGTGCATATATCACAATCACTAATTACCCGGTACTTCGTCGAAAAGAGGACGCAATAATTGTAAACACCAGAATCACCACACGATCACCGGAAGGACGACCAGCAAAAAAATTGAAACGATAGGTTGACTAATTATAGGTCTTAATTCAACTTGCATGTCGGACACAGCACTTCAGCATTATACAGATGACATGATTTGAACACAATAACAAAATAATTACCATTTCTCGAATTTATGGAAATGTTGAGACACGACGTGTCATTGGAACCAGGAATAGATAGCACTGTAACGGCTCGATGTTCAATGCTTGACCAGAAATGTTCACCTCCACATTTATTTGTGTGATACGTTAGACAACAAGAATTCGAATGAATAGCCCAGTTGTTTTTTTCCCACTTTTTGATGATCTTTCAGGATTTTGAGGATAGTTTAAATGCCACATTTTTTATGATAGTTGAAATGCCACATCTGCACAATGTTGGGTTAATCAGACATACGGCCTATATATGAACTGTTCTATAGTGATAAAATGTGATTGTCATGTAGGCAAAAGAAGACCATCCGTAATTAAATTCTCAGCCCGTGGCACCGGTACATGACTTCACATCAATTTCCCAACATCAAACGTTCATGTGATACAAGAATGCTTTTAAAGGGAAAACATCATGAGTTATTTTGTCAAAATATACTAAGATACCGGTGCATTGTGTCTAAGAATTTCTCTGCTCGCATCAAATTTGCACCTGGAGGCACAAGTGCAGAGCCCTCGTTGTAGATTTTTGTAAAATATTCTTCGCCAGTGAATCTACCCACAGCTTCATCAGGTAAGAAGGGGTCGGCAAAGGGTTTACTATGTTGTTAGCGGAATTCCTGTAAATGTACCCTTCAGGAGACATTTTTAGTCATATCTTACACCTTAGAGAGAAAACGTAAAGGGAGACACTTCAATGTCTTCCTATTGTCACAATTCCTTTGACAGCTAATTGTCCGAAGGCTCGTTAGTCAGAAGGTTCGTTAGTCTAGAAGATGCCTTCATACCTATTTATATATTTTCACTTTTTTTTTATCTTGTTGACAAACTCTATATATTTGTTGATTATTGTACTTTATCGTGTAGTCTGGTACTTAATCGAGTATTGTACAATGTATGTTGGTATTTCTTATTTTGGTATGGAAATAAATGTGAGATTTGAATTCAATTGAACATTGAAAGGTTTGACAGTCCCAAGGGACAATCAGTCTGGAAATAGAATAAGGTTAAATAAATCAAAGGCTCTATAGTCCGAATAGACGATAATGTTCGGTAGTCCGAATCGACAATAAGGTTCGATAGTCCGAATTGACAGCATTGAACATTGGACTATTAAACATTGTTTTCTTTTCGGACTATACCGAACCTTCGGATAAATGAACCTTTCGGATTATCGAATCTTCGGACTAACGAACCTTTGGACTATCGGGCGATCTCCGCCACAACTCCTATTTAGAGGTATAGTGTCGCAGATATACAAGATCGATTGCTTGAGATGTGGTCCAAAACATAAATCTACTGAAATTCGTGCGGGTAGGATAGGGTAAAATAGGGTTAGGGGCCATGAAAGTTTGATAATTTTTGTGCACAATCCTATAAGAACGTTTGATAAATGTTCTTCACTGATCAGCATTTTCTCTTCTTTTACCATAGAGGGCACACGACAACAGCCACGTAACAAGGATGCACTTTTCGTGGGGGTGAATCATAGCACGACATGCTGACAGTATTATTATGATTCTTATATTAAAACGTGTTGCTAAGCACAGAGGCTGGTGCGTGGTTGCGTAAGTTGGAATGTTCAGCTACTTAACAGACGAAAAAAAAAAACAGAACTCACTTATTTTGCACTCATCTGCACGCTTTCTGTGCAAGCATAGTTTACTCGTTGTTTATTCCATACTTCTGTTTTAGTGTTTTCAAAATTGCTTCGTTTTGCTTCTTGCTTTATTTAAGTTATACGTTCAGTGTTTTGCGTGATTGCACTTTGTTCTGTCTCTCGGTAGGCCTATTATAGTTTTATTGTATGGTGAACAATTATTTCATTATCGTTCTTTATACTTTCGAATTGTATCTTTCCTTTCATTGTGTGAGACACGTCGGTATAATGATTAACGCACTTCGTTTTCGGGGACTGTACTGTGAAGCTAAATGTATTATTCATATATTTATGATATATGTAGTTACTAGCGGGATGCCGCGAGCTGGGTCGAGTCGTACATCCCCTGAATTAACGTATTTTTGAGGAGGGGTTCATTATACAGTCAGGTTTCGAAATGCATTTCATATCTTTACGAATTCGTGCGATCGACGGTTAAAGGGTTATGTAGTAGATTATTAACCTTAAGACCTTGGTGAAGCAATTTGCCACTTTCTTCATCATCAACGTTTTGTTTTGCGTAATAGCGATACATTTTGGAGTGTTTTCAAGAGGTAATGTTGTTTATTTCACTATTCAAAGTGTCAAAGAAAGAACTTCGCCCCCCCCCCACTAAAAAAACACATTTTTTTTCACGTGCCAACCGTGACTTCAGAGGACAGTAAAATCGGAGCATAGGACCTGCATACACTGGATGCCTCTCCATTAACCCTTGCATTTTGCGCTTCCGCTCACTCATTAGGCCTAGGCCTTTAACAAAAAAACGTGACACACAGACAGACAGCGAAGGATCTTTTAATATAGGATGTAAGTTGGTAACCTTACCGTTTATAAATATGTACATAATAGCGGTGCATGGATGACTTTTCTGTCTGACAAGGAAAGTTGAAAATCTACTTATCAATGGAAGATTGTCAATTTTCACATGTTCTCTCGGTTATTTCACCGAGTAGTAATTCGGCAGTGCGAGGACACACAATTCAATCAATTCTCTGATTGAAACGTGTTTTTCTTTTCAGACCCAAGGATGGTTATAATAAAGGTGTGAAAGCTGCGACCCACTGTCTTCCTGTGGACATTAACCAGAAATGACGTTAATAACGTTAACGCCCCCGTGCACGAAGAACACCCGTTCATGGCGCTGGGGACCGGGACAATCTGAAGCACAAAATGGTGACCTGTTGAAAAAGAGTCACGTATCTGGCCGATTGAGAGTTACTTGAACTGTTTGCGAGATATGAGTTATCATATCTTTTCATTTTATCGTTACATTAATACATTGGAATGCAACATCATAAATTACTGACAAGAAAAAAAACTCCAATGTTCTCCCTTCAAATACCAAACATCAAGTAAGAGACAGCATGTAACTTCCCTTGGTCAGGTTTAGTTTTGTGAAACTTAGCAGATGTCGACGAGGTTTGATGAAGCACTTACAGGGTGAGACAAAAAAAAGCGAAACCCAAATTTCGGGACTAGTGTTTTAGTGAAGTTCGTCGTGTAGCACTTTCAAAATCTAGGATATGAAAGCCAGATTCATAAGCTTTTTTGGGTACAAGAATCATTCAAAGCACTTACGTACTTTTCACGTTACGGAATTTTAAACACAACCACCGTTTTAAAGGTCTGTCCACGGATTAAAAAAAAAAAAGGTGTGCGTTCTTTAGGCAAAACAAAAACAATTTACACACATTCCTATGTGATTTGTTTTTGTTTTGCTAACAGAACACTTACCTTCTTGTGATCCGCGGACAGAACTTTAAAACGGTGGTTGTGTTTAAAATTCCATTACTTGAAAAGTACATGAGTGATTAGAATGATTCTCGCTAAAAGAAAGCTTATGAATTGGACTTTCATATCCTAGATTTAGAAAGTGCTAAATGCAGAACTTCATTAAAACAATGGTCCCGACATTTAGGTTTCCTCTTTTTTTACTCACCCTGTACATTGATTGCGACAGGTGTTGACTTCATAAGTCAAAATCAGCCAAATGACAGCTTCAGGAAATGTGGGACAGCAGCATTCCTTAATAAAACGATGTTTTTTTAAGAGAAAAGCAAATAATCTGCTCAAGAATGTTTTGTTGCAAATAAAAAATATTCGCGTGGCAACACTTAGTGTAATCGATATGGAGCAGGAGATATTTCCCATGTGTAGCAAGATATGTGACAGAGGGAACCCCCACCCAACCTCTTTTGTGTTGGTCATTGTGTAACCAGAATCTCAGGAATTCTTTTGAGATATGGGGGGGGGGGGGCGTTAGGTAGCAATAGTCTGGAGTGTTAATAGGGTATAGGGACATGGGGGAACCCCTCTGTCACATATCGTGCTGGGTGTAATATTTCCTGTCGGTGAAAGTTCGAAGTAATGACAGGTAATGAAACCCATAGGGTCATTTTCGTCGTAATTTTCTCATTATCTGCCTTCGATCGTACCACTCCGAAATGCCCTTCCGTTCTGGGAAAGTCATTGGAATATTTAATGCCTCATTGGGTGCTAAAATGGAACGAGAACTGTGAGCCAATCCATCACAAGTATACCCTATATAGCCTTTTGCATGACCGGATATTAAAGTTGTGATTGACTAGCTATACTGGCACTCTTGCGATAACGTAGCTTGCGACCTCTTCCCAATGCTGTTGAGCTTTGTGATTGCTATAGTTACTCTCTCGCTCTGTACTGGATCATTCGCATATTCAAAAATCTAGGATATTTGAGTTAGCTGCGGAATATTCGGCAACATTCATTGCACTGCCAGTCAGTATATATTGTTTGTATGCGGTCCAGATGTACAGACGAAGCAAGTCGTCATGGCGTCAGATCGGGAAACACATTTATTTAATGTCCGATTATTGCGGACATGCAGACATGATAGGAAATCGTTATTAAAGTATAATAGTTTTGTGTGTGTCCGAGCGCGGGGGGGGGGGGGGTGTTTCGACGCCCAAATCCCCCTCTGGATCCGCGCCTGCTAGTGTCAGTGATAGTTTTACCCATCCAGCGTATAGCGTAGGTCTGGGGGGAGGGGTCTGGGGGACATTGAGTTGGGGAATTCCCCTA
Source organism: Patiria miniata (assembly GCF_015706575.1). Classification (NCBI taxonomy): domain Eukaryota; kingdom Metazoa; phylum Echinodermata; class Asteroidea; order Valvatida; family Asterinidae; genus Patiria; species Patiria miniata. The sequence continues at coordinate 13,629,745 of NW_024037058.1, read as the reverse complement.
CCCTTTATAGTTACGCATCTAATAACTTGGGACGAACTTCCAGGACTTATTTACGACACATCTGTTTATCGTGTTTTTTAAACGGTTTCGTACGAAATAAATCCTTCCGAACAATGTTTTCCTCCGTTTCGTAAGCGTCTTTATCTTTAGCAGGGAAAACGTTTGCCTTGCGGCCAAGGTTTGAGTTTGAAATTAATTATGTACGTGGTAAATGTTACCTTCCCCGAATTGTTTAGGTTACAGCCCGACAGTCCGAAGGTTCGATAGTCCGAAAGTTTTTTAGTCCGAAGGGTCATTAGTCCGAAACTTTAATAGTCTGAATGTTCAATAGTCCGATGGTTCGATAGTCCGAAGGTTCGATAGTCCGAAGGACCCATTAGTCCGAAAATAGAAAACAGTTAATTAATCCGAAGGTTCGATAGTCCGAATAGACAATAGGATTCGATAGTCCGAATCGACAATAGGTTGGATAGTCCGAATTGAGAATAAGGTTCGATAGTCCGAATTGACAATACGGTTTGCCAGTCTGACGCTTCGGACTATCGGACCTCACTGTTTACTGTTGATTCGGACTATCAGACCTAATTGTCGATTCGGAGTATCGGACTTTATTGTCGATTCGGACTATCGGACCTTGTAGTCTTTTCGGACAATCGAACCTTGTTGTCAATTCGGAATAATGAACCTTCGGACTATTGAACCTTATTTTCGTTTCGGACTATTGAACCTTCGGACTAAGTAACCTTATTCTAAATTCGGACTACCGAACCTTCGGACAAATGAACATTCGGACTTATGAACCTTCGGATTAATGAACCTTTGGACTATTGCATCAAATGTTCGGATTAACGAACCTTATTTTATTTTCGAACTAACGTTCGTGCATTCGACTATCGAACCTGCGGACTACCGGGCGGCCCCCCATGTTTATACGGGTTACAGCCCGATAGTCCGAAGGTTCGATAGTCAGAAGGTTCTTGAGTCCGAAGGACCCATTAGTCCGAAAATAGAATAAGGTTTATTAATCCGAAGGTTCGATAGTCCGAATAGACGATAGGGTTCGATAGTCCGAATCGACAATAAGGTTCGATAGTCCGAATAGATGACAAGGTTCGATAATCCGAATATACGGTAGGCTTCGATAGTCTGAATTGAGAATAAGGTTCGATAGTCCGAATTGAGAATAAGGTTCGATAGTCCGAATGGGCAATACGGTTCGTCAGTATGACACTTTGGACTATCGGACCTTACTGTTGATTCGGACTTTCGGACCTTATTTTCGATTCGGACTATCAGACCTTCTTGTCGATTCGGACTATCGGACCTTATAGTCTTTTTGGACTATCGAACCTTATTGTCAATTCGGAATAATGAACCTTCGGACTATTGAACCTTATTTTCATTTCGGACTATTGAACCTTCGGACTGATTAACCTTATTCTAAATTCAGACTATCGAACCTTCGGATAAATGAACCTTCGGACTAATGAACCTTCGGATTAATGAACCTTCGGACTATTGCATCAAATGTTCGGATTAACGAACCTTATTTCATTTTCGGACTAACGAACCCCCCTCATATGGAAATTTTGTGCATTCGGACCATCGAACCTTCGGACTAAAGAACCTTCTGACTATCGGACCTTCGGACTATCGGGCGGCCCCCAACCTGGTCTCCAGGGTGTCGAGCAGTACGCGCCCACCACTACCTGCTCTCTCACCCTGGTATTGGATCATTTGCATGTGCAAGATTGTTGAACACGTATGCAAATGAGGAATAGTCTGGTGCCTGCCTGTGTGTTACATTTGCATTTGTTTTTGTATGCGATGTCTGGGGTAAAACATAATCAATTCGTCGTAGCGCGATCATGGCATGAGTTACGAAAATACGATTTTATTTTAATTAAACTGTTACGATCTTAACGAGCATGGGCGTCGCGTGGATTTTTTCTAGAGGGGGGCAACTTTTTTTTCCCCAAAAAATGCTTGTATTTCTCAACACATTCTCGATTTATCAGTTTTAGAGGGGGGCAGGGACATTTTGCCCCCCCCCCCCAACTCATTAAATTTACACCACTTTGTCTTAGCGCCTTTTTTGTGTGTTGCTTTTCCAGGGGGGGGGGGGGGGGCAAGTGCCCCCCTTGCGCCCCCCCCCCCCTCGCGACGCCCATGTTAACGAGACAACATGCAGTATCACATTTTATATTAATATGAACAAATTGGAAAGGAAATGAATATTTTAAAGAAGGCGTGGACGAATAATCGCGAAAACACGTACTGCACGTTGTGAATAACAACACCAAGTTCAAGAAATGAATCCATTTCTAGCCAATTGCGATATCGAATCAAGATACAGGAAGAAAGTTTCCTATCCAGGACTTACTATTGGAAACAAGGTTGGAAATAAAGTAAGCACTGGGGACGAGGTTGGGCGGCCCCCGTTTATACGTTCAGTTGCGAGGACACGAATGACACGGTTATCAGGCAAGTGAAAGTAAATCACATGTATCAAATACTGAACGCAATGTGCAATTGCAAGGTAGACCCTGGACATGACATTTTGCCAGGACCTTAATGAGCACTTGGCCTCGGGCCAAACAATGGTAGGACAAATTGACGACACACGCATTGAGTTGTCACCATGGCGACAACCATGTAATTGCTCAGAGCAACAAGTGCAATGATGATCATTATGTGACTACCTAATTCCGCATGGCAATGCAATCACATGGAAGGCTTCACCATTTTACTCATTAAACCTATCAAATTCCAGACATAAAAATGATAAAAGCATTGGTTTGGCGCCAATATTCGGGATGAGATTCGGGAAAAGACTTGTGTGTTTCGTTGAGCCACCAACAATCCGTAGGCTCAGGACCTCAAACAACTCTAAACCGGCCATAACAGGTGTATCCCGGACAGGCAAATTTAACTCTACCATGACAAAACTTATTGCATCATCGTCAGAAATAAATTATTTAAGTGAATAAAACAAGGGACCAGACTATTTGGAGTGAACCCACTCGAATTTAAGATTGAAATACTTTGAAAAGAATCACTTAGACGCGGATCGACTCCCCCCCCCCCCCCAATCTGCCCCTCCCCAGAAAAGTAGTGTCCGCCTGTCCACAGCGTTCGGAATGAGCCAGCTGGGGTACGGGGGTATGTCTACACCATTCTGTAATATAGTGTTAATGATCGTCGGATTCGAACAGCTCTCTCATCGAACGTATGGTACGGGATGCTCTAAGAGAACCCCTATGCAATCAGTGCAATGTGTGTTAGATGCTCTAAGAGAACCCACCTCGGATGCTCTAAGAGAACCCACCTCGGATGCTCTAAGAGAACCCCCTTGGATGCTCTAAGAGAACCCTATATGCAATCGGTTCAGTGCGAGCTGGGATGTTCTAAGAGACCCCCGGTATGTTCTATAGACGGAACCACTATATGCAATCAGTGCAGTGTGGGCCGGGATGCTCTAAGAGAACCTCTGGGTTACTTCAACAGAACACCTGGGATGCTCTAAGAGAACCCGACAGAGAATACTGTATGGGTAAATAAGGCAGTTATTTCATTACAATTTTATTACAAATCTAACGTCCCCTATTGGTCTCTTGTTAAAAGAGCATGCAACAGAAGTTTTCGAAATGATTTTAGGATGCTTATATGTACGCCTGTGGACGTCCCTTTTCATTTATATGGTTCTCATATTGTTTACTTCTGAAGTAGGGTCGGTCAGTCTGCAGAAAAAAAAATGAAGAGGAAACATTGCAATTTTTCTTGCTTCGGGAGCTCAAAAATAGGGTCGCTCGGAAATGAGAACCAAAGAGTATATTGTGAAATTTAAAGGAAGTTGGTATTTAACCCTTGTTTTGTTCAAACAACTTTGGAAAAAATGGCGGGTCAAAATCACCATCTTTTCAGAGGTGGGGGGCATCGCCCTTCCCCCGGCTCCGCTACCCCCTGGGACACGTGGGGGATTTATAGGTCCATCTGCTTCGGCTATACCATGGACGAAATAGAGATTGTATTTTGAGGGATAAGGACCCACTGCACGTATCTAATGGCACTATCCTCATGTGAAACATCTCCAAAAATAAAGGCGTCTGTTCTGGTCACTGTATACAGCGGTACTTCATCAGCCGAGGAAAGACTTAGATCAACATTATGGACTTGAAAATACCTGCAACATTTGAGTACATTGACTCCATCCCCAGTAAAAGTGAAGAGTGCAGCACACCCTTTTTATCGCTCTCACCCCTGCAGTTTATTAATGGATAATCGTTTTGTAAACTGACGCATCATCCCCTCGCCTTGTCCATCTTAATCCCGCTTGCTTCCACAGCAAAACGAGCAAGTGATTTAATGACCGGTTGGAGATGCCTTGATGCTGAACATCGTAGAGCGCCCTCAAACTAATAATTATTTCAGGGCCTCTATGTTGAGGGCGCTATGTCTGCTCTCTGCATCCCTCATTCGCTCTTACGGTTGCATACCGGTATTGCCATGGACCTCTGTGATAATTACGCCCACTTCAAAAAAAATCTGAAAAATACTAAAGTTCTCCAAAGGTTTGAAAAACACATCAAGTTAAAGCTTATTTCATTATCGTTTATACTCTGTGAAGTTTTTTTGGGTTAAACGAATGGCTTTTGGGAGAACATTCCATCCAAAGATAACTACCCCTTATGGTAGTCCAGATACCTGCGCTCCATTGCAAAATTGAGCAATTTTAGGACCCAAGTTCTTCTGAATTTCAGAGAAAGACGAACTAACCGTCATGTGCACGGGTTCAACCCTTCCCTTTGAGAGAACATTCCATCCAAAGATAATCACCCCTAATAGTATAGTCCTGTACAGCCCATCGCCATTTTGGAAAAAAAGGATGCCTGCGTTCCATTTCAAAATAGAGCAATTTGAGGGTGCACTTTCATTCGAATTTCACAGAAATACGAGCTCCCAAACCTAGCTGTGCACGGCTTCCAATTTTTTTATTTTTTTTTTACAAACCTTCAAGTTCATGGCCCACAAAAAGCTCTAGTACCGGAGAATTTGAGGGCTTGCAAATCATGATTAGGCCGGCGTAGGCAATTTCGGGCCTATTTACTGGCCTGCATCCTTACCCAGAACTTTAGCACAAAGAGCGCCACCGACCGCTACTCACTTACACACATTTTTGAGAAGGAAATGTAGACGCTGCAACGCATTGTAGGTGGCGCACTTGCCATGTATGCACATTCTGTGTTAATACTCTACAGGGTGAGTCCAAAAAAGGAAACGCAAATGATGCCCCCTATTTTTTAAAGAAGTTCTGCATGTTGCGCGTACAAGATCTAGGATGTGAAAGCCCAAATAATAAGCTTTATTTAGGTAAAAGAATGATTCATATAGCTCATGTACAAGTTATGAACATTTAACACAAACACAGATTTTTAAATTTTGTCCACGGATCACAATAAAGGTAAGTGATATTTAGCAAAACGAAAACAATTCACTTATGCAAAGTACATCAGAACACTAACCATGTAACCTTTAACCTTTATTTAAACTCCTTCTGCTTCCAATGTTAAAATATCAAGCCTTATAATGTGCAGAGTTTATAGTCTTGCCCTGCCTTCTACTTGGTTACCCGAAGACTTATGGAATTATTCTGATATCGTTTGCAAGAAACGACATGATTTCATTTACTGAAATTTCACGTACCTTGAATGTGATCCTTGGACAACATTTTAAAACTGGGTTTGTGTTCATAATTCCATGGCTCCAAAAGTTCATGAGTGATGTCAATGAATTCTTGTACAAAAAAGAAAGCTTATTACTTGGGCTTCCGCAGTTCCACATCCTAGATCTGGAAAGCGCTTCATGCAGACCATCTTTAAAAAATATGGGCGCCATTTTGGGCTTCCTGTTTTTTTACTCGACTTGTAGTCCTGCCCTCGTCCGAGTGCATACTCGAGTCACAAGGCCCCGTGGACATGGCTACGAGGACATCACGTTTGTTTATTGACGTAGGAATATATACTCTCTTACCCAAACTGATATATTCCATACCAACGACTTTTTAGAGATGGAGTTAAAAAAATATTGTTAAAGGAGAAAGTCCGAGGATCTGAAAACGTAACGGGGAAAAAGCCAAAATAGTCTATATATCAGAAAACGGAACGTCTGTGAAGTCATTAACAGACTCCGAATCTATGCTCTGTATCTGCGGCATCAAAGGAAACTTGAGGGGAAAAAACTTTGTAATTATTGATTAAAAAAAATTCACTTTGTTTGCGATTCTATTTTGTGGAAATTGAGTCCGCAGAGAAAAATGACAATATTTATTTTTAACTTTCTATATAAAAAAAAAACTCTCATAAAAGTTGAACAACAGTCCTTACCCTGCACTTCACTTTTTGAACGTTGACAAACTCACAATGCCTCATAAAAAAAAGAATATCAAGGTCCAAATAAACCAGCTACTTGTAGATTTGAATGAAAACTGGTACATATTAAGGTTTTGGATTGAGCTATTTGTCTTTAGTTGAAGTGTAAATTGATTTATTACAGAGCAGTAAGTTAAAACGGTATTAATTTACGTTCTCGTGGGATCATCGCCAATGTTGTCTTACGAGTAGAATTTCATCCAGGTTGCAAGAACGGGTTAAAATACTCGATATGGGGGTCAAGAAAACAACGAAATTAGGTCAAGTGGTGTCAGATTAATTGCGAGAAAAACGGTTTACGTCGGGGAGGCAGTAGGTACACTATTTGAACTTGTTCGTTAAAGATCATGGGGTCGCTTTTCACTTCAGTGCCTCTGATAGCTCAAAGTTCAAGGACGTATTGAGTCGACGACTGGGGTAATGGTTCTAAAATCGTGAAGTTTTCGGACTTGTCTATTTTGTATGATGGGAATTTACAAATGACATTTAATGACTGATTGCGGTCATGGGCGTCGCCAGGATTTTTTTTTTTTTTAGGGGGGGGGGGGGTGGCACTGAGCACATTTTCCCCAGAAATCCTTGTACTTTCGCTAACATACATATTCTTAATTTCTAGAGTGGGCGGGGGGGGGGGATTTGCCCAGCCTAGCCCTGCAGACGCCCATTTTGTTAATGTGTATTAAAGGGAATATACAATATTTGATTTTGCTGCAATTTTCAGAAGTAAATGAATTTGGTCGGCCGACCAGCGTTGAAAAAATAAAAATTTTCATGAAAATGTCAGCACACCAGGAGCCACGATTTTACAGGATGCTTTAGACTGTCATTCCCTAACAATCCAGTATTAAGGCATATCGTGATAATTGGATAATTTTGTTTTTGGATGTTTGCAAATGTTGTATGTTCCCTTCAAATTAAAAGCAAATAATTATGACTTGACACCTCTTTTCTTATTTTTTTCTGTTCTTTTTTCTCCTTTATTTTCTTTTCGGGGGTGGGGGGGGGGGGGGGGGGGGGGAAGCGCCTCCCCATTGCCCCCCCCCCCTCGCAACGCCCATGATTGCAGTACCCGGTGCTACATCAGATTCGAACTGACCAGTCGTCCCCCGGCAAGAGAAGGGCGAGTGGTAAGACGTCTGCACTAGTAACAGGAAGTCTCGGGCTCGGGTTCTACCCTCAATCGACAATACACGTGTTTAAAAAGGCATTTATACTGGAAAGCTGAGAATGACACTTTCTGTGTCGACCAGTCACAACTACAGTTTAACTTCCCAACACAGCCTTTCTCCAGAACTGCAGCTGACTACTGATTATGTCCATTTATTAAATGTATACAATTTGTTTTCAATCAATAATTTCAATCGATGCCTACATGTTTGGGTTGCCCGTTACCTGTTGGCATGACGTCGTAGGACACGTGTGATTCGACGCGTGGAGGCGCTGTTCATAAACGTTTATTTATATACGTATTTATGTAAAAAACAAATTAAAAAGGCGTTTTAGGGTCCTTTCAGCAGTTTCAGTATACACTGCTAAATAAACATTAATTTAACAGTAACATATTAACCTCGAACCTATCCTACTCCTTTTCCCTTTTCTTCCCTCCCCCCTCTTCCCCTTTATTCTTTGGGGGGGGGGGGGGGGGATTTTCCCCATCCTACCGACGCCGATGGTCTATAGCGTCCCGGTTCAGCACTTCCGCGTATATATTCGAACCGTACTTGATAATGGTCACCTACCCACAATGCTTTACGACGTCTGCGCATCCAACAACATTTTGTGAAGTGGATTAACGGCAACCCGCTCCCTTGGATAAAGATCGCGTGCAGGATAAGAGATAATGTGCCTAAAATGTCGGAAATTCAACCTCGAGTTGTCTCAATGCTTGATCGTGATCGAAGCAACTAACTAGTGAACTGGGATCGATGGTTTGGTCTGTGTGGCCCACATTATAGTTATCCGATCATGAAGAGTCACAATTACGCTGCCGACGATTCACAGACCAGCCAGTCTGTTTTAAAGGCATCACAGACATTGGGCCGAGTGTCTGCAATTGGCTGCTGATTAACGATGATGCTACTTTTCGGATATTTCGATCTTCATGGAAATTCGGCTTCAATCGATGAACGAGGACATGTTCTTCTCCCGTTAAATTATCCACCAAAGATCATGGTTAATAAGGTACGGAACAAGTGACGCCATACAATGGACATCGGAATGGCCACTAACAGACCCACTCCATACCCTACCTAATCCTTTATATTCTCTATAATCCATCATATTTCCCAAATACAAAATCTTGTCTAAACATTTTTTTTTGGGGGGGGGGGATCTCCCTACGTCCGTTCGACAATTCAAACCGCATTGAAGCCACCGTGGGCATGCTCGGGGGCCTACGAAGCCGCTCTGCATGGAGCTCTACATACAAAGAGCCATCTTTAACGGCATCTGCCAGGCGATCGTCCGGGCAAAACACGGCCACTCAGTATCCATGCATAATACATACCGGCGTTTATAGCCCCCACTGCATGCTCCGGTGTCCCCCATCGCCCCAACAGCCCCGGGGCCATTACCAGATAATGACCGACCGTACACGGTGAGCAGACGAACACGGAAAATGTTGCCGAGTTCTTCACGCAGAAAAAAAAGAAGACGAGGAAGAAGAAGAGAGAAGCAAGGAAGCGAAGAAGTACATAATCATCGGCGCTCCGTGTTTGCCTAACACGGCCCCAGCGACCGGGCACACTTTGAGACTCCTGGGAGTACACGGCGAGTCATTAGGAGCTCATCAAGTGAAGCCTCCGTGATCCATCATGCCGAGATGGCATCAGGAAGGGGCGAAGAACGCTCAGTCTTCTAGGGGCTTAGCCATCACGTTCCCTCGTCGACGGGCAAGATCCAACCAACCAACCACTCTCTCAGAGAGCTAGTACACCTTCTAGTTTCGCCGAGTTACATCGGATACCAATACCACGATATTATATTTTAACTCCCATTACAGATCAAGCGCGAGTGAGGTTTATAATTTTATCAAACCCTGTGTGCATTTAGGCTACGATTTGATTTCAATTAACACTGTTAATTTTTAATTCCATATTGTTCTCAATGTGACATTACCCGATTGCCACACCAGATCCGCCCAACCTCAATATTATTCCCTTGGTCGCAATGGGAAAAGCGCCCGTTTTCGATGATTGATAATATTCATTAACACGAAACTGATTCGCTTTTATAGTCAAAGGTTCGCGCCGTATATTCGGCAACTCTTTCCCCCATTCCGGAGGGATGTCACTGACCGCTATTGAACAAGTTTTGTGGGTGGGACAGGGAAGGGTTTGCAGCCGGGTAGTCGTGTCCATTAAAATTCCTTACAATTCCATCTCAAGTCATTCACAAGTCATGCAATCTGTAGTCCAGTCACAAGTCACCAAAACCACTGTTGTTCACGTGTATGTCTAGTGTAGTGGGGATTTTTTGTCTTAAAATCAAGCTCCCGAGCTCAGTCAAGCGGATGGAATAAAGCCGTCTGTGGACAAACAGGTTTGGCACATGAAGTTTTCGAACTACCATACCTCAGAGACAAAATATGCATTTGCAACACTTTGTTTTCGTCTCTTATGTTTAAAGATCAATATTTTAATACCATCAAATACAATTGGTAAAATAATCAATAAGTAGGCGAAATTTGATGTCAAAAGTGGGTTTCCTTCTTCTTTTTTTCACTTCCCTGTATAGCACTGGTATTGCATGCAGTACGCCACGCATAAAAAATAAAAACAAATTACCATAAATTCTGGTTTCCTGATAAAAAATGGCTGCAAGATAAATAGCCGTTTCTTGACAAGCACTCAGCTCCCGTCCCACAAACCTCAAATCCGAAGTGACCGATTACAACGCTTGACAGCGGCGGATCATCGCGACCACCACTCCATTTTGTCGCGCATCCGCGTTCAATTTCCTTTCCGGAAGAGTTGGGCGTGCGAGGCAACACTTCACGGCGGGGAGAAATGCGCTGGCATTCCGCCTGACTGAGCCTCAGTCACCCGCTGCTCTTCTTGTGTATTTACTGTCTCTCACTCTACCCCTCTCTACATCTTTTCTGTCCCTGGATGCACGCCAAAGACTTAAGAGTTAATCCGATTGGCATCACCATAAGACCTCCCACATTTCTCGCAAAAACGAATTCATTATATCCCCTGCGCTGGCCGTAAAACCCAAAGGTTTCAACGTTTCATCTTGGGTTTTTTTTTCTTCTTTTTTTTTTTTGGTCTCGCCTTATGTGTGGTCAGACGTTTCCGTTAAAACCCATGAGGGTTGGTGTTGTTTCGAAGGTTTTTGACGGAGAGTAATGTTCATTTGATATTCCGGAAGATAAGACAGACATTGACTTCTAGTGAATAAATAACCATCTCAAATTGAATCTTAACAGGTAGGGGATATTCACATAAAAAATGCGAAAATGGGATACCGGATTGGAATGAGCTTGGAGCAGTAAAAGAGTCGTATTAAAGCTGAGACACGAAATATATCGCAGTACCCACCCTTTATGTTCTGCAGTAACTTGAACTTAAGAGCCCTGGATGTATCTTCGACAATGGAGTCATGATGATTTGTTTCGTTGTTATATAACATATTATACAAACCATGGTGTGCATTTTTTCCGACATTTTTCGACGCAGTGACGCTCGCACATGCAGACATTCGATTTGAAAAATCGTATTACCCATTTTTACTGTACTTCTTAAAATAAACCACAAAGAGAAACTGAGTAGTTTCAAACACTGATAAAAGAAATGGTGTCGATGGTGGGATCTCGCTGCTATAGCAATTTATTTGTTTAATCTGTTTATCTTATTTCATCAAGAAACAAAATGAAAAGTATTCAAATTACAGGTATTAATAGGGTTGTAATGCGTAGCTGTCTGAGTTACTCTAAATTAAGTAAATTTATCCAGTCTCATAAGTTGTCATTATGAATGTGATGGCACATAGGTCTACCCAGAGTTGTAATGACTCGAGTCAATGACTCGACTCGAGTCACAATTTATGGTGACTCGACTCGACTCGAGTCCCTTGACTCGACTCGAGTCACTGCGAGCAAATGACTCGACTCGACTCGAGTCCCTCATCAGAATGACTCGACTCGACTCGAGGAAGGCTTATAAGACTCGAGTCCCAAAATTAAAAGCAAAACTTTGCGAACAATATTGGCAATGACTTACGCCGGTGCCGGTTTTTGTTCGTATCACGTTAGAATGTTATCGAATAATGTATACATATACATACATTAGTTGAATGGCGATCACGTTTTTTATTTTCATTAAGAGTCAATGTCACCACCTGTACCCGGTAGTACCCGGGATGTAAAATTAAATAAGCCCAACAATGACTTTCTATCTTGTGTTTATTTATTTTATAAGTGTTCAAATATTTGTGACTCGAATTGACTCGAGCTAAATACTTGACTCGACTCGACTCATATACACACAGTGACTCGTTACAACTCTTGCCTACACAGAAACACAACAATCTGAAAGAGTCTTGTAAAAATATATTTTGAGATTTCGGCTATGGTCTTTCAAACAAAGTTTCATACAAAATTGGCTCATGTAAACAAACATTCACAAAGCATGTTTGTACAGCAACGGAAATATTCCTTTAAAAGCCTGACAACCAAATTGAAACATTTAGAAATACTTGTCGAAAAGCTGGCCATACGAATAGCACATCATTTAGATACAGATAAAAAAACAACAACATAGCACCCTTATCTAAAACCAAACATAATGCATTTTCTGAAGATTCAAATATATTGCTGGAAACAGTTTGATGAGTATATTAAATCAAATCAAACCATCGTTACTATCATTTTCATATTCGATTTGTTTCTTTTCACAGGTAGTGAAAATGTCGAATGAGACAGCACAAGGCACCTTATCTGTGCCGTGATATGGACACGCTTATCGGCTTTTCCCCCATAATCGAGTCGACGTGCACTGCAAGTATGTCTTTTTTTTCCAGCGATAAAATCTAAATTCTGAAAAGCAATTTGAATAGAAATTAAAAGGTACGATGAGATAAGGAGAAAAAATACCTCGAACCGATATATTTCTTTTAAAACAGCTTTACCCAATGTTAGTTTTTGTAAGGATGTCATGTGAACTGATTTTTCAACGTGAACAAAATACTTTAGTGAACAAAACTAGCGTGAACAAAATACATTAATTAGTGAGGCAAATGTCGTCATTGGGATTTCCCTAATGTGCTTGAAAAAAAGTGACGTGCAAATAGTTAGTTCTAAATCAAACCTGCTTATCCGAACGTCCCTTTCGCGTCTCCTTTCAAACACAAGAACTCTTTGATGCTGTTCCTTGTCATGTTTTTTCCACGTTTTCAACCAAGTTGGATTTTCAACACCATGTATATCCTTGTGTTACTTGCCCATGCCATGTAGCATGACTAAATGGTTGCACAATTCATTGCTTCTCAATATATCATTCTCAATATGTTTTTATTTTGTTCTAAAGCTTCACTCCCGTTCACATATTTCTTATTTACTTTTCAATTTCTTGTCAAATTCTTGTAGAGTAAGGTGTGAATCGCTCTTGATATATGCCTGGTATTTGCCTAGAAATGAACAATCTCAAGGATGGAGTTTTGATATCGTAAACCGGCGAAAAGGGGAAAGCTGTCAAAACAATCGTTTTACTGTCAAGACTGACCAAAATTAAGCATTGTTATATCATGAACTTTCGCAGCAAAGTAATATGTGGAATTGTATGATGGCACAGATTTTCAATGAAACGCCGGTTTCAGTATATTAATTATGCAAAACAACACCGCGTCCTGACCTCAAGATTCTGACCATTCCACGGGCGTCTTTAAGGGCATTCGGTAACCCGCTGTTGTATTGACAAAACATGGCAGCAGATTGACCAAGTAACAGCTTAGTTCACATTTCTGCACGAAATGACGACATAATAATTTCTAAAGTCGACTTCGATTGGCTGGCGCGCGGGGTCGCATAAAAATTGCAATGCTCAAAGTTACATCAGACGTTATTACAGAGACTATAGGTTTTCGGGGATGGCAGGAAAAAGGTCATTTGATGTTAAAAGACTTTAGGCCTAAGTCATGTCATTGTCCTCAAATTCCAAGTCAAAGAGCATTCTTATTATTGGTAACTGTGTAGCTCTGTATGATGTTTTGAAGATAAAACAAACAAAGTGCGCTCGGCTATTAGTCAACCCTTACGTGGTCTACCCCGGCCTCGTCGAGATTTTCAGGTTCACTGCGAAGGTTTAAGCCAAGTACGGGGCGCGCACAGCCGGCCTGGCCTGGCCAGGGACCGTGTATACCGCGCCGCGGTAGTATCTCGGGTACGCATCTCTGACTTGAGAGTGACTCCTGCACCGCGAAGCACCTGCTCTGCCAAGCTAAAATGCATTAGACCGGCCCGCTGCCGATCTGATGGGATCAACAGATAGGGAGGGTATGTCAGGCCAGGCAATCTCAGCTCCTCGTTGGACCCCCAAGGGGGAGAGGGAAAAGGGCTTCAATCCGACCAAAAAAGAAAACTTCATGCACTTGGACTTTGACCAAGAAGTTTCAGCATGCAGATAATTCTTATGTTAGCTTGGCTTGGAGCATGCAAATTTTATGCGACCCCACGTGCCAGCCAATCGGGGTCGATTGACGTCATTTTGATGACGTCATTTTGATCCGAAATGTGGACCAAGCTGTTGTTTGGTCAATTTGGCTGCCATGTTTTTTGAAAAACAACAACGGGTTACGGAAGACCCGAAGGAAAGCGACCGCTGAATGGTCAGAATCTCGAGGTCAAGACGCAGTCTTGTTTTACATAATATTATCAATCGCCGAATCTGCTCGCATATCATAGACGCTTGTTTTCAAGTGCCTATTCCATATAGTACTGGGGTACTGGACAGATTTTAAATTGCATTGGTGTTTATTATGTTAGAAATTAAAAAATAATTACAGACGGTCATCTCAAATACATTCAACATTACTTTGTAATATTTAAAAAACACATTTCCCGTTGGTGGAATACTTATTGTGAAAGAGTTTCTCTACCACTTACACGCTTTCTTTTTGGCTTCTAACATTTGAGTAAGTTGCTGATAGGGTCTTCTCGTCAGGACTTAAAATCACATTTCATCGGAGTTTATAATTTTAGAGTTCGTACAATATCAGAGCATTCGAAGGAGCCAACTGTCTCATTTGATAATTCGATTTAATCAATGCAATTCAATCAACATTTATTTCCATAATGCCACAACTTTTATAAAACACTGTAACAAAGTGAGTAATAAATAAAATCATTAAGATTATACATGTAGATCTTAAGGATGAGAAAGAAAGAGCAATAAATCAATTGGCAATTATGGAGGCATCTTCCGAAGCATATGGAGATGCCTCATGGATAATCAGAGAGCAAAGATAACATTAAGAATAAAAATGATCGAAAGTGAACTGATTCCATTGTATATAATATTCAAAATAATGCCAGTTGATAGAGTGAAGAATAATTCACCAAAAGTCAAAGTTCATTTTTTCCCCTTCTTTTTCTTCATACCGAGTATACGGACCTCAAGAAATGCATGGCGTTTGACTGCTTTCTGTCGTAGCGCAGGACGCGCTAAGTATAAGATCGGCCTTGCAGATAAGACCCAAACCCGAGGATTTTCGGCCGGGTCTTTCACGCTAAGAGAGCTGACTGGAATATTCGCATGCATGAAAAGTCCTCCCAGCAAAAGATGCTTCCCTGCATCATTATAATGTCCACCCCCAGCATGCAGAACTGCCGTGGTCTAAGAGAAACTCGTATGTATTCCTTCTGAATAATTTGGAATATTGTGGGGGGGGGGAAAGCCTTGAATTATGCATTGTTTTATTTCATGCAGCATTTCCTAGACAATCCCCTTGCAGAGGGCAAGCATTACATTGTTGATATCTTAAACATGCATTTATAAATATCTAAGACAGTTTACCCATTCCCAATGTATGTTGTTCTAAAGACGACAGATCGCCATCACCGGTTGGAGCCTGGATGCTGATAAATACCCTCGCCTTCGGCTCAGGCTCTAACAATAGGTCTTAAATATAGTGCTTAAAACCTCCAAAACACACATTTATTACCTTAGCAAAACTATTTGTTTTAATTTTGAAGGAAGGGTGGTGAAATAAAAAGAAAAAAAAAACAAAGCACTGGTTTCGTGTTTTGTTGTGATGTCAATTTTAGTTTGTAACTTCGCTCATTCATCTTTTGGGTGCATGTTTGCTCGAAGGTTGATCCCGTTCGGTACTAAAAACAAATGTCAACAGGAAGGTACTAGAAACCACTGCTTCGGTGCCACCTTGCCTAATTGCTAGAAAGAAGAGGGCTCCTTGCTCAGTGGTTCTCGTAAAAAAAAAACAGACGCGCATGCGCATCGATCAAAACAAGCCGGTCTTCCGAAAAGTTTCGACAAGAGTAAATTTATTTGACCACAGCATGGCATTTGGTCAATTATTGGTCAAATATTTGTGGTCAATTTTTCTGGGACAGACAGGCAGACAGACAGACAAACCGACCGACCACTAAGAGACTTGTTGGTCTTTGCTTGAACTTCTCACTGGCCTTCCGTCCAAGACCATCCCCGTACTACCAAAGAGGTTGGCGCTGTAGTCTGAATAGTACAATCTAGCTCAACAGGGAGATAGTGAATTGAAAGAGTATACAGAGAGTATCACAGATAACAATCGAATTCTTCTTTCTTTTTTGGAAAAAAAGACAGCAGGTTTTGATTCCACGCCCGTGGCTTGTAAGATGAGCACCAGGAGAAGCGTGAAGACCAACCCTCCAAGGAGTCTTGAAGTGAAGGAGGAAACAATTAAACAACTTGTTGGAGGGGAACGACACTTTCGCGAAACAACCAGCGCGAGGGGCTCGGATTATACCGTGTATCTTCGTAAATACCCCGTAGGGTAATACTACGAAAAGGTTTTTGTGTTAGGTGTGAGCGGGCATCTTTCTTTTTTTCTTTCAAATGAGCAGGAGATATTGTCAAGATCGGCTAATCTAAATGGAGTTTACTTCAAATATCCGGAGTAACTCTGGGTTTTTGTGGCCGGTAAAATGCGCTGATAGTGAAGATTAGGACGACTCGACGGGGTGATCCGTTTTAAGGAGATGACAATCTTAGCATAACACACTTACGAAAAAAAGCAACACTGCAGGGAAAGTAGGGCCGAAGACATGAGAGTGGGGAAGGGTGGACATTGTCTGATGTTTCTTTGAATATGCCGTTTTTATCAGTTAAATTATTGTGGTAGGATCTTCGAAGGAATCGAATGTAGGTTAAGATATTTGGGTGTTGGTTGATGCTGTTTTCGACAAGGAATTTGTAGGCCTTTGCCGACAACTTGATTGTCTGTAGAAGATAATACGTATGGCTTCATTGCTTCTCAAAATCAAACAAATCTTTCTCATCAAAAAGATACAAAAAGTTGAAGTGGCTTTCCCTGTTCTCTTCAACAAAATTCGATTATTATCTTTTTCCGAATTTTCAATTATCGTATAAACGAGAAAAAAAATGTTTGAAGGTTTTCCGTTCGGGCTATTTTCGAGTTTCACCCAAAATATATTTTGCTAATTGCTATTGTTGGCACTCAGGGAGATAACTCCAAAATAACTCGGGGGAACTTTTGGTATTTTATATATTAACCCCCCCCCCGTAATTTTTGTTAAATAAATGAATAAATAAATAAATAAGGGCTCGCAGACTCTTCCCCCATCCCTTAATTAAACACACATACAATTCGCTCGAAAGAAAGAAAATTGAATTGGTTAAAGATCACGGGAGGACAACTATAGTAGTGATTTAGGTCTGGGTATAGTTCAACAATTCTCCTGTAAAATGTCTCAGATTCGTATTCATGTCGGTCTATTGTTTATTTCCTTCTTTACAGTAGATAACAGCACACATCACAAAGTCTTTAGTGTTAGGACTTTGATAAAAATGTTCCAAACGAATTTTTTTCGATCGATGATACCAAACAGCTCCCACAGCCCAAAACAAAGACATCAAAACGCGTTCTTTAAGTTCAAATTCGTAATCAAGCCCCTTGCTCGATAGTGCGAATGATTTTTTTTTAAATCTGACATTTCTGAAGGTTTTCCTTTACCGATTGATCCTACTGTTTGATCTAACGTCAAAACAAAATGGTTCAATGGTGGCTTTGATAGACTATCTCAAGAAAAATATCTCTTTTGGTTGAAAGAAATAAAAAGGTTTGTGAAAATGGCCTTTCGATCAAAACGAGACGACCCATACCATTGACTTATTACACAACAACTATGTAAAATGATTCAACTTGATGAACTGAAGTTCATCAATAAGTGGGCCGATTGTTTGTTCCGTTGCCCATCTTCAACAAAGTCCGAGATAGTCCCCCACAATGGTGTCTGCAGCCACGCCCATAGAGGGTCGTACACATGAGTACCAACTCGATCATTTCTCATTCCTCCTTGCGAAATTGTCTCGACTTACACAGTAACGTCCACTGACATTCCTCATTTCGAAACAATTCCAAATGCATTATGACGTCCTCATCAGCTTTAGTCAGTGGACTCCTTCAGTGGGTCAACAACCAACAACTCTTCCAAATTGTCACATTTCACACAATTTTACAGTTTCTTCTGAAAGAGATGCCCCCAGGGTTCCGAATATACACACACATCTAGCTACACACATCGGCGAAAGATTTCACTCGCCGTGCTCTGGCCAGAGAACACAATTCCCTACGGACATTCACGGGGCACTCGCAACCAGATGGACAGCGTTTTTTTTCTCCCCAGCTTTCCAGTTTTTCGGTGCGACTCTATCTACTCTTGTCCAAATAAAAAAACTAAAAACCAAACCAACACCGGGCAAATTCGGCTCGCTTGCGCGATCATGCCCCGGCCAAGTCCCTAGAGTCCCCAGGCACGGCTCGCAATCGCGAATTCATATTCCACGGGTGGCTGGTCCAAAGTGTCGTAGATGGATTTTTAATGAAGGTAGCCCCACCACCCTTCTCTAATGGAACTGCGGGGTATAGGGGGCTCCCTGCGTGTGTGACTGTGCTATAGAGTCAGTTCTTCCCGTCCGATCGTTATACCGGTGAAGTCAGCGTATACGGAGCAAAGCCTCAGCACTTTGGAGTGACTTGCGTCTTACGGGGGTAAGAGCGCCCCGCCTATAGCGAAGCAATTAGCTCAGGTATAGTCCAGGAGTCAGCGTGTGCTCGGCTCGTACCATCACTCTCTCTGCCTCTGCTGAACAGAGCAACCAACTGCCTCGGCCTGGCGTCTTAAACACCTCCAGATTCATCGAGATTCTGCCCTCTCCTCCATCAGTCAGCCAACTCGGTCTTGAAGCCTTGTCTTCCACTCACATCAACAGCCCCGGTAAGTCCGTATACAACTTGCTATGCTATCTGATGGCTGCGATCAAGATTTGTCCATGTCGCGTTATCTCTTGAATTTTATTGTCTTTGGTTTTCCCTTTCTGCATATATTTATTTTTCGAGGTAGGGATAACAACGTCGTCGAGATTTATCAAATCAAGACAGGGGATAATATTCAGATTTTCGACCGAAGTTCGGAAATAAACTATTTTTTCGGCTGAATATGTTTGAATCTTAGTCCCTCTAGCTTAAAGGTAAGGCATGACATGATGCTGCTCATTGACTTGATCGCAAAGAAATGATTAAGTCACTGAATTTGGCTCTGTGTTTCGAGAGAAAAAAAAACCCAGAGAAAAGTTGACCAGAAAATAATAACAACGAAGAGCACGTCAATAGATCAATGTACTTGTAGCGGTCCGGACAGTGTCATTACACTCCAATTCTCTAACACGGTCATTAACTGACCTATCTCGTTTTAAGAGCAAAACGGATCCAACATGATGCAAACAAAAAAATGAGGTCACATATTGAATGTAGCCGCTCTTGTTGAGTTATGAGGAAAAAGAATGAAACAAAGCCATAGTACGATTACTTAATTTGATAACATTTAGACATGGGTAAGACGAAGATTTTGTGGGTTTTTTCCAACGACAATTTTAATACACCCACGGCGCAAGAGTGCGCCGCTTGAAATTAAAAACTTGTTTGATTTGAATTAAGAAAGACAGTGAATTAATAGTTCAGGCTTTTTGAAAATTAACATTTCATATGAAAAAAGGGGGGAAATTTTAATACAGTTCGTTTGTCCCCGACGTATTGTTGTACGGTATATTGCCGGTGCTTTCCGATAGGTTGTTAACATGTTACAAACTTCCTCAGCTGAATGCCCAAAGGTTGTCCCTCTCATTAATGGTGAATTGGTCTTAAAATTAAATTAAAAAACAAACTTTGATTGAAGTGTATCGACAATTTCGACAAGTTTGTTTATCGGAGAAGACAATAACGCGGAAAATAGACAACTTAAGCGACACTTTTCAGAATCGCATAAGCAATTTCAAAATTTAACTCTTATCGGTTTATATTTATCGGCAATTTATATGAAAGGGTTCACTTCTTCTTTTTTCCTTTGAAACTGTCGCTTTTGTGAGCGTTATTTGCTTTTTTTGGGGTGATTTATCTGAACATATCTTCCATAAAACTCTTAAGACAAACTCTGGCAACAGCAGAATCGGCCGAGTTTGTATTTTGTGTTTGTTCCTCATCAAGCTAGGTTTTGAATAAGGAATGGATGGCAAACTTACAACAGAAACAGGATTTGTAATAAAAAAAACAGAAGCAGCATTTCTTTGCATTCTGTAGTATATCAATCTTTAAACGTCTTTTTTTTCCAAGTATTGCAACTGCGTTAAGTTTTGCAAACATGTACGTTTTGCAAATGAAACAGCATTTCATCACAGCAATATTAAATATGGCTGTTTTATTTGCTTTGCGACTTTCAAAACCAAAGTACCCCAAAGGCATTGTGTATTAATTATTTTAAAGTTTGAATACTTATTATTTTCATTTTTTTCAATTTCTATGTCGAATATCTTGATCAAATATAGTAAACTGTAGCACCCTTTTCAGTGGCACATCACTTATTCTCATTCCCATTCGAATAGGTTTTCCCGTGGTTTTCTTTGAAATTTAAATCATTTACATATTATTTTACGATCGATAATAGATTTCATAGATTAAATAATCAGTGCAACGGTCGGGCTTGCAAGTTGTAATTTAACAGAATTATGATGTTCTATCTGATTCGCATTAAATGTGAAATATTGTCGAGTCATCTCTTCAATAAAAATGACTAAAATCGATTTGCTGATCCACATGGGCAATATTTTATCGGGCTTTATAAACTGAAATTTTGCGACAGTTTTAAAAAGATGCGCCAACAGTGAAAAAAGCATTGACATCAGATTTTTGTTTTAAGTCTAACAAAAACATTATAATGAAATGGCTTTACAAGGATACTTGTTAACAAATATCAATCTCTGAAAACATTCTTCTAACAATTTGGTCTGCTATTATGTTTTTCAATTGATATCATTTTTATGTTTAAAGCGGACTTGTTTTAATGTAAATTCCCGTTAGATTCCGGATAAATGCTGTCAGATTTTATGACTGAGAAATCTTTTGGAGCAAGCGCAATCCTTCATTTTGGAACCTTTGTTACTGTAACATGTTTGAAGAAAAAAAGAGAACATTACAAATCAACTTTTTTAGCCTAGAAAAAAAGAAGACATTTCCAGACGGGAAGTGATCTATTTGATTTTTTGCTATTCTCGATCGTTTCACCAGCCACCTGAGACCAACTCAACCCTTTCTCCTTGCCTGTAAAGTTGTCAAACACAAAAGCCACGCATAAACGCGCGCCACGGCCAGATGGTGTGAAATAGAGCCAATCATTTGCACGCACAAAAGCGAAGGTCAGCCTGAATTGATTCATCCTTCGCACCGTTATTCTGCGTTCTTCTCCCGTCCGTCAGTCACGGCTCTTGTCATTTTACAGGAAGCAAACACGGGAAGATACCGGACGTACGACGCGTCGACGGGGCAAAATAGCAACTGTCGCGAGGCGCGTGCCGGCGGTGTACCGACTGATTCAATTGAAGAGTTGCGATATAACCATCAATGCAAATTGAATCTTTGAACATCAACTGAAGTAATTAGTTAATGAGCCTCCAGGCTTTGTTGTTAACACAATCGTATGGCTGTTATTTAGTCACTTTAGATGTCATTGCTCCAAGTTTTACTGACACGGGACCATCTGAACTGAAATTATACAGAATTGGACGGTCAAACAGTCCCAGAAATTGGACTAATTTTGGATAAGAAATAGGAGCTTTGATTTCTCGCTTGGCAGGCATCCATTTCTTGCTTGGTCCCATTGTATCTGTACTCTATCTGATTGCCCATCACTGGATGTTTCTATCTCATTTGCCGAGATTCGGCCTTTCTTTGACAATATTTTGCATATTCCTTTACAATGTGTTCTCTTAGTTTTTTGGGGAGCTCAAACTTTTCCTCTTTTGTCCTCGTTGTTACACATTTCTTCCAGTGCGACCGTGCCTTTGTTTTATCTTTGTTTTCTCTACTTGTCAAATAAAACATCATTTTTCCACAAAAAAAAACACCTCTCTGGGGTGAAGGCACCTTTTTCAAGGAGTAATATAGTGGAGTAATTATTTGCTAACCTCAGCCGAAAACATGCCGACAGTAAAGAACTTCACGAGGTTTTGACTGGTTCTGTGTTTTCCTGGAGCAATACTTTTTTGTCGGTGCTCAACAACATATTTTTTTTTTCAAAATAAAATTCCATGTAATGAAAATGGTCACCAATGCCTACATTGCCCATATGTGTTGTGAAGTGTGATATGTGAGCGTCCCCTGTGACCCACCAACAGTAAAGTCCATCTTTGACGGTACACTATTGTGACCGATCGCCTTTATCCGTATTGGATTTCATGGCGGGTTTTGGTTATACCAACCCGTCCTTCCAGTCTAAATCACGGACTTTGCAAAGCCCAACCACTGGCCTTGACTCTATAACACCCCGACCGTTTGGACATGATCATATTGTGCAAAGCAATATCGTGGAAATCTGCTCCATAATTAAAGAGACGGTGTTCCCGGGGGCAACACTTTGCGGCCGGGAATGAGTTAGTTTTGGGGGTGAGATCCGCAGCGTGTGTATATAAACGCGGCGCGGAATGTGACCCCTGGATCAAAGGGAAAAAAGTTCCCTTGCCCTCCTTTACAAAACCAGGCCATTCAAACAAAAGATACGTGTATAGGTGATACAAAGTCACCGCCTTTAGGGATTTGGGTTGGTTTTGGAAAGAATAACTGGGTATTTTCGGCCGTGTAAACCAATTGGCTTTTATTTTCTAAAGATTGTGTTTATGGCGTTTCGACACGTGCGAAGGACCCCCGAAACGAGCGGTTTTCCCCACCTCTGCATACTTTGGCACCCAACTTGAAAAGACTGAAATTTCACGGGTCACACGGCTGTAGAATGATACAAACAAAATGAGCGGCGTGTGGTTACTAAAGTTTTTTTAAATAACTTTTACTGTTTATTATATTTGAGAATAATATACAATACGTATTAAAAACTGTTACAATGAAACATTCAGATTGTGGTTTGCTGTTTGTTAAGGTTTAGTATTGAAACCGCCTTTGTATAATTTCCTCACACTTTGAGGAAACTGAACTCTCTTTGATTAAAAATGCAAGGCTGATCCAAAAGGGTGGTTGCCTGCCCCCCCCCCCTCCACCGACTGACCATTGTTAATGATTCACTTGGACAACAATTCAAAATGTAAGACCTTGAATTACTGATCTCCAAATCTTGAAAATCTTGCTGCATTCTTTAGAATGTTGGTACATTTTGTGCGTTGACTGCTACGCCTAACTAATGCACTTCCCATTTTATTTTAAAATTAAATCTCGGCCTGCAGCACCCCAGCCAGCGGCCCTTGGGAAAATCCTGGATAAAACCATGAGTAGTTCCCCTGATATTGAGAAGTACGAAAATACCAAAAAAACAGAGCTGTCTTTTTGATTTGGTGTTTAAAAATAATAGTTCCATCCAGTCTGTGCCGCCGATGCATGTTTCGGTCGTAACAACGCCCTATAACCAATCTTGTGTCTGCTAACTTAGTTGAGCTCTTATTGGAGAGGTCTTAACAAATGAATGTAGGTCAACACTTCTGCATCAGTTCTACACTATGAGTGCGTTCGATTACTTTCCCCGCGCTTACTCGTGCAAGCCATAGATATAGTTCGATTTACTTCTCGAGCCTGGCCCAAGTAACCGACTCGCCGAGCCGGTTACTTGGGTAAGTATAAGGCCATGCAATAAACATGGTAGTCTGGTTCCCTAGACCTGACAATTATTCCCGACGCTCACGTCTTAATTGTAGGTCAGGCAGCCTCCCTGGCTAAAAATAAACATGACGACATTGACGGCCCTTTTTCAAAGCTCGGCTTCGTTTCCGATTTCGCTTTATCACTTATAGCTTTTAATGTTCTGATCAAATTTGTAAATAAATCACTTGCTTCGTAATATCATGCAGTTATGACAATTCTGTAAGATAACATCGACTAATATTGGCACCCAAATAGCACTATTAGCAGGCGGAGCCGAATGAAGACCGAGTTTTGGAAAATCTTGGTAACGGTCGTCGACGTAGCAAAAAGTTCGCCCATACGATCCGAGTATACTTGATGCACAAACAAAAATCGTCGTTGAATTTCAAGTTTTCTTTATGAAAGCAATGAATATGAATTATCAACTCATTTTAAAAAGTTTTTAATAAACAATTAGCAGTTAATTAAACCTATATTATACTCGGAAATACTCGGGCGCTATCCGATTGTCGACGAAATGAACTCGGCAAACTTCGGACATTTTCGGAAAAAGGAGAAATTCCTCCCGTTTTAGTCACGTGACGTAAATTGTAATACAATGTTTTACCGGAGGCTACCTGACCTAAGATTCATCAGGAATAGTCAGAATCTTTTGGTCTGGGAACCAGACTAGCGAGGAGCTGGGGTCCGCTCATAAGTCCGACGCCTCATAGGTCCGACGCCTCATAGGTCCGACAGAATCGCATCCCCTAACCAAATAAAGGCCCATAGGTCCGACGCCTCATAGGTCCGACGCCTCATAAGTCCGACGCCTCATAGGTCCGACGCCTCATAGCTCCGACGCTTCGTAAGTCCGACAAATTAAATGCCTCGTTTTTCCGTTGTCGAACTTATGAGGCGTCGGACTTATGAGGCGTCGGACCAATGAGGCGGAATAAATAAATGTTATGCCTCATAAGTCCGACGCCTCATAGGTCCGAAATTTCGGACTTATGAGGCGTCGGACCTTTGAGGCGTCGGACTTATGATACGGCCCCGAGGAGCTAGGCGCGAGTGAGCTGGGGGAAGTAATCGAACGCACTCTATATACACTACCCATAAAGCCTGGCGTTTCCTTCACAATGTTGGTTTTGGCTTTGAAAGGGCGCAGCACGAGTTTTGCCTAGTTTGTTTATAAACATATAGTTTTTTTTTAAATGTGCATTCTAGCATTTTAATGATTCTTGACAACCTAGATGACTGTGGTGAACAGTTTGGGCGCACTACAATTTGCCTGTTTTAATCAGCTGTTATCAACCATTGTTTTAAATGGTGTTAAGAAAAAGAAATAAGTTGTGTGGATAAAACCCTTGTCTGTATATAAGATCGTTTATCGATCTTTTTAAACGAAATTGAACTTGTCTCGATGGCTTCGATGGCATGTGTTTATACAATCGTCATTTCGAGACTTTCTCACAACAACTTGGACGCATTAATTAACCAATACCATTCTAATGGAACATGGTTGTTTGCAGTAATTTTGATAGATACATTATCGTTGTTTGAAAATTTCGAGTTAATCTCAAAATGCATTAAACTTTCACGACAAAGATAGACTTATATGACCGGTATTTCTGCAAGAGTATAGATCCGCGCCTCAGATCAAATTTTAGCATTTAAAACAAATTGGCGTTAGCACACAGATTCAGTTTCACATGTCATAAACCCACGGCAAGGCATCAAAGCAACTTAGAAATGACGTTGTTTTGAGAGTGTCAGTAGGATAATTATAATCGGCAGATATTATTTTGGAGGCCTATTATTACATGGAGGGCCGTTTGTGGGTGGAAACCCGACGCTAGAACGCGTTGGCACGGTGGGTTTTAATATATATTTTTGACAAGCAGTGGATCGCTTGGGGACCGGGTCCACTCGGTGCCTTCCGACCGTCAAAGGGATTAATAGCACCGCCCGGAGGCCAGCCCGACGATCGGTCCTGCGATCCGCTGTTGATCGTACACCCTATAATTTTCACTGACTGGAATTCAAGACCGAAAACAAGATTTTCACTCTCACCAGACATGGGGGAAAGCAGTGGGGACCAGAGATGGAGGAAAATAATCTGCTTCGCGTGGAGCCGGCCAGTCAGAAACTTCAACTCCTCCGCATGGAGTCTTGTTTGACAAGCCCATCGCAGGGACAGTTTTATTACGAGAGAGAGAGGAAGTGATTGATTGACGGAGAAAAGTGCTGGAAGAAAGGGGGGACATGGGAAGAAGCTCAAATTCCATGTGAATATAATCAAGAGTCGTAGGGGAAGTGCAGATTATGCAGTCGCATTCTAAAGTAGAATAGTTAATGACTGATAGACATAATTGTTGGAAAGGTGACCAAGACAGATTTACTTCTGTCGCCCCAATATTACTTTATTGGTCACACATTCGTCACATTCTCGAAAATGCCTGGATGACGTGAACGCGTTCAGCCTAAGCCCTTATTATTATTATTTGTACCGGAGCCTAACTTATTTTTGATGGTAATTACAGATCATACGTCAAAGGAAACGCGTTTGGTGGTGAGCTTCCTTGTACGGTGGCCAACAGTCGTGGGTTACTTCTCGCTAACTTCGGAGAAACAAACGAATCGTGACGTAATGTGTACTGGTACGTGACGTAAGAAGATGACTATTACGACATATTAATAGACGAATCCCGAATTAGCACTGAAACCGAGGCTTTCAGTGCTAAGTCACTGTACGAATTGAGGACCTTTTTTTAGTCCTCTCAACAAAAGCACTGTGGCCCTCGACTTCGGTGGCAATTTGAAATTCCTCTATAGAAAGCACTGGAGCCAAAACCACTGAATCAGAA
Source organism: Patiria miniata (assembly GCF_015706575.1). NCBI lineage: Eukaryota > Metazoa > Echinodermata > Asteroidea > Valvatida > Asterinidae > Patiria > Patiria miniata. Next base: position 13,603,101 of record NW_024037058.1, on the reverse strand, counting down.
GCTGCTTTTAATTAAGTTTGCTGTCCACAGCTATGAATTTATGACAATAGAACAAACAGGCGCTAAACAGGACAATGACAAAGAACAAACGGGCCGAAAAAGGACAAGGGAAACTCTCAAATGAAACTTTTAAATTATTGTTTACGCCAGAAGTAGGCCTATGACACGAACATGTCCTGTGGCAATCACAACTTCTCTAGGGTGAGCATGCAGGTAGCATGGTTATGAAGCACGCAGCCAGGGAAGTTATAAGCACACTTTAAAAAGTCGAACAGGTACATGTATAAGCATTGACAACACGAACCGGCAAATCAACTGGAACGATTAAAGTCTTGAAACAAAGCCAATATCTAGAAAAAAAGATAGCTTCACGTAAATTCAGCCAAGAATATCCATTGACGCGGGGTCGTTCATTAAATGACGACTGGAATGAAAACTAAGGCAGCCAGCCAATTGGAAAGAGACACACTGGAAAGGGACAAATAAGGAAGAATTAAAGTTAAGGGAAAAACACTAAGGAAAATCTCTTCTGAGAAAATCCCCACGAGGGTTTCTAGCTGAGAGGTCTACACCAGCTTAAAGACAAAATACTTTGCCGCAGCAGCGAGCTGCAAACCCAGTGGGACCGGGCTGCGTTTCAGTACCTCTACTTTTAAATTTTCAGTCGGAGAAAGAAAATACTTAGACAGAGGATTTTTGCTCCCGAGTTTGTCTTTCAAAATATCAGCTTTTTGAGATACCCATCAGAAAGGAGAATCGAACCTCGGGCGATGCCGAGCGTACTGAGAAACGACACGGAGAGACGAGAGAGGATGGCCTGGGGTGTAAGAGCTCTTGTGGAGTGGGGTGACAGGCCGGGTGAAGCCCGCTGAATTTATCCCGAGGGCGACACTTGAAGCTCAAGTACCGTGTCAAGCCGTATATATAGTCTGGCCTCTCACAGCTCGATCGGCCAGCCCAGCCGGGCCGCACGGTAGCCTTAGTCCGGCGTACCGGCTCCCCTGGCCCCTAGGCCCGGAGATGTTTGGACAAGCTGTATCCAGAGATTCGGCAACCGGACTTGAGAGGTCTGCTGATGTTATTATTTTGTATTTATAGCTTCGTTTTTCACACCTCCTTTCACCTTTACCATTTTACTTATGTAGTCTTGACTATTCTTTATTGTCCACATATTGCGACTTCAGGTTTGAATGCCACCAACGACAGGCTGTCATCAAAAATGCATTTGAATCACAATCAGGCATTTTTGTATGTTCTCCTTTGGCATGCGCAACAAAAAACTGACACTAAAACTGTCCACAGTTACGCACTTACTGACTGAACAGAAGTACAGCCCTGTCTTTCAGAATGCCAGAATTGTGAGGGGAGACATCGTCTTGGAAATACCCTGCAATGTTAGCCCACTTGTTTCAGAGAAATGACTCTAAGGTTTTAATCGTTCTACTCTGATTGTAACGTCAAGATCGTCAATGCATCCGTGTTTTTCGTCGGTTTTCTCCCCGCCCCGGCCCCCTTTTCCCACGCTACCGGGGAAGGAGCACTCTTCCAATATTTGCCCGGATTTTAACCCAATTTGGGGCGTCGAAAACAAACCGTAAAACCTGCTAATTTATCAAGCGCGTTAAAAATTAAGGCAAGGACGGTGTTTGTATAATGATCATTTAGAGTCAATCCTGCCGGTCTAGGGGGATTCTGACGGTCAGGCTAATGGATACTGACGCTGCTATTGAGAGCCCAGCCTGGCTATTATTCCATCTTCTCCACCCGCCTGCGGCATCATTAACACTATCCCCGTTGCTACATGTTGTAAGTAGCCTGATTCCGTGTTTGCTTGTACGTGTCCACGATTTCCAAGTGGATGCATCATCAGTCGGTGAGCGTGAATAAACCGGGGAAACTGAAGATGAGAGATGACAAAAAAATCCTTGGACTCTCGGGAGGCAAGGGGGAATAAGACGGAGGGGAGGGGGAAGTATCGCAAACGAGGAGACGATGCGATGTAGCGAGAAACCGTGTGTAGTCACTGGGGAGTCATCGGTCATGTTTTTCGTCGCTCTCCTGTCCTCTGATCGTCACGGGGTTATATTTTTTCTCGCACGCCGGAGCATGAAAATGGGCATGTCCGGCTGTGTGTGACGCCGCATGAGAAATCGGGAGAGCGGTACGTCGCGGCGTGGCAGGCACGGTCGCTACCCGTGCCTGGTGGGCTGGGGGAACGTGTAATGATTCTATGTTCGGTCTGAAATCAATCAATCATTCACTGATTTGGATCTGTTTCCCCCTTGTCTTCATGCTGTCATTAAGGCTGCACGGCTTGCTCTTTGTAACCTCAATACTGAACGACCAAGGCAGTGAGTGCAACCGTTAGGGCTCAGTAAAGGAAATTCGGCTTTCTGTTGCCATAATTCTTTCTAGATTATGTAATACAAATCCCCTTTCACACTTTTCACTGACCTCATTGCATACAAAATAATTAGTAATAATTTACATAACCATAATTTGTTGATGCATTAGAACATTCTCTGATTACAGACTTTATTTCCGATCACTATGTCCATCTCCCAGAATTTCAATGAACCCATTGCATTCGTATCAACCAAAAAACAATATATATCAGAACAGAAATTTCACAATATTATTTCAAATTTTCCAGACATTCTTAAAAATGAGTGTTGTCAAAGTTTAACACTGCTCAACTTGCAGTTGAGCAGTAATTATAATTGTTCAGAGGATAAGTGTGCGATGGCCCTATAGCCAAATATCTTTCTCGTGTGTGCCAAATGCCATGCTTGTGTCATCACTGAGGCACAATTCCCCAACATATCTTTCCTATTTACTGGACTACACCCTTTAGAGTGTATATTTGCCATAGTTTATATAGGCCTAAATCCGGACATTTTAACTGAATGTCAATTGAAATTAATCCGGTATTGGAGTCACTGTTGATTGCTTTCAAGTCAAATCTGAATACATTTTTATTTTTTGTTTAGAAGAATAACGAAAATCCCTTTAAAAATTCTATATTATGTTGTTCGCGCTTTCATTCCTTTTTTATGGGTCCGCAGTATAGGCCTTCTCCACACACTCATCTTGCACACGCGCCTACTTTTTAGGTTTCGGTTTCCCAAAGCAAATAACGTATCGGAAGAATGAATTTGTGGTTTAGTGCTACCGTTATCTTTTTGAAAACGTATAGAGGAACTTGTGTGTGTTTGCTCTCAGTGAATAGTCTGTGATTTTCTTGCTCTTCGTATTTGTTGATACCTTCGTACAAAGTTTTTGGCGTACAGCCGAATGAAACCTCACAGTACCGGGAGAGTGTAAATACTACCGCTATAAATGGAACTACGAAAGGCAAAGCATTACGCAAAATGTTATAAATATACAATCCACGAGTAATCTGTGGTAGTTAGTCACAGTGTTTCAGTGGGGAAGACGTGCCAGACATTGCAAAGCAGTATGGGGTCCGCTCATTAGTCCGACGCCTCATAGGTCCGACGCCTCATAAGTCCGACAAAAGCGTATCCCCAACCAAATAAAGGCCCATAAGTCCGACGCCTCATAGGTCCGACGCCTCATAAGTCCGACGCCTCATAGGTCCGACGCCTCATAGCTCCGACACCTCCTAAGTCCGACAAATTAAACGCCTCGTTTTTCCGTTGTCGGACTTATGAGGCGTCGGACTTATGAGGCGTCGGACCTATGAGGCGGAATAAATAAATGTTATGCCTCATAAGCCCGACGCCTCATTAGTCCGAAATGTCGGACTTATGAGGCGTCGGACCTATGAGGCGTCGGACTTATGATACGGCCCCTCATATAGTGGGCCAGATAGGCCTAAAATTGCACGATTTGTATGCCCTCAATTGTTTTGTTATTAGAGCATTTCGTGGGCCATGAGCTTGAGGGTTTGTAAAAAAAAAGAGAGAGAAGGGTGGAAGCCGTGCACAGGACTTGGAGCTCGTATTTCTGTGTGAATTTTGGATGAATTTGGCCCAAATATTGCTCTATATTGCAAATGGAGCACATGAATATTTTCAAAATGGCGATGGGCTACAGGACTAGGTGGAATTGGATGGATTTTTCCCCAACATGCATCGAATTACCACTCAAAATTGAGCATAAAATAAAAAATAATGAAATAAGCTTTAATTTGATGGGTATCTCAAAACCTTGGAGAGTTGTGAGTATTTTTTGATAATATTTAGAAGTACGCGTAATTATCACTGAGGTCTATGACAGTCTGTTTACTGGTCTGCAACTTGTTAAAGGTCTCGGGTAAAATTCGAGCCGAATCCGGGTCAGGGTTTACCTTGCACTCACACTTTTCTTCTTAGTCACTTTCCGCGCCGCTTGACCCCAAAAAGTGACACTTTTATAGACAAAACAAATATGTCAATTTGACAAAGAAAAGTATCGTTATTACAAGAACAAATGTCATTTTGGCCCATAAGAGTTGTTGGGTCCAAATTCGGCTCGAATCTGACTCAGAAATTCTAAGAGCGTGTACCCAGTCAGTTCTTAAATATCAGTAAAAAAAAACCTGTCAGAATTTTAACTGTGATGTGTCTCGAGTACAATATCGAATTCGTGTAACTTTCATTCCACACAGACTAATCAGCATTAACCAGTTTTTAAAAATAAGAAATAAAAAAACACACGTGCTGTACGGGTGCTTCTTGGAGCTATAACAACTTTCCTAATTTCCAAGCGTTCACAAAATCTATCGCCTCGAAAGTGATAAAAGGCAATAAAGAACTAAATGAATAAGAATATTGGAGTCGAGCAGGGTCAGGCAACCCTCAATTAGGTAATCATGCGGTCCCAGCCCTAATATGTCGGCCCCTCTAATAAAAGTTTGGTTTATAGCGAATAAGCAGAGAGACAACAAACAGCGTGAGAAGGCGGACGCCTTTGGCTAGGCCGCCCCGGCATCGAGGGCCTGGGCCCCCGTCAGCTAGCTTCACACGACGGCCTGGTGCGGTGTTTTATATTATGTTTTCGGCTTGACCGTTTTTCTCTTTGGTCGCAGCGCAATTTCCTTAATTTCAAGCCCTCTGATGTCGCCGCTCTTCTCACAGTCTTAACTCTAATAAACGAATGGAAACAAGAACACGACCGGCCACCACGCGTGGTGCTAATACGAGGCGACTTCTCCAAGGGGTTTGAAGCCTCATAAACACGCGCTCGCGTAACACTAATTTCATACGGCTGGCCGTGCGAGCTGACTGTACGACCGGGGAACAAAAAAGAGAAGCAGAAAGAATACGAGGGGGAAAAAAATCTTCCAAAAGATGCGCTCCAGAGATCTAGATCACCAAATATTTAGCCCTAGACACGGAATCGTTTGTGTCAGGAGAATAATGAAATTAATCGCTGTCGATTATTGAATTATGTTGCACATTTGCTTAACACCTCGGTTGCGAGAGCGCAAGATGGTCTCAGTGATACCCAGTAATTTCCATGTCCCGATCGCCTCGAATCAGCAGATTTGGATCTGCGGAATGACTCTTTGAAGAAAAAAAACGGAAACAGAGCATGGAAAAAGAAATCTAGGCCCCGCGACATCAAACGCGACCTGCCTGTATGGTAAGTCAGTTTGTATTAATATACTCTCTTATACGGAAGTAGACATGACGTAGAACTATATATCGCACAAGTGGCAGCAGGGGAGGAAAGGGCAAAGTTGCCGAAACTGTTGGAACTAACTTGGTTAAGTAACCTGCCGTGAACTATTCTCTATACATACATCATAATACTCTTGAATTTTATACGTTTTATAATAAACTTACTTTGTCATGTTTCGAAAATAGCCGTCCGCTGATTAAGCAAAACAAAATTACCATCATTAAAGGGCTCATGAGATGACATTTTCTGAGGAACATATTTTGTGCAACGTTCTACTCCTTTTAAATGTATGAAACATATTTCACATCCCTTTTTGGTTAATTTTATTGAGAAGTGCACTTCTTTTAGTCATTTAAAATTGTCCATGCTTTTCCGGACAACTAAGGGAGCTTTTGCTGTAATTTCAGGAAGATACTGTTCAGTTTAGGGGTTTTCTGTTAAAATTGTGAGCCCCAAAATTTGCTTTTTGAAAATGCTTGTGAGAAAAATTGCTCATTGGATTTAATACTGCCATGTACTGACACAACAACAAATCACCCAAAAAAAAGAAAATATACGGCAGCAAAATATCCAAAATTCTGGCAACTGTTGGTGCTGAAATAGCTGTAACATTGAGGTTTCTGCCTGAAATGTCATCACACTTTTGCTCATGAATATTGAAATTCGCATTAGCATAAATCCAAAAAGGCACCAAAATACCCTTGAAAATGGCAAAACAAAAAATGGATTTTTGGAAATATTAGTGAGAAATGTTTGCTTATTGGCTTACTACCATTTACCGACACAACAACGATTCACCAGAATCCAGAAGAAAAGAAAATTTACCACAGCGAAATACATGTAGGCTATCCAAAATTCTGGCAACTTTTTTGTGCTGAAATAGCTGTAACATTGAGCTTTCTGCCTGAAAAAAATCACACTTTTACTCATGACTATTGAAATTCGCATTACCATACAAACCCAAAAAGCACCAAAATACCGTTAAAAATGGCAAAAGAAAAATTGAAAATAATTAGGTTAAATAGGACACCGTCGCGAAGGTGTATATTCAAGGATTGCATTACATTGCATGCGCCCTTTAATTTCCCGCGGTCTTACTGAGAGCTAGTCCGTGTTTTGGCCCAAAATGTTATAAATGGTTCATTCTCATTCAGATGCCTATCTCATGGCTTGCAAATCCTACCTGATTTTAAACGGGAGCTTCACCTTCGTAGTTTTGTGAACTCGGATTTGATGTGTGCTTACAAAAAAAATCGACGAAAACAGATATGCGCGGCACGCGATTTCTAAAAATTTGTGAAACAACACAGAAATGATGTCACTGAAAACATTTTGTTTAGTGACATTATTTTGTAAAAGAGGATAAATATAAACTCAATGATATAAAGTAAAATCTGTAATTTTCCTTCACGTCAGTTTAGAGTGTTTTAATTAAAGTTTCATAACTCTGTTATCACAATATTAAACATTTCATTTCATATTTTGGGAAAGCATTCCGCCTTTAAAAAAAAATAATTCCCAAATTGGTGTCGAAAAGTCGAAATGTCTTTTGAGCTGATTTGTAATTGCCGTATATTTTTTTACCCTGAAATGGCAGGTGACGGTATTTACAATCGTTTAAATAATTTTATTTACTTTCATTGAAAAAAAAACCCAACACCTCATGGCTTGCTTTTCATTTTCCCTAAATTTGTACCAAACCTTAACCGCACAAAGCATCAGGCCTGATATGGCTCACTATAGCGCCCCTTTCCTGCGCTTCATGCCTTAATCCACGCGTTCAAAACTCATTGCTGAATTTTGTCCGCGAGCGATATAGAAAGAAAAAAGAGAGAAAGAAAAAAATCGCGGCTACACAGCAAATCAAGCTAATCCAGTGGTGACAATAAAAATCGGATTTTTCATAATATATCACTTTCAAAGGGCGTCCCGGCACCGAACAATCCGGTGGGTTGAGCCGGGTCTGGAGTAAGTGTTTTGAAGTTGTGCCGCGCCGGCGCTTTTCAAGCGCCTGGATTCAAAGGGGTGCCGGCCGCGCCGGCCCGGCGTGCATTGGTTGTGCTGGCTGAGTCCTAAATGATCCTCAGCCGGGGAAAAAAGTTTATGGTTTATTAAAAAGGTTTACCTTGTTTGGCATAAAAATCAATCAAGTATGTATTGTGGAATTGGCTATGGAGTAAAGAAGGACTAATAGTAAGGATTACCAGCGTGGTAATTTTTTTCTTTTTTTCAAAGGGATGTGAGGCCTTGGGTTCTTGCAGCCACCACCGGAGGGCTTGATGGGGGAAGGACTTGGCATAGACTTGGGTAAATAGGTCATGTCGATCCGCTATCCCGCACGGGAGAACGAACGGGAGAACCAGCCAAGCGAGGCATCACTCGGGAAAAAGAAATTACGGGAACGGCGTTCTTGGTTATTGCTCAATCTGGGAAGAAAAATAACAATTATTAACTCTCCCGCTGCCGTTGATTATTCGAAAGTGTGAGACAGCTCGCAGGGAGAGAAAAGGGGGGAAATCAAAGGGGAAAAAACTGCTCGGTTACCGTGAAGCCAACCCCCACAACGCTTGCGGAGCCGCCTGCGCTATGCTGAATGCTTCCCACCTTGCCTCTATTTGTCTCCTTTTCTTGACTCCTTCCATCTCCTCGGCTGTAGGGGTTGGAACTGAACGGGGAGGCTTGGGCCCCGCGGCCCCCGCGCTCAGCTTCAGAAGAGCCGCCGTGATTCGGGCTTTTGCCCCCGCATGAAAGTCTCCGAAAAGCGATTACTTCCGCTCCAAGGACCTTCTTCAGTTGTTTAATTTTCTGTACATAAATAGGGTCCCTCTCACAAAATATGTGCGCACGCCTTTGCTCAATAGAGCACAGTCGGGCCTGGGAGGCACTGACTTATAGGTCTAGCCGCTTTCGCCTTGTGGCTGTCTTTCATTGCTAGCGCATTGGCATTGGGAAAAAGCAGTGGGCAAAAGAAAGAAAAGAAATGGGCCTCGCTTAGTACGAACAATACCACGGTAGACTATGTGTGGGTTTTTGTTGTTGTTGAGGATTCGACTCACTGGCCGAGCTGGGAAGAACAATGTTCGCTAACCCTTCAATACTGAACTGAAGAAGTTGTGGACTGTTGACTTTCATCGATGTTCTCTTCTTCGTTGAGTCACTGCAAACTATAAAGTTGCCAAAAATACACAAAAAGACGTATTTTGTGTGTGCACTCGGAACTGGACTATATTAAACAAGTTATGTTGACGTTTGAAATCGACAATTCTGTCTCGTTGTGATTTGTGGACGTTATTTTTTTGGAATTCTTTCTGGGTAAGTTGCTTTGCATATTTTCACTTTCCATATTTCTTGTAAAGCTTTCTATGAGAAATCAATGTAAATTATAACCCTTGACGACTGTTTTCACACGATTTATGTTCTCCCTTTTTCGTCACTGCTCAAGAAGCTTGTTCGTTCACGGAAAAAACAACGCTTGCCGAACGCAACGCTACAAAAAAAAGTGGCCGATGAAATCATTGATTTGACTTCCCGATTAGAAGATAATCTTCCTAAACAAACCCGGAATTATCCCTCGGTAATTATTACTGAAAGACAGCCCGTAATTCGATCTGATCTGGGCTTGAACACACAATTGGACCTTGTGGCGTATCGTCCGGCCTCCGCGACCGGCCAGTAAGGCATTATTCCTCGGCAAACATAGGCACGTGCTCCGCTCGGACAAGTTGGAAATCCAGGCGTCAATGTGGGTTGCTTTTCCCCAGTTTGAGATGATTTCTACCTGCGATTTATGCAAACATTAATGTTATGAGAACGTGGTCTCCAGCCTAGACTGGGACACGGGATTATCTCGTCGATTCTGTCAAAATGAAAGAGACGTTGTTACGCTTGCAAATTATGAGTACGGGATGTGATTTTCCTTCTTTTTCTCTCGCTTTTCCTTTACGCACAATGACGAAGCATATATATTTTCATCAAGTCGGACAAGATCTGCAAGGAAGGAGTGGTAAAATCCCATCAGTGAAAGATATACAGTGCCATCTGTGATTGGAATTCAATTAATATATCATCATTAGTGCTTTGATTGCGTTTAATTTCGTTAGCCGCTTTCGCCGCGGTTCGAGTCTGCGGAGTCGGCGGCAATTCTGTGACGGATCGACCGTGGTCACCGGCTCGATGCGCGGCGGAGCGGACGCGATTCTCGGTCGATGGGCCCACGGTCCAAAACACCCAGGAGATGTACGAAAATCGGCTCGTTAAGTAGACATGGCGAAATAAAGGTTTAACTAAGTGCAATTGAATTAGATTTGAAATCCATTTGCCATGAGTGTGATGTGCTTTTGTATTTTAATGTGAAACCTCGGAGTGCGTGCATAAACTAAGGCGGGAAAATCAACACCAATATATGTTCAAAGGTTTTTTTTAATTTTGATTGAATCAATTATCATGTAGAACTTGGTTTGTACTGCACCCACGGCTGCAGTAATGTGTGATTCGAATTCATCTTTCCAAATGATGACATTGCACGTACATGTAGTTCACGTATAATGTCTTCCCATTGTAAATTTACTTTTGTTTTAAGATTTGAAAGAAAAACGGAAAACACGAAAGGGTGGCAGCTGTTGTTGTTGTTGTTGTTGTTGTTGTAATCGTTGTTGTTGTTGTTGCTATTGTTATTGTTGCTGTTGTTGTTGCTGCTGCTGTTGCGGTTGTTGCTGTTTTTGTCGTCGTTGTTATATTTTCAATATATTTATTATGACAGAAATAATTATTATGCGGCTCTTTTATCTCCACTGGGGAAAACGAAAGCGTGTTTTATTCTATATTTCAAGGGACACATGTATTACCGTCTAATAATAAATAATGACCGTTCCTACAGCATATTCAGTAAGACGAAGAAATTACGATGTTATTTGTGTGGGTTTTTTTTGCAGTCCATTGAAAAGTTATCTTTGTCGAACGTGTCTTTTTGATTTGCAAAATTTTAACATTGAGACAATAATGTCAAATACAAATAAGGATTTGGTTAATGCAATAGTTTAGTTTAATCATTACACTACGTTATTCTAGACCTGGGAAGCAACCTATGTACACCCATGAACTTTGACCCAGAAAAGGAGCAGGAGACAATTCCCTTAGTTTCATCAAAGCGTGCGGTCTCTTTGTTTTTTTCTTGCTAAGTTAGCCCTCGCATGATGATTTTTTTCTTTCCAATTAGAAGCAGCCTGATAGGCACAGACTCGACAAATCATTTTGACTTTACCCTCTGAAGTAAGAAAAAAAGTGTATTCACCTATACTGCCTTTTTTGACGGAAACTGATTTCGAACAAGTGCAGACCCAGAAAACGCACGGCTCAATTAACACTCCAAAAGCCGCGTCCATTTCACACCAGTTTAGAGTTTTACAATCGCTGCCATACGACTGCAGTCAATCGGCCGTTTCACTGGGCTGAATCGAGCGTAAGCATTACCTGCTTATACGCTTTTGGTATTTTCTACGTTTCAGCCAAAAAAAAAATCTATTCATTTTATCCCTCTGTGGTGCCGGCTTCTTTGAGTTTATTTGAACGGCTAATGCCCCTAAGCCCCCCATATCATGGCGGGATTATCCCTAAATACTATTGTGTCGAGAGAAAAAATATTTTGGTTGAATTCTCGCCTGCATGATCAACTCCCCACGGTGCATTATTTTCCTGAGATTGGTGGTTGAGCGTGTCAGACATGTAATACGGATATTTGGTCGCGGAGCATCAAAACAGACAAAACAGATCTTGGCTCAGGTGGTTCAATATGCAGGATACGGAAATGTAGTTATACAGTATTGATCTTCAGCGGACCGACTCATCATCAGGGAGTTTGTTATTACTGTTTGACAATGCTAAATATATCAAATCCCTTGGAGATGAAAACATTCAGTGATCGGGAAGATGACAATTTAATGTTGTGACTTCAGTGGTGGAAGTACACTAAAAATTACCGCTCATACAGATGCCGACAATAACAAAACATTACACATCCGTGAAGGATTTATTAGAAGAAGGTGTTATGAACGTGAGTTATCCTTAGAAATAAAACCACATTAATGTAACATTTGCCTCTGGAGTAGGCCTGTATACATTTACGTAATTTTGTATTTACTCAAAGTGTATTAAATACTTAGTAAAAAAAAAACACAATCTCATTATTGTTTCAAACGGTCTGTTTCCGACATATTCGTATTTCTGCAGATTCTCCTGACTTGTGTTCAGTTCCACGTGCGTCGACGCAAAGAAAATATAGGGAAAAACGAAAACAAAAATAAGAATTGTACTTATTTAAAGTGTGATTGGATGCAAACTAATTATTGTTCGGACTTTATTGTGATGACCTTCCCATTTCAAATTTCGTTTGCAGTATTTGCAGTCGAAGTTTAAATGACATGTTTTTAGCATTTCGACTTAAGCAATCACAAGTGGAATTGTTTGTGACCCCACTGACTTTGACACTAGTCAAGTATTGTTAGAAATTAACTATGAGTAGTCCGTGGGTTCGAACCCGGACGGGGAACATGGTGCTTGTGTTCTTGGGCAAGGCACTTTACTACAATTACCTCTCTCCACTCAGGAGTATAAATGGGTACTTGTGAAGGTAGAGACCAGAATGCGCTGATTTCGAGCTGCTGCAGTACAATGGTATCATTCCTGATAAACAGGGATAAATAATTGTAAATCGTTTTGAAACCTTAGGTATAAAGGGCTACGTAAGCACCACATTATTATCATGATTATAAGAAGTAAACTAAATATCTGACGGTCACAATTTGGTATTGTAATTCCCATCCGACGGGTTCCATTTCTCAACGTCTTCAAGGCGTGGCACACAATCTGTGGGTAGGAGAAAACAATTCGGACACCCTTTTCTGTATAGAGGAAACCAAGTTGTGGACAGTCTTGTGGAAATAAAAAGGCTGCTAAAAAGGTGATTTGTTTTAAGGGGTGACTAGTTTAGATAGAGTCGGTTAATAAGTGAATGTTTTAATTGAATACGGGATTGATGAGTAGCCAAAATATGTATGTTAGAATAAGTCCACTGAAGTCGAGTGTGTTGTGGGAAACTTCAGAAAAGAACCTGTTAAATGGGAAATTTTGGACAAAATTCGGGATGTTCCGTTAAAGCAAAATACATTCCAGAAAATAACCCTGTTTGTTGAGAAAGGCATTTTGTTGTTACATGATTAAATGCCAGCTGGTATGGGACTTTCTGTTTTAAACGTATCAAATGTGGCTAGGTTTTATACAAAATATTAGGCCTAACTCTTCCTGTATAGTGATATGGAAAGATGGAGAAAATATATTGATGGTTGTACCTTTTTTCTGCAACCCATGCAATTCAGCACTGTTATGAAGCTATCTGAACCGGCCCGCATTTTTGTCCTTTGTTAATTTGCTACGAGCTTCGCATAATGGGTTCGCTCAGTTCTTAAAATACTTTGTTATGTAACTCTTATTACTCTGTGTGTTATAAATGGGCTGGGCTCCGGGCACGCGATGTCTGTGTCCCTCAACGTGCCATCGGGTTGCTCGGGCCCACGAAGCTGTATTCGAACAAGTTGTTAAATTGTTTGAGTTGTTTTAATTAAACTTTTTAAAGATAGTTGGTTTTGTTCTGCAAACCTGTCTTCAACTGTCTATCTGTTCGTGGTGTCGATCCCCAATGGGGTGTGGCGGCCATGCCACACCGCGCTGCCACACGGCCATAACAGCACTAATTAAAGTTTGATTTTTTTTTCATTTATACAAGAACTAGTTCAGCAATTGAAATGTCAATGATTGTAAAACTCGAAAGTTGAATGATTAGCTCGTGCTGAGAGTTTGCAACCAGTCGTTCATGGACCTTCGGCTTGGCTGGCCCCGGTGTTGTTGACTGTGAACGCGGCCTTAACGGAGGTCAGGTACGGTCATTTTCAGAGACGAGAGAGAAAAAAAGGAAATGAAACAAGTTCAACCGAGAACAAGCAAAATGAAGGGGAAAAACGAACTGGGAGGGAAGTGTTCCATCTTGGTGTCAAACTGATTCAAACGGAGAGCCACGGACCGACCTGCACCCAGCCAAGCGACCGGCGCGGCACCTAGCTGCCTTTGTCCGCCCGGACAATGAGCAATTTTCTCCTTTCCACGTCGAACAGAGGCCTATTTCATGGGTGAACTACATCAATCCCGCACTGTTTTATTTGACCAGACAGGGTTAGAATATGAGCAGAAACCTCTCGGCCTAGTTAACCATGACCGAAACAAGTTCAGGCTCTGATAATTCCTTCAACCCGATCCACACCATTATTTGAATAAGGCCTACCTTCCCTTAAAACAGCAGGCGCCCAAAAAAAATACGGAAAGCAAATAAATATGTTTACATGGGTTTCATGTTTAGAGCGCCATGGCAAAAGTACACGGAGTACCAAGGAATAAAGCGCATGCAGAAAGCGCGTTCATTGTGGCGGTTATTGAGTAAATTAGTCCCGCGTTCCTTTCTCCGTTACAATTGGGAAAATTGAAATCGGTTTTTGTTGACTATGATTGCGCTCAATTCAATTTCTATTCTTCTTCCCCGCCTCGAGGCCGATACAGCCAGCCACCGCCGCACCGGTGCGGTGAGACACTCAGATGAAAAAGCCGCGCAGAACCTTACGCGATCACATGGCGGGCCAGGATCGGACATGTTCAAGACAGAAAAAAAACCTGGCCTAAAGAGTCTTCAAGATAAATGTATAAACATGTGATTCCACACTTCTGAAGCTGGTTTTACGCCGGGACTGAGGGCGAAGATTCCCCACTAGACAATCAGCCTTCTCACTGTATAACACTCTCCCTTCGCCGGTTCAATCGGTAAGTCGCTGGCCAATTAAGGCCCCCTACCGTACTGCACCCGTCAAGTACTATCTTGTCAAATTGCTCATCGGCTCAAGGCAGATGCGGCCTACTCGCGTTTAATGCATAACCTAGCACTATTTTTTTTTGCTCACAGGATACATTTTGTTTATAAAACGGCGCATTTCGCAGTGCAAGGCCTTCCTTCTAAAATATTAAAAGTAAATTCAATTTTCGAAGGCTTGAAGCCGCAAGCAACATGAAACTTATTTCATCACGTTAATATTTAGTGCCCGCCCTTCTTGGTTGTGTTTCCCTTGGTCAATTTCACCCCACCACCTATATTGCTTTTGCTTCCTTTGTTGTGTTTATTTAATATGTGGACTTCTGGTAAATAAAGCCTCAATCAGTGATACGAAAGGCACTTTTCTCTACACTCGTGGTATAAATGCCTTGCATTGCAACCATCGTTGTGGTGCGCGCTTTTGTTGCAAGAGTCTGTAGACGGCTTCTACAAACACTGAGTTAAAATGGAAAAAAAACAAAAAAACATATGCTTCAGAATGTAAATATCATAGGAATTGTACTTTTTAGGGGGGGGGGGCAAGTAAACCTAAAAATAGAATTAAAGATAAAACTTTAAATAAGGTCAAAAATGTAAACATGACTGCAAAACGAGTACATGTTGGTCTGGCATACTTTTCCACCAAATACATGTATATAACATACAATATGCCTGCGAACTATTTTCAGTGTTAAAGTGAAAATACAACATTTGCAAACATCAAGAAATAAAACTACCAAATCATTTTGAAATACCTTGCTGGACTGTTAGTGAATGACAGTGTAAAGCATCCTGTAAAATCATGGCACCTGGTATACTGTCATTTTCAAGAAAAGTGGTATTTTTGTATCAATTTCCAACGCTGGTCGGCCGACCAGCGTTGGAAAACACTGGCTTTTTTTCAAATACTGGACCCAATTGACCATCGCACTTGTTTGCAATCGATTACACACCTATGAACGGGTACAAGCCAGCTAGACGGGTTCTCTGACCTTACAATTCCCCAATCCCCAATGTATGTAAACTGCTCTGTTTCTTCTTATATGGAGTCAGGGAACCAGACTACAGGAAAATGATTGTTTTTCTTGGTTTTTGTAGCATTTTCGAACCCAAAACCTCAAAAAAGTCAGTGTAACTATATTTGCTATATATTTCCAACCCCCCAATTCCATCCATTTCTGAAAATTACAGCAAAAGCAAATGATGTATATTCCCTTTAAAGGTGAACGTTCGACCCGAATTCGCCCTTTCTGGCTCTAACGATTTTACAATAGCCTGAAAGATCACTTAGAACATAAACCTACACTATTATACCTTGAATATCTGCGTTTTTTAATTGTTACAGTCGCGCGAAGGAATTTTTGGGGTATGAAACTTTGGTCCTCGAAAAATCGAACAGTAAGAGTGCTAGTCTTGATTCCAGTTACGCATGATTCCTTTCGAAAACATTGCTTCAAACACGCACGCTCTCTCATTATTTGGACATGACTTTTCACGGAGAATATTGCCGCTTGCTTGGCGTTCCAGCAGCGCTCGTCTGACACTGACCGATTTGTCTCATAATTCGATGGCATTAATCGCTGGTGGAATTACGTACAGGCGAGGGGAGAAAATAGCTGCTGCGTCGGACATGTGTTTTTGTTTTCGTAAGTTTTCAAGACGTTACCTGTGACCAAGATCTTTAAGATACAGGGCATCCCAAACAAAGTTGTGGAAGCAGATCTTCTTTAATTTCTTCTTAAACCCACATGAGTATTTCATCTTGATGGAGCATATTAATTATGCTCTTGTGTATAATCAGTGAAAATGTCATGGAAACCCGTTCATGCAAACCAGAGATCTAACAGATTGTAAAAGGCTATGGGGTTTTCACCCATTCCAATGATATTAACACAGTTAGTGGTCTCAGTGCATCAGATTGTCACGAGCCTTTTCACTCTGTCTTATGTAAATAAAGTTAACTGTGTAAATCCCATTACAATGGAAATGGTGAAAAATAGCCTTTTATATTCTGTTAGATTTCTGCATGGTTTGCATGAACGGATTTCCATGGCATTTTTACTGAATACATAAACAAGAGTTTAATTAATATGCTCCATCACGATGAAATACTGGGAATGAAATGACGTCACGATTTAGTAAAGTCGACTGTGATTGGCTGGCGCCCAGCTTGCATATATCTGCATGTCTAGACATATCAGACGTTATACAGGACTTGGCTCAATGCATAACGGGTGATACTCAGACTATGTGGAATGTGCATATGCTGATCGAATCGTAATTGTAACTTTTAAATGCCAATGATTAGCAGTATATGTACGTGTTGTCCGTATGTCGAACTTCGCTACGCGGTTCACTCCACCGATAAAGAAAATAGGACATTTCAAAGGACGTTTTTATTGCCGAGAACAATGTCCATAGCTCAAAATCTGTTTGTTCTATCGAAATTCAAAAGTTGGAGACCCAAATGCTGTCAGGAATAAACAAAGTAACCCTTCGGAGTCAATGATTATATACGACCGAGCAAAATGGTTATCGCACCTCACGAGGTCGATGACATTAATTCTTCTATTTCTCGACACAAAGCGGCGTATAAGGTAAAGCAATGGATAGAATCTAAAGCGACTATTGCCTACAGATTGAGTTCTCCCGTAACAAAATTATTCAAAAGCCCTAATTTATTATGAGAAATCGTTCACACATTTTGTTTGGTGCAGTGTCACAGTATATTAAAAACAAAATTATTTGCTTGTTTATTTTTCTGTGTTTTATGTCAGTTTTTGCTGTGTTATTATATTTTTGTTTTTCGTTTGTGTTATTTTTTATTATTTTGTTTCAGTGACTATTTTCAGTTTGCTCTGTGGTTTAACTTTGATGTTCTAGTCACATTTGTAGTTGTTTACCGGTAGTGAAGTAATGATCGACATGTCGTTTGCGAAATGGCGCCCTCAATCACAAACACACCGCGACAACCCTGACAGTCATGCTGTTTTTGTGTAGGACGCCACCAAGAATGTATAGCAATGGTCTTGACGAACTCAACTCAAACCGGAGGCGCTTTGGGGCATACATTAATGCTGTACATGTGATAATTTCCTCGCACTATTTGGATCTGCACCAGGCGAAGGCATGAGATTATAGAATGCCAACTGGTTGAAAATAACCGCCTAATTTCGACAACTAGTAAAAACAAATAAGCGACGTGACGTTTGTCAAGATTGTATTCATGTGTAACTCATTATGCTGGGCATGTGTTTCATTTAATTTGTTTAAAGGGTTCATGAAAGGGAATTTTTCTTAGGAACATTTTTTTGCAAGTTTCTTCTCCTCTTTATTTTAGTGCACTTCTTTAAACATTTTTCAATTTTCCATGCTTTTCCGGACAACTGAGGGCGCTGTTGAAGTGATGTCATTTCAGGATAGGAAGACACTGTTCAGTTTAGGGGATTTCTGTTTAAATTGTGAACCCAAAAAATGTGTTTATTGAAAATATTTGTGAGACAAGTTTGCTCATTGGCTTACTGCAATGTACTGACACAACAACGCATCACCAAAGAAAGGAAAATTTACGACAGTGAAATGTCAAAAATTCTGGCAACTTTTCGTGCTAATATAGCTGTAACATTGAGCCTTCTGTCTGAAATGATATCACACTTTTGCTCATGACTATGGAAATTCGCATTAGCATAAGGCACCAAGATACCATTGAAAATGGCAAAATAGAATATTGAAAAATAAGGTTAAAGAGGACAAAAACGCGTAGGCCCTATTTCAAAGGATTACCTAAAAACAAATACATAGCATTGGCTCTTTAAAGTTGCGTCCCTGTGCCCTTCACAAAATTGAATTTCTTTTATAATTACAACTTGTTTGTTTCATTCCAACCAAAGAACCTCCTTTGTTCCGTTTTCTAAACCCTTTAAACCCTCTGCTTTGCGAGCTGACTGGCTCCCAGTCCTTAAGTTATCATTTCTGATTGTGGGGCGGGAACCAACCCACCCGCGAGAACGGAATTATTGTGTGGCAGCTAATAATTGGAAATTGTAAAGTAGGCTACTCATTCAATAGACCGCTTGCAGGCGCGATCGATAATTGACGCGCTAAGGTGAGCGACGCCATGTTCTGGGACAAAATGTGCGTGGATAGATATACGCCTGTCCCACAACATGGCGTCGCGCGCCTTCGCGCGTCGATTATCGAACGCGTCTGCAAGCGGTCTATAAGTACACCAGGGCCATTTTTAGCTGCGTGCATGGTAGTAGCTTAACAAATCATCGTGTCTCTCCGTTCGTCCGTTAGTTAGTTAGTTAGTTAGTAACAAACGTTGACGTTGTCTATAGCTCCTATACATATTTTGACCGATTTCAACCAAACTTGTCAAAAGTACCAGTAACCCATCCCCGACATGTCACATGACCAAACTGGGGTCAAAGGTCATCCTGATGGGGTCACTGGGGTTACAAATCTGATTTGTTTTAACTCAAAACACTACTCCATCATAGCAAAATCACGTTACTCATGTATGAATACGAATTCGTTGGCCCGCAGCTTCCGAGATCCGATCGAGCTTGTTTGGATCGATGTCTCATTAAGAAGGGGGTAAAACTTTTGTACCAAAAAACCCAGTAATTTAGTCAAGGAATCTATTATTCGGGATGAAGCTCGAAAAGGCACGGGGCATACATGTAGATCTTTAAGCGCTAGCTATAGTCGTGTTTTCATAAAATGGTGTAGAACATAACAAGGGGAGGCATTTCAGATCATCTTCATCTTCAAGCTTAAAATTCCATCTTTTGTGAAGTTTGACTTTCCTTTAATTATGATTTTTCGATGTAAAGATGGCAGGGACTTTTTTCAGAGGAGGGTCGTTATGGTGCTGGTAGGGGGAGTGAACGTCATTCTGTCTCGTTAGGTTACTTAGTATTGTATAATATTAAACCACGGAAGAAATAATTTTTCATATTTCCATTGATGTGGAACTATAATTTAGTCACACGATGAGAGGGAAGGGCGTTCAGCCAACCCACCCAAAAATTCACCGTTGCATCCCTCACTTTCACTCATCATTATCACTGCATTCAGTACAGAGAAACGTAAAATATGTCACCTTTTCAGTTTCCCCAAAGTCAGCTAAATATCAGGTTGAGATTGTATTATAAAAAAATGGACTTTGTGTCGTTTATTTGAACGTTTGAGTTTGAACGCAAAAATATCTCTGAAGAATGAGTTTGCTGTGTCTTGGATACAGTAGGCCTATATACATGATTCCTTGCAGTTTATGCGACAATTCAAAATTTGTGCGTCGCATTTTCTATACAAAGATGCCGTTTTAATTTAACAGAAGTCTATATTGCAGCTAATTAGAGTACACATTTATACACCTGTCATTCTGTAACAACTGCCGAATGTTTCTCAGCGGCAAATTGACCCCACTTTGAATCTTCCCCGTTTTCTTTTCTCTTTTGGGCGATGGGCTATGCGCACGTAGACCCATGATTCGTCGTGGAATCAATATTGTCAACATAATGAATGAACTTTGAGTTCAGAGTCACCAGTGCGTGTATTTTCTGGAGCCTTTATTCGTTAAATAATGATAAAAAAACAGCAAGCCTATCGACATGCAGGGACGGAGCAAGTGTCAACATAGCATTCACTAATTCTGAAGCTGAAATTGACTGAAGATCTTATCTCTCGAAGTTCCCTTTTGCAATAATTCTAGTCCCTCTCACCCTCTCTTTGACTTTTAAAATAAATTCTTTTTTTTTTCTTTATTGATTCCTTTCTTTTCCTTAAAATATAAATAAATAAAAAACAGATCCGTGGAACTTCATGCAGTTCCGCAATAAAATCCTTAATTACATTAACGAACGAAATAGCTCTCGAGCCTTCCCCTTTCTCTTTCGATTTCTGCATCCTTTGTGGTCCTTGCAGTCGTCACATACCGTGTTGCTTCCAGAACGTGAGCCAGCCCACTATGAGCTATAGTCGGTTGATTAAGTCCGGCATTTCCACCTCACCGGGGCGCTGATGTGAACGGCGGGGGCCCGGCACGCGACTCACGGTGTGGGGCCCGGCACGCGCACGGTGCACTGCTCGTTCCAGCACATGAAGTGTCCTGCAGGTGTTAAACCAGGTTTCAATGTCCCAACAGGCAGGCGACTGATTATTTGGGAACACTTACGTTCTTTACTCAGAATCTGAAGGATTGAACAGTTTCGCTTTTTTAGGCTTATTTCACAGTGAGTGGGACGTACTTTTCACTTAGGTCTATATTTTAAAAATGTGTTCATTGATAAAGATTTCATATATAATCACGATACATGACCTGTTCTGTAAACCGACTGAGAGGTAGTCAAGTGCTCTTTTATATTTAAAGGTTTCCTAATAATAATGCAAATAATTTACTTCCTTTGTTCTAATTATAATTCATACGTAGAAAAAGGCTTGCTCCTTTTAATTGAAACATAACAGTATAGTTATCATTTGGTGAGAAAATAGTACTCCGATAAAAGATCTAAATCATCTAATGATCTTATTATCTAATGTAGTGGAAAATAGAACTCAAATTGCATCAAATTTCTTTACGTATTTTGGCCTATTTCTTGTCGAACTATGGAAACGCGTTTCCCTGTATGGAAAACAAACATTGTTCAATTATTGTTTGCAGATTTTCCATCGAATGGATAAAACATGTAGTAGCCTATATATATATTTTTTTTTCCATCGGGTATTTTGGAAAATGGGTCCTCGACATCACGACAGTCTAATTGAATGGGAATTATTCAGGTACATTTGCTTAAGTTTCTGGTTTTCTGATTGAGCATGATCATGTTTCACGGTGAATGGTGTCATTGAGGATATACTGCGTAGATGTTCAAGGCAAAGTGAAACGAGAACTAACATCCGGGTCAGCCTTGCTCTGTCTTGCTGTTTACTACTTGCCACACCTGACTATGCATGTTACAGCCACATGAGTGGATGTGACATCTGAGCTGTATTATGGCGTCACCTTCCCCCCTTTTCTCACCCCACCCCCGGAAGTACGTCAGAGGGGTCCCTCGGGAAGGTTCTCCCAACAGTACTGTGCCTTTATGCCAAGCTCCTAGATACTCCCAGCGCGCGGTACTGCAGTGGCTGGCATGCACTGGTAAAAGTGTGACAGGCGCACTTTCCCGGGACGAACATACGGGAAAAAGGTGAAGTCTGGAGACGTCAGTTCGGGCTGGAAACTCCATATTCTAAAGGTCGCCGAGTGTGCATGTGCATAGATGAATGATTGATGAAATGAAATTATATATAGCAAATATATAAATGAGCACAGAACAACACCCGTTCAAAGCCGTAGGAAGAGCTCAAGTGCACAGAGTGGCGCAAAATGCGCAACTGTTTTTCTTTGTGATCAATAAAGCCTTACGTTATCTTTTAAGTAATCGAAGATTCGAGGCATCTTTTTAGATATGCGGAACGATATTTCGAGTAGATGATCTTTTGTATTTACTCGAATTTACCTGCTCCAAATAGCACCCTTTATGTCAGCCATGTCTCGAAAAAGCTAATTTAAGTGATTGATCAATTTTGCAGTACAGTGTTATGCAGTTTTAATTCAATATACACTATGCGTCCTCATGCTCGGGCTTTACAGGCTAATTATTCATAACTCGTCGCAATAATTATGCGATTAGTGGCAAGAGGTCATGGAGGTTGACCTACGTGACGTTATGACCAAATTTATTGCTAAATACATCTCAACGAAGAATCCGATAGTGAGATGCAGATCGTGCAGGTGAAACTTGATCATGGAATTTTTCTTTGTTTTATTGGTTGGAAATAGTACGGCAGATGAGGTGAGGGGACTGTTCAGTGATGATGGAATTTTGCACACAGTCAGAGCATTGTCACGAGGAAGATAGTTGGCTATAGGGCCATCGCAGATTTGGCCTTTAAAAAAAAAGGTAGAACAGCAAGCAATGGCAGCTATTTTGAGAATTTTAAAATGATTGCTTGTTAATCTACCTATATTTTTTTCAAAGGACTAATCTGCGATGGCCCTATAGCCAAATATCTTTCTTGAGACATATTCTGACTATGTGCCAAATGCCACGCTTCTATCATCAAAGTCAACAATCCCAAAAAATGTATCCCCTATCTGCCCCACAAAAAATCGGATAGGCTAAATGGATCCTTTCAAAACGTGCCGTAGGGTACACTAGTTTTCGACCGTTTTTTCTGTAGTGAAAACATTTTTTTCGCTGGTTTTTCAAATAAAACAAGACTTGCCAGATCGATCTGGAATCAGTCAGTCAGTGTGGCAGTCAGTCACTGACTCAGTCAGTCAATGGACAATAGACTGGCTTTGCGGGTCCAGCAGAAATCACACCCACCGCTTACAGTTTAACTGTCGACAAATTAATCATAAGATTCAAGGAGGCAACGGTCCCATCTTACTTTTATTGCAATGTTGGTGGCATTAATAAATGTCTCGAGTCCAACCCTTGCTCATTCCCACTTGGGCTTCACTAATTATGATTTGACACGAACAAGTGGTGCATCTTTAACAACGTGTCCAGCCAGCGTAAATTCAATATCTCCCCGGAGTCGAGAACAAGATGAAAGCAAACATCTGCACGTCCCAAATTGGAAATAAAATGAGAGCCCCGTGTCGCCCGCCTCGATTGCCGTGTAAACGCCGGGTCTAGTGACGGGGCAAGTCGAGCCCCGCCGGCCCGTGTGTGCGTGCGGACGAGGCTCGGCCCGCGTACTCCACGGAAGGATACAAATCATCCACGCTACAAACATTAGACACCCCCAAAATTATTCCCACTTTTGACTGATTATTGCTAGTCTCCACTGTGATGTTTGTGCTCTGTGAGGGATTATTTGAGGCAATTACTTGCACTTGCTGCAGCTTTCTGACTATGGTTAGTTAGGATCCCCCCCCCCCCCGCGCCAAAGACCAAATCCGGCACTCGAAAGCCATGTTGACACGATCTTATCTCAATTCTCAACCACTCTCTGAACATTTGTGTTTTATTGTCAGCCGCAAATACTCGACTTATCCTTCTGGTAACCATGGACGCCACTAGAGAGCCATTTATAAAACTTCGCTTCATTTTGGGAATCGTCAAGAAAACCATAATTTAACGAGAAGTGCGCGATTCGTTTCCCCCTGTCTGACTGCTCCCCATCTTCGCTCGTCTCGCAGCTAAAAGGTACCGAGTTCCTTAATACTCACTTCGATGCTTGTGAGATTAATTGAAGAGATAAAAAGACCTAGATGACATCTCCGGACCAAGTTGTTATTTTATTTCATAGATGTCCTCTGAACGGTCCATCGGCATTTTGATAAAAAAGCTGATGCGCTGGGCATCACTTCAACATATCGCTGATGTATCGGGCCAGCACCAGAAGGTATGAGCGGATATAACACATGTGATCGGATAATATTGTTCTATATAAATCGTGTGATAACAGTTCCGTATTTTATTAGCGGTTCTCCGTGCGCCTCATCTGCACAATCGGCGATGCTTCTCTGATGGCATTTTGAGTCTTTGGTCGGTGCACTGCAATTGATATTGTGATACAAATCTCTTGTTAATAGAAAGCGCTAACTGTACTGTTGTTTTAAGTATCCAAACAAATCACAAAATTCCACCAAAAAGTATTCCCCTGCAACGACTGATACTTCAACTATTGACTGATTGTAATTTTTGTCATTGTTATCAGGACTTTCCTCACACCGGAGAACTGAGGCTGAGTGAAGAGGTGCAATTTGGTTTAGGGCTCATCATCACGATTACTTGGCACGAGGCGTGGTGTACTAGGAGATGGAGCTCACAGAACACACCCGCTGGATGGTCGTCAACAATCAACACGGAGACACACATAGCGGCGCACATCCTCACGGACCCCACCCAACCGGCATGACCCCCTCGGCTACCTCGGAGAGGATGCCCCATGCCCCCCACCACAGTCTCAACTTCATGGAGCCACCGCAGCTCGTACCGCCAGACGACGTGGACGTGTTCTTCCACGCGTTGGACGGGGGCTCCAACGCCGTCAACCCACCAAGCTACTACGCTAACTCTGCCGCTTCTCGAGCGGCCGCCATGCACAGCTACAGACCGTCACACGGTAAGTGTTCTTTCTTGAGTAATAAAAACTCTGCGATGAGAAAAGAGACTTAGTTAATTTTTCCTATAACGGACAGGTTTTGTCAAATTAGTTGTTAACTTTAAGTGCTCTCCCGTATGGAAAGTCGCGATGCTTCCTCATTATGGTATGGAAACGTCAGTCAGGAAAAGTAAAAAGTTGTTGTTCCTTTAATCCTTGCTCTATGATTAAATCAAGCAAAAACAATTCTGTGCGTAAAAGTGTAGCGTTACGGTCCCGTTGGACATGTATAGAACCTAGCTCTAAGATGTGCGGGATAAGATCAGATTGTTGGCTGGTGCCCCGTCTTAGTGCGCTGGTGACCGCTAATGTTTTTCAAAATCTCGTGACGGAATTGAAGGCTCCGCAAAGCATTGTGGGCAGAGAACTTCCATGATCGATACAAGCGTATTCAGTGCGCAGGCATCGTGCGCATGCGGGTGTTGACCTCGGATCATTGGTTAAACAAAGCCTACTTTGTTAAAATCTACGATCGCCCGACTGATATGTGACTGGATAACAGCAAAGAGCCTAGATAAAGCGCCCTCTTGTGTCATTCACTGGTCTTTCAGTC
Source organism: Patiria miniata (assembly GCF_015706575.1). Taxonomy (NCBI): domain Eukaryota; kingdom Metazoa; phylum Echinodermata; class Asteroidea; order Valvatida; family Asterinidae; genus Patiria; species Patiria miniata. The sequence goes on along the minus strand of NW_024037058.1, from coordinate 13,577,845 downwards.
TGTTGAGTTCATTTTCCTGGGTCCCGAATAAGCCACACATTACAATGGATCATGGCGGAAAGAGCATCTTGAGTAATGTAATTGTTACCACTCTTATCATAATAGGCCTATATTCGTTGTATGCGCAGTTGAAATATACAGAGTGATGCAAAAAGAAGGAAACCCTTCTTGACAGCAATTTTCACCCACTTGTTAAGCATACTTAAAAAAAAAAATCAATGTAATGGTATTAAAATATTGATCTTTATACATAAGTGACGAAAAAATGATTGCAAATACATACATGTTGTTTTTTTTTTATCTGAAATATGGTAGTTTGAATACTTCCTGTGCCAAACATGTTTGTCCACGGACGGCTTCATTCCACCTGCTTGACGTTCTGAGCTCCGGAGCTTGATTTGAAGACACACACAAAAAAACACTACACTATATAGACTTACACGTGGACAACAGCGATTTTGGTGACTTGAACTCAAATTAGCAAAAGAACACTGGGGATTTTTTAAAGATTTTTTTCACCAGTGTGGTTGAAGAGCTATTAAAAAAAAAGTTCAAATAACTTAAGTAGGCCTGGTAGGTTCAAATTCCTGTCAATAGTGGGTTTCTTAATTTTTTGAACTACCCTGTTTAGGCCTAGACATTCCTCTCGTCCAGTATTCTTTTGTTAAACACATCTGTCATCAGTTTATCCTCCGAAGTATCGTCTTTAAAAGAACAATTCAACCTTGTCCTTGCAATCCCACTGCTTCATTTGTTTCATTTCCTTTCTCTGTGGACCTCTCCTCACACCCCGTACGTCCGTCTTATCTTCAGTAATCCGCTGCCGAAGCCAAACTTCCTGGTACAAAAACCACATTTCCGTGAATTGTTTTCCTTTTCAATTTCCTCCGTACAGTTAGCGTTGCTTTCCCCGCTTACCCCCTCAAGCTCTCGCATCCTGTTGATCTTCTTGGCGCGTGCCTCTCAGCACTCTTTGTGTAAACTCTTCCCGGTTTGGGGTTATGACCCCATGCAAGAACGCCGTCGTGCTGGATCTTCCCGCTGTGATGAGTTAGATGCGCATGCGCTATGGTGTCTTTTATTTGGACGTCGGTTTGAAGGAACTGCACGTTAGGAATTATGCGGGAAAATTCACTCTCGACTTAACTGTTTGGCAACAAAAAACCCAGAATTTTTGGTGAAGCGCACCTCTATATTGGGCCATCAGAAAATCTCAACGAAAAATTGCTCTCGTATTTCTCTGCGGAATTTGTGGCCGTGTAAACCTTTTCTGTCTATAAGTAAATTCTAATAATATTTAGGCCTATCTAATAAATTATAATATTATTATTTTTTTTTTAAATAACAATAATAATGGGCACTTATAGCACTTTTAACTAAGATCACAGTGTTTTACATCAGTATTATTACCCCCTGATCATTGGGATTCAGTGAAACATTCCACATACAATCTCACTGCTCCGCTCCATGGGAAGCTAATGCAGCCATCTCGGCGCAAAGCAGCTAAAACCAACAACAATACCCTCACAGGTACCCAATTCACTCCTGGGTAGAAAGAAGCAATGAGTGACAAAGTGCCTTGCCCAAGGGCACACGCACCATAACCCCAGGCTGGAGTTGAACCCACAACCTGCATAATTACCCGCAGACCACAAGTTGAATGTAGACCAAGAGGCTACGGCACTCCACGTTAGAACTTATTAGAAATTAAAACTTGTAAGAAATATTATTTCAAAAAAGAAAAGAAACAGAATTGCAGGGGAAAACAAGAGCAAAATTCAAATTGTTTGGGGAAATATTATAAGAATCTATCTAATAAAGTTCTAATAAGGTCTAATTTATTTATCTCTTCAGATTTCCATTAGAAGGAGAAATCTTGCCTGAGGGACCTGGGTGTTTAAGTCATCAAAACGGAGTCCACATAATTATTTTCCTCACAGACAGCATTAAAAAAATATTTTCGTGACTTTTACGATACGGAACGGAATACTCTGTTGAACAATTATGACTTGAAGAAAGCACCCGGCCTATACCGCAATGGTATTTCATGATTGTTTAATCCAGACTATAGGCCTATGCCAGGTCTCGCTCACCGAAAGTGGAGTATTGCTTCTCAATGAAGTCCGGGTTTCGAGCTCAACATATCAACACTAAACCCCAGTCCCTAACCCGTTCATTTCTGGTCGGTTCCCCTTCGGTAATTGGTCAATTATCCCGCCTGGCAAAAAAGTCCTGGCCCATAATAATAGATCAGGAGCGATATGACGCCCGAACACCTTGAAAATGGGCAACTACCGGACGACAGGACCAGCTGGGCTATGCATCATACAAGACACAAAATATTTCCACCTTTTTTATTTTTTACTTTTGTCATTTTTTTTCTTCTGGGAGCCAACAAACACAGTCCCCGGGGGAATTAGCCTGGTTCTGGGCGCACTGCGGTTCTTCACAGGATGTTGGCGCTCCAGCGGGGGACCGAAGCACACATAACACACGGCGCACGCGCTACGCATGTCAGCTTAAGTTGGACCACCAAACTGAAACTCTCTTCCTGTATGCCGGGGTTGCTTTGACTTTTCCCCTTCTCCTCAGGTCCGCGCACGTCTCTCTGCCAGTCGCGAGACCAGAGATTATAAATAGACACCCCACTGCCGCCGGGGTCTCACTCACTTGTACGTCCACTGCGTGCCCGTGACCGGTCGACTTGTTCTAAAATTGGGTCCCGCACACGCGTCAGGAACTGCATGTGCTCAGTGTATAGAGTGTGTACATGCACTGAAAGCCAACCCAGCTTGATAAGAAGCGTGTTGTGGACGTGCGGCTCATTTATTGATGCTCCGTTCTAAAGAGTGAACTTATTTGGTCTCTAAACTTTTCTGAACAACTTTCAACAGCTCGTGTGACTGGAAGCCAAGTCTGCAGGCCCCATTTCCACACCCCGACCATCCAGTGGTTCGAGAGCAGCAAGACTCTCCGGCCCGTGCACCAGTCCAGCAACCACTCAGCCTGGTGTACCAGCCCCTTCGGCGGGGCTTCTGCAGCGGTGTCATCCCACGGTGGGCCGCCGGCTCTCGGCTCCTCAGCCCCCGGAGGTAGTGGTGGTGGTGGTGGTAGCGGGATCAACTCGCAGTCCAGCCCCCACCTGTTCAACTTCCCACCGACTCCGCCCAAAGACAGCACTCCGGACCACCTGACTACAGCTGGGCTGGGAATCCACCCGTCATCATCAGGCGAGTATTCACATATGGAGGATAAGGCCATGCATCGAGATCACCATCTCACCTCTCCTATCTCCACTGCATCTTCGTCCGGTGCCATGTCTATGGCTGCCAGCTCGACTGCTACGGACACACCGTACAGCACCCAGCACCATATGCCGGCTTATACCACGTACGTCCCGGCACCTGACCTGACCAACTCGCTTGGGTTCCACACTGGGGCTGTCATGGGGAACAGAAGCTTTAGTGGTTCAGCTCCCAGGCCACGGACCAAGAGCAGATCCAGTTCTGGTAAGTGTACATATTATGGTTATATCGTTTATTATGGTGATCATTATCTGCCATTTTAGATCATTCAGTTCTTTACTTGACAAATACTTGTATCCTCAACATTCTGTATTTGAATAGTGGTTTAATTGGTTTAAAATAAAAACACTTTTCTTGTACACATCTAAACCGCGCATTATAAAACTCCAAGGGTTAAGCACCTCAAATACCATTTTATGAACCCATGCACCGATGACATCAACACAAAGGTCAACTGAACATGGCAACGACAATAATAATTTTGTAGAGTCCGGACCAGACGTATTGTTTTAACTGCGACACAGTGCTGGTGCCGTGTGTCTATGTCAATTATCAACTCTTGACCTTCCTCCTTTTATTAAAGGGGCACCTGCGTTCACATTAGCTGGATCGGAAATCAGTTTGATGTCACAGGTTTGCCACTGGCTAAATTGTACAACATTAGTGAAAACGATTCTGTTTGGGAATTGGGGTCTTTATATTGGTAGGCCTATTATGTGATGTAAAGCCTACAGGCTATGCAACTTGTTACAACTTGTGAGCTCTTATCGTGATGCCCAACATGCTTGTATGGGCCTTTACTATAAATGTAGCATTAATTGAGTTATGCAAAATACTCTGTTAAAGAGAATATTTTGATTCTGTCCAAATATTCTGTTTCTCCTGGCGTGCGTATAGCAAAATGCATTTGATATTGTTTTTGAGAATTTGTCACCGTATCTCCCATTCAACTGCAAGCAACCGAACTATGTTCGACCATACTAGCTCCATGGTTCGACTTTCAACTTATTGTACTGCTACATGTATGATATTTTGAATGAGGCTACTCTACTCATAGAACTGTACAAGAACAACATCATTACAAATAGCCAGCACACTCCAATCCCAGATGCATGTTTGAACCAAACAAAGTCAAGGAACGATATTGGCGCCAACTCAAATAAACATTTCATCACACTCTGTTGCCAACTGAGCTGAAGCGCTTAGCAGTCACTCACTAGATTCAGCCACGTGGCGATGCCTATAGGATCGGTTTCGTTTTATTGTTTGGATTTTTCCCCAATGAAACTACGTTTACTGTTTAAGGGCCATAACAGATTCCGATGGCAAGTGTATTAATTTGTCTGTCTCTCATCAACGGGTCAGAGTTCATACAGCTTTTGCTGCCTGTGATTCGTGAAACTTAGCAGATTTGTAGTTAAGCCCCTCTCAGGTCAATCACAACTCAAATCACAGTTCAGCCTTTCAGTTCCCAATAAACAATGACAAAGGAACGCCCTTTTGAATAGCTTGATCCTTGACTTATGACTGGATGACCTTGTGGT